>NW_018743813.1:1540002-2202096 GCF_001683475.1 Chenopodium quinoa | reverse complement strand
TGTAGGTTTTCAAGTTGAAGGTCTCAATCATGAAAATGAGTTGGGGCCATAACTTGACAATAAATCCTAAACACATATTGTAGGCGTTCGATGTGCGCCTAAGTTAAAAGCATGTGTGAATATGCTTGGTACTCATAGGAAGTGGGAATTGACATAATACGATTAGGGACAAATAAATTAGGGAGGGCCAACAAGTTTTTAAGGAGCTTGTAAACCGTTCACGGATCATAAAAGGCAACAATGAATAAGTGACAACGAAGGCAACAACGATTGACCCGAGAAGGTTACACCCCATTCATAATCCATGAGATTAATAACTCCATATGGTTCGGAACCACGAAAGAGGATCGAGGATGATGGTACGAAGTGAGTCATGGAGTCACATTCGCTTGTATTGGCCTCTACTCGGTTCTTATAGCGAAAAAATGATTCCTATGATCTCAAAGGCATACAAACAGAGATTTAATTTTCTCCAAACTATTATTAAGCTAAATTGGTTTAATATTAATGCAACATATAATTCTAATATATTGTGATCACTTGATTTAATAACAACATTAAAAGGAACCTAAACCGGTTGTCCAAATTATCTTATTAGGCGTGATTTTCAATTACATATTCCCTTTAAACATGCAATATATTGATCAATAAACATAATAGAATAACATCAATATTGGAAGCAATTTAACAATAATTCCAACAATATAAAATCGTTAGAAAAAATAAAAAATAAAAGGAGCATAATTCTTACTTTGATTCTGTTTGCTTGCAACTACAAAATAATAAACAAGTTAGTAACTTCAAGGAAATAATAATAGAACAATAATTAAATTAAATTAAATTAAATTAAGTAGTTGATTTGGGGCCAAACCCTCAAACAGTTCTACCTTTCACGCCTTGGCTTAAGGACAAAACCACGAGTAAAGTATGGACTCCTGGGAGTGCTTGAAGAAAGAATTTTGAAAGAAGAAGGGTAGGCTAGTGTTTAGGCTAGAGCATTTAAGAGAGAAAAATAGAGAATTAATTCCTCCCTCGTATATCAAAAATGAGGGGGTATTTATAAAAAAAATGAGCTGAGGGAACACACGGAACCCTAAAATGATAAAAACCCTAAAAAAGTATACCGCGACACGGAACTATATACCGTGACACAGGAATTCCCACCATCAGACGGGAAAAATTCCCGTGACGCGATGAAAAGTTGTGTGACGCGGGAAATAATTTAGGGTACGAGGAATAAAACGCATGAAGGGTTTACGCGGAACGCACACGGAAACTCACGTGTCAAGCAGGTTTCCCGTGTCACGGGAAATCCCACTGTCAGCCGGGACAGTTTCCCGTGACACAGTGGACTATTGTCGTGACGCGGGAAGTTTTTTGTCCGTTTTCCCTTCTAAATTCATTTTTTAACCCTAATTTCATTTAGAATTTTAAGTGCCGATTGATAATTTCGGGTCATTTCTGATTTATTATTATTTGGGCTAAAAAAAAAAAAGTAAATAAAATAAATAAAAGGTTTGGGCCAAAATAAATAGTAAAAACAATAAAATAAAATAGTTTAGGCTGAAATTAAAAAATCTATGCTTTAAACCAAACATAAATCCATGGACTATCGAAAAATTGAATTTAATTAAAAACGATTTTTTAAGCACTATCGGGATTAAAATACTGAACTCGACCAATAGTGACGGTGAAAGGTTGTTCATCATCGGGTTTGGTTTTGAGAGACAGTTTTAGGTGTCTACAGAAGCCCCAACTTTGACTGTGTTTTTAGAAACGTCAGTTTCGAAAACTATAGTTAAAGTAGCCGATAGGGACGGAGAATGATTTAAGACGTTCTACGATCCTAAACGACTCTGTATACACCGATACCTGCAGAAAAATGTTTAATTCCACAGATAAAAGAGTAAAAGGATAGAATACGTATCTGGCACTAGTGTATCGATGACAAATGAGTTTGGCAGCTTTCTATGCTTGAAGGAATCCACCGGATGACGTTTGTTAAGTCGCTTTCTATGCCCGAGGAAAGCCGACTGATGAATTTGGTAACTTTCTAAGCCTGAAGAAAACTACTAGATGATACTTTCCATGCTTGAGGAAAGCCGACATATGAATTTGGCAGTTTTCTATGCTTGAAGAAATCCACCGGGTAATACTTTCCATGCTTGAGGAAAGTCGACAGATGATGAGATTGCAAGTCTCTGTGTATCGAGAACCTTGCGCCGTGAAATGATGGTGGTTCGATTATCCCTGAACGTGGGCTGTAGTTGGTTCGCTTGTCCCGAACGTGGGCTGTAAATGGTCTGCTTGTCCCCGGACGTGGGCTGTAGATTGTCCACTTGTCCCCGGACGTGGGCTGTAAATGGTCCGCTTGTCCCCGGACGTGGGCTGGTTGTAAATGGTCCGCTTGTCCCCGGACGTGGGCTGGTTGTAAATGGTCCGCTTGTCCCCGGACGTGGGCTGTAGATGGTCCGCTTGTCCCCGGACGTGGGCTGTAATTGAGACCTGCAAAATAAAATTTGCTAAGGGACTCGTATATACTATGATTGACTTGACCAACTAACTTGACCAAGTTTGACTTGACACGACATGACATGACATGACATGAGTATGACTTGTGATTGTGTGTGTATATTTTGAGTGTGTGTGTGCAGACACAAGCAACCAAATATGAAAAAGCCAAACTTTTCCATCATTTTTGTCATGAGATTTTCCATCATTTTTTTCATGAGTCGAGTGGAGGGTACCGACTTTTTCTCGAAAAAGAAAGATGTGAAAAATGAAATTTTACTTTCGAACTTTCCTCAATAAAAATTTTTGAAAAAGTTTTTGAACTTCCCCAACGTAAAATAATGAAAAAGGGAAGAAGTTTTGAACTTTCTCCTTGAGCAAGACGATATGAATCGTTTGGATTGAATAGCTTTTCATGAAAAATAATGTATGCATGATGCATGTTCTTAAGCCAAGAGGCTAAGGACAATTACATCATGTGACACGATAGATGAATGAACTTAAGTCATGGAGCTAAGCATCATATATGGTGTAAAGAAGCGATCTTGAACGTCACTTAGGTCTGGAAGCTAAGGACGTATATATATGAAGTGATTATGAACGTTGCTTAGGTCAAGGAGCTAAGAACGATATGCTTTGTATTATTATAAACCATTGATATGGAAATGTTACTCAGCACATTATACGATGCATGAAACAATGAACATTGCTCAGGTCAAGAAGCTAAGCAGGTATACAATGTTTCTTCTAATGAATGTTGTCTTGAAAGATAATGAAGCATGCGCGGTAGGGAAACACGATTTCATGATAAAGGGTACCTAAGGGAAAGATGATTTGGATATGTATGTGTGAAAGAAGTGTGTGAAAGTGATACTAAGGTGAGGCAACAAAGGTTATGGTGATGGAAATATATGCGTGAAGAGTCAAAGATGACTCTTTAGGCTGGGTAAGCTAATATGACGTGGGTTCAAGCCCCCAACTCTAGCTCTAAATTGGTAGGGATATAGAGATAAGCATTGGATATTCTTTGACTCGATCATGCATAGATATGAATATGAATGTGGTCGCACCTCAAAGTGAGGTTACCTACGTATCCGTTAGGAATCAGGCAGAACGTAAATCTAACCGAACTTTGCACAAGTGTATGTACACCTCAAAGAGGTATTTCAAAGGTTTTAATGTGGTTAAGTTGATGGTTTAAGGAAGAAAGGGGTAAAAGGCTCAAGACCCGAGATAAGCCCCAAGATGTGTAATTGTGAATTTGAAAATTTTGAATTTTGCAAGTTTATTTTCAATATTTTTTTTTTCATTCTTTTGAATCAATGTAGGCAATCTCAGATCATGCAGTCCATCACTCACTTAGCATAAATGTTTCTCAGGCACGGTACCAAGCACTCAATGAGAGACGTAATTTGAGACGTGTTCATATCAAAGACATTGGAAAACTTGGCTTCAGACATTGTTTTATTGTTGCTTTGCTGCTTTTTTTTTACTTGCTTTTTGAATTTTATACAATTAAACATATTCCAATCCCAGGGTTAAGTAAATGTGGGTTGAAGAAATGAAGGCCAAACTTTAGACGAGGCTCAAAATGGTTGATGAAGAAATGGAATGTGATTGAAGGGTTAACAGGGAATGACAGGGTTGCAAAGGTGCCTCAACTCATTGGTGTACCTTGGGTTTAGTTCGGTAATTGAATTTTTTATTTGTTTTTTTTTTTCTGAGAATGAATGAATGAATGAAAAAATTCTATGATCGAGATGTAAAGGAATTTCGCTCATTTTATTAATGGAAAAGGTGAACGAAACACATGAAACGTATATGAATTCAAAATGGAAAACCTATGCTATACATGAATGAGGGAATGGAGATGAATGATAAAGAAAGAAAACATGAAATCTTGTATGAAGGATATGTTGTGCGCCTTGTGTTCAATACTTCTTGCCGCCTGGAAGGACAGGAAGTTTGTTTGCATCCACCAAGTCTTGAATGACGTCCTTCGAATTCCAACATTGCTCCGTAGTGTGGCCCCTTCCTTGATGTTACTTGCAATGGCATTGGGATTCCATTTGGTGCTCCTTTATTCAGGTTTTCGCTGTGGATATTGCCAAATAGGTGTGATCAAGCCTTGACTGTAAAGGCGATCAAAGGCCGCATCATAAGTCATTCCTAAAGGAGTGTAAGTTCTTTCTTCTTGGGCAATGGAGTATCAAGAGCTAACACTTCATTGAGATCAACTTGGCTTATATTTTTGGTAGTATTTTTGTGCTTAGAAGACGAAGAAGAAGGATGGTCGTTCTTCTTGTTTTTCCAAGTGTTATTATTGTTACTACCAGCAGTCTTTATTAGCTCATCCTCGATGTTGATGCCGATGTCATGTACAGCTTCGAAAGTGTTGAATGGAAGAAATTTGAGATGTTCCCTATATTTATGAGTCAGATTTTGAATAAAGAGGCGAACCATCTCTTTTTCTTTAGGAGGATCTACCAAGAGTGAAGTTTTTTCCCTCCACCTGTTCAGGTAAGCGGTGAAGCCTTCATTCTCTTTCTGTTTGAGAATGGAGAGTTCACGTTCAAAAGTTTAGTTTGAATGTTACACTTATAACGATTCATGAAACTGTCGGTGACATCTTGCCAAGTCGCAGTATGCTTGTCATCTAGGGAATAAAACCATTGTTGGCAAGCATGTTCTAAGGAGAGAGGGAACGCCGTAGGGAAGAGTGTTACGTCCAATCCCTTAAGAGACATGGTTGCAGAAAACGCCTTTAAATGGAATATTGGATTGTCTGTAGGCTTGAACTTTGGAATATCAGCAGTGGAGAACTTTTCAGGGAGTCTGTCCTTCACATCCAAAGGAGTGGGAGTTCGTTCCACATAAGTGAAATCCTTAGAAATCTTACTCATTTGTTCCTTCAATTTGTCAAGGGTGGAAACAGTGACCTTTTTTTGTTCCATGGTAGTGACCCTAGTGGTAAGGGTTTGCATCATGGCAGACAGTGCCTCTATGGATTTGTTGATGTTCTCAATATCTTCTTTAGTGGCCATTGGAAGGTGATAAGTAATGTGGAGATGTCAAAGTTCTCTTTGAATGCCTATTAGATCTGAGAGATTGTTGCGGTAATGACTCGAACCGTATTAATCTATCCCTGTTCCTTAACCAAGTACTGTGAAATAAAATAATTCACTTAATTGTTTGACTCGTTGCTCAAGATTTGAAAACAGGTGAGAAAACTCCACTCATTTTTAATTATGATGAAAAAAAGGGTGCATGAACCTAGTATACGATCATAAACGACCTGGTGCACGACTTGAGTCGGAACATAAAGAAAGTCTGAGGACTATACTTGACTCGTGAGTGACTAAGTGATGTTATAAGACTCGTAGTATGATCGTATGGCTAGACATGTGAACAATAACCAAAATGATTGACGCTAGGACCAAATTAACACAGAAGACTTAAAAAAAGCTGACTGGACTTATTTCAAGGGCACCGTGACATGGAAAACTGTACCGTGTCACGGTACAAGCTGCCGTGACGCGGTGGTTTTTTTTTTTTTTTTTAAATTTCACCTTGCCACGGTGGAAATTGCCATGACACGGTGAACTTTCCCGTGCAACGATGGATGTTGACGAGGCACGGGATTTTATTTTAATTTTTTTTGGAGCTGAAAATCCACCGTGTCACGGTGGAAATTGCCGTGACACGGTGGATGCTGACATGGCACAAGAACTTTTTTTTTTTATTTTTTTTATGCGCTAATTACTATGTGAGTACGGTCCGTTGGCAATCGTTAGTCATAAAATAATCCACCATAGAAAAAGAAAGATCGTTAATGTTTCGGGGTTTTCTGATGTCCTGCGGGAGAGTTACAATTCTGGGACTGGTATCCTTGCGCCTGTACCTGCAAAACAACGGAGACTCCTTGTGGTGGGAGCTCCGCCTCCAACGGTCAAGTTAGTACTTGTTTGAGGAGTGATAAATGCGGAAAGTAAAGGTGGGAGATCTGGTTCCTCTAGGGGAGGAGTGATCAATGTGTTTTGGTTTTCTCTAGGTGAGAGTCATTCTGCTGAATCCCCTTTAATGAGGATTAATTAAGTATTTATAGTCTTGAGAAGCGTGCCAATTTTAGATTTAGGTTAACCAGGGAAAATTGGGCTTCTCTCGGACTTTGGGCCTTGGTAGCCATTTTGCCTATTTGGCATATGGGAGGCCACGTGGCGTAGCCTGATTAGTCCATGTTGGACCTCTTAGGGTGACAAATGGCGGACGCTGATTGGCCCACGTGGTGGAAACGTGGCAGGTCCGGATTCGTCCATTTGTCATGGGTAATTTTTACCCTAAACATTTGCCCCTCGGAAGGAGTAATTTCTCTTTCCAGGAGGGATTGCTCCTTTCGAAAGTTAGACCCTCGAAGCTTTGCTTGGTCGGCATCTTGTCTAGTTCTAATGGGAGATGGACTTTATTAACTTAGAAAATTTTTATACCTTGGGCGGTATGACATTTTCAAAGTTAATCAATCATAATAATGATTGCCGCCGAACTAGAAAGATGTCGATTCTTTGCCCCACTATGCAGACAGGACGTCCAACCAAAGTAGCTACGCCTGTTGGGTTACAGACGGTAGCTTTAAGTATAGCCAACCTAGTAAGAATAGTGGTCGAGTACCTCTGTTTACCAAAAAACAGGCGGACTCCTCATACCTTTTAGGTTCCGTACTAAGGAGGGCGAGTGGTTAACCTTGCGGTTAGTCAATCACTGCCTATTTTGTTTGAGTGGTAGGGAAACCATGCGGCGGGGGCCGGATAGTCCCCTTGATTCGCCAAGTTTTTCTTGGCTATTAACTCAAAGGTTGTTAACCTAGCAGGAGTAGTGGTTGAGAGCCCCTGTTTGCTAAAAACAGGCGGGCGACTCATACCTTTTAGGCTCCATACTAAGTTTGAGAGAGTGACTATGAGTTAACATGGGAGTTACTCAGTCTCCGTCACTCTCTAGCTTGAGTAGTAGAGGTACCAGGCGGCGGAGGCCGGCTGATCCCCTTGATTCGCCAATGTTTGTTGGCTATTAGCCCAAGGAGTGGTTACCTAGTAGGAATAGGGGTTTGAGTGCCCCTGTTTGCCAAAAAACAGGCGGTCTACTCAAACCTTTTAGGTTCCATACCAAGTTTGAGGGAGTGTCTATGAGTTGACTTTAGTGTTACTCAGTCGCCGTCACTCCTGCTTGAGTAGTAAAGGTACCAGGCGACGGAGGCCGGCTGAACCTTTTGATTCGCCAATGTTTGTTGGCTATTAACTCAAGAGGTACTCCCTGAATTTATCCCAAGTAATACAGGGGGTCATCCGACTCAGATGTCAACTGCTACCACTGGTTTGGTTAGTGATAGAGTTATCCTTGTCTCAAAAACGGCTACGTGGTTGCCCTTGGGGACAGTTGTATAGGTTCCGTGTAATTAGTTTATAGAGCAATGTTCCACCCAAAAGGGAGCTGCTCTCTGCGACGAATTTCATCCGCAGGGATGCCGTCGGACGCCTGCTATAATGTTGGGACAGGTCGTATTAGTTTATAAATTGGATCAGTTGTCTTGGCGCCTGGGCTGATCATCGGGCCTGTGGCCTTGGTTAGTTCTTGGCGAACGTAGGTGCTAAGTAAGAAGAGGGCAGCCGCTTGTTTAGGCACATGGTCGGCCTGGCCCTAATCGTTTTTAGCTAAGTATAAGGGGGGTGGCTGTGTGCTTTGGAACCTGTCGGCCCTCTTCTATGGAGAGTAGCCGACTATATGTCCAGACGGCATGCCCCTCTAGTGATAGAGTAAAATAATCAAAGCAGAGAGTAGCCGACTATAGAGGTACCGCTGCTATACTCAATGGAGAGTAGCCGACTGTAAAGGTACAGCGGCATGCCCCTCTGATGATATAGTGATATAATCAATGGAGAGTAGCCGACTGTAAAGGTACAGGCGGCATGCCCCTCTGAATTAGTATCAAGTATTGAAATAATTTCAAGTGTTAGAGTAGATAGATCACTTAGCTCCCTTCCATGGAGGATTGATGACCCTACTTTCTTCGAATGGGGACAGGTGGTCGTGCTAAACTTGTTAATGTGGTTTGCGACCTCGCTGCTCGGCGTACACATTTGCCGCCGGTCTTTAGCCCCTTAGTGAAATTAATGAGGGTCGACTGCTTTCATAGCTACGAGACTTCGTCGTATAGGGGGCCGACTACTATTCATGCCGCCTC
This sequence comes from Chenopodium quinoa, assembly GCF_001683475.1. Lineage (NCBI taxonomy): Eukaryota > Viridiplantae > Streptophyta > Magnoliopsida > Caryophyllales > Amaranthaceae > Chenopodium > Chenopodium quinoa. The sequence goes on along the minus strand of NW_018743813.1, from coordinate 2,193,353 downwards.
TCTTGCTTGATAGACTTAGGCAATATTTTTTGAGAGGATCTTATGTTTTTGTCTTCTTCTCATGCATGAGAATGACAATTAGCCATACTGTTAGGCAACATTTTTTTTTTTTATTATTTTTTTTTTCAATCATAATAGTGATGATGGTAGCCTAAAACAAGGCTGCAAACCCATGATAAATAATTCCATTCGGTATGCCGCTTGTTTTCCTTAGGCAAGACCTCCAATCCTCAGCTTTGAGACCACGATGCTCGATACCCATGAACGCCTTGTGATTAAATGTTTCCGGAATATCAAGCTAAATATCTCGCATTTTAAGGTTCGGCTTTAAATGACCGAATTGTTCATGCGATTGTTCAGGTAGCCGCTTGTTTTCATGCTCAAGTTCGAAGCTATTACTTAAACTTGCTGTTTTACCCAAGAGTCGCCTCCTTGATTTTGCTATCAACATGAGGCGCTTGGTGAAGAAGGCTCGGATACCAAGTGGGCTTTTGTGATTTCTTGGACATGCTAGCGGTTATGTATATACAAAATGAGATATGGGTGTGGCCCGTATTATTCTTGGAACGAAGCTTGGGAGCCGGTTGTTCAAACATAAGCGCTCCTACTCCGCCTTGCTCTTTTGAATGGTTTAAGGGGCCGGCTGGTTTTGTTATGAGGTGCCGACCGTTATGAACCATTCGAGTGTCTTGATTTTAATGCTTGGGTGCATTTGAGGTAGGAGTCATCAAGCTCTCGCTTATAATCAAGGCCTAAGTTCGAGGCTACATGCTCACACACTCGGCAATGTAACTCATGCCCAACATCGAAGTGCCGGACGCATGGTTAAAGTTGATCGTGGCTACCTCCTGCTACTTCGTGGCTGGGACTAGGCCGGCTGCCATTTAGTCGCCTGCTTTCTTGGGAGAGACGCCAATGCCCAGCTTTCACAATAAGAGAATTAGAACATGAAAAAGTTTAAGCATTCAATCTCATGGCCGATTATATTACTACGAGCCAAGCGCTACTCCTCTCGGCAGGCCGTAAGGTTTGAGGTTTATATGTGCGAGTATGTTGGCTGTTTACTTTTGGAAGATCAAGCTGGAACCAAACTCATTTGTATAAAGTATACTTGGCATTATATTTTTGAGCAAAAACCATGCGGTTATACCATGATAAAACATCATATAGAGGAGGCTGGTCTTATCACAATAGGAAAGATCATAGATGCTCGAATGCCGGGGCCGTTTTTGAACCTCAAGTAAACCGAGCACAATGGTTTTTTTTGGGTATGGCCGACTGTAATCTTGAGGAGCACTTGTGATTGTGTATTTATTCACGGCATTCTTGCTTTAAATACATATAGCCGGTTTTTCAAGGCTACCCTCGACGAGCACTGGCTGTTTGGCTGACCGAATGCCGACTAACTCTATAATGTCGCCTGCTCTCAAATGCTGAGAGTGCCGGATGTTTTATCAAGAGCTAACTAATGTTGCGTAGAGATGGCCGGCTGCTATTCATGCACCTAACTCTTGTTTTTTACGGCTGGTTTTCGGTTTTGTTTCAGGTTTAATAGTGAAGGACCGAATGTTTAGCAGCTGCATAGATTGCCGTTTGTTTGCATTTCATCGTTAGCATGGCCGGATGCGTTGCACCAACCGACTGCTCATGGGGTGTTCTTGTTTCTTTATATGAGCACCTGTTGTTCTCCCACTTGCCGCCTGCTCATACCACACTTGCATCGAAACCATTCGTGTTAGTAGCTGGCATCGTGTTCACCAAATTTTCATGTTTAGGCAAGCTTTCCACTACCAGTGCAAGTATGAAGAGCAGTAGTAGCATGCGCATATTCAACCATAGCAACAACATATATTGGCCGGCTGCTTAAAAATACCATCTTGATGCCGATTGCTTGTGCTATGTCAAGAAAGGTTTGGCAAAGGTGATGTTGGATGATACTTTGATTAGTTTGAGAACTAAGAGAGGTGCCTTAGGTATCCATTTTCGGCTTCAAGGGTGTAATGCTCACAACGTTTTGAGAGTCGATTGTATGCTAGCGTCTATGGCCCTCATTAAAGAGTTCCGGCTATTTTAGAGCTAGTAGGCCGACTGCTTTATGGCTGAGTTGGAGCCGATTGCCGCCTACTAGCTTTGAAGAACGAAGCCTGGGTGTCGGTTTGTTCAAGAAGCATAAGGGCCATTACTCCACCTAGCATTTGCGAATCGTTCCAAAAGCTGAGTGTTTAGTGGGCGACGGTTATGATCATGTAAGTCTTGTTTGGTCTCCATGTTATACGACACATGCCTTGGTTTATATACCCTTGGTATTGTGCCTTGTCACTTGAAGAGCCGCCTCCTTGTTATGATCACATGGGACTTTGCCACCTAGTTGGTCTAAGTGACGTGTGGCTAGCAATGTGCTTCTCACGTAATGATATGAAGTAGTCAGCGCTTGGTTCCATGTTTACCGACGTTGTATACATATACAAGGTGGTATTAGGCGGCCTAACTTTGCATACCTTCTTTTATTTTTTTATTTTTTTTTGTAAAATCATAATAATGATTTAATAATTATACCAGCCTACAAGCTTGACCATCCGACTCCCAACATTTGTTCGTATGACGCATGCAGTACTTGGCCGCCTGGCCGGATGCTCGGAGGCTGGTCTTCTACCGGCTGTACCCATTGAGTGTCATGCTAGGCGCATGTAACTTTAATCGGGGTTGGTTAGACCTGGCCGACTGCTTATATTGCCGCCTGGTCTATTAATTTAGCATGGGAAAGAACTATGTCTGCTGTACCCTGTGAGTGTTAGCACACTTTTGTGAGGGTGAGTGCCGCCTATCTGACTCTCATGGTTAGATTTTGAATACCTCATGGAGGTATGGTGGAGACTGTCTTGAAAATCAGACGTAGAGGCCGACTCTAATAGTCGGTCATTCTTTTTCTGCTCCAGCAACATTCGAGCATCAGAGAATGTTCTCTTTGACTCGTCCGGTTGAACATAACGGATGGGCTTTCTCTTCCCTTGTGAAGGGAAGTGATACTTCGTTTAGTCGATCACTGGCGACTGCCTTACCCCAGGCTTTGGCTAGGGGGTCGCCACACGATCCTTAACAAGTCTAGTTCTCCCGGGGTGGGAGGACGTTCTGGCCGACTGTTCCTTTGCGGGAACAGGCGTTCTCTTTTTGATTAGCTCCTGGATTTCTCCCTTGAAACCTCTCATGAAATACATGAGTTCGTTCCTGGTAATAGGAGCAGACCCCTCGATCTCCTGTTGATACTCAGGCGGTGGGACGGGTACGTCGAGCTCAGAGGGACCCGTCGGGGGTCGTGTGAGTCTCGACATCGATTTCATTGTCGGTGTCCTGGTCCGACTAAACCAGGGGGTCGTCCATGGGACGCTTGTCACTTAGAATCGGTACAGACTGTGATTCCATCTCGAAAGTACTCTCCCCACAGACGGCGCCAAAATGTTTCGAGGTTTTCTGATGTCCTGCGGGAGAGTTACAATTCCGGGACTGGTATCCTTGCGCCTGTACCTGCAAAACAACGGAGACTCCTTGTGGTGGGAGCTCCGCCTCCAACGGTCAAGTTAGTACTTGTTTGAGGAGTGATAAATGCGAAAAGTAAAGGTGGGAGATCTGGTTCCTCTAGGGGAGGAGTGATCAATGTGTTTTGGTTTTCTCTAGGAGAGAGTCATTCTGCTGAATCCCCTTTAATGAGGATTAATTAAGTATTTATAGTCTTGAGAAGCGTGCCAATTTTAGATTTAGGTTAACCAGAGCAAATTGGGCATCTCTCGGACTTTGGGCCTTGGTGGCCATTTTGCCTATTTGGCATATGGGAGGCCACGTGGCGTGGCCTGATTAGTCCATGTTGGACCTCTTAGGATGACAAATGGCGGACGCTGATTGGCCCACGTGGTGGACACGTGGCAGGTCCGGATTGGTCCATTTGTCATGGGTAATTTTTACCCTAAACAGTTAAGGTTAGGATCAAAACGACCAAACATAAACACGTAGGCACAATGATGCAAAGAATAGTTCGCAACCTAAAGTCAAGTTCTATGTTCGACTATGGTCAAGTTTATTTGGTGTCAATAGGGTACCATGGTTAAGAGTTTGGACACGTTAGCAAGGCAGCCTCCCTTGAGGGTGTATGCCAATGGGCGGCTCCACGAGTTCGTGATGAAATCGAACTCGACTTCATTGTTTAGGTGGATTTAATAACTCGGATGAACCCTTATTTCCATGAGCGTTTTTGGGTTAAAAGAGCTTAAATCCCCCGGGGCTAAGACGCATGTAGAACACACACGTTTTTTTCAGAAAAATCGAAGGAAGTTGACTATGAGAAGATAAAACAAGCTACCAGACTGATGTTAGGACTGCCGTGACACGGCAGAGAGCACCGTGCCACGGTGTTGCACACCTTCAGACGGTGTACTGCAGCGTTACACGGAAGATTCTGTCGTGGCACGGCAGTCAGACAATCTGACTGGATGGTGCCCTGTTTTCCGTCATACGCAATCAAGTTATTTAATTTTTCCTACGGGACAGACCTAAATGCGACGTTAACCTTCTATGCTTATGCAACAATGCCAAATTAATCACGGGAATATTTTTCAATAATCTTTCAAGTCTCATCCACTCATCTTAATTAAATACCGATCACTTGAATTGATAAATAACCGAGAATCCTCCCCAGTGGAGTCGCGAAATTGTAGGCGTCATTTGATGTGCGCTTATGTTAAAAGCATGTGTTAATATGATGTCACTCATAGGAAGTGGGAATTGACATAATACGATTAGGGAGCCGCCAGCAAGTTTTTAAGGAACTTGTAAACCGTTCACGGATTATAAAAGGAAACCTGGAAAAAGGGACAACGAAGGCAACAACGATTGACCCGAGAAGGTTACACCCCATTCATAATCCATGAGATTACCAACTTTATATGGTTCGGAACCACAACAGGAGGATCAGGGATGATGGTACGAAGTGAGTCATGGAGTCACATTCGCCCGTATTGGCCTCTACTCGATTCTTATAGCGAAAAAATGATTCCTGCGATCTCAAACTCATACAAACAAAGATTCAATTTGCTCCAAACTATTATTAAGCTAAATTGGTTTAATATTAATGCAACATATAATTCTAATATATTGTGATCACTTGATTTAATAACAAGATTAAAAGGAACCTAAACCGGTTGTCCAAATTATCTTATTAGGCGTGATTTTCAATTACATATTCCCTTTAAACATGCAATATAGTGATCAATAAACATAATAGAATAACATCAATATTGGAAGAAATTTAACAATAATTCCAACAATACAAAATCGTTAGAAAAATAATAGAAATAAAAGGAACATAATTCTTATTTTGATTTTGTTTGCTTGCAACTACAAAATAATAAACGAGTTAGTAAGTTCAAGGAAATAATAATAGAATAATAATTAAATTTAATTAAATAAATTAGAGTTGATTTGGGGCCTAACCCTCAAACAGTTCTACCTTTCACGCCTTGGCTTAAGGATAGAACCACGAGTAAAGTATGGACTCCTGAGAGTGCTTGAAGAAGGTATTTTGAAAGAAGAAGGGTAGGCGAGTGTTTAGGCTAGAGCGTAGAAGAGAGAAAAATAGAAAATTAATTCCTCCCTCGTACACCAGAAATGAGGGGGTATTTATAGAAAAAATGTACTGAGGGAACACAAGGAACCCTAAAATGATAAAAACCCTATAAAAAGTATACCGCGATAGGTCACTATGTACCGTGACACAGGAATGCCCACCGTCAGACAAGAAAAATTCCCGTGACGCGGGAAATATTTTAGGGTACGGGGAATAAAATGCATGAAGGGTTTAAGTGGAACGGACACGGAAACTCCCGTGTCACAGCAGGTTTCCCGTGTCATGGGAAATCCAACCGTCAGACGGGACAGTTTCCCGTGACACGGTGGACTATTATCGTGACCCGGGAATTTTTTGTTCGTTTTTCCGTCTAAATTCATTTTTAACCCTAATTTTATTCAGCAGTTTAAGTGCCGATTGATAATTTCGGGCCATTTCTGGTTTATTATTATTTAGGCTAAAATAAATAAAATAAGTAAATAAAATAAATAAAAGGTTTGGGCCAAAATAAATAATAAAACAATAAAATAAAATAGGTTTAGGCTGAAATAAAAAAATCTATGCTTTGACCAAACATCAAGACTGATCCATGGACTATCCAAAAATTGAATTTAATTAAATCTGATTTTTTAAGCTCTCTCGGGATTAAATACTGAACCCGACCAATAGTAATGGTGAAAGGTTGTTCATCATCGGGTTTGGTTTATGGGAGACATTTTTTGGTGTCTACATATATAATCCCTGACACTCTCAAATTTTATCATCTTATTATGAAAGTAATCAGTAATGAAGATGCCAAGATTAGCAAAGTAGTTATAATTAAACCTATGCAATAAGTGAAATGACAACATTCACAATTTCATGAAAGAAATCAAGCATATTAGATATGGGTGTGATTTCTATAGATGTTTAATAAAGAGTGATACTCTTAAAACATTCGGAAAAACCATTTATCATAAGATGAACCATTCAGGTTTTGGAGTAATTTAAAATTTCATGCAATTTTATCACTCCGTTTGCTATTTAATTGTGGTTTAGAATTAAATAATGAGTCCATTCGATTCTTGGAATATTCAATATAGGGTAACAAGACCAATCTTGGTAAGGAAACACCTATTAAGTGAACGTTGAATAACATAGTTGAAAATTGTCCCTAATCAAAGTCATTTGAACTATGGGCGATTAATGACCAGTTGAGATTAGTGTGTAGTCTGATTTATTGCACCGTTTCTTGTGCTATGAGGACATGATTGTCATAAATCATTTGCACAGGTATTGGTTTAGAAACATACTGGATCGACCTATGAGAATACTTTAAGAGATTGAAAATCGTCATAAGTATACTTGTCATTATGGCTATCGGAACCTATTTTCTTGACCATGAGTATTGTGAGTACTCTTGTTTAAGAACTAGTCCGTTTTTATGTTGTCAAACGTCTGCCGTAATAGGGAATTATAACGGCAACACTCGGGCGGCTAAGTCCTCTCATTAAGAGGAGCTAAATTACAAGACTAAGAATGTCCCCCTACTAAAATAGGGAAGATGTCTTTGTTGTATACAAGGCCTCTCGTAGAGCGAGACTGTAAATATGCATAGCCGTGCTCGGATGGATTTTAGAAATCATCTATTTATTGACATTCGGACTCGGAATCAAGAAACACTTCTAGACATAATAAGGATGACGAAATAATCTTACCTTATATTTCATGAAGAGACATAGGAAAGGGGCTATACACTAAATGCTCACTTGTCTGGAAACACAAGTGGGGGATTGAAAGGAATGGTGTCCTTCGAACAAGTGTATTATTCTGATAGCGGGTTCAGAATTATTAGAAAGCTAATATATTCAGCAAGGTCAAGTGATCAAAATGCCTGGGTGGAGGCCGCTTCCGATCAGTAATATTAATGTATAATTAATATTACAACTAATCTTGACTGAACCCTTCCGATCACACCCTAGCAAATATACGAACCGACTCGATGAATTAATTTGGAAGAAATTAATTCGTTGCCCGAGTGTTAAATATTTAGACGTCGGAAATTCGAGCTTGGAGCGTCGATACCGAGGGTCGGAAAAACTCAAATGTCGAGCCAAAATTTAGGATTTGGCGAGACGGGAAAATGCATCAAGTAACAAGTAAAATCCTAGCCACGCAAAAGGCTAGGAAAGTGCGCCCAATAGGTGCGTGCCAACGTGGCAGCACACATGGCAAACCGCCATGTGGCAGCACATGTGGCATCCACCTAGTGGTAGCGTGCCATGTAGGCAGCATGCCACGTAGGTAGCTTTCCACGTGGCAGCGCGCCACTGTGGCGACACATGTGGCAAGGGCCGTGGACCCGAGGCGATGGGTCATGGACAGAGGCAAAAATAAAATAGCCGAACCAAACCCAACTTGAAGCTCAAGGTTTGGTGACACATGGTTAAATCACAATGCATATGAAATGCCTTGGGGACCAAGTGGGAAAGTGGTTCTCACCTAACCATGTGACACTCGTTACTTGTTCCTTGGTTTATTTAACTAAGGATTGAATTCATCAATCATTCCATGTGAGATCTTTTTGTGAAAATGTCCCACATTGAAAGATGAGTGGAATTTACAAGCTATCCTTCCTTATAAATAGCCAAAGCACGACTTGAGAATTCTTTGCTTGAGTGGGAGATAGAAAGAGCATTGCATTTTTGCAAAAACTCTTAAACTCCGTTAACACTTGGGTTTTGGTCGGACCTTGCTAACTCCAAGGTAGCAGACGTAAAAAGTCGGTGTTCGTCCTTTGAGGGTGAATACCGTTGGAGGCTCGGTATTTTCAGAGCTAAAGCTTTCATGTAAGAGCTTATTAGGTCGGGCGAAGCACGCGTCAAAGGTAAATTTCGATTTTATCCTTTTATGTTTATTTGTTATGCTTTATGGTTTTATTAATTACGAGTGATTCTTTGGGTCGGGGTCGTTTCCGCGGTAAGTTGGCTTACCAAACCCCACCAATTTAATTTGTGCAATTTTGCTAGAACAATCACGAAAAGACTTTATCATTCCGATTGGTGAATAGTTTTTTGTTAAAATCAACTTTGTGAATTTAATTGTATCCTTTTCAACCAATCTAGTTATGTATGCATATACATTTCCACATTTGTTAGTTTTCTCCTTGAAAACTTATTTGTAATTGACGAGTCTTTCACCCCTCATGCAAATTAATCGCCTTTTGAACATGATTTTCAAACATGGAGTCTATTTCGGATTTATATTACCTCCAACCATTATTTGGAATTTGGATTTGTCGTAGCTTTTTTACAAGACATTATTCCCTTACTATCTAATAGTAAATAGTGTGCTTGTAAGTCTTAGGTTTATTTCTTAATAGAAAATTCATAGGATTAAATCCAAGCCTCTGGTGAATTCTTTACCTATACGAGGTTATTGCATCCAACGTTGTGTTTCAAGGTGCTTCCAAAGCCCTTTGATTATCTTGATCTTACTCCAACTTTTCAAAAGTTTCTTTGAGTAACGAAATCTCTTTTAAGGCACTTGTAGAGTCCTTTTGAGTATTCTTGATCAAGTACTCTTATGAATCCCTTTAAGGTCTTCCGAAATTCTCAATTCTGTTTTATTGCTAATCTCAATGGTCATCGAGTTCATTTTCCTCCTACTTGTCGTTTTTGAAATGTGTTACATTTTAGAAAGACACCCTTAGAGCAACAAACATATGCTCTCATTTAGGTTGTGGAGGTATTGCCCGTAGTCTCACTATAAAGCTTACAGAGAGACATGTATATTATCTTTGGGTAAAATTTCATTGTGAAGAAAACATTTAGCTCCCTCATGAGCTATCTTAGCTTTTAATGAGCCATTAAGCTCCAACTCAACTACCAAACTCTTACTAAGCTGGTGAGCTCCCACTGAGTCACTTAGGTCCCACTTAGCTAGTAAACTCCCACTATGGCTAAGAGTTTTAGACATATAGAAGTTAATTCTATCCATAACTTAATATAGTGTCTTTTCTTAGCTCCGACATTTTTACTGTAGTCCTTTGTGAAAATCTTAAGAACTTTATAGGAAGGGATGTGATCCATCATTGTTTGAGTAATTTTTAAATGACATCAAGGTCTCCATGAAGACACACTATTTTCTTTGTGGAGTTATTTATGAAAATTTCAATTTCATAACTTTGTGATGGTCAGGCTTGGCTCCAGCAAACATCGCTCGATCTTATCTAGACGTTTTGATATCTTGCCAAGTGCAATTTGTACTTCCCTGAACTCTTCAGCTTTCCAGGTAAAGTTTGTTCAAATTTGATGAATATAGCCATATTCTTTCAAATTCTTTGTGAAACGTTGAAGTAAATGAATCCCCTTTAGCTTTAGGAGTCAATTGTCTATACCAAGAACAATAGCTCTTTACTTTGTCGATTACAACAAGTAAGACTTGCTGGTCTTAGAACGATTCTGAATCGACAAACTATCAAGAGCCTATCTAATGGAGCCTTGATTACTTTCTTTTTAATGTGACATTGCTAACGACGTCCGAAATGCAAATCAGGCCTATGATTTGAACTTTTGTGAGTTTTTCATGTTAGGGAAATGTTTGTTTATAATCAAGCATTCTTAACTCATAGTTTAAATAACCATGCCATTCAAATAAATTTCGCGACTATTGCTCATTGCTTTGATGGTGAGTCATTCCGTGTGTAAACGGATCAATTTCGAGTTATGGAACATTATAATAACCGTTATTCGTCCCAGCCTTAGCTCAAAAGGTTTTTAAACAAATTATGTGACCTTACAACTTGTGTAGCTCTCCTTGCTTCATTCTAAGCTTGTGAGTTAATAGCTTAGCTTATCTTCAATGGTTTGAGGTCACTTTCAAAGTGGAACACTCAAGCAGTATCCGATTCTTTGTTAAAATAATAACTTGCTAAGTTAATTAGAATAACATGAACTCTTTAGTAAAAGTAATGGAATTTTATTCCTGTTCTTTATTCCCCGTTTCCTATATTTCTTATCATAAAATATCTCATAACCTTACTTTAAGAAACACTTATTTAAATACCTTGACTTTGATACTTTGTTAGGCATAATTAAGCACCTAGTGCACCGTAAAACAAAGTTGCATCTTGTACTTTAATTCACGCTTGAATTACTACATTAATGAGTCCTACTCATCTATGTATTAAGAGAAAAGATATTTTTGTTGTCAATATTGACAATTTGAGTTTGCAAATCCATATTTCATGTTTTATCAAAACTATACAGTATTTTGAATACATGATGTCCAACCGTCCATTTGGACTTATAAAAGTCACTTATAATTTAGAACCATACTCAAAGATTTCCTTTACTGATCATGGAAAACAATATATTTTGATTTGGAATTCTACAAATATAAGTGCAAAGTATAACCATTTATCAAGTAAATAACGTAATAATTTTGAAAATTAAAAGTCTTATCCACGCATTAAATATTTCCCCATTTGGCGAGAATAATTCTATTCCAAGATCCAAAGAAACAAAGAGTTGTTAATCATGCTTTGGGACAAATACTAAATGCTTAGATTTGAACCATTTCATGAACGCCTTTTCCACCAAAAATTCACTATTTTTTGGTCGAAATCTAGGTTCAAGAGCTGAAGTCAGTTATAATACGAGATTAAAATAAATAAACCGAGCTACTAATCTAATTACAAACTTAAAACCAGAAAAATTAAGACATAAAAAAACCTTCAGAAATAATATGATTTTAAAAATAAACGAGCTAGGCTCCGATACCGCTGTTGGGGTTTGGTGATCCCGACTCACCGCGGAAACAAACCCAAAAACAAGACCAGACTCGCAATAAATAAAATTATAAACATAATTAACTTAATGACAAGATTAAGATAATAAATATACCTTTGACGCTTGCTTTGCCCAACCTCAGGGGGCTCTTACTTCGAAAGCTAGCCTCAAAATTATGACGACCTCCAACGAAAGTCCACCCACAACTCAAACATCGACTAGGTCCAATGCCTTGGAGTTATCAAGGCCCGGCCAAAACCCGAGTAATTGAGTTCAAAGGTTTTCACAATGGTGATGCCTTTTTCAACTCTTGAGTTCAAAGGTTTTCACAAATAGTGATGCCTTTTCTGACTCTTACTCAAGTGAAAAATCCCAAGTCATGCCTTGGCTATTTATAAGGAAAGATTCCTTGTGAATTCCACTCATCTTTCAATGTGGGACTTTTTCACAAAAAAGATCTCACATGGAAATATTGATGAATTCAACCCTTAGTTAAATAAACCAATGAACAAGTAACAAGTCTCACGTGGTTAGGAGAGGACCACTTTCTCACTTGGTCCTCAAACAATCATATGCATTGTGAGCGAACCATGTGTCAGCCAATCTTGGGCACGAAGTTGGGTTCGGTTGGGCCACTTTCTTCTTGCCCGTGTCCATGACCCGTCACCCGGGTCCACGCCCACTTTTGCCACATGTCGTTGTCACTGTGGCGCGCAGCCAACGTGGCTACCAAATGGCACTGCCACATGTACTGCCACATGGCATGCTCCCATGTGTGTTGCCACATGGCACACGCTTATTTGGGCGCTTCCCTAACCTTTTGCATGGCTAGGGTTTTACTTGTTACTTGAAGCATTTTCCCGTCTCACCAAATCATAAATTTTGGCTCGACGTGTGAGATTTGGTTCCGACGCTCGGTTTTGTTGCTCCAAGCTCGAATTTCCGACGTCTAAATATTTATTACTCGATCGAATTATTAATTAATTCCTAATTAATTTGTCGCTTCGGCTCATTAGTTGCTTGGGCGTGACTAGAAGGGTTCAGTCAAGATTAAGCTGTATTATTAAATATGTATTAATATTACTGATCGGAAGCGGCCTCCACCAAGGCATTCCGATCACTTGACCTCACTGAAAAATTAGCTCTCTAATGATTCCGAACCCCCTATCGGGAAAACACATTTTTTCAACGGACACCATTCCTATCATAAATCTACCACCACAAGAACCCAATGACCACTACATCATTTAAGAGGAAAAAATAGTCCTAAACGGGGACTATTTAAGATTACTCCTAATGAGTAAATCTTGAACAGGTATCTAGGCATATGAAGATATAATGCCTAATAAATATTAACACATTCAAGAACAATCAACAAATTAGAGATATGTTCTTGGAAAATCAAAACAACAATTCAATTGAATTAAACTAATGCATTGTTTAGATTCTATAATTTCATTTCAAGTTATGGAATTTGGCTAATTCCATTGTTTGGAGAGCCAATAAGTTGAAATGATAGAAAAAGTTTAAAGTCTAAGAAAATCAGAAATAGCTTATAAAAAGATTAATTGGAAAAATAAGGTTACGCCCTCAAATAGAAGCCAACCCAATTATAGTCTCAAATTGATAGAGGAGTTATACATAATGTAGCTACTTAGAGTATTTATATGGTTACTACTTAGTTATAGTTCCAAGTTGGCTAAACATTATACTGTTTTTAATTGATTTTCTTTTTTTAAGACAAATTGGTTGTCATTTGTAAGTATATGATTTGGATTAATAAACCTTGAGTTGCTTTGTGAATACAAGATATTGATCTCATTATGAGCACAGATAAAAGTTTTTCACTTATCTCTAACATTCATTATTTTATGTTCTTTGAAAGGATACTACATATAGGTGAAGAAAGATGCAAAATTTGAATTAAATTCATTGTGGCATCAACTAACAAAATAGGAACATGGATACACTCAAAATGTTGGGGTTTGATATGTCCAACTTACCGCGGAAACAACCCCGACCCAAACAACCACTCGCAATTAATAAAACCATAAAGCATAACAAATAAACATAAAAGGATAAAATTGGAATTTACCGTTGAAGCGTGCTTCGCCCGACCAAATGGGCTCTTACTTGAAAGCTTAGCCCCAATCACACGAGAGCGTCCAACTAAAGTCCACCCGCAAAAACTACTGGCGACTTTAAGGTCCGTTACCTCAAGGTTAACGAGGTCCGACCAAAACCCGAGTATTATGTGAGTTTAAGAGTTTTTGCTAATGCAATGCTCTATTGAACTCCTAGTCAAGCAAAGAATTCTCAAGCCATGCTTTCGCTATTTATAAGGAAGGATAGCTTGTGAATTCCACTCATCTTTTAATGCGGGACTTTTTCACAAAAAGATCCTACATGGAAAGATTGATGAATTCAACCCTTAATTAAATAAATAAAGGAACAAGTAACAAGTGTCACCTGGTTAGGTGAGGACAACTTTCCCACTTGGTCCCCAAGGCATTTCACATGCAATGTGAACTAACCATGTGTCACCCAACCTTGAGCCCCAAGTTGGGTTCGGTTAGGCCATTTAATTTTGGCCCGTGTCCATGACCCATCGCCCCGGGTCCACGGCCCTTGCCACATGTGTCGCCATAGTGGCGCACTGCCACCATTGCCGCTGCGTACGTGGCACGTTGGCACTTGGCCGCTGCCTACGTGGCACGATCCTATTGGGCGCGCTTTCCAAGCCTTTCGAGTGGCTAGGATTTTACTTGTTACTTGTAGCATTTTCCCTTCTCGTCAAATCCTAAATTTTGGCTCGACATTTCAGATTCTCAGACGCTCGGTTTCGACGCTCCAAGCACGAATTACCGACGTCTAAATATTTATTACTCGGGCGACGAATTAATTTCTACTAAATTAATTCGTCGAGTCGGTTCGTTTACTGCTAAGGGTGTGACCCGAAGGGTTCAATCAAGATTCAGTTGTAATATTAATTATGCATTAATATTACTAATTGGAAGCGGCCTCCAGCCAGGCATTCCGATCACTTGACATTACTTAATATATTAGCTTTCTTATAATTCTGAACCCACTAACGGAATAGTACACTTGTCCGAAGGACACCATTCCTTTCACAAAAAGCATAAACCAGGTTACCCTCACACCTGCCCCCGTCATTAATAATGCAAAATTGGACTTTCCAGCAGAAGTGGCGGTAGTGATTTTTCATATAAATAATCTCACTCATCAATTATCAAAGTATACCGTTACTGAAAGCCTAAAATTTGAAAAATAAATAACCTTAGATTCCAAAAATAGCAAATTCGAAGTTCATAATTACTAAAATCCTAAAATTTCAAATATAATAATCAAAGAATCAATAATTTCTTTTATGACTTTTGGGTTTAAAAAATGATTAATTTTCTTTTCCAACACAAATAGTATGATCTTCCTGCTAGCAATCATTAATTAAGAATCAAACTTTAGATATAATGACCCATAAATACATCAATTGTCCCCCATATATTCATACACAAAAATAAAGTGTGCTAAAATCGCAATGTACTAATTAAAAAAAAAATGTATAAATCAATTACTCATACCAAATTAACTAATAATGTAGTTAATTTGGAACCTAAATTAACTAACAATCAAAAGGAACAAAATTTGTGAAAGGTATGAATTTACATACCTGACCAGCGCTTTATTTTTAAACAACCTGAAGGGAGATGCGCTTCAATGGAGAGATAAGGGAGCTTCGCTTCAATGGAGTGATAAGGGATTTGCGCATCAATGAAAACAGAGCAATGTTTCAATGGAGAATTTGCGAGGGAGAAGGGAAATGCGAGGAGAAAGCTTAGGACCACCGAAGTGTGGGAGTGAGAGACGGAGTCGCGACGACAGAGGTGAGGACCACTAGAGCTGAGGAAAGAGCTGATCTGAGGATCGGAGCTAAGGTCCACGCGAACTGAGCTTTAATATTGGAGAGAGAAAGGGGAAATATTTGTAGAGAGAGAGTGATAAAGGTGGAAATTAAGAATTAGGGTTTACTTTGACAGATTATTCGTAATGGACACTCTTTGTTAGTTACATATAATTGGGTCAAAATTCATTTAGCTTTCCTATTTATATCGGGCAGAAGTTGTTGGTTACGAATATTTGGTTATTTGTAACGGGCAGTATAATGCTCGTTACAAACAACACCTTATTCATAACTGACAAGGCAATAATCGTGTCGTTGAGCGACTACACCTAAATCAAATGAATTTATAACGCTCTACTGACCTAATACGTGTATAGGGTAAATAGAGGGGTCGAACCAGTGGGAGAAATGCTTAAGCACTGCATTCATTACCTAGGGTCTAAGCTATCTTGGAACAAGAAGTGTGAATAGCTAAAAGGTTAAACTAAGAACGAAATGGATTAAAATTAATATAGTTAGACACCAAGGGAAATGGGTAGGTGAAGTTGACGCTTGATCATGCAATAACAAAGTAGCTTATCAATGGTAAACTAAACATGCATGAATACCAAAGTAAAGGGGTCCAATCTAACCACCTTCCGGGGTTAATTGGTTTCTCCTAACATAGCCTATATGTTTCCACATTAGAACCATATATTAGAAGGTGCAAACAAAGAATTATCGATAGTAATGAATCTCAACTAAGTCAACTTCCGTTACTTTTTAGTAAAGACTCATCTTTGATCAAATAACAATGTGCACTTGCAAGAAAGACCAAAGAATATCAAGCATGCAAAGACTTTAATCACCATTAACATAACCCCAACATTATAAGCATGAACAATTAGCAACAACACCATCCCCACACCCTTGACTAGGTGACTACTCACAAATCATATTGAAAACAATATCAATCATCAAATCAATAAGCATCAACATGATTAATAAGCAAAGAACAAAAATCAAAGCAAATAAGCAAAATAAAAAACAAAGGTAAAGAGAAAGAGTAAGAGATTTCTCATTAATTGAAGATGAAGGTCTACAAAGGATTGAACAAACTCCTTCTTCAAAATCCAAGTTCATCAATGAAGAAAACCACACTTTCTCTCTCTACCAATGAAGACTAATAGTGTTTCTCTCTCTAGATTAAGCTAAAATGTTAAAATTAAAACTAAGTTAATCTAATCCTCAAAACGTTCTAAGATGGGACTTATATAGTCCGTACAGAGCCAGCTGATAAAAGGAGAGGTCCGACCGAACAATGGGAAGGTTCGGCAGGACTACAGGGTAGGTTCGGCCGGACTACAGGGTAGGTTCGACCGAACCATGGGTAGGTTCGGTCGAACCTCCTTGATCCTGGTCTGGTCGAACTCCTGTGGTTTGGCCACTCCTGCAAAACTGCCAAATTCCATCTTGTCCTTGCCTCGACGTTCGGCTGAACCACTGAGCAGGTTCGGCCACGTCTTCAGGAGGTTTGGCCGAACCTCTTCTAAATCATGCTTCCTCCAGCTTCCCTTGAGCTTAGCTTCCTCCTCTTGAAAATCCTGATGGTTCCTAAAAAGCATAAGCATGAAAATCACAATAAGAACAAAGCGAGAAGACTAAGAAAAGGGAAGATAAAGGAGAAAGAAATGAGGAAGCAAAACTAAGTAAAAAATGCTTAGAAAAAGGGCCAAACAAGTGCAAATGAGGGTAGAATCCTTAGAGAAAAAGGATAAAAGAGTGGCATAAATGCCACTCATCAAAATCCCCCACACTTTCCTTTTGCTTGTCCTCAAGCAAGGAATACTAAAACAAAAAGACAACATACACAACAAGCATAATATTACAAGGGTTAAGAAAATCAATTAAGCTTCACAATGGGAAATGCTCCAAATGGACTCTAACATAGGGACATGAATCAAAGAATGCTTAATTTTCTCAACTCAAAGAGGGGGAACACGTTCTAAGATGCTCATGGTTGAAGGAGACAAACCTAAGCTAAGCGTAGAGAACTAATGATTTCATCCTTTGCCTTAGCCCCAACCAAGACAGTCCGCGTTCTCTCCACTAGCTTCAAATCATCCCCAAGTTAGCTCATCGTGATTCCTCGAGGGAACCGGAAAAAGAAATTTTATGTGGAGTCATAAGGTTATCCCGACATCTCAACTATGCACACTCTTTCCATAGGGTTGAAATCTATCTCCCTCCGCCGTTCTTTGACCGCACTCCTCCAAGTCCAAGGGTCTTAACTCGGGTTGTAATGTCATGGCTAGGGGTTAAGGTTGGGATTTAAATTGAAAATTTTGGTGGCAAATCCTAAGTGAAGAAAAAGAGTGGCCATCTCTAAAGAACAACCTAAGAATTGAACCTAAATTCAAATTGCAACCTTCAATACAAAATTTCACAACATTACTTCATTTCTCTCATCATTTTCTCTTTCTTTTCTTTTTTTTCAACTTTTCTTTCTTTTTTTTATTCTTTTTTTTATTCTTTTTTTTCTTTTTTTTTCCTCTTTTTTTTTCTTTTGGTCTTCATACGTTGCATCCTTCCTCACAAACTTTTTGCAAATATTTTCTTTCATGAACAACTTTCAAAATCTCACTTGAACCAATATTCACAACTTTCTTGCCCTAAAACCAACACTCTCGAATTCGAACCTCAAAAGCCAATGCTTCACTAACTACAAAGGTTGGTAGAACATAAGCTGATAGGTTTGTAATATGGCAAGATCAAGAAAGGGGAATGAGGCCCAAATTGGTTATCAAGTGGGTGGATGTAAAAATGAAAACCAAATTTGTAACAAAACACAAAGAAAACAAAGAAAAATAAGAAGAAATGCCCTCTTCCTCCTTTAAAGTTGTTTGGTCATGATCTCGGGAGCTTAATACCAACACAAAGATTAAGACATGCATAGTTAAGGATCCAAAGCGCCGCTCACAAGAATGATGAAGGCTAGAACAAATGACGCTCACACGCGATAAAAATAAGCAAATACCAACCAAGGGAATCCTATTCACTACAGAGAGCAATACCATCTTACCACTTTCCCGTGAACTAGGGGGTTCAAACGTCATCAAAAATTCTAAACCGGGCTACCTTAGCTTATAATGTGTCTAATTCAACCTTTAGCATTCTTAAACCATGTAAACCCTCATCAACTAGGAAGGTAAGCATTGAAAGTCATGTCATCAAAAAGGCACACAAATTCTTGAATCCAAATAAATGAGCAAATCCACATCAAAAATATTTCAACTTGCCATATTCATGCTTGTTACATAAAAGAGAACAAGAAAAACACACAAAAGGAGGAAGAAATTAGAAAGGTTCATAATCGAGGCATGTAAATCAAATAAATCCCAATCGACATACAAGTGATCGCTGATATCAACATCAACGATCCCAGGTTCCTTGGAACCAAAATCAATCAACCTCGAACCATTCAACTCTTCCTAAACTAGACCAAAACTTAGCACTCAAAGAAAAAGAAAAAAGAAAGAGAGGAAAGGTCTCACCGAATGCCGCTTGAAATATAAGACAAGGTAATATATCCAATCTCACCAAGGGAGCTAGTGTTGCTCCTTAACGTCCTACATCTCCGCTTCAAGCTTCAATAAAGATGAGCCAAACAAAAGAAACTACAACAAAACAAGAAAAGGTTAGAAAACAAAGAAAAAGACTAAAGAAATAAACAAAAAGAAGAAATTAAATAAATAAAAAGCTATCTACAAATTTTGGATTAAAGGGATTTGGATTTTCGGGAAATTTGGATTTTTTTCTCGGGAGCATCTCTACTTATAAAAACTCAGGAATCATCAAAGAAAATCATCAGAAATCAGCAAAAATAATCATAAAACATCATCATCATCATCACATCACCACAATAATATCATCACAACATCACCATCTCATCACATCACCATCACATCACCAACATCATCACCACCATCACAACGCCACATCAATACCACAAGGCCACTATCCTCACTATCCTTCTTATGTGCAAGCAACTACCCTACCACTCTACCTTCCTATGTACACTTCAACCAACCAAAAGGACATCCTCCCCCACACTATTCTTTTGTTCGTCCCGAGCAAAATTTACAAGCGAGAAGATCGGGGGGGGGGGGGGGGGGGAGGGAAAAGAATCTTCATCACTGGTTATCATCTCCTCGCCCCCTAGGTTGAGGGGGGTTATTAGGATCAAACCCGGGAGTGTCCATGAAAGGGTGGAAGGGTTGGTTAAAGTGCTCATAGGGCCACCCTTGGGCACCCCCAACCACCTTCAAAAGGAGCGGGGGTGGATGTGGATGCCGGGTCATAAGCCGGATCACACCCACCCGGACGATAGGGGTCGTACGGGGGGGTGTCAACGCGTTGGGTAGGGTCGATGGGACCTTCCCAATAGGCGTAGCAAGGGGGGTGGGGTGTTGAGGGTCATAGGGTCCCCAATGATTGACCGGACCCTCTTAAGGAGGGTGGTAAGGGTAGTTCACATAGGGCGCTTGAATGCCCGCTTGCACAAGATTGTCATAATTTGCCCTCGCGTAGTACCCCCATTGCTCAATGAAAGCTTGATTGTCTCGACGGATATCATCGAGGGTACTACGAAGGGAATTGAAATCAAAAGGAGGAATGGAAGAAGAAGAAGATGCCTCACCTTCCCCCTAAGGGGGGAACGATTTGCTCCTGATGGAGGACCGGCGGAGGTTAAGGAACTCCACCCCGGGCTCTTGTTCGCCTCAGCTCATTGGGGATGTTTTGCTGAGGGATCTTCCATTTGAGAGGAGCGGAGTGGTCCACCATAGTGAGGTCGGGGTCCGGGAGGACACACCATTCGATCTCCCTATCGACCAAGTGGATGAATCGGCGCTTGCTATTACTGTAGTTGAGGAAGCAGCTGTGACGGAGGGCGTTTATGGAAAGAGCATAGGGAGGGAACTCATCGGTGAGCTCTTCTCGGGTTTGGTGCACGGGTGGGAGCAATTCAATTTGATCTTTGTATGCTCCATTCTTCAAAGAAAGAGCAATGATAGTAATCATGCCACCCATAAATATCTCATCACCGAGACGGTTATCCCTAGTATCCAAGAGCCGTTGGATGAAGGTGGAGGAGCATTGAAATTTGAGCCGTTGAGGATGATCGGCCAAGAATAGGCAAGCAACCTCGTCTTTTACCATGGAGCGAGGTTGGCTTTGAAGAACACGACATATTGGAGAAGCCGTACAAAATACCTCAAGGCTATATAAATGATGTTGTTGACCTTTGAGGTATTGGTTTGAAACCTATCTTTGTTGGTGATACTCCTCCACCACTCTTGCTTGTTGTAAGGAATGCGATGAGAGAAGTTCATTTCGGACGGGTGATCAAGGCCGGTGGCATGCCAAAAGAAGATCTCATTTAGATCACTCTCCGTTAGAGAGTGATCCTCGTTGAACATTATGAAGTGAATCATGAGTTGAGGATCCTCATCGATATCTTCCGGCTCATAAACTTCCATGCAAAGAGAGGCAAGGAATTCCAAAGTCACACGCTCGTAAGTGTGAGCGTGGAGGTGAATGAAGTCACCCCATCCAAAGTTTTTAGCCAACCTTGTCACCTCATCCAATATTCCCAGCTTCCTCAAAGTTTGGGGGCAAAAGAATCTTGTAGACCGAAACGGACGCTTGATGAGTGACTCATAGATTGGCCAAAGATGCTCGTCCGAAGCAATAATGCCATGATCATTGATGCCGGGAGGAGGTGGGAATTGTGGCCCTGAAGATTCTCCCACTCTCTTCCTCTTTGACTTTCCTTTTCCCTTGCCGAACATTTTGATTCTACACATTCACCAAGAGCATATCATTAGAACAAATTGATAAGAAATGACATAAGAATCCAAGTAGCTAGCCAAGGTAAAAGTGTATGCATGAGAGTATACAATTCAAGGCATGCATGAATACATTTGAACCAAGGTTTGAATAAGAATTCCTATGTCATTCCTATATTAGTCCTAACAAAGTCTAAGTGAAATTGGGCATGATGTCCCCTAATTTTCATGATATCCATTTATCAAACCATCAAAATCAAACCAAAACAATGAATAACAATCTCCAACAACATCCAACTCATGCATTTCTCAATCATAAAATGGTAACATGAACACCCTAGTATGAAATCAACAATCTTAAGCAAAGACATTGAGATCAAAATAAAACCAAGGAAAACATGCATAATCATCATAACAACATGTTCTACTATCAACAACCAATCAATTGCAACAAGTCAATCCAAAGAACCACATGAATCAAACAAGTTATTACTAACAATTTCAAGAATACCACAATTCATACTTAAATATGTAAAACATGGTAAAACTATGAGAAATTAAAGAAATAAACTTGCAAAAGCTAGGAAAAACATACCACAATTGATTGGAAGGAAGTAAAAACCCAAAAACACCAAAGCACTTAAACCCTTGAAATTGGGAAAAATAAAAGATGGGTTTTTTGTGAGGAATTTTTGGTGGAGATTGTAGAAATTGAGTAGAGGATGGAAAATAAGTGAGAAAGGGTGAAGATTGGAGTGATTTTGATGGAGATTTGAGGTTGTAAGGGGAGGTGTAATGGACTTTTAGAGTGAGAAGGAGGAGAAAGGGGTAGGTGACGAAAATGGGAATGAGGGTCACGAAAATACAGCTGCATAAAACTTAGGCAGCATCATTTTTTTTTCAAATCTGAAGAATGGTTCGGCTGAACCAAAGGTATGTTCGGTCGAACCACAGTGAAAGTTCGGTCGAACTCCCCTTTTGTTCGGTCGAACCATGGCCAAAACTTAATTTTCTGAAATCCGGGCAAAAAGTTCCAGCAAATTCGCAAAAATGGAGGAGTGACCGAACCTGGAGAGAGTTCGGTCGAACTACAGAGCATGTTTGGTCGAACTTCCCAGGGGTTCGGTCGAACCTATGCTGAAACTTCAAGTTTGCGATTTCTGGCAGAATGTTGCTGAAATTTTCTAAAAATTGAGGAGTGACCGAACCCAGGAAAGTTCTGCCGCACTACAGTATAAGTTCGGTCGAACCATCCTTAGGTTCGGTCGAACCTTTTGCCAAAATGCAAAATTTTTGTTCTTGGCAGAATGTTGCCATAAATCCTTGAAAATGCTGCAGTGGCCGAACATAAAGTGGTTCGGCAAAACTCCCATAAAGAATCACGCATGTAAAAATAGTCCTTAACACATATTTAAACACCATACAATCATGCTAGATGCAAAGCATATCAAAAACCCAAACACAATCAAAACTCAAAACTCCCAACAATCCAAAGTTGTAGATGGAAAAATAGAAGCAACATGAAAAGAAAAAGTAGAAAAGGGTTAGAAACTCGGGTTGCCTCCCGGAAGAACTTTTGGTTAACGTCGTTAGCTCGACGTTCCTTGAGTTGATCAAGGAGGGTCGAATTAACGATGCACCTCAAGAAGTGTCACAGAAATCGGTTCATCACTTGGGAATCCTTCATAATAGGGCTTGAGACGGTGACCGTTGACTTTGAAAGGAGAGTGGCCGTCTTGGGAGATTTCGTAGGCTCCATATGGAAACACTTCCGTGACAATGTACGGCCCACTCCACCTTGACCTAAGTTTTTCCCGGGAAAAGCTTCAAGCGGGAGTTTAATAGGAGGACTTTTTGGCCTTTGACGAATTCCTTCTTGACAATTTGAGCATCGTGCCAAGCCTTAGTCCGCGCCTTATACATGCTTGCGCTATCGTAGGCATTCATCCTCAACTCCTCTAACTCATGTAGCTCTAGAAGCCTTTGCTCATCCGCACTATGGAGATCAAAGTTGATTTGCTTGATTGCCCAATGCGTTCGATGCTCCATATCCTTGGGCAAATGGCGATTTTTCCCATAGACAAGCTTGTAAGGAGTGGTCCCTATTGGAGTTTTGAAGGCGGTCCTATAAGACCATAGTGAATCAATGAGTTTGGAGGACCAATCCTTCCTTGTCCTAGCAACCTCTTCTCCAAAATCACCTTGAGCTCTCTATTGGTGACCTCCGCTTGACCACTCGTTTGAGGGTGGTAAGCAAGCCCTCGCTTGTGAGACACCCCATACTTATCAAGTAGTCGAACGAAGGTGTGGTGCTTGAAATGCGATCCCCCATCACTAATTATTACTCTTGGAACACCAAATCTCGGGAAGATCACTTTCTTGAAAAGATTGACCACCACCTTAGAGTCATTCGTTGGAGAAGCCACGGCCTCCGCCCAATTAGACACATAGTCAACGGCGACCAAAATATACTTGTTCCCATGTGAAGAAATGAAAGGGCCCATGAAGTCTATAGCCCACACATCAAAAAATTCATGCTCAAGGATGGGGTTTTGCGGCATTTCATCCCTTCTAGATTTATTCCCTATCCGTCGACATCTATCACAAGTCTTGACAAATATCCAAGCATCCTTGAATAGAGAAGGCCAAAAGAGCATAGATTGAAGGACCTTTGAGGCGGTCTTTTGAGCACTCATATGCCCACCACAAGGAGAAGAGTGGCACATATGGAAAACACTTTGAACCTCGTCGTTGGGGTTCTCCTAAACAAACCATCGACCCCTCTTTTCAATAAAACCGGATCATCCCAAATGTATCTCTTGGCCTCGTGCTTGAGTTTTCGACGTTGTTGCGAAGTGAAATCCGGCGGTATGGAACTTCTAGGACATATATCCGCATACCACGGCTCCGATTTCACTTCTAGGACATATATCACATCATCTCTTAGAGTATCCTCTATTAGCAAGCAATCATCTTAAAACCTTGCACGGCCCAACCTTGAGAGGTGATCCGCCACCACATTCTCGGCTCCCTTCTTGTCTCTCATCTCATAATCGAAGTCTTGGAGGACTAAAACCCATCTCAACAACCTTAGTTTAGCTTCCTTCTTCCCTATCAAATATTTGAGAGCCGAGTGGTCAGTATACACAATTATCTTAGAACCAATGAGGTAGGTTCTAAACTTCTCGAATGAATGGATAACCGCTAGGAACTCCTTCTCGGTAGTTGTGAAGTTTTGTTTGGCATCATTGAGAGTTTTAGACAAAAAATGTATGACATGAATTTTCCCATCCTTTCGTTGTCCAAGAACTGATCCAATGGCCTCGTCGCTTGCATCGAACATGAGCTCAAATGAAAGAGACCAATCCGGACCTTGGACAATTGGAGCGGTGCAAAGGGCTTCTTTTATCCTCCAAAAGGACTTATGACAAGCATCATCAAACACAAACTCCTTATCTTGTTGCAATAGGGATGTGAGAGGCTTAGAGATCATTGAAAAATCTTTTATAAAGCGCCGATAAAACCCGGCATGGCCAAGAAAAGACCTCACTTCCATCACGTTGGTGGGAGGAGGAAGTTTTTCGATGACCTGGACCTTGGCTTTATCAACCTCAATGCCGGCATGGGAAATTTTGTGCCCAAGAACAATCCCACTTTCCACCATAAAGTAGCACTTTTCCCAATTCAACACGAGGTTAGCCCTCTCACACCTTTCTAAGCAACGAGATAAATTAGATAGAAAATCTTCATAGGTGGCTCCTCCAACGGCTCCAACGGAGAAGTCATCCATGAAGACTTCTATCTCATCCTCAATCATATCACTAAAAATGGACATCATGCAACGTTGGAATGTTGCGGGGGCTTTACAAAGCCCGAAAGGCATCCTACGATACGCATAAGTACCGTAGGGGCATGTGAAAGTCGTCTTCTCTTGATCCTTGGGGTCAATCGACATTTGGAAAAATCCCGAGTAACCATCAAGGAAAAAATAGAAGGAATTCTTTGTAAGCCTTTCCAACATTTGATCAATGAACGGTAGTGGAAAATGATCTTTTCATGTACTTGTGTTAAGTTGGCGATAGTCAATACACATGCGCCAACCGATAACAAGTCTAGTGGGTACTAGTTGATCATGATCATTTTTCACTACCGTCATGCCTCCTTTCTTAGGCACAACTTGCACGGGAGATACCCAATCACTATGAGCAATTGGGTAAATAATTCCCGCATCAAGAAGCTTAGCCACTTCCTTCCGCACAACCTCTTGCATGGAAGGGTTAAGCTTTCTTTGCCTTTTCCTAACGGGTTTGGCATCTCCCTCTAGATCAATTTTGTGCATACATAAAGATGGACTAATACCTTTGATATGATGAATGGTATAACCCAAAGCTTTCATGTGTTTTCTCAAAACATTGATCAAGAGGGAGGTTTGCTCCTCCGTTAGGTAAGAATTTACAATCATGGGGAAAGACTCATCGGGACCAAGAAATGCATACCTCAAGCCCAAAGGTAGAGGTTTCAAGTCTACCTTTGGTGCTCCCTTACCATTGGGGCTCTCTTCTCTTTCTTCAACTTGAAAGAGGTAATGAATGTAAGGAGCCTCTTCTTCCATGCTCGTGCCCTTGCACTCATTCTTGCTTTCCTCAAGAAAATCCTCATAGAATTGTATGTATTCTTTATGAGTACCTATCTTTGATTCATTCAACAACACACTTTCAAGAGGATCATTAGTAGCATGCAAGTGGGAGCGAGAAAAGTCATTTAGAACGGTATCAAGAACATCTACCCTAAAGCATTCACCACTTGAGGTGGGTTGTTGCATGACATTATTCAAATCAAACTCAATAGAATCATTGTAAATTTTCAAGGATATCTTCCCCTCCTTCACATCGATGATAGCTCTAGAAGTAGCTAGAAATGGCCTACCCAAAATTATAGGAATCCTCTCATCCTCATCCATCTCTAGCACATAGAAATCCACGGGGAATGTGAACTTTCCTACCCTAAGGGGAATGTCCTCAACTTTTCCCATGGGGAACTTAACGGAACGGTCTGCTAGTTGGAGAGTAATGTTAGTGAAGAGAGGGTTCCTACACTAAGCTTTTGGTAGACGAAATAGGGCATGAGACTCACACTCGATCCTAAATCACACAAGGCTTTATCAAATTCAATGCCATTGATAGAACAAGGGATGGAAAAGTAACCCGGATCTTTCAATTTGGTAGGTAGTTTGTTGGAAAGAATTGCACTACAATTGGCGGTCAAACTCACCGTCTCACACTCCCTTCTCACACTCAAAAGATCTTTCAAAAATTTGGAATAGTGGGGCATTTTCTTCATAGCATCAACAAAAAGGACAGAAATATGCAAATTCTTAATGACTTCCAAAAAATTCCCAAATTGGGCATCAAGTTTAGCTCTCACAAATCGTTGTGGAAAGGGTAGCTTCTCCTCTCTAGGTTGGCGATTTAGGGGCAAGGGGGTGGCTTCTTTTTCCTTGGGCATCTCAACATGTTTTTCCTTTTCAACACTCAATGGCTCATTGGGTTTTTCACCCTCATTCTCTAACTCCACCCCTTCTTGGGGTTCTTCCTCAATTAAAGGGTCACTCCCTACTACCTTCCCATTCCTAGTTGTCATGACATACAAAGGTTTTGGGTTGACTCCTTGACTTGGGATGTGAGAAGAAGAAGAAGAAGAAGAAGAAGAAGAAGAAGAAGAAGAAGAAGAAGAAGAAGAAGAAGAAGAAGAAGAAGAAGAAGAAGAAGAAGAAGAAGAAGAAGAAGAAGAAGAAGAAGAAGAAGAAGAAGGGGATGAATTAGATGCAAGTTGAGAAATTTGGGTCTCAAGCATTTTCATATGAGCATTGGTTCGTTTTTGGGCCTCTTCATGTTTCTTTTGATCCTCCTCACGCATTTTTAAAAGAGCATCTAATTTAGCCATCATGGGATCTATTGGAGGGGCTTCAAGTTGAAGAGGTTGTTAAGGTGGAGGAAGTTGGGGTTGATGAAAACCCGGAGGCCTATTAGTTTGGGCATAGTTAGAAACAAATTGGCCCCTATTGCCTTTGGTGCCTTGGTTAGGAACATTGCTTTGTTGATTATTTCCCATGTTACCTTGGTCACCAAAATTTTTATTTTGATGGTCATGGTATCAGGAATTAGGTTGTTGGTTTTGATTACCATACCCCCTTTGGTTAGAGTAGCATCTTCCATTGAAATTGAAAGGGCCTCCCCCACCATGGTATTGGTTATCATAACCACCACCACTTTGGTTCCAACCACGGTTTCCACTTTGATTCCAATTCCCCATTTGATTGGAGTTTGGCCTCAAGTTTCCTATATTTTCCATTCTAGGAGCAAAATTCATAACATTGACATTTTCCATATTACCATCATGTTGATGGGAAGGGGGTTGAACTTCGCAAGCATATACACAATGAGAGGTATCATGATTATAGGTTTCACAATTAGAACAAAACATGCATCCTTGGGGCAATGTATTGTAAGAAGAGGGGGAGGAAGTATCCATACCATTGCCTCCCTTAGTTGAGGGGGAGGTATTACCATGAGGGTTGGACCTTTCTTTCATCAATTCATCCATTTGCTTGGTCATTTTGGAGATTTGCGTAGAAAGGTTGTTGATTGCGTTGGCTTGCTCAAATGCATAAACACCCTTGCTAGAAGTAACATCCCTTTCTCCTTCATACCAATCATCATAGTGCTTTGCGGCCTCCTCTATAATACACTCCACTTCATGCTCTCCTTTGTTCATGATTGGACCACCGGCCGCGGCGTCTAGGCTTGTTCTTCCTTGAGGTGTGAGACCTCCATAGAAAGTGTGAATGAGTTGATACTTGGGTATCCCATGGTGTGGGCATTGACGTTGTAGCTCTTTGTATCGTTCCCATGCCACACTTAGAGACTCACCATTCTTTTGGCGAAAACCTTGAATCAAAGGCCGAGCCTCGGCGGTCATCCTATGGTTATAAAACCTCCTCAAGAAAGTCGTAGTCACTTGGTCCCATGTTGTGAGAGAATTAGGGGGCACCTCCTTCTCTAGCCATTCTAGACCTCTCCCAATTAGCAGAAATGGAAACATTTTGAGGCGAATATATTCTTGAGTCACTCCATTGGCCTTTATTGTGTCATCTCAAACTCTTTTAGGTTCTCATGAGGACTCTCAAACTTTCCACCCGAGAATTGTTTCCTCTCAATCAAGGCAATCAAATTATGCTTGATCTCGAAATTCTTGGGTTGATTAGTAGGAGTTAGGATCCCACTTTGCGCTCTAAAAGCTTCGGGGGCCCCAAGACGACTCAAAGGCGTATTATCTCCCATTTTAGAACCTTCTTCACTCTCAAACTTATAGGTTGAGAAAGGGTTGATTTCTGAACTCGAAGATGATTTAGGGCTATCTAACTCTTCACTTGAGGGTGAAGAGGGTGGAGTATCTTCTAATTCTCTTACTCCTCACGTTGGAGTGTGGGAATTTCTACTCCTCACTCTTGCTTCTCTTCTAAGTAGGGACAAAGACCTCTCTATCTCTGGATCGATGGGAATCAAAGATCTTGAGCAGGTTCGTCCTCTGTTCATACAACAAAGCTAAGAAGAACGTAAGCACTGACAAGTAGCAAAAGTAGCAAACACTAACAAATAAAGATGAGATAGTCTCAAACAAGCAATGAAATAGCAATGGAAGTTGTCTCCCCGGCGATGGCGCCAATTTGACAAGGCAATAATCGTGTCGTTGAGCGACTACACCTAAATCAAATGAATTTATAACGCTCTACTGACCTAATACGTGTATAGGGTAAATAGAGGGGTCGAACCAGTGGGAGAAATGCTTAAGCACTGCATTCATTACCTAGGGTCTAAGCTATCTTGGAACAAGAAGTGTGAATAGCTAAAAGGTTAAACTAAGAACGAAATGGATTAAAATTAATATAGCTAGGCACCAAGGGAAATGGGTAGGTGAAGTTGATGCTTGATCATGTAATAATAAAGTAGCTTATCAATGGTAAACTAAACATGCATGAACACCGAAGTAAAGGGGTCCAATCTAACCGTCTTCCGGGGTTTATTGGTTTCTCCTAAAATAGCCTCTATGTTTCCACATTAGAACCATATATTAGAGGGTGCAAACAAAGAATTATCGATAGTAATGAATCTCAACTAAGTCAACTTCCGTTACTTGTTAGTAAAGACTCATCTTTGATCAACTAACAATGTGCACTTGCAAGAAAGACCAAAGAATATCAAGCATGCAAAGACTTTAATCACCATTAACATAACCCCAACATTATAAGCATGAACAATTAGCAGCTACACCATCCCCACACCCTTGGCTAGGTGACTACTCACAAATCATATTGAAAACAATATCAATCATCAAATTAATAAGCATCAACATGATTAATAAGCAAAGAAGAAAAATCAAAGCAAATAAGCAAAATAAAAAACAAAGGTAAAGAGAAAGAGTAAGAGATTGCTCATTAATTGAAGAAGAAGGTCTACAAAGGATTGAACAAACTCCTTCTTCAAAATCCAAGTTCATTAATGAAGAAAACCACACTTTTGCTCTCTACCAATGAAGACTAATAGTGTTTCTCTCTCTAGATTAAGCTAAAATGTAGAAAAATTAAAACTAATTTAATCTACTCCTCAAAACGTTCTAAGATGGGACTTATATAGTCCGTACAGAGCTAGCTGATAAAATGAGAGGTCCGACCGAACAATGGGAAGGTTCGGCCGGACTATAGGGTAGGTTCGGCCAGACTACAGGGTAGGTTCGGCCGAACCATAGGTAGATTCGGTCGAACCTCCCTGATCCTGGTCTGGTCGAACTCCTGTGGTTCGGCCACTCCTGCAAAACTGCCAAATTCCATCTTGTCCCTGCCTCGATGTTCGGCTGAACCACTGAGCAGGTTCGGCCACACCTTGGTTCGGCCACACCTTCAGGAGGTTCCGCCGAACCTCTTCTGAATCATGCTTCCTCCAGCTTCCCTTGAGCTTAGCTTCCTCCTCTTGAAAATCCCGATGGTTCCTAAAAAGCATAAGCATGAAAATCACAATAAGAACAAAGCGAGAAGACTAAGAAAAGGGAAGATAAAGGAGAAAGAAAAGAGGAAGGAAAACTAAGTAAAAATGCTTAGAAAAAGGGCCAAACAAGTGGAAATGAGGGGATAATCCTTAGACAAAAAGGATAAAAGAGTGGCATTAATGCCACTCATCAATAATGGGCACTAATCTGCCCGTTACAAATAAGTATTTTCCTGCTCAAGACACTGCTTTTTTATTACCGATATTGATTTTGCCCGTTACAAATGATGTAATTTTAACGGAAAATCATTTGCCCATTACAAATAGCATGTTAAAAATAAAATTTTTTTCCACTAGTTAAATTTCCATCTTTTTCTTTAATACATACTTGAATTACTACATCAATGAGTTGTACTCAGTAGTGTATGAAGCGAAAGGATATGTTGGTTGCCAACTACTAATAATATGAGTTTTAAACTCAATATTTCATGTTTATTAAAACTACCTAGTATTCTGAATACATGATTTCCATTTGACCTTTCAGAATTTGATATAAAAAAGTTATTTATGAAAAGTTGTATTTTAGAAATGCTTTTCCTTTCTTTGAGAACCATTATGAAAAATATTTCCTTTCACCAATCATTAAAAACATTAAAATTTGATTTATAAATTTGCAAATATAAGTTTAAAGTATGCCATTTATCAAGATAATAATATAATAAGTTTGAATTTTAAAGCATACATGCAAACTTTCAATCTTATTAAGCATTTTATTGATATATATAAAATTTTCCCTTTTAGGCAAGAATAAAACGATTCCAAGATCCCAAAAACCATAAAGTGACTAAACAATGGCTGGCTTGCATAATCTCCATTACCATGACATCAAAGGACTCCTTACTGATGTCATTGTTTTTAACCAAATTCAATCTGTATATAATGTCTTGCTTTGGCAAACCCATCAAAATACCTTACATCACTAGGAAATTAGTAATTATGTACTTTTGCACAACCCACTACTTTTCTCATTAATTCGGTAGGTGTTATTTTGGAATGAAAAATTTAACTCAATATTCTAAGGGACTTAGGGTTTTATGTTAGTTTATTTAAGTAAACTTAACTAATCATCACAACATTCAAAATCCTAATTAAACATGAATCTTATATATATATATATACATATATATATATACATATATATATATATATGTATATGTATATGTATATGTATAAGCATACTTAATAATTAAAAACGTAAGTAAAAAATGCATTTGGCAACCAGCATCACCCCTTGAAACTTGAATCTTCAAACCCTTAAGGGCCTTCAGTGCAACTTCATGGATTCGTCTTCTTAGAAATGTCGTCTTCGTGACATCACCATCAATTATACAACTACTAGTAATTAAGACTAGGACTAATCTAAATATTAAGGTACAAAAATACCGAACGGTAAGCAGACCGTATTTCGATTTATAAAAATACATAACGGCTCACAGTCCGTATTTACTATCCTAATCACGCTCCACTAAATGCCATTTTATAAAACCTAGGATAGAATATTCATTCTATTCATCCATTTACTATTAGTGAATGGTCTGTGCATTTTACAAAGCAAAACAAGTAGTAACGCAAAACATACGCAAACTAGTAACTAAATTAGGTGGTTAATCCAATTTACATGCCTAATTAAAACAAGTCAAAGTTGTTAACCAATTATGTGATTAAACGCAATCATTAAATTCTCAAAGGGTAATGAAGCTCACACAAAATTTTGCATCTAACTAAATTAGTCCTATTAATTCAGCCGATAAACCCAAATTTTTCCAAAATATTTTGCAAGGCTGGGAAAAATCGAGGCCTAGCCTCATATTAATTAGAATAATTAATAAATAAATAGATAATTTAAATCGGCAAAAATGCGAAACACATAGCCCTACTATAGGCGTCGTTTGAAGTGCCCCTACGTTAAGCATGTGTGATTATTCTTGGAGCTCATAGGAAGTGGGAATTGACATAATAAGATTAGGGATAAGGAAAGTAGGGAGCTGCCAACAAGTTATGAGCTTGTAAACCGTCAACGGATCATATAAGGCAACCACAATAAAGGGACAACGATATGCAACGATGATGAACCCGTGAAGGTTACACCCCATTCATAATCCAGGAGATTACTAACTCCATATGGTTCAGAACCGCGAAAGGAGGATCGGGAATGATGGTACGAAGTGAGTCATGGATTCACATTCGCCTGTATTGGCCTCAACTCGATTCTTATAGTGAAAGTTATTCTTGCGATCTCAAAGGCAGCAAACAATATATTCAATATGCTCCAAACTATTATTATGTTAAATTGGTTGAATATTAATGCAACTTATAATTCTAAAATATTAGTGATCACTTTGATTAATAACAAGATTAAAAAGGAACCTAAATCGGTCGTCCAAATTAGCTTATTAGGCGTGATTTTTATTACATATTCCCTTTAAACATGCAATATGGTGATAAATAAATAATAATAGAATAAACATTAACATTGGAAGCAATTCAACAATAATAGACGAGGGGAAAACTAGGTCTTTTATCTAATCTTCCCTCGGCCAAACTAAATTTATAAACACTTAACAAACCCTAATACGAGTATAGAGGCAAGTCAAGGGTCCAACCCAAAGGAACGGTAATGTTCAAATGCTTTTGATTTGGGTGCCTAAGCTAGGTTGAAGCCAAATATAAAGAGAGAATACAAACAACTAACAAACAAGTAAACAAGGAAAAAAACACTAGGAACTAGGATCAACAGGTAATCATGTAAATTGCAACAACTTGGGAAGATCATGCCAATTAAAGGTTGTGAAGACTAATAATCAGAGCAATCAATTGGAATCAAAGAGCTATCTCCTAATTGTTAAGCTAGGGTTCACTATGAATAACAAATTAAGAGAATCACAATCGAAACCAATCGATAATTGCAATTCCTAAATCAATTGGTCATGTCATTAGCAATTACTATGCAATCAAGCATAATTCTCAAGGCCTAAATCGAATTACACACATGCAAAACTTCATTAATCACTTTAATCTCTATAATCAATCAACACAATTCCCAAATTAATCACAATTAATCAATCATACAAGTATAACCCAATTCCTTGCGAAAAAATTACTCAAATATCATCATCTATCAGCTATCAACTATGGAAATCAAGAATCAACAATATAGATAGAAAACAGTTACACTATCAAGAATCAAACATCAAAATTAAACCAAAAAACATGAAATTAAACAAAGTTATAAGGTGAGAAAGAGTTAAGAATATATGCTCATTGATAATAGAGAAGATCTTCAACACAATTGTCACCCTTGTATCTTTAATCTCTTAATCACCATTGATCATAGAGAATATCTTCAACACAATTGTCACCCTTGTATCTTTTGAATCTATGTGGGCAATCTTAGATCATGCGTTCCATCACTCACTTAGCATTCATGTTTCTTAGGTACGGTACCAAGCACTCGATGAGAGACGCAATTTAAGATGTCTTCATATCAAAGACATTGGAACACTTGCCCTCAGACATTGTTTTATTGTTGCTTTGCTACTTTTTTTTACTTGCTTTTTTACTGTTATACAATTACACATCTTCCAATCCCAGGGTTGAGTGAATTTGGGTTGAAGAAATGAAGGCAAAACGTTAGACGAGGCTCAAAGTGGTTGATGAAGAAATGGAATGTGTGCTTGAAAGGTTAATGGGGAATGACAGGGTTGGAAAGGTGCCTCAAATCATTGGTGTACCTTGTGTTTAGTTCGGCAACTGAATTTTTTTTTCTTTTTTTGGCGAATGACATGATCAAATTCTAAGGAAAGAAATTCTCATTTATGGAACATGGCATATAGACATAAGGATAAGGAGAACCTATGCTGGACTTATTAGGAAAAAAGGGCTAAAACGAAAGAAAAAAAAAACCATGAAATCTTGTATGGAAACTTGTTTTGTGCTTTGTCTTCATGATTTCCTATGAATTACTTGTTACCTCTATGAGGGACAAGAAGTTTGTTACTGTTGATGCTTTGGTTGGGAGAAAAGAAGGAAAAACTAATGTTTCCCTTATTTTTCCAACTCTTGCCTAGTGATCCATGAACTCGAGTACTATGGAACAAAATGAGTGATTGATGTCATAAATGGCACCTATTTGATGAGCATTTAGGTTTTTTTTACCTTCTTCATAGATTTCTTTCTTAATAAATGTTTAATTTTATGATTTTTCTCTTTGCTTTACCTTTTACTCTCTTATTTTGTGGTTTTATGCATTTTGATAGTTTTCTAGTCTTTCTCCTTTATTTGCTTTCTTTTCGTGGTTGTAGATATTGTACGAGGTTTGAGTCTTAATATGGATGGATTACTAAGGTGGAAGATGCTTTCGGAGCAAGCTCATGGCAATAGGAAAACTCAAGATGCAAAAAAGTGGATTCTCCAAGTTCTAGCTCTTGCGCTCTCAAGTCCTTCTCTCATAAAGATGGGGTGTTTAACCCACAATCAAGTGCTTTTGGGACTGCCTCTCTTAGTGTTCATCATAATCATATTGCACGTTCATTCAAAGACATTAGCAAACGCACGAAGCCGCGAGAAAGATCAAAGAAACCCATAACAGCGCAAGCGCGGACGCGTAACCCACGGGCACGAGCGCGCAAAACCTATGCGCGAGCGCACCTGCCTTCCCGCGCGGCTGCGCCTCTCTTGGTATCCGTCTTGCACGGTTTTTGTTCATGCCTTCTATATATATATATGTGTAACCCGATTTTTGGGCGAGGTGGGAGAGCAAGATTCATTTTAGATTTAGACCATAATTTTAGCTTAGTTGAGAGCCTCTCTCTCTAGTTTTAGGGTTAGTTTAGGAGTAGATTTTAGAGAGAGAAAGTGAGGAATTTCAATAGTGATTGAGAGATTCAAGATTTAATGGTGACAATTGTGTTAGAGATCTCTATTATCAATGAGCATTCTTAACTCTATCTCATTTTATTGCTTTGTTTGATTTCATATTTGTTTAGTTTGATTTTGATGTTTGATTGTTGATTAGTGTAATTGTTGTCCATATTTTGTCGATTCTTGATTTCTTTAATTGTTTGTTGATTAGATGATGATGTTAGAGTAGTTGTTTGTTAGGGATAGGGTGAAACTTTTATGATTGATTGATTGTGCTTAATTTGGAGATTGTATTGATTAATTGTTGAGATTAAAGTGATTAATTGAAGTTTTCATGCGTGTAATTCGATTAGGCCTTGAGAATTCTGCAAGATTGCATTGTAGTTTTTAATGATACGGACCATTGATTTAGGAATCACAATTGTCGATTGAGCTTGATTAGTGATGCTCCTAGTTAGAGTCTCTTGTAGTTTGCTCTAGTTTGACCTCTAGGAGATAGTTTGTGGACTCTTTTAATTGGGTTTTCCATTAGTCTTCACAACCATTGACTTGCATGTATTTCCAAGTTGTTATAATTGTCATGATTTCTTGTTGATCCCGTTCCCAGTGTTTTATTTGTTTGGTTCTTCATTTTCTTAGTTGGTTAGTGTTTACCTATAATCCTTAGACTTTGACCTATCTTAGGTGTACAATTGAGAGCGCTTGAACATTAGCGTTCCTTTGGGTTCGACCCTTAACTTGCCTCTATACTTATATATAGGTTTTTTAAGTGTTTATATATTTAGTTTGACCGAGGGAGGATTAGTTTCAACGACCTAGTTCCACCCCTCGTCAATGAGCTCACTTAATGCATTGGCTCAATAATCGGATTGGAAAGGAAGAGTGTATGAAAGAATTTTGAAAACCGATGGGAAATACTCCACTCATTCCTATTACGATGGAAAACGATGCATGCATGGTCCTAATATATGATCGTAAACAATATAGTGCATTACTCGAAGACAAAGTGTGTGCAATGACTAAAAATGTTTGATTAGGTGAGTTTATTAAGACTCGTGATATGATTGCATTGTTTGACATGAGGATGTTGTGATACTAAAAAGGACTAAAAGACAAACTAACATAATTTATTTTGTTTAATTTTAATGTTTACGCTATTTACAAGGTGAAAATGGTCCATTGGCAATTGTTAGCCGTAAATAAGATCACATGTTAAGGTTAGCACAAAAATCGATCACAAGAAACTAGGAAGAGGACTAGAATTCTTGAAGTGTTAGGACGACTAATGGGTATAAATAAATAAATAAAAATTTATAATCCTACGTTATTCGAGTTGACACGGATTAAAAGACTTGGAAAGACTAGCTTGACTAGAAAAGATATTAAAAAAATTAAAAAATTAAAAAAAAAGTTGACACTAAAAAGATACCTACACTGGACAGGCTATAGTATATCGGTTATAACTTTTGATCTGTGAACCTTATTGGAACAAAATTAACTACAAATAAAAAATAAAACTCAGGGCTATAGATCTATACTTGACACAACACGTAACTCTTTGTAGAAAAAAAAAACAATTCAAGCATCTTTCAAGTCTTATCCAATCATCTTAATTAAATACTGATCACTCAAATCAATAAATAACCAATAATCCTCCACAGTGGAGTCGCTAATTGTAGGCGTCGTTTGAAGTGCGCCTACGTTAAAGCATGTGGTCAATATTCTTGGCACTCATAGGAAGTGGGAATTGACATGTACGTTTAGGGACAAGGAAAGTAGGGAGCCACCAACATGTATTTAAGGAACTTGTAAACCATTCACATATCATAAAAGGCAACCACGATTAAGGGACAACGAAAGGCAACAACAATTGACCCGTGAAGGTTACACCCCATTCATAATCCATGAGATTACTAACTCCAAATGGTTTGGAACCATGAAAGGAGGATCGTGGATGATGGTACGAAGTGAGTCATGGAGTCACATTTGCCCGTATATGCCTCTACTCGATTTTTATAGTGAAAAATGATTCCTACGCGCAAGGGCATACAAACAAAATATTCAATTATTATGCTAGATTGGTTAAATATTAATGCAACTTATAATTCTAAAATATCAGTGATCACTTCTATTAACAACATGATTAAAGAGGAACCTAAACCGGTCATCCAAGTTATCTTATTAGGCGTGATTTTCAATTACATATTCCCTTTAAACATGCAATATGGTAATCAATAAATAATAATATAATAAACATTAATGTTGGAAGCAATTCAACAATAATAACATTAGTCAAATCAAATATTAATTAACCTAATCATGATACAAGCAACACTGCAAGAAACAGGTCAAATAGCGACGGATTGGTTCCGACAGACCACAAAATCCTTCGGAAAAATCGATATTTCCGATGGAATTTTTTTCCATCGGATAAAAAATTCCGTTTGAAATTTCTGACGGAAATAAATTCCGTCGGAATATATGTGATCTCCGACGGAATTTTCTGTCAAAATTTACATTTTCCGACAGATTTACAGTCCGTCGGAACGTAATTAAAATATTTAAAAAAAAATTAAATTAATTTTCCCAAACCCTAAAATCAGCCCCTTCCCCCTTTCTCTCTCATATTTCCGCCTCTCTTTATCTCTCTTATCTATTTATTATCTCTTTCTCCTTCCTCCTTGGTTCCCTGACTTCCCTCTTCTCCTTCTTCCTTCGTTTTCCATATTTTCCTTCCCTCTTATCCTTCCTTTTCCTTTCTTCTTCTCTTCACTGCCCTTTCTCTCTCCTTACACAAACAGCGGTGCAACTCCAACAACCACCAACAAAGACTGCAACAACCAACAACAACAACAACAACCGCAACAACAAGCTCCGTCAACCACCATCAACAACAACCGCAATAGCGGCGCAACAACAACAACCGCGCATCACAAGCTTCCCACCCTCCACCCTCAAGGTCTTTTTTTTGTAGATCTTGTTGTAATTGTAATGATATATTGTAAATTTTATTGGATAATTGTATATTTATATATTTGATTTAATTTTTGTTGGTTAATTATTGTTTTACTTAATGAAATTCTGATTAAATATGTAGATCTACTGGTTTTGAGTGTTTGTGTGGTATTTTTTTTATTTTGTTGTGTAAATTTTCGTTTTTTTTAGGCTAATTTTTGTATTTTGGGGTTAATTTACAATTTGTATGGGGCTTTTTGTTTTTCTGGACTTAGTTTTCATTGTGGTAGGTGTTGGTAGTGGGATAGGGTCGTTGGTGGTGTCAGTGGTGGTGTGTGGTTGTGGGATAGGGTTGGTGGTGCTATGTGGTTCAGGTTGGGTCGGTGTGCAGTGGGCTGGTGGTGTGGGGTGGTGGAAGGTTTTTTTTTGTTTTTTTAAAGGAATTTCTGACGGAATTTCCAACGGACTTTTCCACATCCCGAAAACTTCTTCCAATGTATGAAAAGGTCGATTTTCCTACGAAATTTATTACGACAACACTTTCCGACGGAATTCCGTCAGAAACACGATTTTCGACGGGAAACAGGGTGTTTCTGACGGAATTATTCCGTCAGAATTAAGCTGTTTTCTTGTACTGCAATAAGAATAAAAATAAGAGTAATTAAGTGATTAATTACTCACTTTCCGCGTTTCCTTGAATTGCTAAATCATGATAAATTGTTAGTAATTTCAATAAACATATAAATCAAATTGAAATAAAATTAAAAAAAATATAGTGAATTTGGTCCAAACCCCCAGTTAATTATACCTTTCACGCCTTGGTTTAAGTATAGAACTTTGGGTATTGTATGGACTATTTGGACTGCGTAGGGGAAGTATTATGGAAGAATAGGGAGGCTAGTGTTTAGGCTTAAGAGGGAGAAAAGAATGATTTGATGATCTAGCTTGTTGATGATTCTAAAGGGGTGATATGACCTCTATTTATAATGAAAAAGGAGGGGTCGAAGAATTAAGAAATGATAAGAATTTGAATCGGAATAAAACTCTTGCGATAGACAGCAGTTTTTGCGGTTTTTGATTTTATCATATCCTTTGATCAAGAATTTAGAAGAAGATAAATAATATGTCATTAGAAAACTGTTGAAGTCTAATTTCTAACCCAATTAGAGTCAGATTAAAATCCATTTTATAATAAAAGACATGGTTGAAATGGTGTGACAGTGTCAGTTTTGGATAGAGTTTGGTATTTCATTAATATCTTTTCTATTATAGCTCGGAATTAATATTATAATATATCATTGGAAAGATAATTTCAAGGGCTATCCAACTATATAATATTTGGATAAAATTTATGAGGCACAAAAATAATATCTAACTATCTTTGAACATCTTTCAATTCGAATAAAATTAGGACTTTCAAAAAGAGGAGTTTTATTCAATTTTAAACTCTTTAATCTTATCTTTTCAAAAAGGATAATTAAGATCTTTTAAAAACTCATATAAGCTTCCAATTAATCCTAATTGGTTTAGAAATGGGATTAAATCCTTTTGACCCTCCACATGATCATTGGGTTGTAGGTAAGGTGGGCTTAGATTCAGTTTGAGCTCAATTTAGTATTTTGGCCACAACTTATTTGTTACATCTCGGATTTGGGCTTATAATATATTGTTGGAAAGATCTTTTCAATCCCCGTCAAATTATTAAATCATTTGACCTAGATTATGGACCAAAATAAACTGGAAAAAATGTTTTTATAAAAAAGAGACGAAATGAATTTTTTTAAAGGACACAAAATAAATTATTTTGGGTTTAAAGGCATGAAAAGAGGGAAATCGGCTATGAATTTGATTGGTTTATAAAATGTATTGAATGGAAACATGGATTTAAACACTCCAAAGATTAAATACTCAACCCGACCAATAATAGTGGTGAAAGGTTGTTCATCATCGGGTTTGGTTTTAGGGAGAAATTTTTAGGTGTCTACACCTACGATGTCTAAGTGCCTAGCACTAGGCCCCCAGACTCGCTGTGCTAGGAACCAAGTTGCGGCTACAATGCATGGCTGCTGCCCCTCAAAATCCCCCTTGTTGTGCCAAGCACGTGGAAATGGTTGACAACATCGTTTGCGTGTTATGCTGGCCGCATCAGTGCCTCAAAGGTCGTGCCACGACAGTGTGGAGGTTGCAAGCCACTGTCGCACACTGCAACACATTGCACCAAGAACTGCACTAGCTCACGCACACACTTGCACCAGCCTACCATCCTTCAGCAGCCACATGCAGGCTGTTCAAGCAGCCCAGCTTGCCAAGAGTGTGGTCGGGGATATTATGCCTTGATTTACGTGCTTGTGCTTTCGAGTTTTTGTCCTAAATTTTTTGTGACATAAATTATGAATTCTAAGTTTATTTTAAAACTAGCCTTTGAATAAAATGAATATAAAACAAGTCCAACTTAAATAAATTCAATTTTAGCGCAAAACAAAAATTGTTCTAGAATTATTCTTTTAATTATTTTCGGTTCAACTTCATGCTACAAAGTGGAAGGGCTATTCTCACAATTAATTAATTTAACTAAAAATAAATTAAAAATTAGATTTGGCGAAATTAAAAGAGGTTGGAAAAATAAACACATTCAGCCAATGAAAA
Source organism: Chenopodium quinoa (assembly GCF_001683475.1). NCBI lineage: Eukaryota > Viridiplantae > Streptophyta > Magnoliopsida > Caryophyllales > Amaranthaceae > Chenopodium > Chenopodium quinoa. The sequence continues at coordinate 2,152,659 of NW_018743813.1, read as the reverse complement.
ATTTCCAACACTAACTTGTGCTAACTTGAAAAATTACATCATTCAATATGAAGTGTAATTTAATTTCAATCACAAGTTTGAAACTTTTAAATTTTAATCAACTTAAAAAATGATTAAATAAAAAATTGTTCAACATGGAATTCAGAAACATAAAAGACAACCAAATTAAGCACATATTATAACTTTATCATCATGCTTAAAAGGGCTTATAAATGTAGTAGATTAATGATGTAACCATACACATAATCTACTATTAGCATGCCATAAAAAATCAAGGTTTAAAGATTTAAAATTTTTGTCAAAAATAAAAAAAAACCCCTCATAAATCGCATTTCTCGATGGTTTTTTCTTCTGGACAACCCTGGGAGCTTTAGTAAAAGTTAGCATAAAAAGCGAGCTTAAAACTAATTAAAACGAGCTTCTAATCTAATTAGCAAGTATAACCAGAAATTTAAATCCATTTAAAACACCTTAATTTATTATTAGTTCCAACAATTAAATGAGCGCGGCTCCAATACCGCTGTTAGGTTTTGTGATATCCGACATCACGCAGAACAAACCACTCCATAAATCCACACAAAAAAATTAAAGTAACTAAGCATGCATATTGAGTAACAAAGGGAGAGAAAGAGGAAAAAGGGATCATACCCTTCACGCGTGCTTCACTCTTTCTTAGAGCTCATAAAGCATAAAGCCCCGCAAATGCACAAGCCTCCAATGATTCACACCCTCAAGACCCAACCCGAACATCCCCTACCCATAAGGATGTGCATGGCACACTTGGTCAACAAAGGTATGATCAGCCACATGCCTTGGGCCTCAAGGCTCGTCAAGTTGGCAGCCATGCCCTTGGCTGGGCCTGCTACCATGCCACAAGCCCATGCAAGCTAGCGAGCTGCTGCTACGCCTACTCACGTGCTTGCTGGATAATGCTAGCATTGTTAGCTCGTCCAGCAAGCTAAAATAGCATGGACCCAATGCTAGATACCTAACTCGGCCAACATGCCCAGCCACCGCACATGCATAGCTATTAGGCCTGCTGCCAAGGCTAGTCCACGGCTAGTAACCATGTTAGCTTTATAATAATTCCGAACCCTTTATTGGAATAATACACTCATCAGAAGAACACCTTTTCTTTTACAAAGGACACATGTCCTATCATGATTGCACCGCCAATTAGAGTACACCATGACACATATTCCCACCTTATAAAAACCCAATCAACTATGATGGAATGGGTAGATTGACGAGGGATAATCTAGGTTGTTGGATTCTAAAACTCCTTCAATTAAACTAAATTTATAACCAATTTTACTCTTATTATAGGGAAAAGTCCGAGTCGAACCTAAGGGAATTGAGGCAAGAGTTATGGTCAAAAGTCAAGCTATTCCGAAGATTTGAATAATTGGTTTCATAAAACATGAGCAAATTAAATAAACAAAACAAATTCTATAAATTGAAATCAATATCAAGACACTAGGGAGTTAAGATCCACATGCATTCACAATAAACATGCTAATTTGATCGGAAGTTGATCAATTCAATAATGCGAGGGAAAATAGTAATTGCAATCAAAAGCACTTGAAAAGTTATTTCCTAGGTGTCAAACTAGAAGTCTGTACGAACGAATATCAAAGGAACATAACAAATAAAGTACAATCAATAAAAGTAGCTTCCAAATCAATGTGTCATATAAATGAAAACTACAATGCAATCTAGCTTGAAAATCAAGGTTACCTACTCCTTAAAAAATCAAACATGTGCACAATTTCTATCAACCAATTTAATCACAAAATCAGATAAATCAAAATCCCAAAATTATCAATAGTTTATCATTAATACATGATTTACCAAATCCCTAGCAAAGGATCTAATCACTACACATTGTAGATTTTTTTTTTAAAAAAACTAAACATATCATCAAATTCATAATTAACATTGAAATCAAATTATCAACAATCAACTAGAAACTCAACAAAATATCAAAAATCAAACACTAAAATTGTATTAAAGAGAAGGAAATTCTTACATAACATTGATAAAAATCAAAGAAAATGAAGATCAAATGTAGCAATCATCAATCACAAAGTTTCTCTCTCTAGAATTTGAGAACAAGAATTCCAAGCTTAAACTTTCTCTCTCTAAAAATCTATTCTCTCATAAATTCTAATCCATTCTTATTATTCTCTCTCTAAAAATCCATATATAGTAAAACTAACAAAGGAGAAATTATTTAGACGACCAAAAAGAACATGTACATCCGCGCCCTTCCCTTGTGCGCCCGCGCCTGGGAGTAGGGCAGCTTTCCCTCATGCGACCATTGAAGCTTCTAACTACTCCAGTTGAAGAACATTGGAGGTGGCGGGTTTTCAAATGCTCCTAAGGTGGATTTAACACCACTTAAGATGCCCACGAAGCATGAGATCACGACCTTGAAGACTTAGAGCTTGCACTCCTCAATTTTTGATCTTGAAAGGGATAGAATTGCTTGCATCTTAAGCTTCATATATCCTGAAAAAGAGGCATGGAGATCTTTGGACATCACCATCCTCTTGTAAAAAAAGAAAAGCAAACAAAAAAAGATAAAAAATGAAATAAACTAAGGAATGCAACAAAAACAAAAAAACAACTAAAGAAAGCACACACTAAAGAAATAGAAGACAAAACTAAAGAAAAGAGATAAAAAGAGCTATAAAAGCAGACGAAAATCATCCTAAAAGAGGCTAAATGAGTTCCATAAATGACACTCATCTTAGATGAAGACATATCTTTCTTGAGTATTGTAGACACCCAAATTTGTCTCCCCAAAACCAAACCCAGTGATGAATACTTTTCACGTCATTTGATTATCAAACGAAGTGAAAGTGTGCAAAGTCTAGTGATGAGGATGTTTTTATATTTCTGTTTTCAAAAGTAATTCTTTTCCTACCCTATTTATGAAAAATAGTCAGTCCAATTTGGTTAGGTCCATGATAAGAATCCAATAATAGTGTAGTTTGATTGGGATCGAAAAGAGCTTTCCAATGATATATTATGAGCTCAATTTCGATGATTATGAGGAAGTTATTGATTAAATTAAATTAGACCTAATGACTTTAAATGTGGCCCAATTATCTAGAGGGGGGCCTATTAATTATTATTCCTAAAGTGGTTAGGATTGATTTTGATCTTCTAGGAATATAAAGAAGGTCCTCTTTAACTCTAATGAGGTTAGGATTGATAATTACAATTTTAAAGGATGTTTTATTTTGAATCAAATATATTAAATCTAATTTTAAATTTGCTTGGACGCAGAATTACCTGTAACCGGCTTATAAGATAATTCTGCGTGTAAAAGCGCGTTGACTTTTAAAAACAGCGCGAGACGACAGAGTCGTCGCCAAGTGCTGACTTTCATCGCCTGACGTTGGCCTTCTTCGTCTGGCGCTGACTCCTGTCGTTGGCGACAGGAGGTATTTTATTCTAAATATGATTTTCTTTGATCCCGTGCTATTTTTTCTATAAATAGGGGTCGTAACTCCTCGTTTGTAATCATTCACAACAATCATTATCTCTTTCTCTCTCTCTAAAAGCTAGAAGCTTATTCTTTTTCTCTCTCTCTCTATTCTTTTCCTAAACCTTCTCTTTTACAAAATTCATCATACATTAGTTTTAGACACACTTAGCCAAGTTCGAAATTGCCTTCGCCCTATACGTGAAAGGTTTGATATTTCTGAGGGTTTGGTACCAAATCTCTATTTCAATTATTAAATTTGATTGTTTGTTTATTATTTTCCTTAAAATTACTAACGTGTGCATTTAGTTATTAGAAAGATATACGAGGCATCGAAGTAAGTAATATAATTGTTTTATTGATCTTTTAATATAGATATCATGCTTAAATTATTTTGTTGATTCCTAGTATCATGTTAGGGTGTTTTATTGGTTGCTAGTATCATGTTAGGATATTTTATTGCTTCATAATATCATTTTTAGGGTAATAACTAAGATGTCTAATATCAGGTATGTTTCTATTTTTCTTCCTATTCTTTCCTTATATCATGTTATTATCATGTCTAGATCTTGTTATTAATATCATGCTCAATTGGAATTATGATTAGGATGATGATGATTGTTGTGTCGAATTCATTGTTTACGTAAATTTGTTAATTTACGAATGATTTAATTTAATGTTTTCATTTACGAATTTTTTTCCGTAATTTGTTAATTTATGAATTATTTCATGTTATTTGTTAATATACGAATAATTTACGTATAATTTTATTTATTATGATGCTGATATATTATTATTGTTATTGCTTGATCAGGCCTTTTTTGCATGATTAAAGGGAATTTGTACTTGTAATCACTAGTAGAAAATAAGAAATAAGTCCCAAATGGCAAGCGGTTTTCAAAATTCGCTTGCCATTTACCCAATTTTTTTTAAATGAACCTGTAATATTAAATGGTAAGCGATTTTGGCGCGAACCGCTGGCCAATATATGTAATGACAAGAGATTTGCGGTTGAACCGCTTGCCAATAAATCCCCATCTCACATTCTCACGACCTCTCTCTCCCCTTTCGCCCCTATTACCAGCTCTCTCTCTTTCTCATTCACTCCCTCACTTCTCTCTCCTCTCTCCCCTCCATTGTCAAGCATCTTCTCAACTCTCGTTTCTCCATCTCCTTCTTTTAGCTTTCTCTCTCATCTCTTTCTTTCATTTCTAACGCCAAGACCCTCATAAGTGCTTGTGGGTTTTCGAGCAAATTCCGGTGTGTTTTTGAGCGAATTTAGGTGGGTTTTCGAGCCAATTCAAACCAATTCATGTGGGTTTAAATGGTGGTAGTCCGGTGGTGGTGTGTGTGGGTTTTTATGGTCATATTCGAAAATAAAAACTCTAAATCTAGAGTTTTATGGTCAAATTTGACCCATAAAACCCAAATTTAAAGCCAATTTTGATTTTTTGGTGGTATTCAAGTTATTTCCTTTTTTTATCTTCTATTTTGTTTTTTCAGTTTTTTTTTATTGTGATGGTTGGTTGAATTGGTTTGTTTCAGGTCGATTTGTTGTTGGTGGGGGCCGTGTTGGTCGGTGTTCTGGTGTTAGTGGGGGTCGTGGGTGGACGGGTGGTGGTGGGTGGTCGTGGCTGGTGGGTGGTCGTGTATTGGTGGGGGTCGTGGTAGGCGTACAAGTATTGGTGGGTCGTGGTGGGCTGGTGGTGTTGGTGGTCGTGGCTGGTGGTACGAAGCAACATGACCTTGTTTGTTTTTTTTTTTAATAATTTTAATATATTATTTGTATTAATTTTATTACTTATATTATTTTTTTTTATGTAAATGTAATATTACAACAAATAATTAATAAAAATATTCATGTTTTTATATATGTTTGGTTTGTGTATCAATTTATGTGAAAAAATCCAATTTTTTTTATTTTTTTATTTTTATACTTATAATGAGCAGCGGTTTGGCGCCAAAACAACTGCCCTTTCTCTAGTAATGGCAAAAAGTTCTGAACCACTTGCCATTTAAATGGCAAATGGCAAGCCCCCTAAGCCCGTGCGGTTCAAAACCGCTTGCCATTAGGGGGTTTGAACCGCATGCCATTACGTTTATTCTACTAGTGAATCTCGCTTAATAAGATAATTAATAATCTTTTTTAGGTTAATATGATTATAATTCAAGTGATCACCAATAATAGTTTTGTTTGTGCATTAACATTCAACCAACATAGATAAACAGATGTAGGATTAATCTATTGATTGTATGTTAGTCAGAAAGCGCACATAAATACAAGAGGAATAAAGTAGAGGATTATTTTTAGGGCAAGTTCAATCTCTTTTAGGTTGGATAGTTATGGTTCCAGACCTATTGGAGTTAACGGTCTCCTAGATCGTTAAGGGGTGTAACCTTCACCTTATGAACGGTGTACAAGTTCCTAAAACTTGTTGGCGACTCTTTTACTCTAGCTTTCTTCCCTTTGGACGCCACCATGCTTAAGTGTATGATCACAGTGGGGCTCAAGTGTAAGATGCTTGAAATATTCCCCACAATTATTGTGTTGCTCCAATTACTTCTCTCTACATTAGACGAGGGAAAAACTAGGTCGTTGAATTATCCTACTAAAGCCTAAAAAATTTATTATCACTTACCAAACCTAACTACTAGTATAGAGGTAAGTCAAAGATCGAACCACTAGGAACAGTTATATTTAAATGATCTCAATTATATGCCTAAGTTAGGTCGAATTCTAAGGATAAAAGGTAAACACTAACCAAATACCAAAACAAAGAACCAAACAAATAAATCACTAGGGAATGGGGATCAACGAGTAATCGTTATTATTGTAGTAAATCGAGAACAACATGCAAATCAATTGTTACGAAGACTAATGATAAGAGCAATAAAAATAGCTCGACAAGCTATCTCCTAGAGGTCTAACTAGCGCCAACTACGAGAGACACTAACTAAGAACGTCACTAACCAAGCTCAATCGACAATTGCAAGTCCTCAATGGTCCGTATCATTAGAAACTACAATGCAATCTAGCATAATTTTCAAGGCCTATCGAATTACTCACATGCACAATTTCCATTAATCACTTTAATCTCAACAATCAATTAACATCATTCCCAAATTTAGCACAATGAATCAATTATACAAGTTTTACCCAATCCCTAGGCAAAAAACTACTCTAACATCATCATCTAATCAACTATCTACTAAGGAAATCAAGAATCAACAAAATATCAAGAAGAACTAAACTAATCAAGCATCAAACGTCAAAATCAATCCAAACAAACATGAATATTAAACAAAGCAATGAAATGAGATAGAGTCAGAAATGCTCATTGATAAAATAGAAGATCTTCAACATAATTGTCACCATTGAAACTCTCAACTACGCTAATATTATGATAAAATATTATCACTAATTGCTTCTTATTTCCCCAAAAATCGGATTACAAGTAGATATATATATATATGTATATATATATATATATATATATATATATATATATATATATAGAAGGCGTGAAGAAAAACCGAGAAAAAACAGGGACCCGAAGCGGCACGCCCGCACAGGCTAGTGGCGCACCTGTGCGGCAGGGCTGCACGCCCGCGTTCGTGGGTTGCGCGCCCGTGCTCCTCTTGGTTTCTTCGGTTATTGTTGAGGCTTCACGCGTTCACTAAAGAGCTTAGAATGGACACACTGAATGATGATGATGGACACCAAGGAGGCAAATCCAAAAGAGCTTAACGGTGTTTTCAACACCACTTCTACATGAGAGCGCGACTTGAGAGTGCAGGAGCTAGAACTTGGAGAATCCGCTTCCTTGCATCTTTAGCTTTCCTATTGCCATGTGCTTGCTCCAAAAGAATTTCCACCTTAGTAAACAACAAATATCAAGACCCAAACCTCGTAACATGCCTACAACCACAAAAAGAGAACAAATATAGGAGAAAAGGATGAGAAAACCATCAAAATGCACAAACCACCAAATAAGAGAGAAAAGGTAAAGCAAAGAGAAAAATCATAAAAATAAGCATTTATTAAGAAGGAAAGCTATGAAAAGAAGGTGAAAACAACCTAAATACTCATAAAATGGGTGCCATTTATGACACCCATCAACGTTCTATCTTTACATTACTTCGTTATCCGGTCACTAACATAATTGTTGGAGGCGTAAATTTCGTCAAACAGAATCTTTGTTGTTTGGCAAGTGTCAAAGATCGTCCGGCTATATTCATAGCCTGTATCTTGCGGGATTAAATAAAAACCCCCGAAACAAATAGTTATAATGTTTGTATTTTATTTGAGCTTATGTCGCGTTCGTAATATGTGATAGTTGTTTCATCTATAATAAATTATAAATGGCACAAGCTCAATAACGGGCACCAGTCATTAACAACCGTAAAGTGTTTAAAGAATTCTTAGTTTTCGTATTGGTAATTATTGTCCCTTGGCATGTCGGCACAAGTTTTATTACAAGTGTTACTCTACCACAACAGTGAAGAGTTTCATAAAAACTTTTTTTGGTGTTTGTAATTTTTTTGACCTTGTGTTTGTTTATATTTATTGTACTTTGTAATCATAACTCTTATTGTTTTTTCATATAAGGGTGAATTTGTATATAATGAATATTTATATGTATGGGCTTCAATAGCAATATAGGAAAATGTTTTTGCAATGCAAGAAAACGAAGATGTATTGTGGTCTGAGATAGAATTTTGTGGTTCAATGTGATTTAGGCTAACGTTTTGACTAACTTAAATATTTGATTGAAATCTTTGCGAAGAACAACAATACAAATAACGAGTCTTGAGAACAACTACCATTTAAAACTATTTTTTAAAAAAAATACAACAAAAACATAAAATTTTTTGTGTAACACTACCTAAAATCTCTGATTATAAGGCCTAAATCTCTTCATTTCAATCGATTCAGGGTGAGAAAAGAGAAAACTTATTTTGCAAACCAATTGATATAATATATATCTAATTCGCCTTGTACTTGACATAATTGTTAGGTTTTGATGTGTGTGACTCATCACGAAAAATAAAACCTGAGCGAATATCACACTCACAATTAATATAATCAAAAGACATAATTAACAAGAATTAAGGAAAGACGAAAACATGTTTCAAGCGTGCTTCGCTCGTTCACCAAGCTCTTACTTGAGAAAGCTTAAGTCTCACAACGGGCAAAAACCTCCCACGGTATCCACCCGCAGCATGACCCCGACTAGGTATGTTACTTGGAAGTTAGCCAAGTCCGACAAAAACTACCCGAGTAATTATGAGTTTACAAGTTTATTTTCTCAAAGGAGATGCCTTTTCTAACTTTTACACAAATGGGTTTTCCCATACCTCAAGTTGGGTATTTATAGGGAAACGCATGAGTGAAATCATCTCTCCCGTCAATGTTGGAGAGTTGGTAAAATTATTATTCTCCTTTTATTTTTAAATAAAAAACAAAAGAAAATAGCCACCAACTAATTAATAAACAAGTGGAACATTTAGAGGAGGGGTTAGGTAAGGACCACAACTAGGAGGGGGCGAGGGGACCAAACTTTATTCCCAAGGCTTAAGGAAAAATCGGCCCTTTGCACTAATTTCCCCAATCAACTTGCGCTATGTGGCAATTCAAGACGTGGCACCCAAGCTGCCTTGCTGGTGCATGGTGCTTGTTGTTTAGCCTACTTCCTTAGCCTAGAACTAGCGCCGCTTGCTGTAGGCGTCGTTTAAAGTGCGCCTATGTTAAAGCATGTGGTGAATATGATTGGAACTCATAGGAAGTGGGAATTGACATATACGATTAGGGAAAAGGAAAGTAGGGAGCCACCAACATGTTTTTAAGGAACTTGTAAACCGTTCACGGATCATAAAAGGCAACCACGATTAAGGGACAACAAAAGGCAACAACGATTGACCCGTGAAGGTTACACCCCAATCATAATCCATGAGATTACTAACTCCATATGGTTTGGAACCACAAAAGCAGGATCGGGGATGATGGTACGAAGTGAGTCATGGACTTACATTCGCTCGTATTGGCCTCTACTCGATTCGTGTTGTGAAAAGTGATTCATGCGATCTACAAGGCATGCAAACAAAGACTAAATTTGCTCCAAACTATTATTAAGCTAAATTGGTTGAATATTAATGTTACACATAATTCTAAAACATTAGTTATCACTTGATTAAACAACAAGATTAAAAAGGAACCTAAACCGGTCTTCCAAATTATCTTATTAGGCGTGATTTTTAATTACATATTCTTTTTAACATGCAATATGGTGAACAATAAATATATAATAGAACAAACATTAATATTGGAAGCAATTCAACAATAAATTGTTAATCAAATAAAAATTAATAATAAACCTAATCATGATACATCATGAATAAACTGTTAGTAACTTCAATAAAAATATAAATCAAATGAAAATTTAATTGAATAAAAATTAGAGTTGATTTGGTCCAAACACTCAGTTAATTATTCCTTTCACGCCTTGGTTTAAGTATAGAACTTTGGGTATTGTATGAACTCCTTGGAGTTCTTAAGTAAGTAATGATGTATTTAGGAATATATGTTTTAAGGCTTAGAATATGAGAGAGAGAGAGAAGAGAATGATTATTGGTGTATAAGAGAGGAAGAGAGAAGGATTTGGCGATTAAGCTTGTTGATTATTGAAAAATGGGAGATATGACCTCTATTTATAAGGAAAAAGAAGAGTCAAAGAATTAAGATAAGAATTCGAATTGGAATATACTCTTGCAATAGACACCAGTTTTTCCGGTTTGTGTTTTTATCATATCTTTTGATCCAAAAATTAGAACAAGATAAATAAAATGTCATTGGAAAGATGTTGAGGTCTACTTTCTAAACCAAATGGAATCAAATAAAAATCCTTTGTAGAGTAAAAGATATAGCCGAAATAGTGGGACGGTGTCAGTTTTGGATAGAGTTTGGTATTTCAATCATATCTTATTTGTTATAGCTCGGAATTGATGTTACAATATATCATTGGAAATATAATTTCAAGGGATATCCATCCATATAAGATTTGGAAAAAACTATAAGTCACGAAAATAATATCTGAATATTTTTTAACGTCTTTAAATTCAAATAGAAATAAGCCAGGGTTTTTTTAAAAAAAACTTTTTATTCAATTTCAAACTCTTTAATCTTATCTTTTAAAAAGAATAATAAATATCTTTTAGAAACTTTTAAAAGCTTCCAATTAATCCTAATTGGTTTAGGAATGGGATTAAAGTTTTAGGACCCTCCACATGATCATTAGGTCGTAGGTAAGGTGGGCTTAGGTTCGGTTTGGGCTCAGTTTAATTTTTTAATAATAAATTATTCATTATAACTCTAATTTGGGCTTATAATATATCGTTGGAAATCTCTTTTCAAGAACCATCAACCTATTCAATCATTGGACCCAGATTATGGACCAAAATAAACTGGACTAAACATTTTTATAAAAAGGGCACGAAATGAATGATTTTAAAGGACATGAAATGATTTTTTTTGTGTTTAAAGGCACGAAAAGAGGAAAATAAATTATGGTTTGGGGAAATGGGCTAAGAATTAGGTTGGTTTATGAAATGGAAATATGGATTTAAGCACTCCAAGATTAAATCACTTGTGCTTTGATTTTTTTCCTTCTTCCTCTCTTAACTCAAACATAGCTCGACAAAAACCAAAAGCGCTTCTTTATGAGGAAAATAAATCATATTGCCACCAATCCCCATTAATACATGTACCAAGGGGTCAAGTATCTACAAAGAAAAATCAAAATCGATAAGATTAAAATTATTAACCAAACAGACCAAATAGAAAAATAAAGAAGAAAGGATTCAAGAACTCGGGTTGCCTCCCGAGAAGCGCTTCTTTATGAGGTCACTAGCTTGACCATGAGAAAAATTCATCAAGGGTGAGGCTTAGGATCTAAAGGATCAAGAATTAGACATTCAATGAGACCAACTTCTTCCTTGCAAAAGTAGTGCTTCAAGCGATGACCATTGACCATAAACTTGTTACCATCCGCATCTAACTCAAAAGAACCATAAGGAGTAGTTTTCGATACCACAAAAGGCCCCGACCACTTGGACTTGAGTTTACCCCGGAAACAAACGAAGCCTTGTGTTTAAAAACAAAACCTTATCTCCAACCTTAAAGCTCTTGTTTCGTATATGTTGGTCATGCCACTTTTTGTTATTCTCCTAATACACTCTTGAGCTCTCATAAGCATCATTTCTAAGCTTTAAGCAATCTCTTCTCACCGGCCAAAGATAAATCCATATTGATTTCCTTGATATCCCACCAAGCCTTGTATTCTAACTCAACCAACAAGTGACAAGCCTACTTGTAGACCAACCTATAGGGGGTCGTGTCGATTGGAGTCTTGTATGCCGTCTTAACAGCCTATAGTGTGTCATCGAGCTTGAGAGACCAATCTTTCCTTGATTTGTTCACCATCCTTTCAAGTAGATTCTTTATTTCTCGATTTGAGACCTCCACTTGTCCTTAAGTTTGAGGGTGATAATGTAGACCAACCTTGTGATGAACACCATATCTCTTGAGAAGAGGTACAAATTGCTCTTTGGCAAAATGGGAGCCTCCATCACTAATTAACACCCTTGGAACCCTAAATCTAGGAAAAATAATCTTCTTTAGAAGCTTATGCACAACCTTGTCATCATGGGTAGGAGAGGGTATGGCTTTAATCCATTTTTCCCATAATCAACCGCTACCTTGAAATATAGACTTCCACAAGAAAAATGAAAGGACCCATAACGTTGACCCCCCAAACATCAAAGGGATCAACTTCCAAGACACTTTGTTGAGACATTTCATCCCTTTTTGTTATGCCACCAATTCTTTGACACCTATCACATTGTGAAACAAACTTGTAAGCATCCTTATGCATTGATAGCCACCACAATAGTGATTGAGAAATAAATGATTTTAAAGGACACGAAATGAATTATTTTGGGTTTAAAGGCACAAAAAGAGGAAAATAAGTTATGGTTTGGCGAAATGGGCTAGGAATTGTGTTGGTTTATAAGATGAAAATATGGATTTAAGCACTCCAAGATTAAATACTAAACCCGACAAATAATGGTGGTGAAAGGTTGTTCATCATCGGGTTTATTTTTGGGGAGACATTCTTAGGTGTCTACACTTGCGCGGCAGCCTAGCAAGCTTGCTTGCTGCAGGGCGTGGCGCGCCATGCCGCATCTCTCCCACGCTGGCCCTGCGCGCCAGCACGCATGCGTTGCTAGCAGTGCTAGCGTGTTGCTAGTTAGCTAGCACTGCTAGCTTGATGTTGTTGCTGCTTGTGCATGCTAGCTATGCTTGCTAGCCATGTGCCAGCAGCAGTGCTAGAAATGGTGCGCTAGCATACACCAGCTAGCCTTGGCTTAGCTTGGTTCGCATGCTAGCTACCTTGGCTATACCAAATTCCCTAGAACCTGGTTTTATCGGGGCATTCCGATGCTAGGGTTATTTTGGTAAATTGTTGATTAACTAGTAATTTTACCGTCTTGTCTTTAATTAATTCGAATCGACTTACGACACTCGATTTCGATGCTCTAAGCTCAAATTCTGACGTCTAAATATTAATTACTTGAGCGACTCATTAATTTCTTCTAAATTAATTCGTCGTGTTAGATCGTGAGTTGCTTGGGTGTGACCCGAACGGTTTAGTCAAGATTAAGCTGTGAAATTAACTATACATCAATATTATTGATTGGAAGTGGCCTCCACCTAGGCATCCCGATCACTAAACCTTACGGAATAATTAGCTTTTTAATAATTCTGAATCATCTACCGGAAAAATACACTTGTTCAAAGGACACCATTCCTATTAAGCTCCCACTTATCCTACTAGACAAGTAGTGTGCTTTTAGTGTATAGCCTTTTTCCTATGTAACTTAATGTCTCTTCATGAACTTTAAGGTAAGATTTATTCGTCATCCTTATTATTATGTCTAGAAGTATCGATAATTGCAATTCCTAAATCAATTGGTCGTGTCATTAGCAATTACTATGCAATCTAGCGCAATTCTTAAGGCCTAATCAAATAACACACATGCAATCCTTCATTAATCACTTAGCTTTAATATCAACAATCAATCAACAAAATTCCGAAATTAATCAAAATCAATCATCATACAAGTTTAACCTAATTCCTAGCCAAAAAAACTACTCAAGAATCATCATATATCAACAAACAACTAAAGAAATCAAGAATCAACAAAATATCAAGAACTATGACAATCATCAAGAATCAAACATCAAAATCAAACCAAACAAACATGAAATTAAACAAAGAAATAAAGAGGAGAGAGAGTGAGAAATCCTCACTGGTTGATAATGGAGATCTTTAATACAATTGTCATCTTGAATATTCAATCTCTCAAATAACCATTGAAATCCCTCACTTTCTCTTTCTAAAACTACTCCTAAACTAACCCTAGAACTAGAGAGAGAAGCTCTTAATCTAGGCTAAAATATAAGATCTAAAATTGGATTCTTATATTCTCTAAAAAAATTATTCTCCTAATTCTACCCTAAAGTGGGTATATATAATTACAAGGTTAAAAGAAAATAAAAGAGGAAAGGGAAAATAAAATCAAAGGAAAATGAAAATAAAATAAAATAAGAAAACATAAAGAAAGTAAAAAGAAAATAAAATAAAGGAAAATAAAAATGAAAATTTTAAGGATCAAAGTAGTGACTTTCGATTTCGGTTGCTCTTATAAGGGGAAATTATCCCCTGTTTCGCTCCATCAGAATAATTGTTTTCGGTAAAATTACCCTGTCCACGTGGACCAATCAGAGAGGGCCATGTGTCAAGCCTTGGCAAGTCCATTTGGGCCAATTGCCAGCTGACACGTGTCAGCCTCAAACGCTTTCCGGAATTGCAGCCTTCAAGGACAAATTTCCAAAAACACTGTAAAACGGCACAACCCACCAAATCTAGGTCAAATGACCTAGAAGGGGCACGTTCTTCAATGACCTTATAAATAGGGAGATATTTCCCAAATTTTAAGGACACATTCAATCATTTATTACACCTTCCCTACATTCTCTTACATCAAAGAAACACATGATCTTAGAATCCGATAAGATCTCATTTCATTTTCTGCACCTTCTCCTACTCACATTCAAGTACTAATTTGATCGTCGGAGGCGAAGCTCCAAACACCCGCAGGCGTGGGTGGCATTGCCGCGGGTGCGGTCTACAGTACTTGCAGGCGCGGGTTTTTCCCAAAATGCCCGCGGAGTTAGTTAATGGTTCCTTACCCATTTCTACGTGCCCACGGGGTTTTCTTGGAGAGGGCGCGGCCGATCAGTTTTTTTTTCTTCTTTGTCAATAAATACTCTTGTAAATCCTTTTGAAGGTAAAAACTTTTAAATAATATTTCATTTGCTTAGTTTTTAGAGAGAGAAAATAGATAGAAGTTATAGAGAAAGTAGAGATTGTAATAATCATTAGATTTGATTTGTAATTCAACATTGTTTTTTCAATCAAGTTTGGAGTTCTTCTTCATATAAATCAAAGTTTGTGAGATTTATTTCCTTTGAATTTACTTCAATTTCAATTTACTTTTATGCTTAAATGTTTGGTTTGGATTTTGATTTAGTTTTGAAATTTTTTTGATTGATTGTATTTCCTTTGTATTTAACTTGAGATGAATATGTTTGTGATTGAATTTGTTTTGGCTTTAACTTTCACCATGATTAGTGAGTAGATTAGTTGCTACAGAAAAGGGGAAGCATGCTTGATTGATGATTTTTTCTAGTTGATGATCCTTGATTGATTGAATTGTTGCAATTAAATTGGTTGACATAGTTGTGCATGTGATTAATTAGACTAGGAGTGATCAACCTATAACATTAATCTAGATTGCATTGCAAATTTCAATGACACGACAATTGATTTGGGAATTGCTTTAATTGATTGAATTTGATTGTGATTCTCCTTGTTAACCATTCATAGTGAAGCCTAGTTAGGTTTATAGGAGATAACCTTTTAATTCCTTTGATTGCAACTAATGTTTGTCCCTTGCAATGTTTGAATCAGTTGGGTGATCTATCAATTAGCATGATTATTGAGCTTTTATGTGGAACCTATATCCCTAGTGTTTAGCAATTTGATTAAATTCTTTGAATTGCTTGATTCTTGTTATCTTAGTTACAAAACTCAACCATTGATAATTCTTCGATTTAGCTTAACATTAGACTATAGCATAGCTTCAGTTCATTCCTTTGGGTTTGACCCTTAGCTAGCCTCTATACTCGTATAAGGTTTGTTAAGCGTTTACAAATTTAGTTTGACCAAGGGAGAATTTAATGACGACCTAGTTCTAACCCTTTTCAAAATGGTGCCGTTGCCGGGGAATGACATTGGTGCTTTGTTATAGTTGTCGAGTCTATTTCATTCTATAAAAAACAAAAAAGATTTTCATCTTTAAGGCTACACTTGTAGCTGTGCTACTAACCATTTCCTTTGAGTTGTATGCATAGAGCACGTGGTCATTCACTTGTGCCATTTGATCTGGAGATTGAGAGGAATATTACAAGACTAAGGGTTGCTAGGCGATCTTTTAGCTCTAGCATTTCAATTGAGGAAAAACCGCAACAAGAGGAACAAGCAAGAATGGGAAAGAATCCGAGAGTGGCATTGAAAGAATTAGGGATTCTCGGTGCATATAGATTTGAGAGTGGAATTGCTCCACCTACAACATCGCCAAATGATTTTGAAATTAGGTCGGCTATGATCACTTTGATAGAGAGGCGACAATTTAGTAGAGCCAAGCATGAGATCCCGCTAAATCATCTCAAGGAGTTTGAAAAATATTGTAATACTATCAAGGTGAACGGAGTTTCCCAAGAATTCATCCGCCTCAATCTCTTTCCTTTTTCTCTCATTGGGCGTGCTTTGGAATAGCTAGACAAGGAGGTGAAGCCGAATTCTCTAACTACATGGGACGAGGTTACAAAGGAATTTCTAACCCGTTTCTATCCACAAAAGAAAACGGCGGAGGCTAGATCTTTGATTCAAGGCTTCAAACAAAAGCCAAGTGAAAGCCTATATGAAGCATGGGAGAGATATAAGGAGAATCAAAGGGAGTGTCCTCACAATGGAATTCCAACCTATCAAATTATTCAGATTTTCTATGGAGGCCTAAGTCCTTAAATCAAGTCATGCCTAGATGGAGGAGCCGGAGGTCCCATCATGAATAGGACGGAAGAAGAAGTGGTGGACATCATTGAGGATGTTAGTAAGATGGTGAGAGAGAATCAACAAGCAAGAGTAGCTCTTCGGTGTACTCGGTTGATCATTTAAATGCAATCAAGAATCTCTCCTCACAACTGGCAAACTTGGGGAAGGAAGTGAGTGTAATCAAGGAAAAATTAGAGAGTTCTTCTTCCAAAGTTCTAAGTCTTCCCTCCCAATTTAAGAGGAGAGGTTCTCCTTCTAACTCTCACCCCCCTCCTTCTTCTAATAACATGTCTAGTGGTTGTTTGTTTTGTGATGTGTGTGGTTTATATGACCATGATTCTAGTAATTACCCTCATGCTTTTCTGGAGAGTAATAATGATTTTGAAAATAATGAGAATGAACATGTGAACTATGTGTCAAACATTAATAATGTGCAAAGTTTTGATAACCAAAGGGGTCAATAGAATAGGAATTACAAAACCCATGGTAATTTTGACAATTATAACCAAGGGAACCAAAGTTCTCGAGGTAACTATAACAATCAAGGTTATAGTGGCCAAAATCAAAACCAAAATTATGGTAATGAAAACCAAGGTTATGGAAATAATAATCAAGGTGGTGTTAACCATAATCAAGTTTATGGTCAAAATCAAAATAGGGGTAATTGGAACAATCAAGGGAGAGACAATTTTCAAAATAATGCTCAAAGAGGCCCTCCACCGGGATTTTCTCCAAAGACTCAAGTTGATAATTCCTATTCACAATCCCCTTCTTCTAGGACTAATTTGGAGGAAATCATTGAAAATCAAACAAAGTTGTTGAGCACTTACATGGTGGTAAGTGACAAGAAATTCAATGAGGTGATGACTCATAATAAGATGCTAGAAAACCAAATTTCTCAACTTGCCAATGCTTTGATCCCAAGAGACCCGTGAATCCCAAGAGACCCGTGAATGCTATTGTTACAAGAAGTGGTAAGGTTCTTGAGGAGAGTTTGCGTAGGAAGAGTGGAACTAAGGAGGTCCCCAAAGTGGTCTTGGTAGAGGATGAGAGAAATGGTGCATCTTTGAGTGATGTTGTGATTGAGACACCTAGAGAGGCTAGAGTGGAGAAAGAGATTGTGAAACCCAAGCTTCCATATCCACAATAATTCATGAGGCACAAGTTCATCTTTCTCTACCTTTTACTGAAGTTGTTACCTAAATGCCCAACTATGCAAAATTCCTCAAAGACATTTTTAGTGGTAGGACGTCTTGTGATGTGGTGGAGACGGTCAACTTGACCGAGAATTATAGTGCAATTATAATGAACAAGATGCCACCAAGTTGAAAGATCCCGGAAACTTCTCTATCCCATGTGCCATTAACAAGATGCAAATTGATAATGCCTTATGTGACTTAAGAGCTAGTGTTAGATTAATGCCATATTCGATTTATCAAAGACTTGAGTTAGGGGAACTTATGCCTTCCAAAATCACTTTGCAATTGGCCGATAGGTCAATTAAGATTCCTAAGGGGAAGGTTGAGGATGTTCCTTTTAGAGTAGGGAAGTTTGTGATTCCGGTAGATTTTGTGGTTCTTAAAATGGATGAAGATGCTACCATTCCCATAATTCTTGGTAGATATTTTCTTGCTACCTCAGGTGCTATGATTGATGTTAAGAGTGCGAAAATTTCACTCAAGGTAGGAGAAGAGGTCATTGAATTTGACTTGAATGAAAGCATGAAGTATCCATGTTCTTCTTTAGAAAATTGCATGTTGATTGATTCTCTTGATCTTATTGTATCTTCCATGCATGAGCACTTGCTCACTTCTAACGATCCTCTTGAGAATGTCTTGATGAACAAGGATAAGATAGGTGATCCTATAAAGGAAGAGGCAATATATATGAGAATTTGCTTAATGGAAGCATTGAGGAAGTGGATGAGCATATGTGCATGAATATCTCAAGACAAGAAGCTTTGCAAGTTGCCACTTCAAAGGAAGGTAAAGGTGTACCAATTGTTGAGCTCAAACCTTTTCCATCACACCTTAGGTATGAATTTTTGGGACCCAACTCTACTTTCCTCGTGATTGTTAGCTCTTCTTTGAGTGAGCACCAAGCTCAAAAGTTATGTGATGTTTTTAAAAAGCATCAAGGTCTTTTGGGATATACCATTGATGACCTCAAAAGTATAAGCCCCGCTATGTGTACACATCACATAACTCTTGAGGAGGGTAATCTACCATCCATTGAGAGGCAAAGAAAGCTACATTTCCAAATGGGAGAGGTAGTGAAGAAGGAGATCACCAAACTTTGAGATGCGGGAATTATATTTCCCATTTCTAATTCTAGGTGGGTTTCTCCCGTTCACGTTGTCCTAAAGAAGGGAGGTATGACCGTCGTTGAGAATGAGAAAGGTGAGCTCATTCCAACGAGGACGGTCACGGGTTAGAGGATGTGTATGAACTATAGACGTCTAAACACATCCACAAAGAAATATAATTTCCCCCTTCTCTTCATTGATCAAATGCTTGAAAGACTAACAAGGCACAAGCTAAGTACTATTTTTTTCTTGATGGTTATTCGAGATTTTTCTAAATTCCTATTCATCCTGATGACCGAGATAAAACTACTTTTACTTCTCCCTATGGTACCTTTGTCTATAGGAGAATTCCATTCAGCCTTTGCAACGCTCCCGCCACTTTCAAACGGTGTATGATGAGTATCTTTGGAGACATGTTGGAAGAGGAAATGGAGGTGTTTATGGATGAATTTTCTGTAGGTGGGGTTTTCTTTGAGGCTTGCCTTGAAATATTGAAAAGTGTTTGGAAAGATGTGAAAAAGTGAACGTGGTGTTGAATTGTGAAAAATGCCATTTCATGGTTGAAGAAGGAATAGTTCTCGGGCATGAAATTTCTCACAAAGGCATAGAGGTGGACAAGGCAAAGATTGAGGTTATTGAAAAGTTTCCACCTCCGGTCAATGTGAAGGGTGTGAGGTCATTTTTGGGCCATGCCGAGTTCTATTGAAGATTTATCAAATACTTTTCCTTCATTGCAAAGCCCCTCAATGATCTTCTTCAAAAAGATGCCTAGTTTGTATTTGATGATAACTGTTTGGAGGCATTCAATAAGTTGAAGAAAGCTCTAATCTCTACTCCTATTGTTCAAGCTCCAAGATGGGATTTGCCATTTGAGTTGATCTGAGATGAAAATGATTTGGCAATAGGAGGTGTCTTGGGTCAAAGAGTTGACAAGAAGCTTCATGTGATCTATTATATATCTAAGACTCTTAATGGAGCTCAACGGAATTACACTACAACGGAGAATGAATTCTGGGCTATTATTCATGCATTTGAGAAGTTCTGTTGTTATCTATCGGGTTCCAAAACCATAGTCTTCACGGATCCTGCGGCTCTCAAATATCGTTTTTCCAAGAAAGAATCCAAGCCAAGGTTGATCTGGTGGGTTCTTGAGCTCCAAACCTTTGACTTTGAGATTAGGGATAAAAGAGGAGCGGAGAATATTGTGGCGGACCATCTTTCTCATCTAGATGTTTCTCAAATTCATGATGATTGTTCTCCAATTGAGGATAAGATGCTTGATGATTTCCTATATGCTATTGAAGCAAAGGAGCTCCCATGGTTTGCCGATTAGGTGAATTTCCTTGTACGTGGAGAGTTTCCTCCTTCATTTTCTAATAATCAAAGAAAGAAGCTCAAGAGAGAGGCAAGGCATTATTCTTGGGATGATCCCATCTTATACAAGCGAGTGTTCGATGGATTACTTAGACGATGTGTGCCAAATGAAGAGGTGCCTAATGTTTTGAAAATGTGCCATTCGGATCCAAGCGGGGGCCACATGGGTGTGTCTAAGACCTCCACTCAGGTCCTTCAATGCGGTTTGTGGTGGCCACATCTCTTTAGGGACTCATGGGGCTTTGTAAAGACATGTGATCAAAATCAAAGAGTTGGAAACATCTCCAAGAGACACGAAATGCCTCAACAACCCATACCCGAGTTAGAGGTATTTGATGTATGGGGTATTGACTTTATGGGGCCATTTCCTTCATCTTTCGAAAATCAATTTATCCTTGTGTCGGTCGACTACGTGTCTAAGTGGGTCGAGGCCATTGCCTCCCTGACTAATGACACAAGGTTGTTATGAAGTTGTCTAAGAAAATAATCTTTCCAAGATTTAGGGTGCCAAAGGCGGTGATAAGCGACAACGGTTCTCTTTTTATTTACCACACCTTTCATAACATGTTTAGGAAGCATGGAGTCCATAAAAGATTTGGCCTCCCATATCATCCCCAATCGAGCGGTCAAGTGGAAGTCTCTAATCGTCAAGTCAAACTCATCTTTGAAAAGATGGTTGCGAGAAATCAAAAAGATTGGTCGGAGAAATTGGATGATGCTCTTTGGGTCCATCGAACGGCTTTCAAGACCCCCATAGGTACCACTCCATACCGCCTAGTATATGACAAGTCATGCCAACTCCCGGTTGAAATTGAACACCGTGATTTGTGGGCAATCAAGAAGATAAATTTTTACTTGGCAAGTGCGGGGGAGAAAAGGTGGTTGGACCTTCATGAGCTATAGGAGCTTCGGCTTGATGCTTATGATTGTGCTAGTGTGGACAAGGATCGTTCCAAGGCAACACATGAAAAACTTATTAAGAAGAACGATTTTTGTGTTGGTGATAAAGTTCTTCTTTACAATTCAAAAATGAAGTTGTTTCCCGCAAAGCTTATGTCAAGATGGAGCGGTCCCTATTTGGTCAAGAATTTCTTTCCAAGTGGTATTCTAAAGGTTTCGATTATGGATTCTCTTCTTTGTTTAAAGTCAATGGCCATCGCCTCAAGAAGTATTTTGACGGTGCTTTTGTCGGCCTTGCTCACTCTTTGCTTCTCTGACAACCACCTTGAGTGGATGGTAATCGTCAAGCTAACGATGTTAAACAAAAGCGCTTATGGGAGGCAACCTGGATTCTAAACCTCTCTTCTCATTTCTTTTCTTTCTTTTATTTTTGTTGATTATTCTTTGTTTTTACTATTTTTCTTGTTTTCTTTTGTTTTTTAGGTTGTTTTCCATCATCGACTATGGATATAGGGTAAATAATAAGAAGAGTGCAAGAAGAAGAGTATTTGATGTAGGGGAGAAGGCACCCCGCGGGCACGGAGAGGCCGCGGGAGTTCTAAGGTTTAAAATGTCAATTTTTAAAACTTTTGACCAGGAAGTCTTCGCGGTTACCCCGCGGGCTGAGGGGAGCGGCTGCGGGTCATTCAGAGAGGGCGCGACTCCTTGTTGAAGCAAAAATTGGAGAAAACTTTCAGTTTTCAGCTGCGGACTCCCCGCGGGCGCGGCCATGATGGAGCGGGCACGTCGAATTTGGAGAGCCAGTGGACCCTTTATTCAGGTAAAATTTATAAAACTTTCCTGGAACTTGCCGCGGGCTATCTGCGAGCTCCTCGCGGGAGCGGCGATGTCGTGCACGGGCGCGACGAGCTGGGTTTATTTCACTAGACCGATTTCTTTTTCTCTCTCCTCTTTTATTTTCACCTTCACATATCTTTTACACTCTTTCTCTCTCATCTTTCCTTTCAAACCCTAACCCCCAATTCATAATTTTTACACCAAATTGCTTGATTTCACTTAAATTTTCACCTTAATCTCTTACATTTCTCCATTGTCATCACGTTTGGAGCATTTTTCTCGTGATTTTTTGGGAAAATTTGGGTTTTTGAAGCATTTTCAAGCTTGCCTGGTGTTAAGTCCGTTTTTGGTGTTCTGGTGCTTCGTTGTGTCTACAAATTTGGTATAATCCTAACCCTTGCTTTATTTTTGTTGATTTTTATTGTTTTTATGCATTGATTTTGGTATACCTTGGTTTAGAATGCATATGATGATTATGGATATTTTTTTGTTGATCTTGTAATTGTTTTGAGTGGTTTGGGTTTCGTTTGACATTAATTGTTAATTGTGTTGGTTGTTGTTTGTATTTTGGTTGTTTTGTTGTTTGAACCAGGTACCTTGTAGTATTGGGGGTGTTGTGTAGTTGTGTGGAGTATTGGTTCTGAAATTGGTGTTAAGAAGTGTTGGTGTGATTTCCTTTGAGCTTTTTAATGTTTTCGATTTGGT
The DNA here is from genome assembly GCF_001683475.1 of Chenopodium quinoa. Taxonomy (NCBI): domain Eukaryota; kingdom Viridiplantae; phylum Streptophyta; class Magnoliopsida; order Caryophyllales; family Amaranthaceae; genus Chenopodium; species Chenopodium quinoa. The sequence continues at coordinate 2,129,810 of NW_018743813.1, read as the reverse complement.
AATCATGGATTTGTTGAGAAAAGCCAAAAGTAGCAAGAAACGTTCGCATAATCACCCAGCCAATATTCTCATGGCCAATCTTCTCAAAGCCAACCTCCTAATTCTAATCCTCAAGATACTAACCCACCTCCACCTCTTCCACCTCTCAAATTCTACTATCGGTCTAAACAAGCTCCCTTATATAATAAAATGAAATCTTGAAAGTTTAGACCGACTCGGAATTACTATCGTGATGACATGGTGAAGTTAGGAATTCAATCCGACCTTGACATCCTCCTCCTCAACCTCCGTTTGACTGAGTTTGTTCGAACTGCTCCTATAACATACTTGGAACCCTCCATCGAATTTTTCTCAACATTTGAATTTAATCGAGTGGGGGATTCAGATTATCTCATTTCATTCTAGCTGTTCAATGTCAAACACACTTTAAACCTCTTTGAATTCAATGAAGTTGTCGGGTTCAACCCTCATGCAGAATTTCATGAGCCACTCCTTTTAAACCCGACCACTTAGAATGAGGTTGCTTGGTGGCGAACCATTGCTCATAAAAGAACCTTTGATTCCAAGAACTCAATTGCTAGTGAAATCATTCATCCGACCCTTAGGATTCTTCATAGGGTCCTTTGTTATGCCGTAGTCAACAAGAAGATCTTGGTAAGCTTTCAAGAGAAGAGATCATGGTTCTTTGGATGGCCACCAAATCGGATCTTGGGCCACGGGTTAATTTTGGATACATTTTCATGGAGTGTTGTCGGCAGATTATTGGCGGGGTTAAAATCGGTGAAATTCATTGTGGATGGATGGTGACGAGGTTGATAAATCATTTCAAGCAAGACGGGTTCTTGAAGTCTTGCACTCCTGTTGGAGGAAGTGAAGACACGTTAGTAAATTTGAAGCAACTTGGCACCCTTCGCTTCATTAATAGTACAAGGAACGCTGATATTTTCTCTTGGATAGCGAAAAATGAGCACCATTGCTTGCTCCCAAACTCGGAAGCCTTTTCTTTTAACCGGGAGGCTAGGAAAGTTTGGATTATTCATAAGGATGAAGGGCAAGTAGTGATGGATATGGAGGTGTAGACACCTAAAAATGTCTCGCCAAAACCAAACCCGATGATGAACACCTTTCACCGCCGTTATTGGTCGGGTTGAGTATTTAATCTTTGGAGTGCTTAAATCCATGTTCTATCCAATACATTTCATAAACCAATCCGTTTCCTAGGTCGTTTCCCTAAACCATAACTTGTTATCCACTTTTCGCGTTCACATCACAAAATCGAGAGTAACTGATTTTATGGCTATATAATTTTGATCCAATTATTATTTGGTTGGACAGGTCTTGAAATAAGCTTTCCAACCATAAAATATAAGCCCAATTCCGAGGTATAATAAAAAAAGATATGAGCAAAACACTAAACTATGTCCAAAACAAACACCCTTCCACGAAAGCGTAAATATCTTAAAATCCACAAATTATTTTGACCTGATTTGAATTGGGTTGGAAAGTATACTTGATAATCTTTCGAATGATATATTATATGCCTTATTCTGAGTTACGGATCAAAAGTTATGATGATTTTAAAAAAAAGGAAAAAAACTGGAATCACCGCACACAGTGCAAAAGCACCGTGTCACGGGAGTGTGCCCCGTCTGACGGTGCCTTCCCCTGTCTGACGCTGCCTGGTGCTGTGACACGGTACCATACATATTGTCATGGTGCTTTTTCCGTGTAATTTTTGCGTTTTCCCATATCGTGACACGGTATACTGTAACGTGTCACATAATTTTTTCCGTGTCTTTTCCGCGTAAACCATTCACGCGTTTTCACTTCCCGTATTTTTACTCCAGTTGTCCACCGCGTCATGGGATTTTCCCTCGTCTGACTGTGTCATTCCCCATCTGACAGTGCCTGACACCGTGTCACGGTGTTTTCTGCAGTGTCGCGGTCTTATTTTTTAGGGTTTTTATCTTTTTAGGGTTCCGTGTGTTCCTCTACTCATTTTCCCTATAAATAGGAACCCCCTTTCTGCATTTCGGAGCATCAATTGATTCTCTCTTCCTCTCTTTTACACCAAAAATAATTCTCTTCTGTCTCTCTCTCTCTCATATTCTAAGCCTTAAACCTATATTTCTAAAATTTCCCTTAAGGATCCCAAGGAGTCTATACTAAACCCGAGGTTTCGTCCTTAAACCAAGGCGTAAAAGGTATAATTAACTGAGGGTATGGACCTAATCAACTCTATATTTATTTACTTTAATTTCCATTTGATTTATATTTTTTATTGAAGTTACTAACTGTTTTTTCATGATGTAGCAATTTAAAGGAACGTGCGTAATGTGAGTAATTAATTAATTTAATTACTTACTTTATTTTTATATTGCTAGTATCATTATTAGGTTAATTTATTATTCGATTTGACTAACGTTATTATTGTTGAATTGCTTCCAATATTAATGTTTATTCTATTATATTTATTATGATCACCATATTGCATGTTTAAAGGGAAATATAATTGAAAATTACCCCTAATAAGATAATTTGGACAACTGGTTTAGGTTCCTTTTTAATCTTGTTTTTAATTCAAGTGATCACAATATTTTAGAATTATGTGTTGCATTAATATCCAACCAATTTAGCATAATAATAGTCTTGAGCAAATTGAATTTTTGTTTGTATGCCTTAGAGATCACAGGAATACTTTTCATTATAAGAATCGAGTAGAGGCCAATACGGGCGAATGTTACTCCATGACTCACTTCGTACCATCATCCCTGATCCTCCTTTCGTGGTTCCGAACCATATGGAGTTAGTAATCTCATGGATTATGAATGGGGTGTAACCTTCACAGGTCAATCGTTGTTGCCTATCGTTGTCCCTTAATCGTGGTTGCCTTTTATGATCCGTGAACAGTTTACAAATTCCTTAATAACTTATTGGCGGCTCCCTACTTTCCTTGTCCCTAATTGTATAATGTCAATTCCCACTTCCTATGAGTGCCAAGCATATTCACACATGATTTTAACATAGGCGCACTTCGAGCGACGCCTACAATTTGGCGACTCCAATGGGGAGGATTCTTGCTTATTTATCGATTTGAGTGATCGGTATTTAATTAAGATGAGTAGATGAGACTTGAAAGATTCTTGAAAAATATTCTTATGATTAATTTGGCATTTTTGCACAAGCATTGACGTTTTAGCGTCGCGTTTACGTCTGTCTCGTAGGAAAAATTGAATAACTTGATTGCTTATGAAGGAAAACAGGGCACTAGTCAGATTTTCTTACTGTCGTGTCACGGTGTAATATACCGTCTGACGGTGTGCAGCACCGTGGCACGGTGCTCTCTGTCGTGTCACGACAGTCCTAAAATCAGTGTGGTGGCTTGTTTTCTCTTCTCACACTCAACTTCCTTCGATTTTTCTGAAAAAACGTGTGTGTTCTACTTGCGTCTTAGCCCCGGGGGATTTAAGCTCTATCAACCCAAAAAACGCTCATGGAAATAAGGGTTCATCCGAGTTATTAAATCCACCCAAACCATGGAGTCGAGTTTGATTTCACCATGAACTCGCGGAGCCGCCCGTTGGCATACACCCTCAAAGGAGGCAGCCTAGCTAACGCATCAAAACTCTTAACCATGGTACCCTTTTTGACATCAAACAAACCTGACCATGGTCGAACATAGAACTTGACCTTAGGTTACGAACTATTCTTTGCATCATTGTGCCTACGTGTTTTATGTGTGTATATTTGGTCATTTTGTTCCTAACCTTAAAGATCTTTCTTTGTCTACGATGGATTATTTTATGACTAACGATTGCCTATGGACCGTATTCACTTAGTAATTAGCGCAAATTAAAAATAAAAAAATAAAAAAAAATTCCCGTGCCACAGGAAAGTTCACTGTGTCACGGAAGATTTCACCATGGCACGGTGGATTTCCACCAAAAAAAACAATTCACGTGCCACGTCAGCATCCATCGTGCCACGGGAAAGTTCACCGTGTCACCGCAGATTCCACCATGGCATGGTGGATTTCTAGCAAAAATAAATAAATAAAAAAAACTAGAAATGATGACCGCGTCACAGCAGCTTGTACCGTGACACGGTATAGTTTACGAAGTCACGGTGATCAGGAAATAAGTCCAGTCAGCTTTTTTTTAGTCTTCCGTGTTAATTTGGTTACTGTTCACATGTCTAGCCATATGATCATACCACGACTCCTATAACATCACTTAATCACTCACGAGTCAAGTATAGTCCACACACTTTCTTTATGTTCCGACTCGAGTTGTGCACCAGGTCGTTTATGATCGTATACTAGGTTCATTCACCCCCATTTCTGTCATAATAAAAGATGAGTGGATCGGAGTTATTCTCACCTATTTTCAAATGACTTTTTTTCGTTTCTTGAGCAATGTGTCAAACAACTAAGTGCAGGTTTTTTATTTCATAGGACTTGGTCATGGAGCAGGGGTAGAATGGTACGGTTCGAGTCATTACTACATCAACCTCCTAGACCTAAGAGGCGTTTAAAGAGAATTTTGCCATATCCACTTCACTCATCACCTTCAAACTACTTTTAGTTTATCCTAGTGGCCACTAAGGAAGATATTAAGAACATTAAGAAGTCCATTGAGACAATGTCTAACATGTTACAAGCACTCACTACCAGAGTCAACACAGTAGAGCAAAACAATGTTCCTCCGGCTGCAATGGACAAGATCAAAGAGCAAATGAGAAAGATTTATGAGGATTTCACCTATGTGGAACGGCCTCCCACTCCTTTGGATGTGAAGGACAGACTTCCTGAAAAGTTCTCCACTGCTGATATTCCAAAGTTCAAGCCTACTAACAATCCAATGTTCCATTTGAAGGTGTTCTCTACAACCATGGCTCTTAGGGGATTGCACGTAACATTCTTCTCTACGGTGTTCCCTCTCTCCTTAGAACATGCTTTCCAACAATGGTTTTAGTCCCTAGATGCCAAGCGTACTAAGACTTGGCAAGATGTCACTGACAGTTTCATGAACTGTTACAAGTGTAACATTCAAAGTAAAACTTCTTAACGTGAACTCTCCATTCTCAAACAGAATGGGAATGAAGGCTTCACTGCATATTTGAACAGGTAGAGGGAAACAACTGCACTCTTGGTAAATCCTCCCAAAGAAAAAGAGATAATTCGCCTCTTCATCCAAAATTTGACTCACAAGTACCAGCAATATCTCAAATTTCTTCCTTTGAACACTTTTGAAGCTGTATATGACATTGGCATCAATATCGAGGATGATCTAATAAAGACTGCCACTAGTAGCAATAATAACACTTAGAAAAACAAGAAGAATGATCATCCTTCTTCTTCGTCTTCTAAGCACGAAAATACTACCAACAATACAATAAGCCAAGTTGATCTCAATGAAGTGTTAGCTCTTGATGCTCCATTGTCCAATAAGAAAAGAACTTAAACTTCTTTAGGAATGACTTCTGATGCGGTCTTTGATCGCCTTTACGGTCAAGGGTTGATCACGCCTATTAGGCCATTTCCAGAGCATAAACCTGAAGAAAGGAGCGCCAAATGGAATCCCAATTCCCATTGCAAGTACCATCGAGGAAGGGGCCACACTACAGAGCAATGTTGGATTTTAAAGGACGTCATTCAAGAGTTGGTAGATGCAAATAAACTTCATGTCCCTCCAGGCGACAAGAAGTATTGAACACAAGGCGCACAACAGATCCTTTGTGCAAGATTTCATGATTTTTTTTATCATTCATCTCCATTCCCCCATTCATGTCTAGCACAGGTTTTCCATTTCAAATTTTTATATGTCTCATGTATTTCGTTCACCTTTACTTTATTAATAAAATGAGCAATTTCCTTTACATCTTGATCATAGCATTTTTCATTCACTAATCCTCAAAAAAATAATAAATTTTTTTTAAAAAAAATCAATTACCAAACTAAACACAAGGTACACCGATGATTTGAGGCACCTTAGCAACCCTGTCATACCCTGTTACCCGTTCAATCACATTCCATTTCTTCATCAACCACTTTGATCCTCATCTAATGATTGACCTTTTTTATTTAACTCACATTCACTTAACCCTTGGATTGGAAGATGTGTAATTGTATAACATTCAAAAAGCAAGTAAGAAAAAATTAGCTAAGCAACAATAAAACAATGTCTAAAGGCAAGTGTTCCAATGTCTTTGATATGAACACGTCTCAAATTGCGTCTCTCATCGAGTGCTTGGTACCGTACCTGAGAAACATGAATGCTAAGTGAGTGATGGACCGCATGATATGAGATTGCCTACATTGATTCAAAAGAATAAAAAAAAAATTCAAAACAAAAAAAAGAATGAAAATAAACTTGCAAAATTCAAAATTTTCAAATGCACAATTACACATCTTAGGGATTCTCTCGAGTCTTGAGCCTTTTACCCTTTTCTTCTTTAAACCATCAGCTTAACCACATTACAACCCTTGCAAGACCTCTTTGAGGTGTACATACACTTGTGCAAAGTTTGGTTAGAGCTACGTTCGACCTAATTCCTAACGGATACGTAGGCAACCTCACATTTAGGTGCGGCCACATTCATATCCATGATTGATTGAGTCAAAGAATATCCAATTCTTACCCCTATCAATCTAGAGCTAGACTTGGGGGCTCTAACCCATATCATTTAGCCTACCCGGCCTAAAGAGTCATCATCTTTGACTCTTCTCACATATATTTCCAGGCCTAAGTGACGTTCAAGATCGTTCCTTTACACCATATATGATGCTTAGCTCCATGACCTAAGTTCATTCATCTATCGTGTCACATGATGTAATTTTCCTTAGCCTCTTGGCCTATGGACATTTATCATGCATACATGATTTTCAAGACAAGAAATTCAATCCATACGATTTATTTCGTCTTGCTCAAGGAGGAAGTTCAAAACATCTTCCCTTTTTCATTATCTTCTTTTTGGGAAGTTCAAAAACTTTTTCAAAATTTTTATTGAGGGAAGTTCGAAAACAAAACTTTATTTTCACGTCTTTCTTTTTTGGGAGAAAGTCGGTACCTTCCACTCGTGTCATGACAAAAATGATGGAAATTTTTGCTTGTGCATTTTTTGTTGCTTGTGTTTGCACACTCACACACACCATATACACACACAACCATAAGTTATACACATGTCATGTCATGTCAAGTCAAGCTTGGTTAAGTCAGTTGGTGAAATCAATCATAGTATATACGAGTCCCTTGGCAAAGTTATTTGGCAGGTCTCAATTACAGCCCACATCCGGGGACAAGCGGACAACCTACAGCCCACGTCCGGGGACAAGAAGACCATCTATAGCCCATGTCCGGGGACAAGCGGACCATCTATATCCCACGTCCGGGGACAAGCGGACCATCTACAGCCCACGTCCGGGGACAAGTGGACCATCTACAGCCCACATCCAGGGACAAGCAGACCAACTACAACCCACGTTTAGGGACAAGCGAACCATCTACAGCCCTTGTTCGGGGACAAGTAAACCAATTACATCCCACGTTCAGGAAAAAGCGAACCTTTTACAGCCCACGTTCGGGGACAAGCAAACCATCTACAGCCCACGTTAGGGGACAAGCGGACCATCTATAGCCCACGTTTGGGGACAAGTGAACCAACTATAGCCCACGTTCGGGGACAAGAAAACTAACTATAGCCCACGTTCGGGGACAATCGAACCTAACAAATCTGAAAAGTCTTTCCTCAAGCATGGAAAGTGTAATCTGGTGGATTTCATCAAGCATAGAAAGCCACTAAATTCATATGTCGACTTTCCTCAAGCATGGAAAGTATCATCCGGTAGATATCTTCAGGCTTAGAAAGCTACCAAACTCATTAGTCGACTTTCCTCAGACATGGAAACTATTTCAACCAAAACGTCATCCGGTGGATTCCTTCAAGCATAGAAAGCTACCAAACTCATTTGTCACCGATACACTGGTGTCAGATACGCATTCTATCCCTTTACTCTTTTATCTATGTAACTAACACTTTTCTGCAGGTATCGGCGTAAAAAGAGTGATTAAAGATCACAAAACGTCTTAACTCATTCTCCGTCCCTACCGACTACTATGACTATCGTTTTCAAAACTGACGTTTCTACAAACAAAGTCAAAGTCGCGGCTTCTGTAAACATCTAAAAATCTCTCCCCAAAAGCAAACCCGATGATGAACACCTTTCACCGCCATTATTGGTCGGGTTGAGTATTTAATCATTGGAGTGCTTAAATCCATGTTATATCCAATACATTTCATTAACCAATCCATTTCCTAGGTCATTTCCCTAAACCATAACTTGTTATCCACTTTTCGTGTCCACATCGCAAAACCGAAAGAAAATGATTTTATGGATATATAATTTTGATACAATTATTATTTGGTTGGATAGGTCTTGAAATAAGCTTTCCATCCATATATCATAAGCCCAATTCCGAGCTATAACGAAAAACGATATGAGCAAAACACTAAACTCGGTCAAAAACCAACAACCTTCCACTAAAACGGCAATATATTAAAATTTAAAAATTATTTTGATCTGATTTTAATCGGGATAGAAGGTAGACGTGATAAAATTTCCAGTGATATATTATATGCCTTATTCCGAGTTACAGATCAAAAGTTAAGTTTATTTTAAAAACGGGTAAAAAACTTGAATCACCGCGCACAGTTCAAAAGCACCGTGTCACAGAAGTGTGCCTCATCTTACGCTGCCTTGCCACATCTGACGGTGCCTGGTGCCGTGACACGGTACCCGTTGCCGTGTCACGGTACCTGCTTCCGTGACACGGTATTTCTCACCGTATCACGGTGCTTTTTCCGTGTAAATTCTGCATTTACCGTGACACAGTACAGTTTATCGTGTCACGATACATGTGCCTTATCACGGAATTTTTTTGTGTCTTTTCCGCGTAAACCTTCACGCGTTTTCACTTCCCGTATTTCCCGTGTCACCCCAGTTGTCCACCGTGTCACGGGATTTCCCCCCGTCTGACAGTGCCTGGCACCGTGTCACGGTGTTTTCTTCCATGTCGCAGTGTGATTTTTAAGGGTTTTATCTTTTTAGGCATCTGTGTGTTCCCTCTGCTCATTTTCCGTATAAATAGGAACCCCCTTTCTGTAGTTCGCGGCATCAAATGATTCTCTCTTCCTCTCTTTTACACCAAAAATCATTCTCTTCTCTCTCTCTCATATTCTAAGCCTTAGGCCTATATTCCTAAAATTTCCCTTAAGCACTCCAAGTAGTCTATACTAAACCCGAGGTTCCGTCCTTAAACCAAGGCGTGAAAGGTATAATTAACTGAGGGTTTGCACCAAATCAACTCTACATTTATTTACTTTAATTTCCATTTAATTTATATTTTTTTATTAAAGTTACTAATAGTTTATTCATGATGTAGCAATTAAAAGGAACGCGCGTAATGTGAGTAATTAATTAGTTTAATTACTTAATTTATTTTTATATTGCTAGTATCATGATTAAGTTAATTTATTATTCGATTTGACTAACGTTATTATTGTTGAATTGCTTCCAATATTAATGTTTATTCTATAATATTTATTATGATCACCATATTGCATGTTTAAAGGGAATATGTAATTGAAAACTACGCCTAACAAGATAATTTGGACAACCGGTTTAGGTTCCTTTTTTATTCTTGTTATTAATTCAAGTGATCACAATATTTTAGAATTATGTGTTACATTAATATTCAACCAATTTAGCATAATAATAGTCTGGAGCAAATTGAATTTTTGTTTGTATGCCTTTGAGATCGTATGAATACTTTTCACTATAAGAATCGAGTAGAGGCCAATACGGGCGAATGTGACTCCATGACTCACTTCGTACCATCATCCCCGATCCTCCTTTTGTTTTTCCGAACCATATGGAGTTAGTAATCTCATGGATTATGAATGGGGTGTAACCTTCACGAGTCAATCGTTGTTGCCTATCGTTATCCCTAAATTGTGGTTGTCGTTTAAGATTCTTGAACGGTTTACATGTTCCTTAAAAACTTGTTGGCGGCTCCCTACTTTCCTTGTCCCTAATTGTATAATGTCAATTCCCACTTCCTATGAGTGGCAAGCATATTCACACATGCTTTTAACGTTGGCGCACTTCGAGCGGTGCCTACAGGAAGAGGATGAGGATGTCAATGATGATGGTGATTGTGATGATGGTGATGGTGATGGTGATGAACAACAACAACATTGAGGTAGACAACAACATCGACAACATCAAGACTACCAACAAGATCCCTACCTTAGGGAAATGACGGCAATGCGATAACAAATGGAGCTCATGCAATTAAGCATGTAAGGTATGTTTGCCGGTAACCAAAACTTGTCTTTTCAAACTAGCGCCCTATACAATGCTAGTGTACATAGGGGGGAGGTCACTCCTCCGGTTAACTACCCTTATGAGCCGGCCCAACAAGGGCCCGTGCCATCTTGGGGTGGTGACAACCTCCCGACGTACCCTTATTGGCAAGGGGTCTAAAACCCCGATGTGCCTAGGCGTGATATCCGTGACGAGTCCGGTCATTATGACTACCAGGCTTTGGGGGGGAGTGACTATAGGGGTGATCCCAACTACCCCTTGATGAGTGGCATTTATGCCACTCTTTTATCCTTTTTCTCTAAGGATTCTCCCCTCATTTGCATTTTTTGGGCCTTTTCTAAGCATTTTACCCTAGTCTTGTGTTTCCAATCCTTTTTCCCCATTTCCTTTGGTATTCTTAGTGTTTCTTCGTTGTTTTGTAGGTTGTTTGCCTTCATGGATAAAACAATGGATGCATATTGAGCTATGGAAGGGAAATAAGATGTTCAAGGATGGTTTCATGGCAAAGCTAAAGTCGCGGGCGCGACACTTTTTGTTGAAAACGACCGGGAACTCGGAGATCCCGTGTCGCGCCCTGGAAGAGGTCTCTCCTCGTTGGCTGCAAGCGAGGCACCTAGAGCCGTGGGCGTGGCGTATCAAGGAACTTTCTTTTCCCCTGCTCCTAGACCGCGGCCTCTCCTTAGCAAGAGAGGCCTCTCCTATTTTCAGCCGCGGGCGCGGGTTGCTGGGTTAAGCAACTTCGTACCTAGATTAGAGAGGGATGATATGTCCATTTTATATAATATTTTACCCCCGTCCCTTGGTCATAATTAGTAGTGTTTTTGGCTCTTTAGAGCCACATTTATTACTTATTGGTGTTTTATAGTGTTTTTGTAGATTTGGTTTACTTTTGTAGGGATTTGAACTTTTAGAGCATTTTCCCGGGATTTTATGGAGCAACTACGGGCATTGGAGGAGCACGACCAGTTTTCATAGCAGAGCCGATTAGAGCCATCGAACCGGTGATTAAGGGCTTATCGTTTGAGATTCCGAGTCATTTGGACCGAGTATTCAAGACCCAAGGAGGATATTTTGTTTGGGCCGAAATTACGAGCCCAAACGAGGAGTCCATTGTAGCCCAAGTGGCCTTGCCAGGCCACTAGAGCTCCCGCCCAAAGGCGCGCCCGACCGGGCAAGGCAGAGTAATGTAGCAGCAGCTGGCACCCGAAATCGTGCCCGGCCTTTACTTAGGAGCAAAAAGGCGGGCCCGATCGGGGGGTGCCTCGCTCGATCGGGCGCGTGTCAGTATTTGGAGGTTTTCATCGTCGTTTAAGTTTGTTTTTGTTTCGGATTCTTGTTTAATATAAATACGATTTCGTTAAGCAAGTTTAGTGTCTTCTTTTTACTCTTTCTTAATTCTTCTCTTAGACTTTTTCTCTCTACTTAGCTTTTACATTATTTTTCTCTCCCTATAACTTTTTTCTTAATTCAACTCCTTAATTATGATTACTTTGGTAACTATTTCTTCTACTTTAATCTTAGTTATTTACTTTAATTCTTTTGTCATGTCTCCTTTAATTTCTATGTTTAGTTTGTATTTAATTATGTGTAAGTAGTTTTCTTTCTAGGGTTTATGGGTATCCATAAATAATATGATGGGACAATTTATTGTTGTTGATTATCAATGCTAGATTAGTTTCCTAGTGATTGATTTAATGCTCTGTGACTAGATTAGGCCTGATCTTTTATGCATGAGTTTAACAATATTGATTCGAGATGAGAATTGATGTTTAGGTCTAGTTTCAATAGGCAGGTTAATTTATATAAGTCGAGATTGGAGAGATGAGATTTAATGCCGGTAGATTAATTATGTGATTGTAATACGTAGGGAAAGCCCTTTATGATCTGATTAATTGATGCATTGATGATTGATTATTATGTTTTACCGTGGAATATTATTTTTTGGTGAATCTAAGCCCTAGGTCTTTTAATCCTTGTTTTTCTTCCTACTTATATTCCTTCCCACTTTTTCTCCTAGTATTCTAGTTCGACTTTATAATAAAAAATTGGTTACTTAATAATTTTGATTGCTTTAATTAATTAGGAATAGAAAGACTCGTTTCCCTGTGGATTCGACCCTACTTTCCTATCTATTTTAGTTAGTGGTTTTAGGAATTAATTTTGATTAGGTGATACAACTTTAACCTGTAAAATTTTGGCGTCGTTGCCGGAGAAACGGTTTTATTTCTATTTCTAATTTTTTTCTGTAGTCTAGGTTATTTCTTTTTGTCTCAAAGAACGTTAGTTCTTTGAGGCAAGTCTTATATTTGCTTTTAGATCTTTGATTATACCCAGGTGTTCTATATCAGGGTATATCCCATTTGAACATGAGATCGAACGATCCTTCCATAGACAAAAGAATTTTTACAGGCAACTCCTTGCGAGTTCTGGTGATAATAATAATCGTCGAGACCTCCAACTGATTCTAGAGACTCAGAGGTATCTTCAGATCAAGAATCAAAGATGGCGTTACCTAAGAAGCTCAGTGATTATTCACAGCCAAAGCTTACAGATTTTCCGCACCTTACTCCCACTCCAGCTCTTGATGGGGTACAATTTGAGATTAAACCCCAATTTATCACGATGATAGAAAGGAAGCAATTTAGTGGAGCTAAGGGTGAAGACCTAAATCTTCATATTGTAGACCACTGTCAGTATTATAATACTATTAGACAAGCTGGGGTTACACAAGACCAAATCAGGGAGACTCTCTTTCCTTTCTCTTTATGTGGAAAAGCCAAATTATGGTTTAATGGATTAAATAGAACTGGACTTGGTATAATTGACTGGAAAATTCTTGTTTTAAATTTTTATAATAAATATTATCCTGCAGAGATAACAACTGTACTAAGGAGTGCAATTCAGAACTTTTCCCAAGAGGTTGATGAAACTCTATATGAGGCTTTGGAAAGGTTCAAGGATCTTCAGAGAGAATGCCCCTACCATAATCTTGTACAATGGCAGTTAATCCATGCCTTTAACAATGGGATTGGAAATTCATGTAGAATAATATTGGACTCTGCAGCTAGTGGGAGGTTTATGAACCTTAACGTTGATGATGCAGGTCAAGTTATTGAAGATATGGCAATACATAATTCCCAATATGGGAATCCTAGAGGCTTTGCTAACAAAGGGAAACATAGTGTCGACTGTGTATCCTTTTTACAAGCTCATTTAACCTCTATTTGCCAGAAACTAGATAATCTTAGTACTGCAAATGTAGCTAATGTTTCTACAATTAATAATGCTAATGAGGCTTTTTGTGAAAATTGTGGAATAGTAGGTCATTTGGAGCAAGATTGCAGGACATCTGTAGAGATTTCAAGCTTATAGGCAGAATAACCCGTACTCCAACACCTACAATCCTATATCTTTCCTACCGGAGCACCAATGTTCAAAATCCGCCACCTCCACAACAATCATAGGTGCCACAACAACAACAGCAGAAATATTACCACGCCAATGCTGGCCAAAAGGACCAACCACAACAACCCTCCTCATCTTCCGACCCTGCTTTGGCAGAAATTAGAGCGATGCTGGCTAGTATGCAGAAGCACATGGAGAGTAGAGATGCTCAAATTGATTCGATCATAGCACATAATAAAATTGTAGATAATCAAATTGTGCAAATTTCTGCTACTCTACAACCCCGCCAACAGGGAGCCCTGCCAGTACAGCCAACCAGGCCTACGGATCAAGCTTTTGCAATTACTCTACGGAGTGGTTCACACTATGAAGGGCCTCCTATTCCCATAGATGATGAACATGTTTTAATGAATAATGCTAATCTTGATTCCATTAAACCAGACAATGTAGCTAATAGCCCTGCAGGGCTAAAGAGTAGTACTAATATTTTTCATAATACATTGCAGAGTACGACTCCAGGGAAGATAGTAGCTCCAGATAAGATTAATAATGCTCCAAAGCCAATTATCAAACTTCCATTTCCCAATCGTAATTTGAAAACAAATTTGGATAAGCAGTTTGGTAAGTTTCTGGAGATGGTTAAAGATTTGTAGGTAACAGTTCCCGTCACTGAATTAATTACACAAATTCCTGCATATGAAAAATTCATGAAGGAAATATTGACAAGCAAAAGGTCTATTAGTGAGGTAGAGACAGTAGCTTTCACTGCAGAATGTAGTGTCGTCCTTCAAAATAAATCTCCACCTAAACTAAAAGATCCAGGTAGTTTTTCTATCCCTTGTCATATTGGAAATCTATTGGTTGATAATGCATTTAGTGATTTTGGTGCTAGCGTTAGTGCTATGCCATTAACTGTGTGTTCCAAGCTAAATATGGGTAAAATAAAAGCTACTAATATTACTCTACAAATGACCAACCGTTCTTTTAAATACCCCTTAGGTGTTTTAGAGGATGTTCCTGTTATAGTAGGAAAATTTTATATATCTGTTGATTTTGTTGTTCATGATATGGTTGAGAATATGCAAACCCCAATTGTTTTGGGTAGACCATTCCTTAACACTGCAGAAGCAATTATAGATGTGAGATGTGGCAAATTTACACTATCAATAGGGTATAATAAAATTACTTTTAATCTGAATAATACCCCTAAATGCCCCATGAAAGAGGTGAGTTTTAGTGTTAATGTGGTTCATAATTATTCTAAGAAGCCCCGAGCTCTTGCAAATGATCCCTTGGAGGAGGTATCTTGTGTTGCATCTTCTACAGATAAGATAGACAAATGGCAAAAGGAAGTTGATGCAATAGAAAGAGCCCTCTACACTGTCGATCTTCGCTTTGAAGATCAGAAGATGGAAATAAACAAGCAATCTATGGAAATTGAGCCTATAGTAAGTGTTCTGCCAGATCAAGTTGCAATTACTAAATCTAGTGAAAATTTGAAGCAACCATCGATCGAAGATGGGTCTTTGGTGTAGTATTAAATAACCCCCAGTCCAAGTCAAGGTGGATCTACCAGATAAGGTGGATTGGTGTCCCACAGGGTATGTCAGGAAGCCGTGTCGTGGCCTAAACACCGCTCCACCAGGTGAGAAACCACCCTACCAAGCGTTAGGCCAAGGGTCCTAGCTCTTATACATGGTAAGAAGGTCATACGAGACCTAGATAAACCAACGTTTTGCGGGAGGCAACCCGTATTTTCTTACTTTTTAGACTATTTTTTTTTTCTTTTTCTTATGAGAGGAGAGAGGAGGGAAGTTAATGAGTTTATTGAGTTGTAAAGGTTTGGCAAGAGTTAGTCAAAATTTGGAGAACAAAAAGAAAATCAATCGTCAAAAGTTGCCTCGGGCCCGACCAGGCGAAGCTCACTCGATCATACGCGAGAGTAAAGCATGAAAAATCAGCAATTTTCGCCCGATCGGGCGAATGGCGCCCGACCGGACGCGAGATTTGATTTTCTTCCCACTTATATTCCTTCCCACTTTTACTCCTAGTAGTCAAGTTCGCCTTTTTAATAACAAATTGGTCAAATTTTTACATATTCTTAATCCTCTCTTCACTCTCTACACTTCTATACAAAATTTGCCCAAATTCAATCAAAAATTTTCATACCCATTTTTTTATTATGGCTATAATGAGGTCCTGATCGATTTTTGGGTGGAGTTCTAATTCAAGGGAGGAGTATGATCCGGATTTGCAATTTCCTTATTGGCCAACAATCCGAATTGCTACCCAGGAGGAAAAAGAATGGCTTGAACACCTCGCCGGGCGGGAGGTAATTCCTTCACGGTGGTTACGCCGCTCTCCCTTGAATCTTATGGCTTATATGATTTTGTTAAAAGGTTTTTGAACGATATAGGAATGAGAAAATTTGTTGACATGCATTATCCTACATATCGTGAATTAACGCGCGAATTTTAATCCACTTTGAAAGTTGTAAATAGTAAAAATAGGCCGAACTTATTTTTTAGGTTGAACAATAGGAATGTTAGTTTAACATATATTGAATTTTGTAAATTATTTGAGTTGAATTCTTAATTACCTCATCAATGGCATGCTGATTATAAAATGGGTGATATTTATCATGCTTTACCTGGTTTACCATCCCCCGACCCCCAACATGCTAGTACGAAATCTATCCATCACCCTGTCCCAAAAATCTGGCAAAGATTTGCAGGATTGTGTTTTCTTGGTAGGTACGAGCCTCATAACGCCCAAACCAACGAACTAGCTGTTATTGGACACTATGTGTATGGGTTTGGTAAACTAAACATAGGTAGATACATCATCTGCCATTTGAGTAGACATGCCACGGTCAGTACCCAGTCTAGTACCCCTATTCGTTTAGGAGGCCTGATCACTAGGATAACAGTTAAAAAGGCCGGTTTTGTTGAGAGTGGACCTCACCAGATGACTAACTATGGAGCGGATACCTATATGACTTCTAGGTACTTTGAGGAGTTGGGTTGGGTACGATTAGATGGTGAGCAAACCCCCTCACTGGTGTATTAGGACAGGAACCGAGCAACCATAGCCTATCATTTCCTTGCCTAGTTTTGATTTGACCGCTTTTCCCCCCGGGAAAGCATCCTACACATATGACCTATTAGTTGCCCATGCCCGAGGGCAAGCACCACCAGTCCCACCACCAGTTCCACCACCCCAGCTTGAGCCCGAGGTTGTGCTTTCACCACCTTGCATGTCTCACTTTGTTCCTCGTGGTGACTTTGACCCAGTTTGGGACCTCTAGAGTATAGGACAGGCTTTAAGCCATATTAAGCATTCCCACACTGACCTTAGGAGGATGGTAGGCTCTATAAACCATAGATTAGGGTACCTTGAGAAGAACCAGGGTAGAGAGCATAATCATCATACATAGATTAGGCTATCTACCCTATGTATGATGATTATGCTCGTCGGGCAACATTCCTGACGATGCCATCTACCCTGACTGGTTTCAACCTCCACTCCAGGGATACGATAGGGATCCCACTGCCCATGGTATTTAAATCGAATATTCTTCCTTTCATGGGTACGGCCAGGGCATTCCTTTAGGGGGACCGCCGGGGGGGGGGGGAGTTTTCACGCTGATTACTTTGGTGGTAGCTCTTCTAGTGCAAGTGGTGTAGGTGGCAGCGGAGGAGGAGGGTTCACCTCGATGGATGAGGATGATAAGGATTAGCCATGCTGGGTTAGTTCCCGAGCCAATGAGGACATGCTCTGATTCTGGCTTGGGGGAGATTTTGGTTTTGGTATCTTTCTTCTTTTCTTTTCTTCTGTTTTTGGTGTGTTTTCTTAGATTAGATTTATTTCTTTCTAGGTTAGTTTTATTTCTTTCTTATATGAAAAATCCAAAAAAAATTGAAAATAAAAAATATCCTATAATACGTTCCAATGAATTGTAAATCATGTTTCCATGTGCCCCATACTTGGAAAATATTGTTTTTATTCTTGGTATATGATGATAAGCGTTGTAGAATTTGTTGATCATGATTTGAAGTTTGATTGCTTAGATGTCCTAACATGCATCAATTTAGTCCAACTGCTTGTGA
Source organism: Chenopodium quinoa (assembly GCF_001683475.1). Classification (NCBI taxonomy): domain Eukaryota; kingdom Viridiplantae; phylum Streptophyta; class Magnoliopsida; order Caryophyllales; family Amaranthaceae; genus Chenopodium; species Chenopodium quinoa. The sequence goes on along the minus strand of NW_018743813.1, from coordinate 2,111,912 downwards.
ATATAGTGCTTGACTAGTTGATTTGGTTAGGAATTGTGTGTTAGTTCCTGGTATGTCAATGAGTATTGGTTTGTAACTATAAGTATTGTTTATATGACTCATTATTATGCACATTGTGGAGGACGAAGGCATTTGTTCTTTTAGGTAGCCTTCAGATGATTTAGATGCATTTGATCCCTTCTTGCTACCCATGTTGTTGCCCTGACTTTTTGTTGTTTATTAGCCACATTACAAGCCTATTTTTCCCCATTGATTACTAGTCCCAAGCTTGACTTGGGGGAGTTATTAGTGAGTGAGGTGAGGGAGTTTGTAGTGTGCTTATTTTTTGCACAATTTGGGTGGGTTTTGAGAAGTCATTTTGTTCTTGATCGTAGTTTATTTTTGATGAGTTTGAAAGTTTAATCTTCTTGAAAAAATAAAGTATGATGTTATGAAAAAAAAAAAGAGAAGTTCATGAAAAAAATAAGTGAACTTCAATAGAAAAAGAAGAGCAAAAGAGAAAAAATTGTTTAATGTTCAAATGTTCTAGTTAGAGGTTGATCAAAAGAAAGAAAATAAGATGATGAGTTTCAATGAAAAATTCAATTTTGGAAAGTAAAGTTCGTTTATTCACTCAATTTCTTTATTGTTATATTTTTGTGAGTGAAATCTATAAGTGTTGGGATTGTTTGTTATGAATGGAGTTGTATTTGGTGAATTTTTGGTGGAGTTGAGTATGTTGGAGATTTGTTGGTCATTATTTATTTTGGACCTTGGGTTTATTATGATCAGCTCCCTTTAAGCATAGCTTTTTTCTCACATATTACCAAATATATCCTACCCTTTACCCTAGCCTTACAATAGAAGCTTTAAAGACCTTCCCACCTTTGTGCATAGAGTTGTATGGATGTGAAAGTGTTATTAATCAATGCAAGTTATGATTTGACATATTTCGAGTCGACTAGTAGGTTGAGTGTACATCTGTTTAAACACACGAGATTTGTGAATTTGGAGGCCATTGTTCACAATAAAGGGGTTGTTTGGAGAGCGATCGAGTACAACTTTGACTCGCCACATAAATGAGAGTTGAGTGTGTGAGCACTAGTCTTGAATTCTTTATGCTCTTGTGGTTTTCTCTATTTCACAATTGTTTGGGAGGAAGAGTAATTGGATGGATGAGATTGGTTGATGCTGAAGCATGTTTATTAGATTTATCTTGAATTGTTTGTGCTTAATTTTTACTTTTTGGGGTGAAGCATATTTATTTATTCATTGATGAGATCTTTGCTTAGGGACAAGCTAAGGTTTGGCTTGGGGGAGTTTGATATGTCCATTTTATATAATATTTTACCCCCGTCCCATGGTCATAATTAGAAGTGTTTTTGGCTCTTTAGAGCCACTTTGATTACTAATTGGTGCTTTCTAGTGTTTTCGTAGATTTGGTTGACTTATGTAGGGATTTGCACTTTTGGAGCATTTTCCCGAGATTTTATGGAGCAACTATGAGCATTGGAGAAGCACAACCAGTTTTTTTAGCCTAGGGCCAGTTAGAGCCATCAAACCGATGATTAAGGGCTTAACATTTAAGATTCCGAGGCATTTGGACTGAGTTTTCAAGACCCAAGGAGGATATTTGGTTTGGGTCGGAATTACGAGCCCAAACGAGGAGTCTATTGTAGCCCAAGTGGCCTTGCCCGACCAATAGAGCTCCCGCCCGAAGGCGCCCCCGACCGGGCAGGGTGGAGTAATGTAGCAGCAGCTGGCGCCCGAAATCGTGCCCGGCCGGGCGCGAGAGATGTACTTGGGAGAAAAAAGGCGGGCCCGATCGGGCGGTGCCTCGCTCGATCGGGCGTGTGTCAGTATTAGGAGGTTTTAATCGTCGTTTAAGTTTGTTTTAGTTTAGGATTCTTGTTTAATATAAATACAATTCCGTTAAGCAAGTTTAGTATCTTCTTTTTACTCTTTCTTAATTCTTCTGTTAGACTTTTTCTCTCTACTTAGATTTTAGATTAGTTTTCTCTCTCTACAACTTTTTTCATAATTCAACTCCTTAATTCTGATTACATTGGTAACAATTTCTTCTACTTTAATCTCAGTTATTTACTTTAATTCTTTCATCATGTCTCCTTTAATTTCTTTGTTTAGTTTATATTTAATTATGTGTGAGTTGTTTTCATCTAGAATTTATGGGGATCCATAAATAACATGAAGGGGTAATTTATTGTTGTTGATTGTCAATGCTAGATTAATTTCCTATTGATTTATTTAATGCTCTGTGACAAGATTAGGCCTGATCTTTTATGCATGATTTTGACAATATTGATTTGAGATGATAATTGATGCTTAGGTCTAGTTTCAATAGGCATTTTAATTATAAATGGTGAAGTCGATATTTGAGAGATGATATTTAGTACTGGTAGATTAATTATGTGATTGTAATACGTAGTGAAAGCCCGTTATGATCTGATTAATTGATGCATTGATGAGTAATTATTATGTTTTACCTTGGAATATTATTTATTGGTGAACCTATGCCCCAGGTCTTTTAATCCTTGATTTTCTTCCTACTTATATTCCTTCCCACTTTTACTATTAGTAGTCTAGTTCGCCTTTTTAATAACAAATTGGTTACTTAATAATTTAGATTGCTTTAATTAATTTGTAATAGAAAGACTCGTTTCCCTGTGGATTCGACCCTACTTCCCTATCTATTTTAGTTAGTGGTTTTAGAAATAACTTTTGATTAGGTGATACGACTTTAACCTGTCAAGGGCGCGACTGCATGCTAGAGGGCTCTCCTTGGTGTTTTATTTCCGTCTTTTGTGATGCATATAAATAGGCACTTATTTAAGTTTGTTATCTTTTATCTTATCAACATTTAGCCCTAATCTAAGAGAGAGAAAGTGGATTATTACTCAAGTTTAATTTCCTTTATTGTATTCAACTTTGGTCAAGTTTAATCTTCAATCAAGCAACACTTCAAGTTTTCATCTTTCATTAATCCTTTGTTTAGTAATGTCTAATTTCTTAGCTAGGGGAAGGGGGTAGAAAATATGTGTTGATATTGGATGAATGATGATGGTTGGATTAAACTCATGCCATAAATTGATGAAAGACATTATTTTTAATATCTTAAGATTATTGTGGCACTTTATCTGATGTTTTCTAGTTTAAATGCATGAAAGTGATTTGAACTAGATTAAGATAGTCTCTATTTTAATGATTGCATGATAATGAGTTATTAAAGTGGAGTTTTGTGGATTGTGCTTCTTTATTCTCTTGATTTTATTATAACTAATATGATGCATGAGAATGATCCTGATTAGTATAGACCTTTTTCAATGATTTGCCTAGGCTATTACATGAGAATGAATTGTTTAGGTAGAATCTTGTGTTCTTTTGCATGTTCTTCATGATAACCATTATTGTTCCCCTCTTTCTAACCATGTTTGACACCCGCGTATCCCTAGCGTCGTTCTATCTTGTTTTTAATCATCATTTTCTTTGCTTATTTGTAGTTGTATTGCTCTTTATTCAAAACCAAGAAAAGCACTCCCCCTTTTTACTCTTGCATTAGTGAAAATTAATGTTGAATTAGTGAGCTTCCTTAGTGGTTCGACCCTTTACATACCCCTATACTTGTGTTAGGGTAGTTTGGGATTATAAATGATTAATTTGATTAGGGTAGTAGTATAACGACCTATCTAACCCTTGATTACCCCTATGTTCACCCCACTCACCCCGAGCTTTGCATCCAACTCGAGCCATATGACCAATTGTCCGCATCCCAACTTGACCTTTTTAAAGGTCATTATAGGTGGCCGCCCGGTTACACTGGTGATTGGGATCCCTATGGCCCCCCATCGGGTTTCACTTATGAAGGTTCAATGGGCACTCAAGAGGGGGGGGGGGGTGAACTGAGTGTTAAGTAATCGTTAGCGATTTTTGCTTCTTTTCGGATTATGTGTAAGGAACCAGTTGTGCTGGTTCCCTTATGCAGCGGAATAAAACAAAGCAATAAAGAACACCACAGATTTAACGAGGTTCAGCCAACTCTGGCCTACGTCCTCCTATCCTAAGTCCTTTATTAATGTACTCCGAAAAATAAAGACAAAGAACACTCTACTGTTTCCCTACTCCGGGAACCAGTAAACCCCACACTCTACTCCGAATGTGCTCTAAACTTACCCTCGTAAGTTCCTAGTGTGTTTGAACTCACAAACACTCACCAAGTCTTCAACCCCTCTGTCAAAGACTTAATACAAGATCAAGAACTCTCTAATGATCTAACTCTTAAAAGTCAAATAGAGAAAAACGTTAAAACACTATTATGCTCTTGTGTATCATTTAATAATTGAATTAGTGCTTTTAGCTCTCAAAAATAAAACTCTATTAAAATGCGTGAGAGCCGTCTCTGATTATTCAGAATAAGATGTGTTTTATAGGTTAGTTAGCTAAACCCTAGTTACCTTAAATCATGCATATAAGATATATACGATTTATGGTAAGTATTTATCTTAATTGATTTGATCACAAGATAAAATCAATTTAAGATAAAATGCTTCCTAGTTTTTAGCTAACCAAAAATATCATCTTTATTCTTAGCTGCTTGGATATATTTTAAATCAATATTTTTCGAAAAATATCTTTTTATAAAATCTTTATAAAAACGGCAGCTTGAATAATCTGTTCAGTTAACCTGGTTCCCTGGCCTGGTTCCCTGGCCTGGTTCCCTGAACTGAATATGTTATGAAATTTGTTCCAAACCTTGTACCAAATTTCATAACGATATTTAATATACTAAAAGCACTTTATATACTCAATTATATAAGTTATACTACGGAGCATTTACATGAAGTTCCTAAATAACTCTTTGAGTGTAGTCTTCCTTCATGCATTCGTTAAGTCTTGAAAGCTTCCATGAATGAACTCAATTATTGACCAAAGGACCTTCCTTTAAGTTGATCGAAAATCCTTTCAAGCTTCCAGTCTTAGAAATCAACTTAGATACAGTGCATAGCTCATTCATCATCTAACTGTTCCCTGTATAAAGATAAGTTAGTTCAACAAATATCTCATATAAGTAATAACTTATCTAGGGAAACAGTGTTCTATTTTAGCTGGTTCCCCCAACTGTATTGAACACTTTCAAAGACCTGTTTCCCTTAGCTGTTTGTCATCATTCAAAACTATCAATCAAAACCTAAGGGACTCAACAAATTCCCCCTTTTTGATGATGACAAACATTTGAAGTTTCTGCACCTGTGAACATACTCAAAAGAAAGTAGTCAAAAACTTCAAGGACTCAAGACTCAATGGAACAAGTCAGTTAAGCCAACTGGTTCCCTAAACAGAAACAGAAAATAAAATAAAGTCAAAGTAAAAGTAAAAAGACTCAAAAACGACTCAATCTAAACTAGTAAAGACTATAGGCTTCAACTTCAACTATTTTCCCCCTTTTGGCATCATTAAAAAGATATGCAAAAGTAGCCTCTCATGCATAAAGTAACGTGCTAAACCATCCAATGGCATCAACCATTATACAAATAAAGTGCTGCAAAAGAAGGTCAGATTAGTCAAAGTAAAGCCATGCCAACAATAAAGATCATAGTTTAATACAAACCATCAAAAGTAAACGATAGAGCCCAAATCCATATCAAAACAAATTCATGGATTGGGAGGAATAAAAACAGTCCAACAGAATCAGTTATTCAGAATATAATATAATAAAGGTAGGCTAAATGAAAAAGAAAACAGATTCAATCATTATCATCATTTTCATCATCTTCTTCCTCTTCTTCAGTGTCAGCCTCCTCAACTGCTTCATCCTGGTTCTCCTCCTCTTTATTGTCATCTTCCTTGTGGTCTGTTTGCTGGTCCTCCTCAACTTGTTCCTTCTCAATTCCAGAACTACCAGCAACCTGTTTCTCTAACTTGCTCATCCTCATAATAAACGAAGTAGATAAACCTTCCACTAAGGTCACTAGCTTGCTAAGCTGATCCCCTACAGCACTCATCTTCTCTTCCTGACTCTCCAACCTCTTAAGAATAACCTTCTGACCTGTTGGTTCCTCTGCCTTCTGTTTCTTCTTGGCAGGCTTAGGAGTCTCTACTGGTTCCTCCTCCCTAAACTTCAACACCCCAGCACTTATGATCAACCCCTTTTGTTTCAGAATACCTTTGGTAAACACTATTACAGGAGCAGTTGATCCACTAAGAGAAACATTATTCTCTTTAAGAAGCTTAGTTATGTAAGAACCATAAGGAAGAGAATGGTGGGAGGAATTATAGCAATTCATCATATGGTTTATCATTAGGGAAGGGAGATTTATCTTAATCTTATTCATCAGCAAATATATAAGCACCATTTCCATGACGCGCACAAAACCCCTACCTTGTGCTCGAGGAATAATCATCTTGTTACACAGAGAATGAAGAACCAGCATCACTGGTTCCTTCAAGCTACCAGTTTTAAAAGTTCCAGCTTTCTTTGGAACTTTCCCTCCAAACACAAAGTCATGCACTTCATCTGGACTGACCCCAATAAGTGTGGGCCATCCATCTCCAGAATACTCATCAAAACCATCTCTGGGTATATTCAACAACCCAGCCAAACTTGCAACAGACACATTTACTTCAACATCATTCACAGCTGAACCTAACGACCTATCCACCATTTGTTTCAAATTTATATAAAACTTTCTAACACCATCAATATTAGCATCACAGACATCAAACAAAGCCATCCAACCTTGATATTCTAACAACTCTTTCACATCACTTAAGGCACTTTCATCAAAATAACCAACTTCTGTTTTACAACCAGATAGCACAACCCTAGAACCTAAATCAGTCATACCAACAGATGGAGATTCTACTGACATACCTCTTGTAGACTTCCGTGTTGTTCTCTTTCGTTTGGTACCAGCAGAATCCATCGACTGTTCCTCCACTACTACTTCGCCAATGTTTTTCAGGGAAGACCTAGTCACTCTGCTGTGAACCAAGGGTTTTGAAGTCCCCTTTTTCTGCCCAATAATCTGTAGATCCGCTTCTTCACTTCTAACTTCCTCCTCTTCCCTTTCTCCAACAGTATTGAAGAATTCTTCAGCGCTTTTGGGCTGGTCCCCCTGAGATGAGGCAGGTTCTTTGATGATGGAATCATCAGCCTCAGGGGTTTTGGGTAAAGGTGCTTTTTTGGGAGGTGGAGATGAGGGAGATTTAGAAGATGGAGACGGAGTTGGTGATGGGTTCTTTGTGGTAGTAGGAAGTGAATTGCTCGATAAAGTCGGAGCAGGGTTAGTTTCAGTGATGGTGGTCTCCTTCAATTGAGTGGACTCACTTGCTTGAGTCTTCTCCTTTCCTTTCTTAGCTGAAGCCTTGGCTGATTTCCTTACCATTGTAGCAAACAAGCTTCAAAATTTAGTAGGAATTTGAGAGAGATGAAAACGGAGTGAACAGTGATTAGGGTACCACTGTTGAACGAGAGAGAGGATGAATTCAATGATGAAGTGATGTGAAACTGTATCAATGTGTTAGTGTGTATTTATATTAATTGCACAACATATGAATTCCAAAGACTAGCCGGTTGAGAATCAAAATAAACGGAAAAGATAATTTCAAAAATTGAAAATTTAAAATATGGTAATTATCTTTTTACCAAAAAAAAATCAACCAACTATAAATTAGGCAATTAAATATATTTGCCTCTTTGTAGGATAAGAATAACTGAAATAAGATAATTCTTTGCAAAAAGAAATTATCTTATAGTAATCTTCCAAAAATAAAATATTTTCGGATGACATATCAGAGCTGAACTGCTGTTTCCTCTTGCTGGTACCTGTACTGAACCAGTCATTCTATTCTCAGCATGTTTCAAAATAACTTCTCCTGTTCTTATACAACAATAATCCACTTAGGTTATTTACACAATATTTGTAAGTAAGCAACATAGTTATATACACAATCAGTACAAAAGCATACCTATTCTAGCCAATCATTGAAGGAAATAATTGAAGCCAACTCCTAAAATCTAACTAGACCTAAAAGGACTCTTAACCTACAAAAGGACTCTCTACATAAAGGCTTTGTGAAGATATCAGCTATTTGATCTTCACTTTTACAAAACAACATCTCCACCAATCCTTTTTCCACATTGTCTCTTAGAAAATGGTGTCTTATCTCAATGTGTTTGGTCTTGGAGTGTTGCACGGGGTTCTTTGAAATATTGATTGCACTAGTGTTATCACAAAAAATAGGAACACTTTTATAAATAACACCAAAATCTTTCAGCTGGTTCCTTATCCACAGTAGCTGGGAACAGCCTGAAGCTGCAGCTATATATTCTGACTCTGCTGTGGATAGGGCCACTGAATTTTGCTTTTTAGAACCCCATGATATAAGACAAGAGCCAAGGAAGTGTGCCATACCTGATGTGCTCTTTCTATCAACTAAGAAACCAGCATAATCTGCATCTGTATATCCAATGAGATCAATGGTACTGCCTTTGGGGTACCACAAAAACAAATCTGCTGTTCCCACAAGATACCTAAGTATCCTTCTAACAGCCTTCAAGTGAGATTCCTTTGGATTGCTTTGAAACCTAGCACACAAACCAACAGAAAACACAATGTCAGGTCTACTAGCTGTTAGGTAAAGTAGAGAACCAATCATTCCTCTATAAAGCGTAGCTTCAACATTTTTTCCCTTAAGATCAGCATCCAACTTTGTGGATGTGGGAACAGGTGTATCATAAGCTTTGATGTTCTCCATGCCAAACTTTTTCAGCAGCTCTTTTAAGTACTTTTGTTGATGAATCATTATACCATCATTTGTTTGCTTAATCTGCAGCCCTAGGAAGAACCCTAGTTCTCCCATCATGCTCATTTCGAATTCACTCTGCATAAGATTTGCAAATTCATCACACAAAGTTTGATTAGTAGCACCAAATAAAATATCATCAACATAAATTTGTACTACAATCAAGTGTTTCCCCCTGGTTTTTATGAACAAGGTCTTGTCTACTGTTCCCCTCTTGTAATCATTTGCCATCAAGAAATTGGACAGTCTTTCATACCAAGCCCTTGGAGCTTGTTTTAAGCCATATAATGCTTTATCCAACTTGTATACATGCTGGGGAAACAGTGCATCTTCAAAAACAGGTGGCTGCTCCACATATACTTCTTCCTTCAAATAGCCATTAAGGAAGGCAGTCTTCACATCCATCTGAAACAGCTTAAAATTCATGTGAGCAGCATAAGCAATTAAAATCCTAATAGCCTCTAGCCTAGCTACTGGTGCAAACGTCTCATCATAGTCAATTCCTTCTTGTTGATTGTACCCTTGCACCACTAGCCTTGCTTTGTTTCTGACTATAGTACCAAGGTCATCTAACTTGTTTCTAAAGACCCATCTAGTACCAATGACTGATCTTTCCTTTGGACGGGGAACCAGGTGCCAAACCTGGTTCCTCTGAAACTGATTTAGCTCATCTTGCATAGCTAGTACCCAATCAGGATCAGTCAATGCAATTTTATAGTCAGTAGGCTCTACATTACACAGGAAAGAATAGAAGGCACAAAAGTTTTGAAAAACACTTCTTCTCGTTTGAATCCCCTTATTTATATCACTAATTATTTGATCAGTGGGATGAGAAGATTTATATCTAAAACTTTTGAAATTAAGATTGTTTTGTGCTTCCTCATTAAGTTGGGAACCAACATGTTCATGAATCTCTTCTTCTTCTGAGGAGCCAGGAGGATTCACATTCATGCTGTTTCCTCTATCATTACTTACCTCAGGTTCAGGGGTTGTACCTTCTTCTGTTCCCCCTGAACTCATTACCTGTCTATTATTTGAGGAACCATCAGGACTTGGTTCCCCTTCAGAATCCTCATTATCTCCATTTTCTTCTCTAGGCACTTCATCATTATCATCTGGTAGAGTATTTGGTAGGCCTAGATCTGCTTGCACTTCATCTGTGGGACCAGTATACTGGTTCCCCGTGAAATCCATCAATCCAATCACTTCATCAGGTTGTACCTGCGCAATCTCAGAAGACATGTTAAATTCATCAAAAATGACATGGACACTCTCCTCAACACAAAGAGTCCTTTTATTGAAGACTCTATATGCTTTGCTGTGAGAAGAGTATCCAAGAAAGATTCCCTCATCACTTCTAGGATCAAACTTATCAAGTTGATCCTTCCCATTATTATGCACATAACATTTACATCCAAAGACACGAAAGTATGTGATGTTGGGCTTTCGACCTTTAAGAAGTTCATAGGGAGTCTTATTTAACTTTGGTCTAATGAGACCTCTATTCAATATATAGCAAGAAGTGTCAACAGCTTCTCCCCAAAAACTCTTTGGGAGACCACTCTCAATGAGCATCGTCCTCGCCATCTCCTCAAGAGTTCTATTCTTCCTTTCTACAACACCATTTTGTTGAGGTGTTCTAGGGGCTGAGAAGTTGTGATTAACTCCATGTTCCCTACAATAATCAATAAAGTTAGCATTATCAAATTCAGTACCATGGTCTGATCTTACCGAGACCAGCTTGTGGGTGAGCTGGTTCTCCACTTGTTTCACCAATGTTACCCATTCTTCAAACGTTTCATCCTTTGTGTGTAACATCATTACCCAAGTGTACCTGGAATAATCATCAACCATAACACAGACATATCTATGACCTCTTCGACTTTGTACTCTCATGGGACCACACAAGTCAATGTGTACAAGTTCGAAGGGTCTGCTGGTACTCAAAACAGTTTTAGGCTTAAAAGAGATTTTGACCTGTTTCCCCCTTACACATTCAGAACAAACTTTATCAGCTTCATACTTAATGTTAGGAAGACCTACCACTAAGTCATGTGCTTTAAGTTTGTTTAGAAGTGTTAGGCTAGCATGTCCAAACCTCTTATGCCAAATCCATTGATTATTGTCAGAAACAGCTCTCAAACAGATGGACTTGTCTTGAGGGATTTTATCTAAGAAGGTGATGTAGACATCATGCTTCCTGGTTCCCTCACATACAAGTTCTCCTGTTTGTGAGTTAACTATGTGACATAGGTTGGCTTGAAACTCAACTCTATTACCTTTGTCACATAATTGAGAAATACTCAAGAGATTATGTTGCAAGCCTTCAACATAATAAACATCATTTATTGCGTTAGAAAGTGTCTTACCAACCTTACCTAAACAAGTGATGGTTCCCTTGTTGTTATCCCCAAAGGTGACACTTCCTCCATCAAAGGCCACTAGTGAAAGGAATTGATCTTTATCCCCGGACATGTGTCTTGAGCAACCACTGTCCAAATACCAATAGGTGTCTCCCTTCACTCTAGCCTGCAAGAGTAAATCAAACATTAGTTTTAGGAACCCAAACACACTTGGGTCCCTTTTCAACAACATTAACATCTTGTTGATCCTTTCTTCTCCACACATACATTACACTCTTGCTGTTCTTATTAGCACTAATTTTCTTAGCTGGACATTCATGTATCTTATGTCCATTCTTACCACAATAAAAAACACACGTGCATCTCTTTAGTCATGACATACTTACCTCGCTGATATTCTTTGATCCAGGTGGTTTCTCTGGGAGACCAGTTAGTCCTGGTTCTCTGTCTAGTATAACCAAGACCAAATTTTCCTTTGTTTCCTCCTGATGAAGTCAGATGGTCCAAGGTTCTTTGTACATTCAGTAGCTTATCCACATGTCTATGACTGTCATGCAATTCCCTTTCTTTTGTTTCAAGTGTCTTAACTAACAACTCGTTTTTCTCTTTCAAAAACTCAAAGTTACTTTTTAAAGTTGCAAGTTGTAAGTTAAGATCTAAAACCATAAGGTCATTAGACATGTCAATAACTACTGATTGCTTTTCACTTTTTAGTTGATTAAATTCAGCATGTAACTTACAGATAGTACTTTCATATTCATTAATCATACTGCTGACTTCAATGCTGGTTCCAGTAGGAGAACCAGGGGGCTGAACAGCTTTAAGTGAAGCAATTTCTTTGTGAGAATTTTCTATGTTGAAAGCCAATGTTTCAAAGGCCTTCAACAGAGAAGTTCTATTGCAAGAATTTGCTTTACTTATGACTGTTGAAAAATCAAGGACTTCACTAGTAGTTGATAAGTCTCTGGGGAACCAGGAGATCAAATCTTCTTCACCATCACTCGGATAGTCAAGTTCAGAAGATCTTGCCCTTCCTAGTTCTACCTTGCACTTGTCCAATTCAACTTCTAGTTCAGCAACTTGATTTTTCAAGTTATGGCAAACCATCTCTAGGTGATCACAACTAGCAATAGCAATTTTACATTCATTACGTTTTTCTTTTAATTCTCTTTTGCCAGTTATATAAGTTTCACCTAATTTATAGCATTCATCCAATAAAGAATCTATACAAGCGAGCATATTTTCTCTATCATATTCATGCATATCTATTCTAATTTGTTCAAGGTTTACCTTATGTTTTTGTAGTACATCCTTCTTAGCCATCAAGCATTTCTTGAATGTACTGGTTCCCCCTCTGGTTCCCGGACCAGTGCTGTTCTCCTTGATGTTTGTGAAAGCAGTTAAGCAAACATCAAAACTAGGTGTATCTTCCTCTTCATCAGATCCTGAGTCAGATTCTCCCCACATAGATGCTATCATGGCATTCTTGAAAGCCCTCTTATCTCCAGATTGAGATTGCTTGTCCTTCCATTTTGGACAATCACGAATGATGTGTCCTTTCTCACCACACTTGAAGCAACCTGAAGGTGAGGAAGAGTTAGATTTTTTTGTATTTTTGAAATTCTTACCTTTGAAATTCCTCTTTTGATCACGAAGAGATCTTTCAAATCTTTTTGCAATCATGCTGATCTCATCTTCTTCTTCTTCTACTGTTCCCTTCAGTGCCATGCCTCTGGCTGGTTCCTTGTCAGACTTAGAGTCAATCAGCATCTCATGAGTCATAAGGGAACCAATAAGCTGTTCCAAAGACAAGGTTGACAGATCCTTTGCTTCATATACTGCTGTTACCTTAGCTGTCCATGTATCTGTTAAACTACGCAAAATTTTTCTCACAAGATCCTGATCAGAAAAATTTTTACCAAGTGATCTAAGATCATTAACAATAGTCATAAACCTACGAAAGCAATCATTGATTTTTTCATTTTTATTCATGGCAAACAATTCGTATTTAGACATGATTAAATCAATTTTAGATCGTTTTACCTCACTGGTTCCCTCAAACGCAAGTTCAAGGGTGTCCCATATCTCCTTAGCACTACTGCAACCAGAGATACGATTTGTTTCGGTCTCACCTATTGCTTGTTGTAGAATTGACATTGCCTTAGCATTTTTCTCCAGCAACTTGTAATCAGCAGTGACCAATTCGCTATCCTTCTTGGGAACCTGTTTCCCATCAGCTTCTGTCTTGAGAATGATATTAGGACCATTTTTAACTACGAGCCAGCATTCATAATCAATACCCATGATAACATTCTGGATCCTGTTCTTCCACCAAGCATAATTATTTCCATTAAACTTTGGTGTCTTGTTGTCATAACCGATTGCACTTAATTCTTGAGTACTCATTCTTAACTCCTCTAGATGTTACTCTTTCGAGAAGCTTAGGCTCTGATACCAATTGAAGGTTCAATGGGCACTCAAGAGGGGGGGTGAATTGAGTGTTAAGTAATCGTTAGCGATTTTTGCTTCTTTTCGGATTATGTGTAAGGAACCAGTTGTGCTGGTTCCCTTATGCAGCGGAATAAAACAAAGAAATAAAGAACACCACAGATTTAACGAGGTTCAGCCAACTCTGGCCTACGTCCTCCTATCCTAAGTCCTTTATTAATGTACTCCGAAAAATAAAGACAAAGAACACTCTACTGTTTCCCTACTCCGGGAACCAGTAAACCCCACACTCTACTCCGAATGTGCTCTAAACTTACCCTCGTAAGTTCCTAGTGTGTTTGAACTCACAAACACTCACCAAGTCTTCAACCCCTCTGTCAAAGACTTAATACAAGATCAAGAACTCTCTAATGATCTAACTCTCAAAAGTCAAATAGAGAAAAACGTTAAAACACTATTATGCTCTTGTGTATCATTTAATAATTGAATTAGTGCTTTTAGCTCTCAAAAATAAAACTATATTAAAATGCGTGAGAGCCGTCTCTGATTATTCAGAATAAGATGTGTTTTATAGGTTAGTTAGCTAAACCCTAGTTACCTTAAATCATGCATATAAGATATATACGATTTATGGTAAGTATTTATCTTAATTGATTTGATCACAAGATAAAATCAATTTAAGATAAAATACTTCCTAGTTTTTAGCTAACCAAAAATATCATCTTTATTCTTAGCTGCTTGGATATATTTTAAATCAATATTTTTCGGAAAATATCTTTTTATAAAATCTTTATAAAAACGGCAGCTTGAATAATCTGTTCAGTTAACCTGGTTCCCTGGCCTGGTTCCCTGGCCTGGTTCCCTGAACTGAATATGTTATGAAATTTGTTCCAAACCTTGTACCAAATTTCATAACGATATTTAATATACTAAAAGCACTTTATATACTCAATTATATAAGTTATACTACGGAGCATTTACATGAAGTTCCTAAATAACTCTTTGAGTGTAGTCTTCCTTCATGCATTCGTTAAGTCTTGAAAGCTTCCATGAATGAACTCAATTATTGACCAAAGGACCTTCCTTTAAGTTGATCGAAAATCCTTTCAAGCTTCCAGTCTTAGAAATCAACTTAGATACAGTGCATAGCTCATTCATCATCTAACTGTTCCCTGTATAAAGATAAGTTAGTTCAACAAATATCTCATATAAGTAATAACTTATCTAGGGAAACAGTGTTCTATTTTAGCTGGTTTCCCCAACTGTATTGAACACTTTCAAAGACCTGTTTCCCTTAGCTGTTTGTCATCATTCAAAACTATCAATCAAAACCTAAGGGACTCAACAACTTATGATGGGGATGCGAGCGATAGTGGTGCCGGGCCTAGTGGCCATTAGCCCCCCTTTGGGTTGTTTATTTACCCCATTTCGATACCTCTCCTATAGTATCCTTTGTATAAGGAGAGGTGTCAAAAAAATGGTGTTTTAAGGTAGGTTTGAGGGCAGCACCTTGGACTTATGGGGTATGTTTGACAAGGTTTTGGTCGGTTTTCTTGATTTGGTGTTGGTAGTCCACTTGGTATGATGATGATGAGGTTTTTCAAGATTTTTGTATATAGTTTTCTATTGAGTTTTCTTTTGTTTGCTTTTATTTGGAAGTTACTAACAATTTTCTTTGTATATAGTTCTTATATTCTCACTTTGCTCTGTTGCTTATGCTTCGGATTTCAACGATTCATAAGTTGCTCTTTAACCTTGATTATGTAACATAGCTTTGGCGCCCGGTGAGATCTTTCTATATCTCTTATCTTTCTTTTCTTGGATTCTTAGTTTAGGATTAGCTTTAGGATGAGTTGAATGGTTCGAGGATGTTTGCTTTGTAACACCTAGCGTGTTTGGGGTCATTGGCTTTGTTGACGAATGACCACTTGTTTGACAATTGTGTATTACTTGTATTTGCTTGCATTCTTGTGCTTTTCTATCTTTATTTTGATTTTTAGTTATTTTCTTTATATCAAATAAAAATAAAAATATTTTTGAGGCTATTCTTTTTCTTTTTGCTTGTTTAGCTCTCTATTTGGACATTCTACAACTCGGAATTTTGCCTTTGCATGTATGCTTTCCTATATTAAATTGGTTTGTATGTATTGAGAATATTTGACGTTGACTCTAGGATAGGGTATGCTAAGGTAGCGATTTAAACATTTTGGGACCTTGAAGTCAGATTCCATTGGGTTTGTGGTAAGACGGAGTTTCTTCCTTTGGTTGATTTGACGCCTTTATTGAGTTTTTGCTACATCCATGTGAGGTTCATTATTTTTCAAGCCTTCAACATATATTTGCTTGAGCGACATCGATCCTTGACTATTGCAGACCTAATCTAGAATCTTGACTCATAATTCTCGTACTCGAGACCGAACCAACTACAGGAGGACAAAGGCATCTTTTCAAGGTGGTAATTTTTCTTTCTAGGATTTTTCTTTCTTTTTAGTTCATTGGGTTTACATTTGCCTTCTTGCTAACTATTTGAGCCTTTTCCCTTCTTTTCAAGCCACATCTTTAGACCTTGAGCCTTTTGTTTCATTTACGTATCCATTATTGGTTTTTGTAAAGCAATTGATCATTATTGTTGGAGTTTGTGGTGAAGAAGTTTGGGTATTTGGTTCTCTTGAAAGCAAGTTTATGTTGTGATAGTTGTGTGAATAATGGCCAGTGAATAATGTAAAAGCCGTCCAAAGTAAAACAAAAGGCGAGGACAATGCAATTGTAAATTTGTAAAAGCCGTCCTAAGATAAATAGGTATGGACAATTGTTTTGAAAGACATGAAAATACAAATAAAAATATTAAATAAATAAATAAAAAGTGAAAATGAGAAAATCCAAAAATATTTTGATGTAATTTCTTTTCCCTTTTCAAGAATTGAGGACAATGCTTCCTTTTAGCTTGGGGGAGGAGTGTTTATGCTTTTTGTATATATATGATATAGCTTTGAATAAGCTTGGGGGTGTTAGTTTGTTTTTGTTTGGTGACTACTTGATTGTTATTCTAAGAAAGGGCTTGTTCTTTGCTTCACTTTTAGTGATACCACCAAATCTTAAAAAATTTTAGCCTACCCCTAACCATTTTTCCTTACGTTTCAACCTTTGGGAAAGTCCTTTCGACCTAGTGGTTGAGTCATATACCGAGGGAGGGCATTATGAGATAAAGCCTATGGAAAAAGGATGCAAGGTCAAGATGTTGAGAAACCCTCAAATTCTACTCTTTTTCCAGTTCCTTCGAGGAACCATAGGGACGCTTACTAAGGGAAAATTTGAAACCATAGGGAGAACGCTTACTAAGGCTAGATTGGTTGGGATGAAAGTGGATTGCGCCTGTTTAGTTCTCTACGCTTAGCATACCTTATGTTTTAATAAACCGTGAATATCTTGAAGCATGCATAAAAGTGTTCATGCATTTACATTTGACCGTTTGTGAAAGTCCTTGTCAAGAGGTATTTGTTAGAACTTTTGTTTTACTTTCTTTTCTTTATAAATGATTTTGCCTCATTTTATTTCAAAAGATTTGTGGGTTAAACTCTTAGGAAACCCTTACGAGACCTCACTTGTCCTCATCGGCGACTTTGGGGTTTAAAGGGCTTGTTGTAGCTAAAAACAACTGTGATTCCTATGATAGTGAGTCTTAGTGTATATTCTTCTTCTCTTTCTTTTTATGCTTAAATAAACCCTCCTTATTCCTTTTTAGCTTTTGTTTTGCTCGGGACAAGCAAAAGTCTAGCTTGGGGGAATTTGATGAGTGTCATTTATGGCACTCATAAGATACCGTTTTAGGATATTTTCACTATATTTTTCATGCTTTTCTTGGAGGGTAAAAAATATTTAATCCCATTCCTAAACAAATTAGGATTAATTGGAAGCTTCTATAAGTTTTTAAAATATCTTAATTATCCTTTTTTAAAAGAATAGATTACAGAATTTGAAATTGAATAAAACTTTTTCTTTTTAAAAGTCCTAATTTTATTCGAATTGAAAGATATTCAAAGATAGACAGATATTATTTTTGTGCCTCATAGTTTTTATCCACATTTTATATGGTTGGATAGCCCTTGAAATAGTCTTTCCAATGACATATTATAATATCAATTTCGAGCTATAACTGAAAAGATATGAATAAAATGTCAAACTCTATCCAAAACTGACACTGTCTCACTATTTCAGCCATATCTTTTATTCTATAAAATATTTTAATCTTATTCTAATTGGGTTAGAATGCAGACTTCAAGAGCTTTCCAACTATATCTTATTCATATTATTCCAATTTCGGGATCAAAAGATATGATAAAAACAAAAACCATAAAAATTGCATTCTATCGAGTTTTATTCCGATTTAATTCAGATCTTATCTTAATTCTTCGACCCTTCTTTTTATCTCTATAAATAGAGGTTATATCACCCCTTTTCCAATCATCAACAATCTTGATCATCAAATCCTTCTCTCTTCCTCTCTTTTATACCAAAAATCATTCTCTTCTCTCTCTCCCATATTCTAAGCTTTAAACCTATATTCCTAATTACACCATAATTCCTTTCAGCACTCCAAGGAGTTCATACTTAACCCGAGGTTCCGTCCTTAAACCAAGGCGTGAAAGGTATAATTAACTGAAGGTTTGGACCAAATCAAATCTACTTTTTATTTAATTTCATTGTTTCAATTTAATTTATATTTAATTGAAGTTACTAATAGTTTATTCATGATGTAGCAATTTAAAGGAACGTGCGGAATGTGAGTAATTAATTAATTTAATTACTCTTATTTTATTTTAATATTGCTAGCATCATGATTAGGTTATTTTACAATTGATTTGACTAATGATATTATGGTTAAATTGCTTCTAATATTAATATTTATTGTATTATATTTTTTATGATCACCATTTTGCATGTTTAAAGGGAATATGTAATTGAAAATCACGCCTAATATGATAATTTGGACAACCGGTTTTGGTTCCTTTTAATCTTGTTGTTTAATCAAGTGATCACAATATTTTAGAATAATGTGTTGCATTAATGTTAAACCAATTTAGCTTAATAATAGTTTGGAGCAAGTTGAATATTATTTTTGTATGCCTTTGAGTTCGCAGGAATCGCTTTTCACTATAAGAATCGAGTAGAGGCCAAGACTGGCGAATGTGACTTCATGACTCACTTCGTACCATCATCCCCTATCCTCCTTTCGTGGTTCCGAACCATATGGAGTTAGTAATCTCATGGATTATGAATGGGGTGTAACCTTCACGGGTCAATCGTTGTTGCCTATCGTTGTCCCTTTATCGTGGTTGCCTTTTTATGATCCGTGAACAGTTTACAAGTTCCTTAAAAACTTGTTGGCGGCTACCTACTTTCCTTGTCCCTAATCGTATATGTCAATTCCCACTTCCTATGAGTGCCAAGCATATTCACACATACTTTAACGTAGGCGCACTTCGAACGACGCCTACAGGTGGGATATTATCGTTCCGCCTGGGGACGCGGTTACGGCCTGGGAGGACAACATAGGAAATGCAGATAACTACTTTGTCTGTTATGAGGCGGTAATAGAAGTCGGCCTTCGGTTCCCCCTACATACTAAGATTTGGAAAATCCTAATGGGGTATGATATGGGTGTCTGGCAGCTCACCCCAAACTCATGGGTGTATATTCTAAGTTATATTGCTTCCTGCGAGCACCAGAACACTGCCCCCAACTTCTCTGCCTTTGCTCATATGCACTATTTAACCAACGCCCCATGCGGTCATGGGGCACGGTATACCCTTTCCACTCTACCCCAGTACAATAAGGAACCGGTTCTCCTTGGCAGGAAATGTCCTCTCTCGGCGCTCTCTTCTAAGGCCCGGGAGCAAATAATGGAGCTAGGTTTCTTCAAAACCACAACTGAGCCCTTGGGGGATGGGACTCATATTATTGTGCCATAAACTGGATCCCCCACCCGAACTTCTTCAAGGATGAAATATTCTTGTCCGCCTGCGGGTTAAGTACCATGTTTCCTAAGGGTAGATCCACTTTGCAACCGGCTTTTCTGTTGTTTTTCATTTTTGTACTTCAACCTTTTATTATTTTCCTCTAACTTTTTATTTTCTTCTTGCAGCCGAAGGCTTTTAGATGGTTGATCCGGTGAAAACTCTGGCTAAGTCTGTTGCGCTACTGCGCAAAGAAATCGCGCTCTCTAAGAGAGCAGCCGTCGAGGCCAAGGAAGCTAAGAAAGGCGGGGTAAGGCCGCCTGACCTGTCTTGTTTTTCTTTAAATTTCTTCTAAGGGTTTTTCCGGCTAGTAACATTTGGTTCTTGATTTGCAGCATGCCACTAAACGTGTTTCACGCTCCATCTCCAAGCTTTTCAAAACACAAGGGGAGGAGCTGGACAAAACTTCGGCTGCCAAGACCGCCAGGAAGAACCCTTCCCAGACAACTTCCACTGCCATTCTGGATCATCCTACGACCGGTGCCAAATCACCTTCCGCCATGAAGATTCTGAGCGAAAGCTCAGAAAGCTCGGGGAAGAAAGCGTCGGATGCCTCTACGGCATCAAAGGGTGGCCAGCCACACAATGTTGCAGTCGGTGCGGCAACAACTGGGGAGGAGGATACCTCTATGCCCCATCCCCAAACCTAAGGTAAGAACAAGATTGAAATACCTTGGCCGCTTGACTTTATGAGAGTCAAGACTAAGGTTAAACCTTTAGGGGGTTTAGTTAGCAGCCGGCAACAAATGAATGCCAACTATGCTGCATCCCTCTCACCAAGTACTTCTTTTGGTGCAGATCTTACATCCAACGAGCAAGATCTTCCGGGATTTGCTAAACGGATGGTGAGGACCTTATCCGGTCTGAGAAGAACTCCATACCTGATATGCAGGTAGTGGACTTTGACCGGATAATGGGCCAACTGGCTGAGGTAAACGATTCTTCAACTTGACGCTGATATTTTTCCTTGATTTTAACAAGTATTTCATAATTTGGGTGCCCTTTTCTTAGGTTATGCTTAGGGTGGATGGGCTCTAGGGCCCCTTCAGGTGGAAACAAGAAGAGGTAAATGACGCCAAACGGAGGGCCACTGAAAGTCTTAACTCTGCTGAATATGCAAATTATATGTGGATTTAAAGATTAAAGTAGTAGAGTTGAAACAGGAGGAGCTGATCTAGAGTTTGACGGCTGCTAACGATAAAGCCAACAGCCAGGCTAATGACCTTGATCAAAAACTAACAGACGCTAAAGTTTAGCTTAAGGCATTAGAGGATGCTGATAAGGAGAAGACAAAGCTCTGGGCAGACGTCTCCCGGTTGAGGCTGGAGATTATCAACATGCGGAACCAGCATGCAAATGAAATTTCCAAGAAGCAAAAACGACTGATGGAGGAGAATGAGCGGGACAATGCAGCCCACATGAAGATAACTTGGGGGCTCCTCTATTCGGATATAGACTTTGAAGTCTACAAACTTAGGTATGACTACGCCACTGCGGTGTACGATGCCGAGGTGTTGGGAGAGGCAGCTCCGCCTCGCTTCAAAGACAGGGCTATAGATTTGGGATATGAGACAATGAAGAGGAGCCGGCGGAGGATGAACAAAATGAAGGCAGCCAGCCTCAAGCGGCTGATAATCAATCAGAATCCCTCCCAACCGGTCAAAACCAGCCGGGTCAACAGCCTCCACCTCAGCCTTGAACCAGCCTCCCCAAATTCTGCAGCAGTATGCCAATTATATTTCTTTTCCGGCTTGTAAGCCGAGTATGTTGTATTTTTACAAGCTAAGGAGTTGGGTTGGAAATTTGTTTCTTTTGTTTCTGCACCAGATGTGATTCCAGTTAACAATCATTCTGGCCTTTATGCCTGTTTTAATTTTTTGTATATGTTTGCGTTTGAATTTTTTGAATTGAATTTTGCGCATATACTGCAATTCTTTGATATTTTTCCTAACTTATAAAAAGCATGCGACAGATTGTAATCCGGCTGTTCTTGCCCCTGGATGGCTGTGTGGTTGGTTTCATTTCAAATTGATTGATTGGCTAGAAAACATTTGATACTTGGAGAAGTATGAGATGTTTTTAGACCAATCAATCACAATGGTGATTGCCCCAAACCAAGTGCTTAACCGGCCATTTAAACGGGTTCTTCAAGCGTCTTACCCAGGCGGTAATATTCCGTCTAGGTTTATTAAATAGCCATCACACAGTACTCTTTGGCCCCAATTTGGGAGAGAGAGTGCAATTTTGGAATAAATAGTCTAATTAAGAACTTCGGTCGAAAACCGAGTGATGCTTCAGGGCATCCAGTATTTCGGAAAATTAATCAGTCTGTAGATTATTCTAGTCAGACGGCTATGAGTTGACCAATTTGGTCGTTCAATTGTTGCCATCTGCATAGATACATAGAACTGACAAAGAGTCCGCTCTCTGCGACGATTGCACCCGGGGGGTATCGTCGGACGCCATTGTCCATATATGTTGGGACAGACGGTTTTATAAAATAAGCAACCATCCGGCCATTGGCCTTCGGTCTTGTTTGAGACCGGTTGTATAGCTACTAAGCGTTTTTGTGCCTAGTTTTTTAATCTGGCCATTGGTCGAGTGTTATTTGAACGTTAAATTCACCACTAAGTATCGAACTTAGTTGTTTAGCAAATATTCCGTCTAAGTATTGCCCAGACGGAATTGTAATTCTAAAGATAACAAAATAATTTGAAAACAAAGCCTGATTTCTCATCAATAGACTTTTTGTTTACAAAAATTTGCAACTCGCAGAAGTAGTACTTTTTTAAGTTATCTACATTCCAAGTTCTAGGCAGGCTTCTACCGTCTAAGGTTTCCAAGTAGTAGGTGCCATCCCTAACTTCTTCATAAATCCAGTAGGGGCGTTCCGAATTAGGGGTCAACTTTCCAAGCTCATTGGCCCTATCAGTTGCCTACATTTTTCGTTACACAAAGTCTCCAACTTTCAAAGGGCGCTTGTGTACTTTCTTGTTATAGGCTCTCGTCATTCTTAGACGGTATATCTCATGACCCAGGGCAGCATTGCCCCTGCGTTCTGGGAGGGAGTCCAATGCCAGCCACATGGCCTCCCAATTTGCCTCTTCATCATAAAGCATGACTCTGAGAGTCGGCTCGTAATGTTTAATGGGCAAGACGACTTCAGCACCGTATACCATGAGAAATAGGGTTTCACCGATTTCCCCTATAAGCCCATAGGAAATGAATCAATTCTTCTACCTATAAGCCACCGGCTCTTTCAATTTTCTTTTTAATGTCGTCTAAGATAAGTTTGTTGAAGGCTTCAACTTGGTCGTTTGCTTGGGGTCGACCGACTGATGCAAAACAATGTGAGATCCCTTGATCTCCTAACCAAGTCTTAAGGAGAGGTGTTTCAAACTAAGGGTCATTATCAAACACCATAGACATAGGTACCCCAAACCAAGTGATGATGTTCTTCCAAATGAAAGAGATGACAACCTTTGTCTTGATGTTCTTGACAGGCTCAGCCTCCCCCCATTTGTTGAAGTAATTCACATCCACCAAAATATAGCGACATCTGCCTAGTGCAGGCGTGTAAGGACCCAATATATCCATGCCCCACTTAGCAAACGGGACTGGGTTGTGGATCGCCGTCAGATCAGTAGTCGGGCGGTGAATAAGCTTGCCAAACCTCTGGCATTTGTCACATCTCTTCAGCAACTCTTTAGCATCTGCTTCAAGAGTAGGCCAAAAATAGTGCCGCCTGGCTCTGACGGCTAGGGACCTGCCACCGATATGGGAGGCGCAGTATCCCGCATGCAATTCTTCGAGGACTTCTTTCCCCTTTTCTAGGGTAACACACTTCAATAAAGGTTTAAGAAAACCCGCCTTGAAGAGCTCTCCATTTATCATCTCAAAGTTTGTTGCTCGTTTCATCATTACAGCTGCCTCCTGTGGTGAATCAGGAAGCGTGTCGTCTGTTAAGTATGCCCGGATGCCATCCATCCATGTAGAGCTTCGGTCCAGGATTCTAATAGGTTCTTCATATATACTTCTTTTTTCTATAACTTCCCAAAAGACTGACCGAGGCGTATCACGGCAGGTGGAAGATGTCAGTTTGGACAATGCATCCGCCTAGTTGTTATCTAACTTGGGCACTTGACTCAGACAGAATTCTTCAAGTGCCCCAGTTTCCTCTTTAACTGCCTGAAGATATTTGATCATAGCCGGGTGAGTTACCTCATATTTTCCCTCATACTGGCTTACAACCAACTGTGAATCAGAGTAGGCGTTAATTTTTTATGCCCCTGCCGCCTTACACATGCGGATTCCGGCTAATAGGGCTTTGTATTCCACCTCGTTATTTGAGGCCTGAAACTTAAACCGTAGTGCATATTCAAATCTGTCCCCCTTAGGGGACTCATATATAATTCCTGCACCACAGCCATTCTTTGTCGAGCTCCCGTCTACATACACTTTCCAAACCTGATCAATGTTATCCGGAGGAACCGGTCGTGTCATCTCACAATGAAGTCGGCAAACGCATGACCCTTCACTGCCTTTCTGGGTTCGAAAGTGATTTCAAGACTTTGCGTTTCGATTGCCCATTTCAACATTCTGCCGGATGACTCCAAGGTAGACATTGGCCGCTTGAGGGGCTGATCGGTGTAAATTACAACCGGATGTGCCAGAAAGTACAGCTTCAGCTTTTTTAATGCCATATACAAAGATAGGCCAAAATTTTCAACCATGGGGTATCGGAGTTCAGTATTTTTTAGCACATGGCTAATGAAATAGGCCGGGAGCTTGATTCGTCTCTCTTAACAAGGAGAACAGCACCGAGGGCATGGTCTGAGACGGCTAGGTACATGTATAACGTCTCTTTGGGCAGAGGGATTACAAGCCTTGGCAAAGAGTGCAAGTGTTCTTTCAACTTTTGAAAGGCCGCCTCAACATCATCCCCTCATTCAAATCTAGTCTTCTACTAATTGCTTGGAAGAAGTAAAGGGATTTGTCACCTGACCAGTTGAGGAACCTCCCCAATGCCGCCAGGCAACCGGTTAGTCTCTGTACTTCCTTAACAGTGCGGGGTGACTTCATCTCAATCACCGCCTGTATCTTCTCAAGGTTAGCCTCTATCCCCTTTTAATCAATCATGAATCCGAAAAACTATCCAGACTCAACACCAAAGACGCATTGCTTGGGATTTAACATAACCTTATGCCGCCTGAGTGTGGTGAAGGTTTATCGAAGATCAGCAAGGCGGTCCGTCTGCTGCTTGGATTTTACTATCATGTCATTAATGTACGCCTCCACATTCCTCCCAATTTGATTAATGAAGACTGTATTAATCATCCGTTGGAATGTAGCTGTAGGGAATATTTCAAGAATTAATCCCCTAGCTTGAACCCCACTGTGATCATACACTAAAGTATGGTGGCGTCCAAAGGGAAAGAAGATAGAGCAAAAGAGTCGCCAACAAGTTTTTTAGGAACTTGTAAACCGTTCATAGGGTGAAGGTTACACCCCTTAACGATCCAAGAGATCGTCAACTCAATAAGGTCTTGAACCAAACAGGGTTCGGGGATGAAGGTTCAAATCCAACCAAAAAGAGATGAATCTGCCCTAATAATAGGCCTCTACTTTATTCTGATCGTATTCATGTGCCCTTTCTGACTAACATGCAATCAATAGAATTAACCCTAAACCTGTTTATCTATGTTGGTTGAATATAATGCACAAATAAACTATTATTGGCAATCACTTGAATTATAATCAAATTAACCCTAAACAAGATTATTAATTATCTTATTAAGCGTGATTACAAGTACAAATTCCCTTTAAACATGCATAAAAAGGTGTGATCAAGCAATAAAAATAAATATCATCAAGCAACATAATAAATCATAATAATCATCAAAATAATAATAATAATTGATTAGGGGATTTTTATCCACCAATCAGCATCCGACACGTGGGCCAGCCAGGTTTCGCCACGTGTCCTTCATGTAGGCCAATAGGAGCCTGCCACGTGTCATCAAGAGATTCGTCCTCCTTGGACCAATTACAATGTGACACGTGTCCACCCATGCCAAATGGGAAAACCGGCCAGCAAGGCCTAATCATTGTGGGAGGCCCAGTCAGCCTTAGGTTTAACCTAAACCTAGTACTGGCACGCATCCCAACTCATAAAAATATGCCCACTAATCCTCATTCAGGGGGATTACGCACATTTAATACTCTCACCTAGAGAGACCCAATTACTTTTATTTCCGCATTAATTACTCCTTAATCAAGTACTAACTTGACCGTCGGAGGCGGATCTCCAATCGTCCGGAGCATCCGTTTGTTTTGCAGGTACAGGCGTCCGGTTCTAGTCTCGGAATTGTAACTCTCCCGCAGGACATCCGGAAACCCCAAAACATTTTGGCGCCATCTGTGGGGAGAGTACTTCTGAGATGGCATCCGCGTCTGTACCGACTCTTGAAGAGAGGCGTCCCCTAGACGACCCTCAAGTTCAGTCGAACCATGGTACTGAGGAAGAATTTGAAGTTGAAGCTCACACAGCTTCAGACGGGACCCTAAGGGCCCGACGCACCCGTCATACCGAAAGGAGGGAACGGGAACATCTTCAAACTGGACTCAGTGATCCAGCCGGCGCACCGCCTGTTCAGCAGCAGCCGGCTGATGGGTCTGCTCCCATTACAAGAAACGAACTCATGACCTTAATGAGGGGCTTCAAGGGAGAGATTTAAGAGTTGCTCAACAAGAAGCCGCCTGCTCTGGCCAAGGAGTAGTCGGCTAAGAAACCTTCCTCTTTAGGGAGGAGGAAGCCTGTTCGAGGGCGAGAGGCGACCCCTCATCCTAACTCTAGGAAGTGGGAGCCACCTGTCCTTGATTTCACAAAGTATCGCTTTCCTACTCCAGGAAAGAGGAAACTTGTTCGTCATATTCAGGCAAACGGGTTGAAGAAAACATACACAGATGCTCGGCTATTGCTAGAGCAGAAGAAGAATGACCGATTGTCTGAGTCAGCCTCTACTTCAGACTTCCAAGACAGTTTACGCAATACCTCGATGAAGTATACTCAGTCTCATCATGAGAATCAGTCAGGGGGCACCTCCCGTCAGTCCGGCTTTCATAGTGACCAGGCGGTACCAAACTTACCATTTGTACCGCAACAACAATATTTTTTGCAGCCACCTTTGTTTGGTGGGCATGCAGCAAAGAATGTCCAACCTATGGACTGGCAGCTACGGTTGCTTAGACTTGGGGAACAGCCGTCGGCCTTCTCCAAGGAAATTGCTGAAGCCGCTCAGCCGACCAAAGTGAAAAATGTATTAGTAGGCGCCTATGACGGCACAACTAACCCAGAAGACCATTTCTTGGCATTCACCAACCTGATGTACCTTCAAGGGTTGGATGATCCTACTTGGTGCAAGTGTTTTCCAGCGACTCTCAAAGGAATCGCACAACAATGGTTCGGCAACCTGCCGACTGGTTGTGTGAATAACTTCAGGACGCTTGCTTACTTATTCACCTCCAACTTTGCCATGAACATACCTGCGAAGAAGACGGCCCTTGATTTAGGAACGATTCAGCAGGGCGAGAAGGAGGGGCTTCGTTCTTACATCAGGTGGTTAACCTGATGAGAATACAGATTCAAGGGCTACCGGATGAGGTAGCCTATACTGACTTTTTTAGAGGCCTCAAAGACGGGTCGACATTCAAATTTGATTTGGTTCGAAAGAGGGTGGCGACTCTTCAAGAGGCCTTGATTGAAGAGGAAGCCTATATACAGGCAACTGATCTTTGTAGTACGGGAAAACAGTCGGATGGGAAAAGGTTCGACAAAAGAGAAGGACGACAGAAACAGTCGTCGAACAAAGATGAGAAGAAGAGAAAAGAGGTCTGGGCGGCTGATTCCTCTAAACAGGCGGCCCAGAAGAAGAGGAAAGAATTCAAACCATACTCCCCAAAGTATGCGTTTAACAAGGATAGCCAAGCTATCCTAAAGGAAATCAAGGGACGGATCTCAATTGAGAAGCCGGTCCCCATGAAGGGTTCTGCGAGCAACCGGAACCAAGAAAAATTATGTGATTATCATGAAGATGTTGGTCATCACACCAACGAATGCATCAGTCTCATGCGGTATTTGGACCGCCTGGCTGAGCAAGGCGATCTTGACTCTTATATCAAGAAATCTACGGGGAACACTTCCTCGAAAAAGCAGTCGGCTAAAAAGAGTCAACATGCCGACAGCTCTGATACAGATGATGCAGTCATCTACACCATTGCAGGCGGCTTCTCAGGAGGCGGCCCCACTATTAGGGGCAACAAAGACAATATCAGGTGGCTAGACGTAAAATCCGTTCACCAAGAACGGCCCTGTAAATATCCATTTCCTGAGATTGTCATCACTGAAGAAGATCTAGGAGGGGTAAGGAGGCCGCATGACGACCCTATCGTTATTGAATGTAAAGTGGCCAACCAGAGAGTTGGCTGAATCCTTATAGATACCGGAAGCTCCTCAGATCTTATCACTATCAAATGTCTGTCAAAACTCAAATATCAGACTGATTGCATACATCCGGCATCCCACCCTTTAGTAGGGTTTGGAGGAGGAGGAGTCCACCCAGTAGGTCGAGTGGATTTACCCATCCGTTTGGGAGAAAAAGAGGAAGGACGACACATGGTAGTCCGGTTCCTGGTAGTAGAAGAACTCTCGGCCTACAACATGATTCTGGGACGACCAACCCTGAATAAGTCCAAGGCTGTTATAATCCCATCTCTTATGTTGCTCAAGTTTGAGAGGGATGATGGAACAGTCGGGTCCCTAAGGGGAGATCAGAGGATGGCCCGAGAGTGCTATCTCTTGGATATCAAGCCCACTGTTATGGCCGCTGGGTAAAATGGTTGAAAAACAGACCTTGACAATGTCAAGGAGAGTG
The DNA here is from genome assembly GCF_001683475.1 of Chenopodium quinoa. NCBI lineage: Eukaryota > Viridiplantae > Streptophyta > Magnoliopsida > Caryophyllales > Amaranthaceae > Chenopodium > Chenopodium quinoa. The sequence continues at coordinate 2,083,355 of NW_018743813.1, read as the reverse complement.
CGCCTGTTCAAGAAGCAGGCGGCAAGAAGAGGAAGGCAGCCCAGGCGGGGGCCGCAAGAAAAGACAGAAAATAGCAATCATTCGCAGAGGAGCGGTCGGATGAATTCCGCCCTCAGCCGGCTGGTGAGCATACGGACCTGATCTTAGACGACTCGCGTCCTGACCGAACAGTCAAAGTTGGGACAACTGCTCTGAGAGTCCTGGGTGACGACTTTCACAAACTATTGAAAGAATACAAGGACATCTTTGCATTCGAAGTCCACGAAATGCCAGGCATTAGTCCTGACCTGGCGGTACATAAACTGGTTGTGGATCCAAAAAAGAAGCTGGTAAGGCAAAAGAAGCGGAACCATGGCGAAGAAAGAAGTCAGGCGGCAGCCGCCGAAGTTAAATAATTACTTGATAAAAAGCCGAATGGCACCTGGCGAATGTTAATTCCCAAACTGGGTTGCAAATGTGGTGCTTGTTAAAAAGCCGAATGGCACCTGGCGAATGTGTGTAGACTACACATACTTAAACAAGGCGTGCCCCAAAGACAGTTACCCTCTGCCTAAAATTGATAACCTGGTCGACTCAACAGCCGGCCATGCTTTGATGAGCTTTATGGACGCCTACTCTGGTTTCCATCAAATTCCTTTATGGAAGAAAGATCAGGAGAAGACGGCCTTCGTCACTGATCAAGGGTTATATTGTTTCACGGTCATGTCGTTTGGTCTTAAGAATGCCCCGGCCACCTTCCAGGAGAAACGTCGAGGCATACATTGATGATATGATTGTCAAGTCTAAGCTTCAAATAGATCATCTGTCGGACCACCGAGAAACTTTCGCCACACTCAGGTGGCACCATGTCATGCTCAATCCCAAGAAATGTGTATTTGGAGTTGAGTCTGGGAAATTTCTCGGATTCCTTATCAATCAGAGAGGAATAGAGGCGAACCCTGAGAAGGTACAGGCGGTCATCGACATGCAGTCGCCTCGTACCGTCCGAGAGGTTCAGAAGTTAACAGGTTGTCTGGCGGCCTTGGAAAGATTTCTAAGCCGATCAGGCGATAAATGCTTATACTTTTTCAAGGCCATTAAGAAGAAGGCAAGGTTTGAATGGGGGCCGGATGCTGAGGCGGCCTTCCAGAAATTGAAAGTTCACTTGCATTCCTTGCCGAGGCTGGTCAGCCCTTTGCCCAAAGAAGTACTCTACATGTACCTGGCCGTCTCTAATCATGCGTTAAGCGCTGTTCTTCTTGCTGAAAGAGACGGCTGTCAGCTCCCGGTCTACTTTGTCAGTCATGTACTGAAAAATGCCGAGTTGAGGTATCCCTCAGTGGAGAAATTTGGTCTTGCACTCTTCATGGCTGTTAAAAAATTGAAGCCCTCCTTTTTGTCACATGCAGTCGTCGTGTATACAGATCAACCTATCAAGTGGCCACTGACCACCATGGAGTCGTCAGGCTGGATGATCAAATGGGCCATAGAAATACAGAGCCTCGAAGTTACTTTCGAGCCTAGAAAAGCAGTGAAGGGGCAAGCCTTTGCTGACTTTATTGTTGAGATGACTCGTCCCCCTGATTCTCGAGATCCAGACCAAGTCTGGAAGGTATATGTGGACGAAAGCTCTAATTCAAATGGTTGTGGAGCAGGCGTCATATGTCAGTCGCCAGAAGGCGATAGGTACGAGTATGCTCTACGCTTCAGTTTTCAGGCCTCAAACAATGAGGCAGAATATGAAGCTTTACTAGCCAGAATCCGCATGTGCAAGGCGGCAGGGGCACGAAAGATAGACGCCTGTTCCGATTCACAATTGATAGTGAGTCAGTATAGTGGCGAATACGAAGCAACCCATCCGGCCATGATCAAGTATTTACAGGCGGTACGACAAGCAGTCGTATCCCTTGAAGATTTTCATCTGACTCAAGTGCCGAGATCATAAAACAACCAGGCGGATGCACTTTCCAAATTAGCATCATCCGCCTCTTGTGATACTCCTCAAACTGTTTTTTGGGAAGTAATGGAGAAGAGAAGCATCGAGGAAGACCCTATTGGAATCCTAAACAGAAGCTCAACCTGGATGGATCCAATCAGGGCATATCTGATAGACGGTACCCTGCCAGATGATCATCACCAGGCGGCTGCGCTGAAAAAACGAGCGGCCAGTTTTGAAATGATAAGGGGAGAACTTCACAAAAGAGGGTACCTTCAACCCTACTTAAAGTGTGTTACTCCAGAAAAGGGACGAGAGATACTAGACGATCTGCACTCTGGTTACTGCGCTTCCCATATAGGCGGCAGGTCGCTTGCTCAACGGACAAGGCGGCAGGGCTACTTTTGGCCTACTTTAGAAGCAAATGCAATGGAGATGGTGAAAAAATGTGACAAGTGCCAAAGGTTTGGCAAACTAATTCACCGTCCGGCTACTGACCTCACTACCATTCATAGCCCACTACCGTTTGCTAAGTGGGGCATGGATATTTGACAAGCGCACTTTAGGGCGCGCTTTAGAGCATATTTTAGGATAATTTTGGATGTATTTGGGGCCGCTTTGGCCGATTATTACCTTGTTATGCTTACGTTCCCCATATTACATGCTTCACGGGTTTTCGGTTTGTTTTTGATGTGTTTTCAGGTAATATGAACCGAGTTTAATCGGATCCCGAGCCCTTGATGCGTAACCGAGCTAGCCTTGACCGGAGTCCGAGGAGTTAAGGAAGTTCAAGTGCCGTGCATTGATTACATAGCACAGGCAGCACGACCGTGTTACCATAGGCACACCCGTGCTGGCCTATAAGCAAGCAACCCCATGCAAGGCAGCACGGCCGTGCAAGCCAATAGCACGGCCGTGTCAGTATCCACGCACCCGCACGGCCGTACAGGCCATTAGCACGGCCGTGCCAGATTTTGCACGTGCCCGTGTCAGCTTCAGTATGAGCCCCGTGCTAGAGCATATTCAGCACGGTCGTGCCATTTTTAGCACGGCCGTGCCAGGAAGCTGCACGGCCGTGCCATATATAGCACGGCCGTGCCAATTTGAAGAAGAAATCCGGTTTACTTACTGACAAGCTAGCACGGCCGTGCCAAATACAGCACGGTCGTGCTGATCCAGGGTTAACTGCGCGCTTGACTTCTCCGCATTAAAAGACGTATATAAGGCCCAACTTTAAGAGGATTCCCCAGACAGTTTTAGAGATAGTTTTGAGAGCCTTTGTAGAGAGTTATTGGAGAACGTTCTTAGTATTAGAGATTCATTAGTTTTCTTAGAGAATTTTCTAGAGATTTTAGTTTTCTTGAATTGATTGGAAGCAAGATTTGCGAAGATTCTTTGTATTATTCATTGACGACGTATATCAAAGTTCTGAACTTTTCCATTGATTCGCATCAATACAATTGGTATTATTCATTCTTGTTTATTAATCAAGCTTTATTATTCCTTAATCAGAATTCATGTTTATATCTATTATGCTTTTGGAATTCATTATTGCTTTGATTATGAATATGTGTGAGTAGTCTCCTAGCTAGGGTTTCGGGATGAAACCCGGCCTAGGTAATCTATGTAATTGAGGATTGATTTTGATAAACGGATTGTGATTAAATTGATTATATGCGATTGCATGTTAATTCATTATAATAGGAGTAGCTAACCTAGAATCTTGAATTTGATTGCATGATATTCTTGATTTGAACTAGAGATTGTGAATTGAGTATTTCATTATTGAATGTGGTTTGATTATGTATCGAGTAATGTTAAGTGCATGAGAAATCCAAGCTTAGTATTGCCCGTTGTCTTCCTATCACATGATATTGATCAGACTTATAGTCTTTGCATATCCCGTTTGTCTCTGTGATTCCTTGTTGCTTAGTTACCAATGGTTAGGCGGATTCCCGTTCTCCCTAGTGTCTTAGTTTATTGATTTATTCCATCTTATTAGTAGTATTTTAGAACACCATTTTCCATTGATTTCGAACTAGCTTAGGTTTAAGATTGATTTGCAATTACTCTCGTTACTCGTGGACCGAACCTTTATTTGACATTGTACTTGGTTATAGGGTGTTCGTATAAGTATTGTTTGATTGAGAGTTAGATTGTAGAGACCGATTTAACCCTCGTCAAAATGGCGCCGTTGCCGGGGAACGGTGTTTGTTAATTGCTTTTTGATTTCTTGAGTCTAGTTCATCATAAAAAAGCACAAAAAGATTTTTCCCTTTTGGCTTCACTTGTAGCCCTGCTATTTAATTGGTTTGGTTAGTGTGTATGCGCAGGTCTAAACTGAGAGAATTAATACCCTTCGATCCAGAAATCGAAAGAACTTTGAAGAGCAATCGTAAATCTCGATTGACGTCATCAAACTCTCAAGGAAAGGAACACAACACACAACAGGTTCCAATGGCAGACATACCGCGCCAACCTAATCGGCTAGCACCACGACCCCTTAAGGAGTTGGGAACTCCTGGGGCGTATAGAGCTTCAAGTGGGATTGCTCCACCCACTACTGAGGCCAATGATTTCGAGATCCGGCCAGCTATGATCACCCTCATCAAGAGAAGGCAGTTTAGTGGTGCCAAGCATGAGAGCATTTTGGCTCATTTGAACGAATTTGAGAAGTACTGCAATACCATAAAGGTTAATGGGGTGAATCAAGAGTTCGTGAGATTGAAGCTTTTCCCCTTTTCACTTATTGGGAGAGCTCTCGAATGGTTAGAGAAGGAGGTGAAGCCGAACTCTCTACACACTTGGGATGATGTCACGAGAGCATTTTTGGGAAGATTATATTCTCAAAAGAAGACGGCCGATGCTAGAGTCTTGATTCAAGGGTTTCGGCAAAGGAGTGGGGAGTCGATCTATGAAGCGTGGGAAAGGTACAAGGAGTACCAAAGAGAGTGCCCACACCACGGAATCCCAACATATCAAGTTTTACAGATTTTCTACGGAGGATTGAGTCCTCAAGGGAAGACCAGTTTGGATGCGGGAGCAGGTGGCCCAATAATGAACAAAACTGAAGAGCAAGTCATAAATATTATCGAAGATGTGGTACGACACCACATGGATTGGCAAGACGGCGAGCGAGATGCTGTGAACAAGAGTGGAGGAGCGGTCTATTCAGTGGACCACCTCAATGTCATTAGCAACCTGACATCACAAATTACGAACCTCGGGAAGGAGATGTCAGTGATTAAAGCCAAGCTCGATTCCGTGCCATTGCAAGATCTTCCCTCCCGATCTAAGGGGAGAGGTATGAATCCTAATCCTTCCGTTTCTAATATGCTTGTAGGATGTATTTTCTGTGAAAACTGTGGGTCTTATGATCATTATACTAATGCTTGTAATTTTGATCCCTCATATGATCCTAATAATAATGATGGTAATAGATATAATAATGAACAGGTCAATGCTATGTCTTATGATAACGGACCTAGGAATGACAATAATAGATATCTGCCACCTAATCAAAGAGGGAACAATTATAATCAGGGAGGTAATGATTTTGATTATCAAAACCAGTGGGGAAATAGGGGCCAAAGGGACCAAAATTCCCAAGGACCCTATAATCAACATGGTGGTTTTGGAAATCAAAACCAATACCAACAGGGTAATCAAATGAATCATAATTCCCAAGGGCAATTCAATTAAGGGGGAAACGACATTAATAACAGGGGAAACTGGAATAATAATAAGGGGTACTCTAATCAAAATCCCCAACAATCTAATGTGCGTGGTTCCCGAGCTACAAATGATAATTATTATGCTCAAGGACCACCACAGAGATCTAGCTTGGAGGAAATGATGGAGTCCCAGGCCAAAATGTTCAACACTTTTATGTCCACCACTGATAAAAAGTTTAGTGAAGTGATGACACATAATAAGATGCTTGAAACCCAGATTTCTCAGTTGGCTAGTGCTATAAAAGATGGGGTTGGAGTTTCAAAACTACCGCCTCAAGGTATTGACCCTAAAAACTCTATAAATGCTATCACCACTAGGAGTGGAAAGACATTGAGGGGGAGCGATGAAGTAGTACCCCCTAGGAGTCAACCTGTGACTCCACCTATCACTGATAATGTTGTAGGAAGTGAGGATGAGAGGACCAGAGAAAAAGATAAAATTAATGAGGTCCCAAAGGAACAGGTGGGAGCACAAACCAATGAACCCGACCTATTACATAGACTCCCTACCCCCAAAAATATGTGAGACATAAGCTAGATGCCCAATTCGGGAAGTTTTTAGAGACCTTGAGAGAAGTCCACCTTTCTATACCATTCACTGATGCTATCAAGCAAATGCCTAACTATGCTAGGTTTTTAAAAGATATATTGAGTGGTAGAAGAAACTGTGAAGGGGTAGAAACTGTTAACCTCACTGAACACTGTAGTGCTATAATAATGAACAAAATGCCTCCTAAGTTAGTAGATCCGGGTAGCTTTTCAATCCCTTGTGCTATAAACAAAATGAATATTGATAATGCTTTGTGTGATCTTGGAGCTAGTGTTAGTCTCATGCCATATTCTGTTTATCAACGATTAAATATAGGAGAACTTCTTCCCACTAACATATCCCTTCAATTAGTCGATCGATCGATCAAATTTCCAAAGGGTAAAGTGGAAGATGTTCCCCTAAGGGTGGGGAAGTTTGTCATACATGTTGACTTTGTGGTCCTAGATATGGATTAGGATGTTCATATACCTATAATTCTAGGACGTCCTTTCCTAGCTACTTCGGGGGCCCTTATTGATGTAAAGGGTGCCAAGATTTCATTGAAAGTAGGAAAGGAGGTTTTAGATTTTGATTTAAATAAAACTATGAAATATCCTTGTTCTAATTCTGATAATTGCATGATGGTTGACATTGTTGATTCCATTGTCTCTGATATGCGTAACGAATTATTTTATACTAATCATGATTTTGAGTTGAATGAGAACAAGGAAAACAGGGACATGGAGGAGCAATTTCTAGATGCATTACATGTGGCCACTGCAAAGGAGGCTAATGAAGCACCAAAGGTAAAGCTTAAACCCCTTCCAACACATCAAGGAAGGGTTTCCCCTGTGTTTGTAGTACCTAAGAAAGGGGCGGTGACAATTGTCAAGAATAAGAATGGTGAGCTTATCTCCACTACAATGGAAAGTATTGATTATGGGTAACCTGTAATCCATGTGTTGCGTCAAGCTAATGACGTTAAAGAAGCGCTTCCGGGAGGCAACCCGAGACCCAGTCAATGAGGTACTTTTCTCTTTCCCTTTTTGCCTTCTAGGTAGTCTCTCGATGCCTGACATTGAGGACAATGTCTATACTAGCTTGGGGGGTGAATGGTTTCCTTGTTGATTTTCCCTTGTTTTTCTTCATATTCCTATAAAAAATAAAAAAAAACGAGTTTCTTTTGGTTTCGTTTTGGTTTGTTTCTATCTAACCTGTGCAGATATGAAGACTCATGGAGGTAACATTAGGAGCTTCACCGCATCTCATGTTGTCTTAGTGTGTTTTCAAGAAGCATTTGGTGAAATCTTTCCCTTTTTCCTTTAGTTTTTTGTTTTTGTGTGCTTAGGATAGTTTAGTTTAGGAAGAAGTTGAATGGTTCAAGGATGTTTGATCGGTTCTAAAGAACCAGGGATCATTGATGTTGATATCAATTGATCGCTTGTTTATCGATTGGGAATATTATGTGATTTTCATGCCTCTATATGAGCCATTTAGCTTGTTTAAATTACTTAGTTGTTTATATATGTGTGCAATATAGGAAAAGCTTCTGTTATGAGGATGTGTAGTCTAGTTTATATGATTTTCCTTATAGTCTTTTCCTATATTTTTGGATCGTGATAAACTTGTCTAATTGCATAAACTTTTGGAATAATGCTCATATTTGGATTCGAAATGTGAATGAATGTGTATGGAATGTCTATTTCCACTTAAGCAAGTGATGAATACACAGTACGATTCTATTGTTGATCAATGTAGGCGAGTCTAGGCGAAGGGTAGGGATAGAACACTTTTTTCATGTGAAAATCTATGCCTTTGGGCTGTGGTAAGATGGAGTCGCTTCCCGGTTGTGGATTTGACCCCCTTGATTGGTAGTTGCTTTATTTGTTAGATCCCGTGAGGTTTATTTGTTCTAGCCTTCATCATTCTTGTTGAGTGGCATATTTGGATCCTTGATTACGCATTTTTTGATCTTTGTGTTGACTAGTAGCTCCCGAGACCGACTTGACACTTTTAAGGGAGGAAGAGGGCACCTTTTTCATTTTTCTTATTCTTGTTCCTTTTGTTTTGTTACAAATTAATTTTCTTTTTACATCATCTTACTTGCTAACCATGTTGAGCCTTTAATTCCATTCTTGGTTACCCATGTTACAAACCCGATGGCCGATGTTTTACCAACCCTTAGTTGTGAAGCGTTTACCTCGCAAGGTTTGTTTGAGCTTATTGTGTATAAATCAAGAATAATGATTGATAGTTGGTTTGAGCAAGTTTGAAAGTGAGCTTAATTGTAAAGATGTAATATGAAAATTTGTTTTTGAAAAAAAAAAAAGAAAAAAAAAGAAAAGAAAATCAAAATAAAAAAAAAAGGAGAAAAGCCGTCCGAATTGTGAAAAAGGCGAAGACATATGAATAAAAGCTTTGAAATTTGAAAAAGGTAATTTGAGTGTGTATAACATAGAGAGTTTGGGATGTGTAAAAGTGTGATCAATGTTTATTGTGGAATGCGAATTGCATCTTTTGAACTATTGTTTTTGAGAATTGTGATTCTTGCGCTTCATTTAGGAATTAACCCCATTTTTTTAAATTGTTTTCACCTACCTTACCCATTGCCAATACATTACAACCGTTTAAGACCCTTAGACTTTAGAGGTGTTCGGTTCTCAAACGGTGGAGGGAGATACCTTTCAACCCTATGGAAAGATTATGCGTAATCGAGATGTCGTGATACCTTTGTTATTTCCTCAAAATATCACTTTTTCCGGTTCCTTCGAGGAATCACGAGGGGCCAATTAGGGTGGTGATTTGAAGCAAAAGGGGAGGACGTGGCCGGTTTGGTTGGGTTTAGAGGGAAGCATGACTTCTTTGTTCTCTATGCTTGGTTTAGGTTTTGTTTACATTTTGATCAACAATACCTTGGATTGTGTGTCTCGTTGCTTGTTTGAGTGAGTTTTCCTTCCGTGCATGGTTGTTCTAAGTAGGATCCATTGATTTCATTCCGTGCTTAATTTGATTTGTTCGCAATGGCATAGTTTATTTGATCTTGTGTGTGTTTCCCTTGGTTTTTGCTCGAGGACTAGCAAAAGTGTAGCTTGGGGGGTTTTGACAAGCGCACTTTAGGGCGCGCTTTAGAGCATATTTTAGGATGATTTTGGATGTATTTGGGGCCGCTTTGGCCGATTATTACCTTGTTATGCTTACGTTCCCCATATTACGTGCTTCACAGGTTTTCGGTTTGTTTTTGATGTGTTTTCAGGTAATATCAACCGAGTTTAATCGGATCCCGAGCCCTTGATGCGTAACCGAGCTAGCCTTGACCGGAGTCCGAGGAGTTAAGGAAGTTCAAGTGTCGTGCATTGATTACATAGCACAGGCAGCACGACCGTGTTACCATAGGCACACCCGTGCTGGCCTATAAGCAAGCAACCCCAGGCAAGGCAGCACGGCCGTGCAAGCCAATAGCACGGCCGTGTCAGTATCCACGCACCCGCACGGCTGTGCAGGCCATTAGCACGGCCGTGCCAGATTTTGCACGTGCCCGTGTCAGCTTCAGTATGAGCCCCGTGCTAGAGCATATTCAGCACGGTCGTGCCATTTTTAGCACGGACGTGCCAGGAAGCTGCACGGCCGTGCCATATATAGCACGGCCGTGCCAATTTGAAGAAGAAATCCGGTTTACTTACTGACAAGCTAGCACGGCCGTGCCAAATACAGCACGGCCGTGCTAATCTAGGGTTAACTGCGCGCTTGACTTCTCCGCATTAGAAGACGTATATAAGGCCCAACTTTAAGAGGATTCCTCAGACAGTTTTAGATATAGTTTTGAGAGCCTTTGTAGAGAGTTATTGGAGAACGTTCTTAGTATTAGAGATTCATTAGTTTTCTTAGAGAATTTTCTAGAGATTTTAGTTTTCTTGAATTGATTGGAAGCAAGATTTTTGAAGATTCTTTGTATTATTCATTGATGACGGATATTAAAGTTCTGAACTTTTCCATTGATTCGCATCAATACAATTGGTATTATTCATTCTTGTTTATTAATCAAGCTTTATTATTCCTTAATCAGAATTCATGTTTATATCTATTATGCTTTTGGAATTCATTATTGCTTTGATTATGAATATGTGTGAGTAGTCTCCTAGCTAGGGTTTTGGGATGAAACCCGGCCTAGGTAATCTATGTAATTGAGGATTGATTTTGATAAACGGATTGTGATTAAATTGATTATATGCGATTGCATGTTAATTCATTATAATAGGAGTAGCTAACCTAGAATCTTTAATTTGATTGCATGATATTCTTGATTTGAACAAGAGATTGTGAATTGAGTATTTCATTATTGAATGTGGTTTGATTATGTATCGAGTAATGTTAAGTGCATGAGAAATCCAAGCTTAGTATTGCCCGTTGTCTTCCTATCACATGATATTGATCAGACTTATAGTCTTTGCATATCCCGTTTGTCTCTGTGATTCCTTGTTGCTTAGTTACCAATGGTTAGGCAGATTCCCGTTCTCCCTAGTGTCTTAGTTTATTGATTTATTCCATCTTATTAGTAGTATTTTAGAACACCATTTTCCATTGATTTCGAACTAGCTTAGGTTTAAGATTGATTTGCAATTACTCTCGTTCCTCGTGGACCGAACCTTTATTTGCCATTGTACTTGGTTATAGGGTGTTCGTATAAGTATTGTTTGATTGAGAGTTAGATTGTAGCGACCGATTTAATCCTTGTCAATATTTTGGGTCCATATACGCCTGCTACAGGTGGAAGGAGGTACATACTTGTTGCAGTCGACTACTTCACTAAATGGGTGGAGGCGGAGGCTGTAAAGGGAATCAAGACGAAGGATGTAATTTCATTCATCTGGAAAAATGTCATCACTCGGTTCGGGGTTCCCATGTCTATGATTTTTGATAATGGTCCCCAATTTGAGACGCCTGTTCTCAAAAGCTGGTTGGGTGACCAAGGAATTGCACACCACTTTGCATTAGTCGGCCGACCACAAGCAAACGGCCAGGTAGAAGCCTTTAATAAAATCATCTCAGATGGTCTCAAGAAAAATATTGAACGAGCAGGCGGCCTATGGGCGGATGAATTACCACATGTTCTCTGGGCCATTAGGACGACTGAAAAAGGGGCGACTGGAGAAACTCCATTCCTCCTAACCTATGGTGCGGAAGCTGTTCTTCCAATTGAACACTACGAGCCGACTCTTCGAGTAATGCTATATGACGAAGAGGCAAACTCGGAATCCATGCGCTTGACATTAGACTCACTCCCAGAAAGGAGGGGCAATGTTGTCTTGCGCCATGAAATTTACCGCCTGAGTATGACCAGATCATACAACAAAAAAGTACACAAGCGTCCACTAGAAGTGGGGGACTTTGTACTTAGAAAAATGGAAGAAGTTGGTAGGGCTAATGAGTCTGGCAAATTAACTCCCAACTGGGAAGGACCCTACCGAATCTATGAAGAGGTCAGGAACGGTACCTACCGTCTGGAAACACCAGACGGCCAACCGTTGCCTCGAACCTGGAATGTAGATAATCTTAAGAAATATTTCTTTTGACTGATGTAAATAGTCGAGAGCTACTTAATAAAAGATTGTTGTTTCATTCAATTTTGTACTAAGAGGGGCATGCCTACTGACAAACAGTCGGCTACTCTCCATGTTTAATTTTCATTCTTACTTAAGTGGGGCACGCCACTTGTTCCACACAACCGGCTACTCTCCCATAACAAAGTTCACCAAGAACTATCAAAGGCTCATGGCTGAAATGATCAGACCAGGCGCCAAAGCCAACTGATCCAAATATAAGTTTAATTCGACCTGTCCCAACATTATAGCAGGCGTCCGACGGCATCCATCCGGATGAAATTCGTCGCAGAGAGCAGCTCCCTTTTGGGTGGAACATTGTTCTATAAAACCATTACACGACACCTATACGACTGTCTAACCAAGACAACCACGTAGCCATTTCCCGGACAAGGATACCTCTCACTTAACTGACTAATCAGGTCAAACAAGTGTTCGCAGTAACCATCCGTGTCAACCAACCGACTAAACTACTTGGGATAAGAACAGTCGGTATCTTATGAGTTAGTAGCCAACAAACATTGGCGAATAAAGGGGAACAACCGGTACCCACCGCTTGAAACCTCTACTACTCAGTCACTCGGTGACTAGGTAACAATCATGTTTACTTGGTCACTCCTTAAAAATTTAGTATGAAACTAAAAAGGTGTTCATACAGCGCCTGTTCACACTAGATTAAATGTGGCAGGGAACAGTCGGCCTGGACCGACTAGAGTTTCTAGCCTAAAAAAACAAAAAAAACAAACAAACAAACAAGGCAGATAGGAAACCACCTTCCTACTTGGTTGAAGGGGATCCAGTCTTTAAAGTGGCCGACTGATCGCTTACCCTGGAAACAGACAACCAGTCGTCCAGGGGCATAGGTGGCGTGACTAACTACCTCGTACCTGTCCGCAACTATCGGCCATGCAAAACAGTCGGTATAATATGCAATTTGATATCAGAGTTTCGATACTTAGCAAAGTCGAAACAAATTCGAAACGAAACATTTTGGCATAAATATTCATACCCCCGGCCCCTTGGCCGGGTAAAAGATACAAAAAGAAGCCGGTCATTAAGACCGGCAAAATATTCAAAATCCCGGCCCCTTGGCCGGGTAAACAGAAACAAACGGCACGCAGGCCGTAAAAAGAAGACATAAAGCTTAAGAAGGGGGCAGATCTTCAATAGTAGCAGCTGCCGCCTGGTCAGCACTCTTTTTGCTGGACTCGGCTTCAGCTGCATCCTTCTTCGATGCATCCACCCCAAGCGGCACAAGCGCCACTACCGACTCCTCCTCCTCCAACGCCTCGTCCTCAGCAGCCGCCAGGATCTCTTGATTATATCTATCAGAACACTGGCGGTACGTTTTTTCCCATGAGGAAAAGTCGGCATTGGGGAAGAGGCGGCCCCAGGTCAGGCGCTGGATCTGAGCAGAGTCTTCCATCATCTCTCGGACCAGCTCCTTCTTTTCTTGCTCGGCCTTTGCCAAGAGCTCCTGAGTAAGACTCTTCTCCTGGGTCACCAGGCGTTCCTTAACGTGAGCCAAGGATTTCTCCTAGGTGTCGTATAAGGACATTTTTTGGCGAAGAGGTCTCAGCTCGGCCTTGAGATTGTTGATGGTCGCCTCCAGCTCATTATTTTTCTTCTAGGCCACTTCTAACTTAGCCCGGATAGCAGAAGTAGCCTGCGCCTGATAATAAAGAATATCAATTGTCAAAACCTCATTTTGGGCAATTTGAAACATTGCCTTATCACAGTTAAAGGCGGTCATAGCTTTTGCGGCCTTTACCTCTTTGTTCTTCCTGTCAAGCGGCTTGCGAAGGCCGTTTACTCGGAGCAGGGCCTAAGTAAACAGGAACAGGCGTCAGTTGTCAAACAAAAAACAGGCGTCCTGGAATTTAAATAACCAAAAATATGCTAAGTATACCTCAGCAAGGACCCCTGCGATCACGTCTAGGTCAAGGGTGCCGACACCCCTGACCGCCTCCCTCTCAGCCGGAGGGACGACTTTGATCACAGACTTGGCCACCTCGACCAAGTCTGGCTCCTGAGGGCCGGCTGCATCAAGCATAAACAAACAAGTTAGACCTAGTAAAGAAGGGAGCAAGTCTAAATTCACAAGGACAACTTCATACTTCTAGGCGGCCCGATTGGAGTTTTAGAAGGAATGGACGGCTGTTTCTCAGCCGCCGCATGTTTCCTGGCAGTAACAGGAGAGTTCACAACAGTCGTCCTCCGGGTCTTGGAGTCCGGCTGTTGGGAAGAAGAGGCTCTTGGAGTGCCCGTCTAAAAAAAAAAAAACAAACAAACACTTGCTCAGTATATGCATAAACCCAACTCCAAAAAGAGAGTGAAAGGTTCGGAGCTCACCAAGGGCGCTCCCTTGTTGGGGGAGTCGGTTGAGGATTGTTCCATGATAGAGGCTCGCAACATGGTCGCCGCAGTCTTGGAGGCGGTAATATTGCTCATGGCGTCCGCTGCAAGAACAAATAGCAAAGTTATAAAAAGTCATAACAGTAATGCATGGAAAAACAGAGTATTCGACAGGCCGGCTACCTCTTGAGCACCAACTGCTGAGGCCACAGGCGGCCAGAAAGTACTCGTCATAGAGCCATTTGAAGCTCCGGACGCAGTGCAGGGGTACCTGCTCTCGTACCCCTGTAGTAGAACCTCGACTCTACTTTAAAGAGTCGACCCTCGACTCTACTTCAAAGAGTCCTTTATCCAGGATCTCTTTCTTGGCTTTGGGGGGAACAGGCGGATTCCTGTTCCACCTGTTGAAGAACTTGTTCAGCTTTGTGTCTGAACTTCCAATAATAAGGAAGGTGCTTCGCCAATCCTTCCACTTGTTTTCTTTACCTCTTGTCATGAGGTAGCCTTTGTGGCTCGTCAATTGATACCAGCCGGTACCGCCTGCCTTAGGGGTCCGGCTGAGGTAGTTCATGTGGGCGAAAGCCTCGAAGTTTGGCTCCACCTCGTGCAGTTCGCACCCGGCCACATAGCCGAGTACGTTGACCCCAACTCATACCCATCCAAGATCCGCTGAACAGCCGGATGTAGTGGGAAGCGCAGCCCAGCCCTGATGGCTGCCTCGTAGCAGCCAAAACAGGCGCAATCATAACTAGTACTAGCCGGCCAGACGACTGTGTCTTCTGGATCCGGCACGAAAACTAAAAAGCCGGGGCCCATTGTGTGGTTCGCAATAAAGCTCCCCACTCTCTCTTGCATGGCCGTGATCTGGCCCCGTGGGACAGTGCAGTAGTAAGGGGTATTTTGCTCTCGGTAAGAGGCGGATGGCTCCGCCCAATTGTCCCCTTTCTAACCTGCGTGAGAAAGCCTCGCCTCTTGTAGGCGGCTGTTTTTCTCTTCTGTGTCCAAAGAGGCATGACCAGAAGAACTAGACTCGGATTCGTCCTCTGACGAGTCCGAAGAGGACGACTCCTCCCCTCTCCCAGAGGGGCCCGCCTTCTCTCCTTCAAAAGGAGCAGGAGAGAATGGAGACTTGTCAACTGTAAAATGGGAAGGGGTCACTTTGACCCCTCCCTCAGAACTGTCGGCTTTCAAGCCGCTTTGGTTCACTTCCACATCTGGCGCCTGGTCAGATGTTTCACTAATCGGCACCTTGTGGGAGGAGCCGTCTGAGTTTGAGATCCTAGCAGTCCTTTTTGTTCTGGCCATCATGTTTTTCATAGACACAGAGACAGTCAGACTTTGTATAAAGGGCAAAGATGGGTCCGGAAAAGGGCAGGCGGCACTCCTAGTCCTAGATTCAGCCGTCCCCCGTGACCGGCTGATCACTAACCTAGGTCGTGTCGTGTGCTTCTGTGGTGCCATTTCAAAAAAGAATAAAATAAAGAGAAAATTAAGAGTAAGAGAGCCGACGGTTACCTGAACGAGTGAAGTTGACGGAGTTCTGAAAATCCTGAGTAGCCGGTTTGTCTGAACAGGCGGTAGGCAAAAAGAGTCCGGAATGTCAGAGCAAGTTCAGGGGTCCGAATGTTCTCTCTAAAAACTTCTCAAGTGTGAAAATGACTGAAGTCAACACACCCTTATATAGGCAAAGTGAGAAGGCGAAGGGTCACTTCCAAAATTCAAAATTTGGGCCTTTCGTCGAGTGACACCTGTAGCAGGTCGTCGCCTGACACGGTGCGACACCTGTCACAGCGTGCCACCTGTGAGGGGCAAATGATTAGGGGATTTTTATCCACCAATCAGCATCCGACACGTGGGCCAGCCAGGTTTCGCCACGTGTCCTTCATGTAGGCCAATAGGAGCCTCCCACGTGTCATCAAGAGATTCGTCCTCCTTGGACCAATTACAATGTGACACGTGTCCACCCATGCCAAATGGGAAAACCGGCCAGCAAGGCCCAATCATTGTGGGAGGCCCAGTCAGCCTTAGTTTTAACCTAAACGTAGTACTGGCACGCATCCCAACGCATATAAATATGCCCACTAATCCTCATTAAGGGGGATTACGCACATTTAATACTCTCACCTAGAGAGACCCAATTACTTTTATTTCCGCATTAATTACTCCTTAATCAAGTACTAACTTGACCGTCGGAGGCGGATCTCCAATCGTCCGGAGCATCCGTTTGTTTTGCAGGTACAAGCGTCCGGTTCCAGTCTCGGAATTGTAACTCTCCCGCAGGACATCCGAAAACCCCGAAACAATAATAATAATAATAATAATAATAATAATAATAATAATAAATAATAATAATAATAAAAAATAATAATAATAATAATAATAATAATAATAATAATAATAATAATAATAAAATAATAATAATAATAATAATAATAATAATAATAATAATAATAATAATAATAAATAATAATAATAATAATAATAATAATAATAATAATAATAATAATAATAATAATAATAATAATAATAATAATAATAATAAAATAAATAATAATAATAATAATAATAATAATAATAATAATAAAAATAATAATCATGTTAAAGCATAATAATAGCAAGATCCTAGGCAAGATACTAACAAGATTAATAACAAACCCTAGCATGTCACTAAAAAATAAAAATCAAAGCTTTAACTCTAACATGATACTAACAATCATAAATATTAGGAAGAATATAAAAGGCATCGTAACAATCATATTTAGTATTAAAGTTACCCTATACATGATACTAGGAATATCATAATAACAACCTAAACATGATTTCTACATCATAACATCAATAAAAACCATTAAACTAAAAGATTGAAAGAGAGATTTGGGACCTAACCCTCAGAAATTAAATCTTTCACGTCTAGGGCGAAGGCAACTTCGAATATGGCTAGGTGTATCTAGATCTAATGAATGCGAAATTTTGTATTTGAGAGAAGCTAGTTCAGAAAAGAGGCGAGCTTCAACGACGAGATTAATGAAATCTCACTAAGGTCGAAAGTACCAACACTATTGCTAGAGTAGGTGTTTTCGGAAGAAGAAGGATAGTCGTTCTTCTTTCCTTTACATCCACTGTTACTATCGTTATTAATCTTGGCCTTCTTGTCGCACAGAGGAACGTGAAGGAGATTTGAATTAATGAAGTCTTGAATACGATCCTTGAAGGCGAGACACTTTTTAGTAGTGTGGCCGCGACCTTTATGGTATCGACAATAGGAATTCGGATCCCAATTGGGAAAACGTTTTTCAGATGGAGGGTCTTGACCGGGACCAATGGAGTGAGTATGACCTTGATCATGAAGACAGTCAAAAGCTTCATTAAACCCTTGGCGAGAATTTTGTTCGATGGCCATCACCCGATTTGCTAATCCTTCTACCACATTCAAGAGCATGGCAATGACATCTTGCAGTTTTCGGACCTCCTCTTTTAGACTTGACGAGTCTTCCCTGGTATTATCTAAGAAAAGACTTTCATCCTCCCCAATCATGGCCACTTCATCGAGAGAGGTTATATAAGTTGTCTCGATCATGGGCTCTCCTACAGGTGTGATAAGAAGTGATGGATCGAAGGATGTTTGATCATCTTCGATGGCTAGAACCTCGGAATTTCCATTGTTATCGATCAGATCTTGAATAGATTCTTTGAGTTTCTAACACTCCTCATTGTCGTGACCCTTTCCTTGGTGATATTTGCAGTGCTTATTGGGGTCCCACTTGGGTGGCCTGGCTTTTGGAACCGGATCTTTGATGGGCCCTATGGGCATGACTAGTCCTTTGTGATGTAGCTTCTCGAAAGTTGTTTCATAACTCATACCGAGTGGAGTGAACACTCTTTTTGACTTTGGATTCGTGATTTAGAGGTGTTAGTGGAATGCACCTCATTAATGGGAGAGGAAGAAGAAGGATGGTCGTTCTTCTTTCCTCTCACATTATTATCCTTCAGAAGGTCATCTTCAATGTCAATGCCTATATTATAGATAGCCTTGAAAGTATTCAAATTGTGTTGGTACTTTAAGTGCCTTGAATACTTCCCTTGGAGATTCTTGATAAATATCCTCACAGATTCTTTTTCGGTAGGAGCCTTAGACCATATTAGCGGAAGTTTCCTTCCATTTATTGAAGAAAGACGTGAACCCTTCGTTTTCTTTTTGTTTTAACATCTCGAGTTGTCTACGGTCTGTTTCGTCTTGGATGTTGCACTTATATCTATCTATGAAAGAGTTTGCTATCGATTCCCAAGAAGAGGTTTTGACGCCAATGCTGGAGCTTCAATCTGAGACTGTTTTCAATGTTATTAATCAACAGGGGTATGCCTAAAGTCGTACTAGGTCAATTCTGATTAAAAAAATTAGACTTTATTGACTCTAATTAATTAATTAATTAATTAGGAAAAGTTCTTTAAGTCATTAGTTTATTTAATCTCAACACAAGTCATACAAACGGTTAAGAGAAACATAAAATATATGCACAACAATTAATGCACAATTAGTCAAGTAGGTACAATATGATGCAATGAGTTTGCAACCTAACCATGGCTCTAGTTCTCTAAAGTTCGGGATATGGTTTAGTCAATAAAGGGTCCATGGTTAATTGTCCGGATGCACCGCGCGGAAGCCTAACCGTGAAGGGTTGGCGCGAGTGGATGGGACACCGCGAGTTTTAGAAAAACTCGCTTCCATGGTTTGGTGAATTCAACATTCTCGGATGTACCCTTTGTTGCTCAGAGCGTTCAACCAGGTAGATGGAGCATGAATTCCCATAGGGTTATGTCCATATGTAGAACACATATGGGTTTCAAAAAAGTGAGAAAAAATTCAATCAGGAAGTAGGATCGAGCAAACAATACGAAAGACTGGTCGAAATTAGAACGCATATTTCTGGCTCGGTATTAGAAGAATTTGGCGCCATCAAACAGAGATTTGCGCCAGAATTTAGCTGTGGCGCATGGCGACAAAACTGTCGTCTAGTGCTACAGTTAAATGTCTGGCGCCAGCTTCTGTTCGCTGACGCTAATTCCTACATGCCTCAGCAGCTTTCTGTGCTCGATAAAATTTTCGGTCCTAGTTGTGAAAGATATTTCTCAAATTTCCTACGTGTAAAATCCTATGTTTTTAACTCATTACGGATGGTCTTTCCAATGAGATCTTTTTTATGCATATGACATTAATGTTAATCAAAATTACGCACATGAAATACTTAGAATGTTTCGAGTCTTATCCACTCATTCTAAATCATTGCCGAAACAAATTCAGGAATTAAAATAGAAATCCTTCCCAGTGGAGTCGCCAAAAAACTATATGGAATATTTCAAGCGTTAATCCCCTAGCTTGAACCCCACTGTAATCATACACTATAGTACGATGGCGTCCAAAGGGAAAGAAGATGGAGCAAAAGAGTCGCCAACAAGTTTTTTAGGAACTTGTAAACCGTTCATATGGTGAAGGTTATACCCCTTAACGATCCAGGAGATCGTCAACTCCAATAGGTCTGGAACCATGACTGGTAGTTCGGGGATGAAAGTACAAATCCAACCTAAAAGAGATTGAACCTGCCCTAATAATAGGCCTCTACTTTTTTCTGATCGTATTCATGTGCGCTTTCTGACTAACATGCAATCAATAGAATTAACCCTAAACCTGTTTATCTATGTTGGTTGAATATAATGTAAAAATAAACTATTATTGGCGATCACTTGAATTATAATCAAAATTAACCCTAAAAAAGATTACTAATTAACTTATTAAGTGTGATTACAAGTACAAATTCCCTTTAAACATGCATAAAAAGGTGTGATCAAGCAATAAAAATAAATATCATCAAGCAACATAATAAATCATAATAATCATCAAAATAATTATCATATTAATAATAATAATAATAATAATAATAATATTAATAATAATAATAATAATAATAATAATAATAATAGTAATAATAATAATAATAATAATAATAATAATAATCATGTTAAAGCATAATAATAGCATGATCCTAGGCATGATACTAACAAGATTAATAACAAACCCTAGCATGTTACTAAACAATAAAAATCAAAGTTTTAACCCTAACATGATACTAACAATCACAAATATTAGGAAGAACATAAAAGGCATCGTAACAATCGTATTTAGTATTAAAGTTACCCTAGACATGATACTAGGAATATCATAATAACAACCTAAACATGATTGCTACATCTTAACATCACTAAAAACCATTAAAGTACTTACTTTGATGCCTCGTACCTCTTTCTAACAACAAAATACCCGCGTTAGTAAATTCAAGGAAAATAATAAACAAAACAATAATTAAATTAAAAGATTGAAAGAGAAATTTGGGACCAAACCCTCAGAAATTAAACCTTTCACGTCTAGGGCGAAGGCAACTTCGAATATGGCTAGGTGTATCTAGATCCAATGAATGCGGAATTTTGTATTTGAGAGAAAGAATTGATAGATTGTAGATGAAAACTGATAAATGGAAATTAATGATCCAAAACGGAGTTTTTACGACGTTATTTATAAAGAAAATCAACCAAAAAGATAAAATATCAAAACATAGTTCTAGCGCGGATAAAAATTAATTAGCGCCAACACTGATTATTGGCGCCAAACGCCAACATTAGTGTCAGGCGCCAATGTTAGCGCCAGGCGCCAAGCGTAGCGCCAGGCGCTACAGCTGGCGTTTGGCGCTGATTCAGAAATTCACGTGTTTTCTTAAAATCTGATAAAAATTTCCGTACAGGAGGATAAAATCGTATCTTCCTTAAAAAACGTTCTTTGAAAATAAAACTCTGAAAAGTCAACAAAAGTCAATTTATCAATGCTAATTTAATTAGGATTGAAAAAGAACCTACTAGAAGAATCTAGAAGACTAAAAACATTCCTAATTTCATTAGGAATGATAAATCTATATTAGGCCCTCCCCTAAATCATTGGGCCGCATATAAGGCTCAAACCGGGCCCAGTTCAGTAAATTGGTCATAACTTCTTTAATATTCATCAGAATTGGGCTTATAATATATCGTTGGAAAGCTCTTGTCAAGCCCCATCCAACTACACTACTATTAGACCCATATCATGGACTAACAAAACTGGATTGGCTGTTTTCTTAATATAAGTTTTCAAATACAGAGAGAAGAGGAAAGAAATTAAAATTATCCGCAACACTAGACTTTCCACACTTTCACTTCATTCGATTATAATTCAACGCGAAAGGTACTCATCACCTGGTTTGGTTTTGGGGAGACACAAATGGGTGTCTACAGTAGCCGGCGTATTTTTCAAGCCAAATGGCATCACAGTATAATAGAATAACCCCTGATCAGTGACGAAGGCCGTCTTCTCTTGATCTTTTTTCCACAGGTTTATCTGATGGAAGCCGGAGTAAGCATCCATAAAACTCATCAAGGCATGCCCGGCTGTAGAATCGACCGACTGCCGATCTTTGGGAGCGGATAGAGGTCCTTTGGACATGCCTTGTTGAGGTCTGTGTAATCAACACACATACGCTAGGTACCATTCGGCTTCTTTACAAGCACAAAATTCGCCACCCAGTTGGGGAAATTACATGGTCAAATAAACCCAGCATCCAGCAGCTTTTTTACTTTGGCCGCTGCCGCCTGACTTCTTTCCTCGCCGTGATTTCTTTTCTTTTGTCGGACGGGCTTCTTTTTTGGATCCACGGCGAGTTTGTGGACAGCGAGATCCGGGCTGACGCCTGGCATTTCTTCCACTTCAAAGGTAAAAATGCCTTTGAATTCTTTCAGCAATAGGTGCAGATCTGCACCCAACTTAGCATAAGCAGTCGTCCCAACCTTAAAAGTACGCTCTGGACGGCTGTTCAATATGTTCTCTAGCCGGTTGGGGACGAAGCTCATTTGACTGTTCCCCGGTCAGTGATTGCTATTTTTTCTCTTTCTTCACCTCCACAAGCTGATGAGCCTTTCTTTTCTTCCCGGCTACTGGTGGGGCTGGGCTGGCATCCATTATAATAGTTGCAAAATTTAATTATTTTATTATAATAGTTTAATAGCTTGTAAAGAAAAAAAAAGTTTCTTCTACGAGAGAAATAGGGGAGTATCTGGGACGTCCACTATTGAAATTCAAAATTGACCTTTCACAGTTTCACCCTAAAAAAAAAAAGAAAAAAAAAAAGACCTCTAATTCTCCGTTGTTAAGTTATAGTGGGATTTGGTTTTTCATTTGATGAAAGGAGAGGAAAATCTGCGAAGCTAACATCATATATAGGTAAATGTATCCTCAATTTCATCATATTTTAATATTTTTAAGTTTAAAAAAATTGAAAGATTTATAAATTCAAAAAATTCATGTTATTTATATTACGATTCCTAATTGATATAATAATATGCATAGGTACTTGGTATTTGAGATCGTAACGCACCCACACTAATATTTGAGCATATGAACTTTTTGGATGATGAAAAACAATATGAAGAACATACAACAACGATTTTTTTTTTTTATTTATAATTGCTATTTTTTTTACATAACAAATTTTTGAATAATTTGTTGTACAAATATGTTGATACATTAAATGCAAATCCGTAAGCTTTTTCTTATTTAGTTTTTCAGCACTTTTTTCATGTAATTATAAGCAATTTTATGGAAGTCCCTAAACTATTGATGACTAAGCAGACAAAGTCCCTAAACTATTGTTAAATACGAATTACAAGTCCCTAAACTATTGATGACTAGGCAAGGTCTCTAAAATATTTGGCTATAAATAGTACTCCTTGGTGGTTAAGGGAATAATTTGCCTCACTCAATAGTTGAGGAATTATAATGCTACAAAAACGTTAGTTTAGGGACCGTATTTAACCTTAACTTTGATGTTTTATTAATTTAAAGAGTTTTGTTTTTTATTAAAGATCTAATTTTTTTATTGAATAATTTTGGAAACTCTTTATTTTAAAAGCATTGGGGCATATTATTTTATAAAAGGAAATTTAAAGTCAATAATATTTAAGGAAAGTCAAAATATTAGTTTCGATAGGAAATGGATCATTTAGGGTAGGAAGAGAATTTAAGCTTAGGAGGGCTTATAGAGAGAGGGTATAGATACCCATCACATGGGCAAATTGAACTTTGCCCAAGGTGGAGAATACCCACAGGTAACTCTCTCTCTCTCTCTCCTCTTATTTTATCTCTCTCTCTTTTTTCCCCTTCCCCCTATTTTACACAACCACACACGCACACCACCACCGATGGCCGGCTGCCACCACCACTGCAATAGACCGCCGCCAGCATAGAGTAGCCGTAGGGGGGTAGCGCCGACCAGTTTGCCCTCTTCTTTCCTCTTTTTCGTGTGTGTGTGTGTGTGTGTATATATATATATATATATATATATATATATATAATTATTCTTTTGTTTTAATCCTAATCTATCTTTGATTTAATTACAGATTTTGGGTTGTGTGATGATTTTAATGTTGTTTGATCATAAGTATCATGTATGTAATTTTCAGATTAAGTTTTTTATTTAAAAAGCCCTAAATTGAAAACCCTAGGTTTCGGTATTGATGTATATTGATGGAATTTGATTATAGGTGATTGAAACTATTAAATTTGATGTTTTATAACACAATTACAACAATTTTGAATGTTTTAATAAAGCTGTAAATTGTTTATATAAGTTATAATTAAGTTTCTTGAATGGATTTTTAATTACCCATTAATTGGGAATAAAAGTAAGGGTTTTCAATTAAATTTTAGCTTATTTTTGAAGGATTTATGAGTTATTTAAGGAGTGTATATATTGCTAAAAATTCATGTGGAATAGGTATGAATGCCTCATTTAAATTTTGGGTTGTATGTAGGGGATTTCAAAGTGAGTGACTTTATTTAGTCCTGGCGATTTTGAGATCATATTTAAGATACGTTCGCGTAATTGGTAATTATTTGAGTATGTTGAAGCATGCTAGGCTTTGATTAATAATTACAATGTAGTATCATGATAAGTATTGATTGGAATTGTTGATTTGATTGATGTTGGCGATTAAATGGTGAGCTATGGATTATTTTTGATGAATTGATGATGGAAATTTATTATATTGGCATGTTGAGTATGAACCTTACTTTTGTTATTGGCATGAGAGCATGTTTAATTAAACTAAGCGTTTAATTTGGTTTGGAATATTGAAATTATGGTTCACATAATTTTTATTGATACTATATGCATGAGAAATGAGCTATTTAAGTGTCTATGTACACACGGATTAAATTGTATTTTTATGCCTAAGTGCACTTAAGGTGTTTCTAACACCGAGGGATAAAATTTGTGGCGCATTATGATTTTAAGGTGTATTTGACACTGAGGTAGATTAAAAATGGTTCAATATTTAAGATTTATGTGGTTAATAATTATTTATGAATTAAATTGGTACGTTTGAATGCTTAAATGATATTAATGATTGATTTTATTATGGTTGTGAGTCATCACAAAGTCTAATAATATGTAAACAACGTAAAGTGAAATGGATTACGCACCAAAACTCTTGTAACATATATATACCTTGAGTATGAACATATGGAGGTAGTTATCCGCCTTTATGTTTGACTATGACTTTTAATGGGAGTATAGTTTGTAGTATATTCTTTTTTATTATGCGCTGGAATTCCTCCACTTACGAGTGGTTCTTTTATATTGACATGATTAGCTCCCGTGCTAGTACCCCTTTATTGGGGCAGGTTAGGGGGAAACCCGTTTCATGCGTAATCAAGCTAAATTATTAAATTAGTTATTTATTGAATAGTTTTGTTGTATGTTGTATGCTTGTAAACAAGTGCAACTATTTAAGTTGTGTGATGATAGGATGAAAGCATGTTAGTGTGTTTAGTTAGGCTTATGTACCCAGCTTTGATGATTGTGTGTTTGTATGTTTGTTTAGCCTTGTCTTTATCTTGGCCCTACGACAAACCATTTCTAATGGCGAGTAGTGGGACTAGTAAAGAGGAGCTTTTAAGGTGATGAATCATATTCATGATGGGCATGAGTGGATAGCGAATCATGCTTAGTTTCAATAGGAATATAATGTGCTTTAAATACTTTGAATATTATTTATTTTTTTATGCTTGTGAGACTAATGCAAAGGTTTTTTAAGAGTTTGTTCAGTTTTAATAAGGTCATATAATGGTTCCAAGTTGTAGGTTAAACTTCATTTAACTTTGATTTGACTTTACTTTCGCTTAGTTTGACTTTGAATTTGTTTTGTTTTGAATGGTTTAAAAGATAGTCTTTCCGCTGTGTGTCTTTGGTATTTGCCTTAGCCTTTTTCACGATGGCAGTAATGTCTTAGATTTTCCTATTTTGTATTTTAAAAAGAACAAAACAGATTTAAAGAAAAGGAATTTCTAGGATGTTACAAAGTAATTGTAATAATATTTGTAATTTATTTGAGCTTGTGTCATATTTGTAATTTATGATAGTTGTTTCACCTATAATAAATTTCAAACGTCGCAAGCTCAATAATAGCACTAGTCATTGACAACCGTAAATTTTTTCAAGAATTCTTAGGTGTCGTGTTTGTAACTATCCTCCTTTGGCAAGTCGACACAAGTTCGATTACAAGTGTTGCTCATCGATAATAGTGAAGGGTTTCAAGAATTCCTAGTTTTTGTGTTTGTAATTTTTTGAAATTGTGTTCTTTTGTGATTTATTATAGTTTTTTTTTATAATTCGTAGCTCCTATTATTTTTTCAGACAAGGGTGAATTTGTAAAAAAAAGGATATTTCTATGGACGAGCTTCGACACCCAGATAGGAAAATATTTGCACAACAAAAGAAAATCAAGCTATGTCATTGGCTTGAGAGAGATGCATATTGTAGTTTAATGTGATATAGGCTAATGTTTTGACTAACTTTAACATTTAATTTTATTTTTGCTGATAAAAATATTTTGTTGGGTTAGAAGGAAAATATTTCGGCAATATTATTGGAACTTGGCTGCATCTGGAGTTTAATAATCTTGTTTTCACTAGCAGATTGTCCAAGGCAAAGGTGTCAAACGCAATGAAGAAGTGAAATTGGGTTAGAATGATCAAGTTTTTTTTTTTAATTGTGATCATAGATCATAGTTTTATTAACTGCTTTCTGAATTGTTAAATAAATGGAGTACCACGAAGAAACAAGAGTTACAAAGCTAAAAGATCATCTCCAAAAATCTAATGCACAAATCAAAAAAATTAGTGCATAGCACCAAGAAACTCTTCAGCGGCTTAAGATAGAACAAGAGAAGAATGATGTACAATTTGGGATGGTAACGCTTAAACTTGTTTCTTGGTCTTAGACATTTAGTGAAGCTGGTTGTGGTGACCTTCCCTCTGAGGTGTAGTTAGGGACTGTTTATGTTTTCTCTTGTAAAAAATTTCTAGCTTGCTTCATCATATATTCGCAATTTTCCCCTTCTCCCACTTACGGTCGGGTTCATGACATATGAATCTGTTATCTAACTTTGTATTTTCATTTCAGTGAGTCTGAGATTGATGTTTTTGAAGTAGTTAACCAGAAATGTCGGGAGAAAGAGATGGTATTCAAACTCAAATTTCTAATCTCTCTGTGTTTTAATAAGTGTTACAAATTTACCGACACATATTTTTAGACAATTTAACTGAATTAAATAAAATAAGATGTTAGTGGGGTATGCAGAGTATTAAAAAGTTGTAAAAAAAAAGATAATTGGGTTAAAAATTTACTCCGTACTAAAAAGTAATGAATGTGAGAAGGAAAAAATAATTTCAGTATACTATTTTCAATATGTGCATTGTGATATGTGCGCTACTTTCAAGGTTATTGTAATACCCTATATTTTTATGTATTTTACAAAAAAAAAAAAAAAAAAAAAAAAAAAAAAAAAAAAACAAACCGATGAAGGAAACTTGGAGGATGAAGAAACTTGCAAAGGCTTACATTAATTTGTTGTGAGACTACATGGAGTTCCGAAGGAATCATGTTAGATAGAGATTTTTAGTTTCTTTCAAGATCCTAGGAGGTATACAGGAGAGCTTTGGTGATACACTGAGGACGATTACTACAAACACCAAATAATAATGGACAAACAAAAGGAATATTTGACGTTGGAGGTCATTAGAGAGCATGTGTATTCAATTTCAAAAAAAAAAAGAAAAAAAAAAAGAAAAAAAAAAAGAAAAAGATGATGTAAAAAACGTTGGAGTGAAAACAAACGGAAGGTAACCATGCAAGCCAGCATTGGCATGGCAACATTTCGAGGTTGGTATAGAAAGAACCATGAAATTTCACTATGTCGGGGAACATTAGTGAGAAGATCGTCTTAGGACTCCAAACGAGTAAAGTTATGGAGAAGCAAGAAAAGTATCCATGAACGGATTTAAGTGGTGCAAGTTAAACAGGGAACAAGAGACAAGTGTTATTGAAAGTGTAACCCATAAAACAAAGGATCAAGTTTTGAAAGAATAAAGAGAATGAGCCAAGGAATATAGAAATATATGAATTTGCATAGAAAATTGGTAAAGTGGCGAATAACTTGGCATATTATTGGACCTTAGTAAGGTATAAGACATTTTTCATGAGTCATTGTGAAAGAACATTGACTAAAGGTATGAATTGCAAAGGAAACTATTGAGTGTAACCAATTTAATCAAGGTTTTAAATAGCAAAGTGCTTCATACTTTTACTAGAGGATTGGTAAAAGATGGTATAGATGGTATTGATTATTTTCTGTATAATGAGTAAGAAATTCATGAGACTTTTGGTACTTTCAACATGGAATGAATATAGAGAAGTATTATGATTTTACCAAGGATGGAACGAGAAAGAGAACAACATAACTCTAAAGTTAAATTAAGTAGTGGAGTTACGGGGGCATAACTCGTTTTCTTAAGGGGGGATAGAGTGCGATAGAATTGCGCGCTTTTTCCTTAATTTTGGCATTTTAAGTGCTTTTTGTCGATCAGTTTTACACTGATTTTGTTATTTAGTTGTTTGTCTTACACACAAGGATGTGTAAGTTTATTACCAAAGTTGAATCTTACACGAATAGTAGTGTGAGTTTGTTAGATAGTCTAATAGTTTACACATTATTTTGTATAAGTTTGTTAGTAGAGTTGTTATCTTATACACTAGTTTGTGTAAGTTGGTTAGTAAGTTAGTTACTTTTTACACTAGTTTGTGTGTGAATGAATAGATGAGGTAGAAAGTAAGTATCACAAAAGTACAGCAACTAAAAATATTAAGGAAATTTTCAGAATTTACAAGCACTTATTCGTTTTTAAGCGATCTTTTTCTTGTTTTTGTACTTAAGTTTCGAGGACGAAACTTCTTTTAAGGGGGGTAGACTGTAATACCCCATATTTTTATGTATTTTTATAAAGTATTCTAGTATTAATAAAATATTGTTAAGGGCTCAAGTATTTTAAAGGATTAAAATATTTTAAATATAAGGTTTTATAAAAGTAAAATATATTTTGGGCCAAACGTTTATTAATTATTGAGCAATGTAAATTATTCCAACATACTCTTATTGGAATAACTCATTCCAAAACACATAACTTAAGCCCACATTTTTATAAGCCCAAATTTAACCCTACACTCTCTACTCTATAAATAACCCATGAATCCCCAAAATTTCCTACACCAAAAGGTTAGTCTTATTGTCTTTCTCTTTTGTTTTATTAATTTGTGTAATTATATTATTGATTTATGGGTTTTGTTTTTATTGTTTGAAATTAATTTAATTAGTATCAAATTGTATTTTTGATGATTAAACTTTATAATTTTCAGATTTTGTAAATTTAATAACCTAGGGTTTTTAATTATTGAAAATCATGATGTTAGGGTTTTTATGAACAATTGATTTAGGGCTTTTATAGTAATAATGTTTTGAAATTTTGGTGATATAACTACTGATTAGTTTAACTTAATTCCATATTATTTTGAACACGTAAATTCGTGTTTTAATTATTAGATTTATGTTCATTAATATTAATCCTATTTTAATCTCGATCAGGTTCTGAACTCATCCGATTTTGATAAAAAAAAAAAAAAAAAGGTAGTGTTTTTCGTGAGGAAACAACGTTCTAAGAAAGACTCACTACCTTTGGTAGTGAACACCACCCTCTCGTGGCCAAATTCAGCCTCTAAATATGATTTTCGGACAGTTTTTTATTTTTAACGATGTTTTTTTTTATGCTTTGAATTTTATCCTTGAATTTAAAGGGTAAGAGATAATTTAATGTTTCTATGGATAACTTAATTATAAAGATGTATTTTGATGAAGTTTTAAAGGGTTTATTATTAGTTAAAAATGCTGGAATTTTATTTAAAGTGGTATAATTGTGATTTTAATAAAAGGGTGTGATTACCCATTAAAAAGGAGTTTAATTAGGGGTTTTTAAATAATTTTCAGATTATTATAAGTTATTTAAAGTGAGTTTAAGTTGCTGAAAATTGTGTATACAAGGGTAATTAATATAGTATTATAGTCCCTTTATGTAGGAGACTTGGTTCGAGAATTGTTGTAGAGTACTCGGTTATTTTAAGAGCTTATTTGAGGTATGTTAGCGTACTTAGTATATTTTGGTGATGTAGTATTATGCTAGGCTTGATTTAAAATTATTGGTGTTGGTGATTGAATTGCGAAGCATGAATTATTTGTGATCGTTTATGGATTGGAAAATTATATTTTGGCATGATTATATGGACTATACTTTTATTTATGACATGTTAGAATGCATGTTTAATTAAACTACATGTTTAATTTGGCTTGGAATATTGAAAAGGAATTTTATTATGGTTCATATAATTTTTATTGATGCTTTAAGCATAGGAAAGGAGCTATATAAGTGTCTATGTACACGAGGAATAAATTATATTTTGGTGCCTTAGTGCACTTAAGGTGTTTCTAACACCAAGGGATAGAATTTGTGGCGCTTTATGCGTTTAAGGTGTTTTTGACACTGAGGTAGAATTAAAAGGGGTTCAACATTAAATATTATGTGGTCACTAAATATTCAAGAATTAAATTGGTATGTTTGTTTGATTGAATAATTATTGTTGGTTGAATTATTATGCTTTGAGAGTCATCACCAAGTCTAATAATATGTAAATAACGTAAAGTGAAAGAGATTACGCACCAAAACTCTTGGAACGTATATACCTTCAGTATGAACATATGGGGGGAGTTATGGGGTTTTATATTTAACCATAACTTCTAATGGAGTACAGGACGTTGTACATTCCTTTTTATTTATTATTATGCGCAGGAATTCCGCCACCTATGTGTGGTTTTGTGCTGGTACGGTTAGCTCCCGTGTCAGTTAACCTCAATTTATTTAGGGGAGGTAGAGTTGGAAACCCGTTCGATGCGTAATCAACGCTAAATAAATTATTTAGTGTCTAGTTAAAGAATCTTGTTGAATGTTGTGTGTGCTTGTAAACAGGTGCATTGAGGTAAGTGTGTGTTGATAGGTGAAAGCATGTTAGTGTGTTTATTTACGCTTATGTACTCAGCTTTGCTGATTGTGTGTATTTGTGTGTTTTGGCCATGTCTTTATCTTGGCCCTATGATTACCCATTTTTAATGGAGAGTAGTAAAGAAAAGTAGAGATAAGTTTTTCAAGTATTGAAGCATATTCATGACGGGGCATGAGTGAAGAGCGAATCATGCTAGTTTCTATTAGTTTACAATGTGTTTCTGTTTTAATTATTTATGCTATTATTTATATGTGGAGCTAACATCAAGTTTTGGTTTGGTTTGGTTTTTAATAAGGGCCTTTAATGGTTCTAAGTTGTAGGTTGATTTTCATTTTACTTCGTTTATTATGGTTTTAACTTCACTTTCGTTTGGTTAACTTTTCAAGTTGGTTTGTTTTGGAAAGGTTTTAAAAATTAGTCTTCCGCTGTGTATCTTTGATGTTTGCCTTAACCGTTTCCACGGTGGCGGTAATGTCTTAGATATTTCTATTTAAAGTTTTATACAGGGCAAAAAAGATATTTTAAAAATTAAGGAATTTTTAGGGTGTTACAGTTATATACTTAAATATTTTTTTTTCTTTAAATATTTTTACCTCCAAATACTAGTTATTCAAGTGTTTTTTTTCCTTTAAATATTTTTACCTCCAAATTCTTACTCTTTTATTTTATAATATTTTTATTTTCCTTATTGTTTTTTAGGAATATTTTTAATTAATTTGTTTTGCATTCTTTGTAGAATAAAAGATAATCATGCCCTTTCCTATTAAGATAATATAGATTATCTTATACATTTGAAACACAAAATACTATGACCCAAGCTACTCTTGGAGGAGCTTATGGGGTGCTAAATCTTTACTTCTAGATGGGGTCAAATGGTGAATTGGGAATAGTTTAAATGCTCGTGTATGGCTTGATTCCTGGATTTCTGGTAACATAATCTCCTCCCATGATACGAATTATGATCTTGAATTTTGTGTTACAGAGCTAATTGACCAGCAATGTGGTGAATGGAAGGTGGATGTATTACAATTAATATATTAACCCTAAACCTGATTAATCTATGTTGGTTGAATATTAATGCACAAACAAATCTATTATTGGCGATCACTTGAATTATAATCATATTAGCCTAAACAAGATTCCCTTTAATTCCCTTATTAAGCGTGATTACAAATACAAATTCCCTTTAATTATGCAAGAGCGGGCGTCATCAAGCAATAATAACAATATCAAGCAACAATAACAATGAACATCATCATAACAATCTCAATCTCAATAAAGCGTAATAATATTAGCAAGATCCTAGGCATGATACTAACAAGATTAATAGTGAATTCTAGCATGTCAATAAACAATAAATATCAAAGCTTTTACCCTACCTGTAGACACCTAAAAATGTCTCCCCAAAACCAAACCCGATGATGAACAACCTTTCACCGCTACTATTGGTCGGGTTCAATATTTAATCCCGAGAGTGCTTAAAAAATCGTATTTAATTAAATTCATATTTTTGAACAGTCCATGGATTGGTCTTGATGTTTGGTAAAAGCATACTTTTTATTTCAGCCCAAACTTATTATTTAATTTTAGCCCAAACCCATTTTTATTTTTCGCCCAAACCTTTTGTTTATTTTTATTTAGTTATTTTCTTATTTTAACCCAAATAATAATAAGTCAGAAAAGGCCCGAAATTATCAATCGTCACTTAAAATGCCGAGTGAAATTAGGGTTAAAAATGTATTTAGACGGAAAAGTGGGCTGAAAATTCCCGCGCCACGGTAGACAGCCACCGTGTCACGGGAATCCTTCCCGTCTGACGGTGAGATTTCCCGTGACATGAAAAGTCTGCCGTGACACGGGACGTTCCGTGTCTTTTCCGCGTAAACCCTTAACGCATTTTCTTTCCCGTTTTCTGAAAATTTCCCGCAACACATTAAAAATGTACCGTGTCACGGGAAAGTTTGTCGTCTGACGGTGGGACTTCCCGTGTCACAATACAGTTTGTTGTGTCTCGGGATGCTTTTTAGGGTTTTTATCATTTTTAGGGTTCCGTGTGCTCCCTCAGCACATTTTCCCTATAAATACCCCCTCATTTCTGATGTACGGGGCACCAATTAATTCTCTCGAATTTATTTTTCTCTCTTCTATGCTTTAGCCTAAACACTAGCCTCCCCTTTTCACTTCAAAATTCCTTCTTCAAGTGCTCAAAGGAGTCCATACTTTACTCGTGGTTCTGTCCTTAAGCCAAGGCGTGAAAGGTAGAACTGTTTGAGGGTTTGGCCCCAAATTAACTCTACTTTATTTAATTTAATTTAATCATTGTTTTGTTATTTCCTTGAATTTACTAACTCGTTTATTATTTTGTAGTTGCAAACAAACAGAATCAAAGTAAGAATCATGTTCCTTTTATTTCTATTATTTTTCTAACGATTTTATGTTGTTGGAATTGTGATTAAATTGCTTCCAATATTAATGTTTATTCTATTATATTTATTGATCACAATATTGCATGTTTAAAGGGAATATGTAATTGAAAATCACGCCTAATAAGATAATTTGGACAACCGGTTTAGGATCCTTTTTAATCTTGTTAATTAATTCAAGTGATCACCAATATTTTAGAATTATGTGTGCATTAATATTCAACCAAATTAGTTAAATAATAGTTTTGAGCGAATTGAATATTTTGTTTGTATGCCTTTGAGATCACAGGAATGCTTTTCAATATAAGAATCAAGTAGAGGCCAATACGGGCGAATGTGACTCCATGACTCACTTCGTACCATCATCCCCAATCCTCCTTTCGTGGTTCCGAACCATATGGAGTTAGTAATCTCATGGATTATGAATGGGGTGTAACCTTCACGGGTCAATCGTTGTTGCCTATCGTTGTCCCTTTTCGTGGTTGCCTTATAATGATCCGTGAACGGTTTACAAGTTCCTTAAAAACTTGTTGGCGGCTCCCTACTTTCCTTGTCCCTAATCGTATACGTCAATTCCCACTTCCTAAGAGTGCCAAGCATATTCACCACATCCTTTAACGTAGGCGCACTTCGAGCGACGCCTACAATTTGGCGATTCCACTAGGGAGGATTCTTGATTATTTATCGATTTGAGTGATCGGTATTTAATTAAGATGAGTGGATGAGACTTTTGAAAGATTCTTGAAAAAAATATTCCTGTGATTAAATTGGCATTTTTGCATCTGCATAGACGTTTTAACGTCGCATTCAGGTCTGTCACGTAGGAAAAATTGGATAACTTGGTTCCGCGTGAAGGAAAACAGGGCACCAGTCAGATCTTCTGACTGCCGTGCCACGGTAAAATGCACCGTCTGACGGTGCACAGTACTGTGACACGGGAATTTTTGCCATGTCACGGCAGTCCTAAAATCAGTCCGGTGGCTTATTTTCTTTCCTCACAGTCAACTTCCTTCGATTTTTCTGAAAAAATGTATGTGTTCTACATGCGTCTTAGCCCCGGGATATTTAAGCTCTATCAACCCAAAAACGCTCATGGAAATAAGGGTTCATACGAGTTATTAAATCCACCCAAACCATGGAGTCGAGTTCGATTTCATCACGAACTTGCGGAGCCGCCCGTTGGCATACACCCTCAAGGGAGGCTGCCTTGCTAACGCCTCCAAACTCTTAACCATGGTACTCTTTTGACACCCAAAGCTTGACCAATAGTTGAACATAGATCTTGACTCTAGGTTGGGAACTGTTTTTACATCATCGTGCCTAGATGCTATGTGTTTGTTTGGTGCTAACCCTCATGTGTTTGCTCTTTAGTACGGACTTAAAATCGGTTAAAATCTAGAAAAATCACAAAACTGACCTGGAACTGCGCACCGTGTCACGGCATGTTCTGCCGCGCCACGGTGAATTGTGCCGTGACACGGGGCTCTCTACCGTCTGACGGTGAATTGTGCCGTGACACGGTGCCCAGGAAAGATGTCCTGTCAGTCTTTTTTCAATTTTTGTGCGTACGTATATGGTTGTTGTGTCCAGTTTGGTGTCATGTCTAGCTGTACGCTCAAAACACGCGTCCATAACTTCACATAATCACTCACATATCGTGTTCACACACTTTTTTCTTTAAGTCGTGCACTACTTTTTGACCGTATTTTAGGGAGGTCTTGTTTTTGTGTCGTTTTTTTTTTCGGAGTAAGTCGGATGGTATTCTCCCATATTTTTTTTTGAAAAAAAAACAAGTAGAATTTCAAAATTATAGATTTTTAATAATAAAAAAATTTTCTTTTTATTCTTTTTTTTAATCCGGATGAGTTAAGGTTAAGTTTGGTCATTAAACGTGTGTTTGTTTCGGTGTCACAGCACTTGGTCAAGAAGCAGGGGTAGATTTTTACGGTTCGAGTCCATACCTCAACAACCTCTTATACCAAAGAGGCATACAAGGAAACCACCTCAATCATCTCCATAAGATCCATCTCCCATCTACTTTCAACCAATGGCCACCAAGGAAGACATCGAGAACCTCAACAAGACAATTAAAATTGTCTGACATGATGCAGACACTCACCACTAGAGTCAGCACGGTAGAACAAGACAATCAAAACAATGTCACTACCGCTGCAATGGACAAGATCAAGGAACAGATGAGCAAGATTTCTGAAGAATTCACTTATGTGGAACAGCCTGGAACCTCTTCGTCCATAAGAGACAAGCTTCCTGAGAAGTTTTCCACTTCTGACATTCCCAAATTCAAGCCTACTAATAATCCGCTTTTCCATTTGAAAGCTTTTTCTGCAACCATGGCTCTTAAGGGAGTAGATGTGACACTCTTCCCTACGGTGTTCCCTCTTTCCTAGGAGCATGCCTGTCAACAGTGGTTCTATTCTTTGGAATCCAAACATGTCGCGACCTGGGAGGATGTTGCTGAAAGCTTTATGAATCGTTACAAATGTAACATTCAGGCCAAGACTTCTGAACGTGAAATCTCCATTCTCAAACAGAAAGAGAATGAAGGCTTCACCACTTACTTAAGCAGGTGGAGGGAAACAGCAGCGCTCCTGGTGGATCCCCCCAAGGAGAAAGAAATGGTTCGCTTGTTCATTGCCAATCTGACTCATAAGTACAAGCAACACTTGAAGTTTCTGCCTCTGAGTACCTTTGAAGCTGTATACGATATTGGAATCAATATCGAGGATGAACTAATGAAGTCTGTTGGTAGCAACAATAATAACAACACTTGGAAAAACAAGAAGAACGACACTCCTTCTTCTTCATCTTCTAAGCCCAATAATGCTACCAACAATATCAATATCAATGATGTGCTGGCCCTTAATGCTCCTCCTCAAAGATTCCAAAGGCAAAGGAGGGTTTACACGCCTTTGGGAATGACTTATGATGCTGCTTATGACAGTTTGCATGGTCAAGGACTGATTATGCCATCGGACCATTTCCAGAACCTCGGCCAGAGAATAGGACCGCTAGCTATGTCCCCAATGCTTATTGAAAGTTTCATCAAGGCAAGGGTCATAACACTAAGAAGTGTTGGAGGCTGAAGGATGCAATCCAAGACCTGATCGATGCTAATCAACTTCTTGTCCCTCCAGGGGGCAAGAAGCCTAACATTCAAACAGGTCCTCTTTCTGATGCTTTGGCTATCATGGGAGATGAAGTCTCCTTTGATTCGTCATTACTCATTCAACCTGTGAATGAACCTCTGCCAGGAGTTGTATTTGTCTCGAGTCCTGAAGAAGTGAATGGAATTTGGGATAGTGACGATGAAGACGTCTATCTCAAGGATATAGCCTGTTCATCTCTTGGCACAAGTAAAGATGTTTGGGGGGACTTTGAGGTTAAGGTTCTCACCAGAAGTGGACGGTTGCAACAACCTAATCCACCTCCACCTCCACCACAATCACATCCGATAGTTGATCCCATCGATCCTGTGAACAGCGATGTGGTCAAACAACTGCAAAAGACCAAGGTGGAGATGAATGTATGGAAGCTTTTGGCCACTTCCCATGAGCATCGAAAGGCTGTGATGAATGCTCTGATGAAAATAGGAGTTGATGATGACATGACTCCTCAAGGACTGGTCAACTTTCTCACTACTAAGTTGCCAAGTACTAGCAATCTGATTTCGTTTTCTGATAAGGATCTGCCCCCGGAAGGGGACCAATATAATAAGGCCTTACACCTCACTGTGGTGTGTAGGCAGATGAATGTTTCTATGAGCCTGGTTGATAATGGCTCTGCAATCAATGTGTGCCCACTCCGTACTTCAAAGAAGTTGGGCATAAAGAATGAAGAACTGACTCCCTCCACTCAAGGGATTCGCGCTTATGATAATACTCGCCGTCAAGCCATGGGTACTATCATACTGAATATAACTACTGGGGCCATTGAACGTCGCACCAAATTTCAGGTGGTGGACATTAAGGTCTCTTTCAATCTGTAGTTAGGACGCCCTTGGCTTCATGAGCTAAAGGCGATTCCATCATCGCTGCACCAGATAGTGAAAGCCATAGTTGGAGGGGTTCCGATTACTATTGATGCTTCTCCTATGCGCATTCAAGTTATTGATACTCCTATCGTCCATGTTGAACATGACGAAGAAGATGAAGATCTTTGGGGGTTTTCACTTGATGATGTTCTCGTGATTGAAGAGGAGGAAAAGTGTCATCTCGACTTCGATCCCTATTCAAACACCAATATCAATGCCATTCTGAAGAAGCAAGGTCATTTCCCTGGAATGACCCTTGGACTCAAGAAGAAAATGGCTGAATCTTGGGGCCATCCTGGTGCACTCAAGAAGGATACTTTTGGCTTAGGATTCAAGCCAACAAAAGAAGATGTGAAACAAGCCTTATTGAAGATGAAGGCTCGCAATAATGCTCGAATCACGAAGACGGAAATGGCCATGGATCCATATCCGTTCACCCTCAATGGCCAGTACATCAAAGAAGAGGAAGACTTCCCATGCTATGAGTTCCCTGAGCCATTCGTCCATGATGGGATCCGTGAACTAGGATTCGAGGTGTTCCTCGATTGTTACTTTGTTGATAAAGACGAAGAGCTCTTCACCACCGATAAGCCAGCTAGCCCGAACTCTGATGATTTAGGAATCAACCTGCTTTTTGGAATGGAGAAGAATGAGTCTAAGCCGGTCCGCAATGATAACTCCGAACTCGTTCAAGCTGTCATAGCAAACAAGGATTTTGACCCCTCCAAGTTAATCGTCCAAGCTGACAGCATTTCAAGGGGATGGCGCAAGACATTGAGGATCACTACGCCGAGTGGAGAGAAGTTGGAAATAACCGCTTGCGAGGGTCCTATGTTTGATGAGTCTGAGTCGTCTGGGTCCGAGTCCGAGTAAGAGTCTAAGTCTGTAGACGAGTCCTTAGAGTCTGAGGCCGATCCTCTTTCTTCTATAAAGTTCAACCCTGAGTCTCTTGTTGAGTCCTCTCTTTCTAGTCCTAATAATTCCGGTGAGGTCGCAGCCGACCTTGCCCCTCTTGATGTATTAGCCAATGAATTCAATAAAATGAGTACCTTTGCTTACGATGTGTGTCATTCCCCCTAGCCCTGATCAATATTGCTTTGCTAATGATAAAAATGACAAAGAAACAATAAAAGCAATGGAAGAACACGAAAATAAAACAGCAGTTATCGAAGATACAGAAACAGTTAACATTGCCAATGATACGATTGTTAAAGAAGTAAAAATTGGATTAACACTAAGTCAAGATGAACACAAAGAGCTAATTAACTTGCTTAGTGAATTTGTTGATGTATTTGCTTGGTTATACCAAGATATGCCAGGAATTGACAGGGATATAGCTCAGCATACGATACCACTCATTCCAGGTATGAAGCCTGTCAAACAAAAGTCAAAGAAGAAATCAGAAAGCAGTTGGCCGCAGGTTTCATCAAAGTATCCAAATATCCAGAATGGATAGCAAATGTGGTTCCAGTTCCAAAGAAGGATGGAAGGGTCAGAATGTGTGTTGATTACAGGGATCTCAATAAATCAAGCCCAAAAGATGGGTTCCCTCTACCTCACATTGACATTCTGGTCGATAACACAGCAAACCATGCGCTCCTATCATTCATGGACGGTTACGCCAGATATAATCAGGTATTGATGGCCGAAGAAGACATTGAGAAAGCCACATTCATCACGCAATGGGGTACATATTGCTATACGGTAATGCCATTCGGGTTGAAAAACGCGGTTGCCACCTACCAAAGAGCAGCTACAACATTCTTACCATGACATGATGCACAAAGAGGTGGAGGTCTATGTCGATGATATGATCGTTAAGTCTAAAGATCGCCTAGGCCATATTATTGCATTTCGCAAGTTCTTTGAAAGACTCCGCAAGTACAACATGAGATTAAATCCAGCAAAATGTGCATTCGGAGTCACGTCAGGCAAATTACTTGGATACGTGATCAGTTCTCGAGGGATTAAAATAGATCCTACAAAAGTAAAGGCGATCATGGCCATGCCACCACCCAAAAATGAGAAGGAGATTCGAGGTTTCATTGGAAGATTGCAGTATATAAGTAGGTTCATATCAAAGCTCACAGCGATATGTGAACCTATATTCAAGAAGCTCAAGAAAAATGTCCCAGTCACATGGGATGACGATTGCCAAAAATCTTTCGACAAAATCAAAGAGTACTTGGCGAACCCACCCGTGCTAGCGCCAGCAATACTTGACTTTCCTCTTCGACTCTACTTTACGGTCACAAGAGAAACGATGGGGGCAATGCTAGCACAAGAGATTGAAAGCAAGGAGAATGCAATCTATTACTTGAGCAAGAAACTTCAAGGATATGAGACGCGATACACACCACTTGAGAAGTTGTGTCTCGCACTTGTATGGGTCGCACAGAAACTAAGACATTACATGCTCACTCATACAGTGCATGTCGTGTCCAAGATGGATCCTCTCAAATACTTGTTTGAAAAAGCAACACTCAATGGCAGATTATCAAGGTGGATAGTCAATCTTGCTCAATTTGACTTGAGATTTGTGCCACAAAAAGCCATCAAAGGTTCTGCGGTTTCTGACTTCTTAGCAGACTTTCCGCTAGAAGAAGTTGAAAAAGAATAAGATGAGTACGATTTCCCTGACGAAGATTTACTCATGACCGAAGATGATAGCTGGACACTCTATTTCGATGGAGCTTCAAACCAAAAAGGATTGGGTGTAGGAGTCTTGCTTGTATCACCCAATGAAGAGCACATCCCAATTTCCATGAAGCTCGACTTTGATATCACCAACAATGCCGCAGAATATGAAGCATGCATTTTGGGGTTAGAAACAGCTGTCGCCTTAGGAATTAGGAAACTCATAATCTATGGTGATTCTTCACTAATCATTAACCAAATCTCCAAGAGCTGGAAAGTGAGAAGTGAAAGTCTCGCTACGTATCAAGCTCATTTAGAAACTCTCACGGAGCAACTAGATGAAGTGGAATATACGTATTTGCCAAGAGAAGAAAACCAATTCGCCGACGCACTAGCTAAATTAGCATCAATGGTGTGAATTCCAACTGATACAATCAGAATGCCACTGACCATAGAAAGAAGATATGAGCCGGCTTATGTTCATGAACTCGACGATGAACAAGAACCACAAGAAAAAGATACAGAGCCATGGTATACAGATATACTTAATTATGTGACAAAAGGAGAATACCCTCCTAATACTGATAAAAGGGCACGCCGTGCTTTGAGGCTCCTGGCCTCACATTATATGCTCATCAGGGGAGAACTCTACAAGAGAACTGCAATGGGAAGAAATCGCTTATGCATAGCCAAGAAAGAAGCACATAAAACCATGGAAAACCTTCATGCCGGTATATGTGGAACACACATGAATGCAAAGATGTTAGTCCAAAAGATTTAACGACAAGGTTACTATTGGACTACTATGGAGAGAGATTGTCACGACTACGTCAAGAAATGTATGAAGTGTCAAGTCTATGCAAATTTACAGCATGTTCCACCTTCGCTTCTCTACACATATACTTCTCCATGGCCTTTCTCCACTTGGGGCATCGACATCATTGGAAAAATAACACCACCAGGACAAGGGGGCATGAATTCATTCTCTTGGCAATCGACTATTTCACCAAATGGGTCGAAGCTGCCTCATATGCTAAGCTGACGGCGAAACATGTAGCTCAATTCATTGAAAAAAATATCATATGCCGCTATGGGGTATCGCATGAGATGATCAGTGACAATGGAACACATTTCCAAGCCGAATGTGCAGAATTATTACATAATTATCATATCAAGCATCACAAATCGTCACCTTACAGACCACAAACAAATGGTGCAGTCGAATCGGCCAATAAAAATGTGAAAACTATCATCGAAAAGATGACAGAAAATTACAAGGATTGGCCAAGTAAGCTACATTTCTCCCTTTGGGGTTATCGAACCTCTGTTCGTACATCAACGGGGGCTACCCCTTTCTCTTTGGTCTATGGAGTTGAAGCTGTACAACCAATCGAACTCGAAATCCCTTCTCTTCGAATCGCATTGGAAAGCCAACTAGATGAAGTCGACTGGATTAGAGCAAGACACGATGAACTGGTCTTACTTGATGAAAAACTCTTGGCACTTTGCATCATGTCCAAACCTACCAACAGCGTATGGCGCGACATTTTAATAAAAAAGTTAAGACCAGGAACATCAAAGAGGGTGACCTAGTGCTTAAGGCACTTCGTAAAAATGTGTTAGATCCAAGAGGAAAATTCAGACCGAATTGGTCAGGCCCGTACATTGTTAAAGCCATCCTGTCTGGCGGAGCGGCACAATTGGTAGACATGGACGGTAACGGCTTCCACAACTTAACCAATTTGGATCAACTCAAGAAGTTTTATGCCTAGTCGCATGGGTTCATGACCCAATAGATCTACGTTTGGCCTGATTCCTTTTTAGGATACGTAGGCAACCCCTCAAGGGGGCCCGGCAACTTTTAAAAAAATTAAATATCCTCCCTCTGTTGGTCAAATATGCGCGTCAGTTCAGCATTGCATCACGACAAAAAAAAGGGGGGGGGGGTTTTGCCGCGACACGAGACATTCCACCGTGTCATGGTACAGTTCACCGTGGCGCGGTGGACCTGAGTGAAAAAAAAAGAAGAAGAAGAATTGTCGTGACGCGGGAATTTGTACCGTGTCACGGGATTTTTCACCGTGACACGGTGGAATTTCAGGTTTTCCATTTTTTTTAGTGACGCATTCGTTGCGAATTCATTGTTTGTTCGAGGTTTTTTTTATTTTCGTTCTTCCATTGCGTCCGATTCCTTGACTCGGATAAATAATAATAAATATGCTATTATTATTGAAATAAATGCGACTACAATTATTGGCATCATATGCCTTATTTAAAATAAAAATTATAAATCAAAAAAAGCAAAGCACTATTGATCTAATCTCTCTTTACTTTAGGAACATCCTTCTCTTGGTCAATTAGGTCGGCCTTCACCATTAATGTGTCTTTCGTAGCCCGAACCGTCACACCCCTAGTCGAACTTTAACCCTTTTCACCTTTCTTGAATTTCTTCAGTTGTTTCTCCCTATAGACCATCTTTTCTTTACCCTTTCCTTTCACATAATTCTTCTTTCTTGGCATTATAGGAGTCTTAAACTCAATCCCTTGTGTTCTCGGACCTAGACGATCTTTAGGAGGGGCTTTCTTATTTCCAAGACGACTCTTCACATCAGACTTGCGTGATCCGAATCG
Organism: Chenopodium quinoa; assembly: GCF_001683475.1. Lineage (NCBI taxonomy): Eukaryota > Viridiplantae > Streptophyta > Magnoliopsida > Caryophyllales > Amaranthaceae > Chenopodium > Chenopodium quinoa. The sequence continues at coordinate 2,040,966 of NW_018743813.1, read as the reverse complement.
TTCCCTCCTACTTCTAGGGTTTAACCATGCCTTGTATGCAATAGATAAAGGAGGAGGAGCTTGGTCACTTGCAGAAACGGTCTACAAAGGTCTTCCAATCCAATAAGTCTCGTACTTGTGAACGTTACTTTCATGCAACGATACTTCACGAGGACTATAATTATAGCGTGGAACTACTTGTTCAAGTCCATAATGCTGCATCAGTCGAGAAGGACAATAAAAGGTCAGTTTTGAGATACTAGGAACACGACAATATGGAGTATCATTCGTGCCAACCATCCTAGTAAGCCTCCACCAAGGCACCACCCAACGAATGGAAAATTCCCTCTTTGCAAAGAAATTTTTCCAATCTTCATACGACATGTTCGCAGAGTAATTCTTTTTCCTGCGGACTAGGTCGTTAGGGCCATATTTTTCAACATCGTCGGGGGCTTCAAATAATTCTAAACGCTCCATCAACCAAATCTGCAAAAAAAGAAAAAAATCAATCGTAAAAAAAAAAAATTAAAAAAAAATTTGCTGATTCCCGTGACACGGCAGGTTTCACTGTGTCACGGCAGACACCCACCGTGACACGGTGCCTGTTTTGTGTCACGGGGGCTACTAGGAGCGTATTTTTACCTACAGAAGTACCAGAGAGCCCTTCCTGATGGCTTTCCGGTCAGCTTTTGCTTCGTCAAGGCCACGAAATGTTTCTCCAAGGCACGTCAGCATAGGAGATCTTCCAGATTCGACATGTTCAAGCACAGACGCTAGACAAGCATGTCCTACCCTATTGTTTTCAAATAAAAGCTTGCTAAACTTGCAAAAAATATATGCCCTTCTACGATATACATGATAAGACTCAGAGATAGGGCGATTAAAATATATACTTGCAAGTTTTTCTAAGTCTACCTCATTACCACACACAATTCTATTTAAATCTGGATCTGTTAGATTCAGATGGCGTTCAAAATCTTGGTAATAATATTCACGTAGGGTAGGCATGGCAATAAGATTTCTAGCAGGAAATCCAAAGATTGCACCGAATTCCTCCGGCACGGGACAGATTTCATCATATTCAAATTTAAAATAGTGTGTTTCAGGACTCCAATAATCTAATGCTGCCCTAAGAAAATCATGTTCAATAGCTACATGTCGCAGGGCTAGCAAACCCCTGACATGAAATAATTCTGACTCTCTTTTTTCAGTATTGGTCAAAGAATAAGACCAGTCGCGCAATGTATTATCAAAATTCTGAGACATGATTATTGAAATATGAAATTCTAAATTATTTTGTGTTTCGTAGTTATGCATATCATGAATAAATTGGTCTTATTTTATAGCAAAAGCGCTCGAAACTGCCCAGAAATTATCTTTTCATACGCGTAAAATACACCGCTGAGTAATACACGTACCGTGACACGGGAAGTCCCACCGTGTCACGGGAACTTTTGTCGCGACACGACAAGTTCTGCCGTGACACGGTGCATAGTGCCGTGTCACGGCACCTCACCCGTTTTCTTTTTTCATCTTTTCCTATATCTATTCTGATTTTTTTAATATTTTATCTTTACTGTTTATTTTTCAGTTTTCTGAGAGTTTTATTTCTAATAAAATTCTCAACTTTTTTTATCTCTATTATTATTTTTTTTATTATTATTATCTTTATTTTATTTATTTATTTATTCATCACTTTAATATTTTATTTCTTTATCATTTTATTTATTTTTGCTTGTCTTTTTATTTCTTTTTCTTTTGGGGAAGGTCGGTACCCTCCATTACTCCACTTATGTTTTTTGTCGCGCCATTAATAAATACACCATCACGCACAATGAGTCTCAAGCACACACTAACACACAATAATAAATACATAAACTATGAATAATGTACAAAAGAGTCATAATAAATAAACATGTCAAGTGTCATCATAGTATGTACAAATAAAAACCCTCGGTCAAAAGTCTCTAGAGTCAGAATCAGTATCATCTCCACCTTGCGAATATGGGAACGGTGAGCCAAAGAGTCCTTCCATCATCCGAGTATGGGGAGTAGTGTCCCTACTAGTCCCTGTGACCTCAGAAGTAGTCAAACTCAAGGCAGGACCCGTCCAGCCGGAAAACGGTGTAGACTGACTCAAAGACGCGGGAATCGTCGGTGAATGCATCGTCCCATACATCGGAACTGAGAACAAGCCCGACACCGGTGGAGGAATCCCGGACAATGGAGCTGAAAATGAACCGGGATCCAAGGGAGTCAAAACAAACCCAAGCTCAAGCTGTGGAGGCTGTGAAAACGACTGTCGCTGCCCCTGATTCTGGCCCGGAAAGCGCTGGGAAGACTGAGGCTGCTGCCACTGAGCCTCCTGAAACGGATGAGTAATTTGAGGCTCTCGCTGAGAATGAGAGCGCCGGTGAATCTCAGGAGATCGTCTACCACGACCAAGATCCTCCTCGTCCGAGCCTCTATGCCTCGAGCGCGAGCGGGACCTCCGTTTATCCTGAAAGATACAAAATCAAAAGGTGTCAACAATGCAAAATAAAACAAATGGTAGAAGTAAAAAAATGAATGATACCTCAAGAACGTCGCTAGAGCTCCGACAACTCGCACCACGCCGAATCTTGATGATGCAATACTTTAGGGCGTCAACCAGCTTCATGAGTCCCATCATCTCCGGGCGGTTAGGCTGAGGATAAAAAAAAAAAGAAAAGTCAGTAACAAGCAGTGTTAAAAGGATGAATAATGCATCAAAAAACTAACCGGCTCAAAGACCTCGGGCAGAGACTCCTGCGCCTGTCTGTAACCCTCTGGCGCGTCAGCAATATGGTCCTCGGTGATACCAATCGGCCCTGGATAGCGGACAGACTGAGGCGGAATCTCGATCCTCCCCACAGGGCGAATGGTCGTCTGAAAAAATAATCGAACAATCAAGTTATTCGACTATTTAAAACAGAGACTAGTAACAAATATCCTCAAAAGAAATCATACCTCAGGAAGACGGGGTGGAGGAGCTAGAGAGGGAAGCAGGTCCTGCGCATAATCACTCTCCATGTGCATAAGCTCCTGCCATGGAAAAGTATAGTGCTCTCCCCTATTTATCAACTCCCTAATCAAGCGTGAGTCCAGCATCGACTCTGGTGGAGATGAGGGCACCACAAAGCGATCGCCGCTATGCTGACGAACGACACGCACCCCCAAATACCAGACAAAGCGTCCGGTACCAACCAAAATGGTGCGGTGCGCTGAAAGACGCAAGGCCTCAAGAAGATCAGTCATCCTGGCCCAAGGACGATACTGGACATCAATGGCAACCTGAAAACCAAAAAAAGTTGGCGTCAAACAACGGAAACAATGTCAGAGGGAAAATAACAGGCAACAAAACTAATTCTTACGCCGACAGAAGAGTGCCTCGGCGTAGCAGCCCACGCAGCGCAGGGACAGACTCCACCCGCGACTCTCCTCGATCACGTCAGTTGGCCCCGACAGGGAAATCATGGATCGCTCCACGACGCCGGTGAGGAGCCAAGCCTGGGAAGTACTCGTAGAACCATAGCTGCAAATAAAAGTAATCTTTAGCACATGAGTTGAACAAGTTAAAGTGAAACCAAAAGAGGAAAAGATCATCACCTCTACGACTCTCCACAGACCATAGACAGTGATGGGAGACTCGTCGTTCAGCTGCCGACACCCATGACGTAGCGATAAGAGAAGGTCGGCGTATCCGAGGCTGGCCCAGCTATAGGATCCTATCTCATGGATCCTGACCAAAGAGGGGAGGTAGCAAAGGAGTACGCGTGAACTCCTATCAGGAGAAAGGGTCATGGAGATCAGAATCAAGATGAAGATCCGCACTCGCTGCTCAGCTGATGTATCCTCCATGTCGAAGCCAAGAGCTAAAATTGAAGCCAGCTCCGATCCCCTGCTCCTAGGACCACCTCGAGACACTGGTCGGGTCCTGATATGCTGAGCGATCGGACCTAACAAATCAGCTGCCTCAGCCGATCCCCAAGACAGATCAGACATCTAAGCTACGGCCTGGTCGGTGAAGCGTAGCCCGCTAATCCGAAGTCTAGAGGGGTCACTGTCATCTCCCCCCAAGCAAAATGAAAAGTGTTGGTAGTATCCTAGAAATACTCCAACAATGCGCGAACGACCGTCGCACCGCAACCCCGGGGGCTGCGAAACCCTACAACCGCCGTATAGAAATCTACTAAACCAGCCGATTCCCACAGGGCGTTCGTAGCAGGATCCCTCGTAATGATCTGGTGAAGTCGAGGGATCAAATCACCGGCTCCAGAACCGTGGTGGCGAAGCGTGCCGTCGACTATGCCGGAGAGTGGGCGATGAGAAACATGGTTTTCACGGCAGAAAACCAACTGGTCTGGAGTCCAGAGAGGTGGAACCCACCTGCCTCTACTCGTAGAAGCCCGAGGCTCAGACTCTAAGGCATCGTCGTCCATACCCTCAGGAATAGTGGGAGTGTCCTCCCGAAAATCCTGACGCCGGCCCTGAGTAGAAAGATCGCGATCCCGTCGCCTAGGCATGCTATTATAAAGATCTAAATGCTTAGCATCATTTCCTAAGACATTTAATTCAAGTTGCATAAAGATCTAAATACTTAGCATCATTTCCTAATTTATTTAGTTGTTTATCGAATTATACACTAAATTTTTACCCTTAGGCTAAAAATTTGCAAAATTATGGTATTTAGTTTCTCCATGACAAACTAATACTACAGTTCTCCTAGCCGCATGATACTATGTTCTCCATGAAAATATAGTACATACGCAAAATATGTTTCGAAGTTGCACAAAAACAATGAATGAACACATCATGAAATATTTTACAAGGTCTACCACCATATTTTCACCATTTCAAGTGCAAAGAAGTAACATGAACATCATTTCACAAAAGTAGTACCAAAAAATGGTAATTTGCTCAATTCTCCATCAAACCATGCAATATTTGTCTCAAACTTCTCACAAACACACATACATACATATACAAGTAAAATCATGGCAAGGATTTCAACATAAAACCTCAAAATCAAAAATCCCCAAATTGATTTTTAAGGGTTTTTCATGAAATTACTTATTTGAAGCAAAATCGAGACAAAATTATAAGAAACTTACATGGATCCTCGTAGAGAATCGAAAATGAGGAAAGCAGCAAGAAATTAGAGCAAAATTCGTGAGGATTTGAGCTCCAAAAGCTCGAAAAAACCTCAGAGATCAGCGCAGCCGCCGTGACACGGTTGAGCTTGGCCGCGGCTCGGTGAAAGATTGACGTGTCACGGGGATCAAGTCCCGTGTCACAGAAAAAACAAAGGTCGCCGAAGCTCCGATGTGCAGCAACAGCACCGACGAACAACAAAAAACTGAACAACAGCAAGTCGCAGCAAAAATAAAAAAAAGAGAGAGAGGAAGCAAAACCGCCGTGACACGGTGATGAGCGTAGGCCGACGGGAGAGAAATCCGAGCGCCGGTGAGAAGCAGCCGAGACACGGCAAACCGAGCAAAAGAAAAAAAAAATTCGAGCTTTTGGATGAAAATCGGACAAGAAAGAGGATGAGCAAAATGAGAAAAATGTTTGATATTTAAAACCGAAAAATCTCGTGCAACGGACCCCGTTCCCACGTAACGGTCATATTTTGTGTGGTGCACAAGCTTTGAGTGGTCAAAGATGCCATTTTACCGATTTTTCATCCAATGGATTCCCGCGCCACGGGACCCCCTTGCCGTGTCACGGGAATATTTTTGTGTGACACGGTGGCTTTGTACAGTTATTTGTGAATATTCCTGACATTTTGACTAAGGTTGCACGATTTTTTGCGTAAATTGGACAGTTATGTTTTGCTGGAATTACGCGGGAAACTCTAATTGATACTTAAAGGGGACTAAAATTACCATTTTACTCCTAGCAAGCATCAAAGTCTATTTTTCGGCATTTTAAGCACCTAATATGGTCGGATAATTGACTTAAAGGTGTGAATCATCTGCGGCCCACGTTCAGGGATAATCGAACCATCATACACTTACAAATTTCAGCAATCGTCGGCTTTCCTCAAGCATGGAAAGTGTTATCGGTGGATTTTTCTTCAAGTATAGAAAACCGCCAAGTCGGCTTTCCTCAAGCATGGAAAGCGTTATCGGTGGATTTTTCTTCAAGTATAGAAAACCGCCAAGTCGGCTTTCCTCAAGCATGGAAAGCGTTATCGGTGGATTTTTCTTTAAGTATAAAAAACCGCCAAATTCCTGTGTTGGCTTTCCTCAGGCATGGAAAGCGTTATCGGTGGATTTTTTTCAAGTATAGAAAACCGCCAAATTCCTTTTTCGGCTTTCCTCAAGCATGGAAGGCATTATCAGTGGACTTCTTCAAGCATAGAATGACACCAAATTCGTTCGTCGACTTTCCTCAGGCATGGAAAGTATTATCCGGTAGCTTTCTTCAGGCTTAGAAAGCTACCAAGCTCTTCAGTCGGCTTTCCTCAAGCATGGAAAGCGTTTCAACAAATGTCACTCGGTGGATTCCTTTAAGCTTAGGAAGCTGTCAAATTCGTTTGTCACCGATACACTGGTGCCAGATACGTATTCTATCCCTTTACTCTTTTATCTGTGGAATTAACATTTTTCTGCACGTATCGACGTATAGTATACAGAATGATTTAGAATCGCAGAACGTCTTAATTCATTCTCCTTCCCTATCGGCTACTTTGACTATCGTTTTCGAAACTGACGTTTCTAAAAACTCAGTCAAAGTGGGGGCTTCTGTAGACACCTAAAAATGTCTCTCCAAAACCAAACCCGATGATGAACAACCTTTCACCGCTACTATTGGTCGGGTTCAGTATTTAATCCCGATAGTGCTTAAAAAATCGTATTTAATTAAATTCATATTTTTGAACAGTCCATGGATTGGTCTTGATGTTTGGTAAAAGCATAGTTTTTATTTCAGCCCAAACTTATTATTTAATTTTAGCCCAAACCCTTTTTTTATTTTTGGCCCAAACCTTTTGTTTATTTTTATTTAATTATTTTCTTGTTTTAGCCCAAATAATAATAAGTCAGAAAAAGCCCGAAATTATCAATCGGCACTTAAAATGCCGAGTGAAATTAGGGTTAAAAATGTATTTAGACCGAAAAGTGGGCTGGAAATTCCCGCGCCACAGTAGACAACCACCGTGTCACGGGAATCCTTCCTGTCTGACGATGGGATTTCCCGTGACACGAGAAGTCTGCCGTGACACAGGATGTTCCGTGTCTTTTCCGCGTAAACCCTTAACGCGTTTTCTTTCCCGTTTTCTGAAAATTTCCCGCGTCACACTAAAAATGTACCGTGTCACGGGAAAGTTTGCCGTCTGACGGTGGGACTTCCTGTGTCACGGTACAGTTTGCCGTGCCACGGGATGCTTTTTAGGTTTTTATCAGTTTTAGGGTTCCGTGTGCTCCCTCAGCACATTTTCCCTATAAATACCCCCTCATTTCTGATGTACGGGGCACCAATTAATTCTCTCGAATTTATTTTTCTCTCTTCTATGCTTTAACCTAAACACTAGCCTCCCCTTTTCACTTCAAAATTCCTTCTTCAAGTGCTCAAAGGAGCCATACTTTACTCGTGGTTCTGTCCTTAAGCCAAGCACTACAAGAAAATAACCTTTTCGTAGCGATTATTTTAACCTTTAGTATCGATTGTAATTGCAACAAAAAGCTTTCCCAACGAATGGTCATTCGATACAATATCTCCCGTTGCCTTAGCCTTTAGTAGTGGTTTTCAATATCGCTGGGGTTGGCCTCAATAATCGATACGAAAAACTACATCCAATCGTGGTGATTATTGTAGTGATTACAATCACTATAAATGTTCAACTCATTTTCTTAAAAAAAAAAGAACATGCGTATGATCTTTACAAGATTCGAACATGCAACCTCAAACTCTTATATTAAATGTTTCACCAATAAGCTATGAGATATTTTATGGATTCTTTGTCAAACAATATTTATATATCTAGTGTTGAAAAGGCTTTTCGTATCGATTTATAAATAGTGTGGATATGTATTATTATGCTACGATTGTAAATGATACGATTTCTCAAAATTATATAAATGTGTAAAAATAGTGTGGATATGTATCATTATGCTTTCCGTATCGATTTAATATGGGAAAACCATGCCGATTGTAAAAATGATACGACATCCTTAATTATTTCATAAACATACTTGCATATTGTAGCGAATGAACAATCGCTACGAAATAATCACTACGAAAAGTGATTTTTCTTGTAGTGAAGGCGTGAAAGGTAGACTGTTTGAGGGTTTGGCCCCAAATTAACTCTACTTTATTTAATTTAATTTAATCATTGTTTTGTTATTTCCTTGAAGTTACTAACTCGTTTATTATTCTGTCGTTGCAAACAAACAGAATCAAAGTAAGAATCATGTTCCTTTTATTTCTATTATTTTTCTAACGATGTTATTTTGTTGGAATTGTGATTAAATTGCTTCCAATATTAATGTTTATTCTATTATATTTATTGATCACCATATTGCATGTTTAGAGGGAATATGTAATTGAAAATCACGCCTAATAAGATAATTTGGACAACCGGTTTAGGATCCTTTTAAATCTTGTTAATTAATTCAAGTGATCACCAATATTTTAGAATTATGTGTGCATTAATATTCAACCAATTTAGTTGAATAATAGTTTGGAGCGAATTGAATATTTTGTTTGTATGCCTTTGAGATCACAGGAATGCTTTTCAATATAAGAATCGAGTAGAGGCCAATACGGGCGAATGTGACTCCATGACTCACTTCGTACCATCATCCCCGATCCTCCTTTCGTGGTTCCGAACCATATGGAGTTAGTAATTTCATGGATTAGGAATGGGGTGTAACCTTCACGGGTCAATCGTTGTTGCCTATCGTTGTCCCTTTTCGTGGTTGCCTTATAATGATCCGTGAACGGTTTACAAGTTCCTTAAAAACTTGTTGGCGGCTCCCTACTTTCCTTGTCCCTAATCGTATACGTCAATTCCCACTTCCTAAGAGTGCCAAGCATATTCACCACATGCTTTAACGTAGGCGCACTTCGAGCGACGCCTACACTACCATGATATTATATGATAAAAAGAAATAGGAGGCATCCTAAACATGATACTAGAAACGTACATGATATTAGAAATATTGGTTATTACCCTAAACATGATACTAGGATTCATAAAGACATCCTAACATGACACAGGAATTAATGAAATAATCTAAGCATGCTTTTTATAGAAAAAGAATAATTAAATTACTTACTTCGATGTCTCGTATCTCTTTCTAATGACAAAATACACGCGTTAGTAACTTCAAGGAAAATATTAAATCAAATAATTAATTTAAATAATTGAAATAGAGATTTGGGACCAAGCCCTCAAAAATTATCAACATTTCACGTCGTCTAGGGTGAAGATAACTTTGAACTTGGCTAGGTGTTGTGAATGTGGAATTTTGTATTTGGGGAAGGTTTGGAAAAAGAGAGGGAGAATACGCTTTTAGCTTGAGAGAATTAAGGATGGTTGAATCTTGATGATTTTGAGGTTGTTGATGAATGAAAAACGGGGAAATACGACCCAATTTATAAGAAAATAGTTCAGAAACGATCGAAAAGAATTAGAATTTGAATCGGAATAAAATTGACCCCTGTCGCCAGCGACAAAGCCCACCGCAAAACAACAAGCATCACGCATGGGGACACACTCTGTCGTTTGGTGATAGCTTTGTCGTTTGGCGCTGATTAAAAGATAAAATGCTCTTCTGTACGGAATCCTCTTCTAATAAAATTAATCAATAAACTGCGCTTTTATCAATTTAAAATAAGATTTTATCGTAATAAAACACTTGTTTTATTTCAAACCAAACTCATTATTTTTCTAAAAAGATAATTATCGATCCTAACACTATTAGAACTCACAATAACCTTCTAGACTATTCCAGAAAATTAGAATCAATCCTAATAATTTTAGGAATAATAATTAATTGGACCTCCACTAGATCATTAGGCCATAAAACCATTTCAGACCCAATTTAGTATTTTGGTCATAATTCCTCATTATTCATCGGATTTGGGCTTACAATATATCATTAGATTTACGAGCTCAACCCAACTATACTATCATTGGACCCTTATCATGGACCAAGCTAAATTGGACCAACTATATTCATAAATAGAGTAGATTTTCGAAAACAGAAAGAAAGATTTTTATTTAAATAACCGCATCACAAGACTTTTCACACTTTCACCTCTTTCGATAATCAAACGACGTGAAAAGTATTCATCACTGGGTTTAGTTTTTAGGGAGACACATATGGGTGTCTATAGGTGGTAATGGGGGGCTGGGAGTGGTAGCAAGGGACTCTGACGGATGCATATTATGGGTAGCTGTTAAGAAGATTCCTGCAAACATGGATGAGGAATGTGCAAAAGCTGCTGCAGTTCGTTATGAGTGTCAAATTGCTGCTAGACTTGGCCATTCTCGTGTTTGGGTCGAAAGTGATGTTGAGAAAGTTGTCAACAATGTTAGGAAGGAAATGAAAGGTTGTGCTCCTATTTGGCTAATTTATGATGATGTAGATTGTCTTGCAAAATCTTTTCATGTTTTTTGTATTTCTAATATAAGTAGAGCAGGAAATACGGTAGCCCATCTCATGGCTAGATGGGATACTCGTAACAGTAATGAGCTTATTTGTATTGGTAATGTTCCGCAAACTCTTGCCTGCGAACTTTGATTTGGAATAAAAATCCAACTAACGTATTCCCTCAAAAAAAAAATTACTTTAGTTTGTTGAAGATATTTTTTAACAAATTTAATTTTTTATCTATATAAACCACTAGTGGAAAAAACTTCATTTGTAACGGCTCATTTGTAATGGGGATAAGGAAAATCGTTACAAAAAGTATATTTGTAACGGGCAAAATATATGTCCGTTACGGAAAAAACTCATTTGTAACGGACAAATAAATGCCCGTTACGAATATTTTATAATTGTAACGGACAAATAAATGTTTGTTACGAATCGTGGATATTTGTAACGAACATATACAAAGTCCGCTACACCTAAATCAAGCAGCTAGGGTTTAAAACTACTCCGTATGATTATTTCGCAGCCGCTTTTCCTTCTCAAGCGCACACACACTCTCTCTCTCTCCTCTTCTCTTCTACCTCTCTCTAGGGGTGTCCGTTCGGTTTTCGATTTGGATTTAGTCCAAATCCGATCCAATCCGAACTATAATACGGTTTTCAATTTTCCGATCCGACCTGATCCGAATTTCTCTCCCAATCCAATCCGATCCAATCCGAATTAAAATTCGGTTATTTGGATCAGATCTATCCGAATTATAAGACATTATTTTTTAGCGCCTAATACGATTATAAAAATAAAACTATAATATAAATTAAAGTCGTCAAAATCATGATTAAAATATGTAGTTCAACATCAAGTCATTAGTTAATTAATACAAAGTCCCCCCTAATTTATATTATGTCATATCAAGTATTTGAGCTAAAGTTCAAAAAATAAAGAAATCCATATATATACAAGCTTAATTTTACAATTCGGTTTTCGGTTTGGATTGGATCTAATTAGGATCAATCCGATCCAATCCGAAAATCCGAATTTTAAAAAAATCTCAATCCGATCCAATCCGACTTAAAGTTCGGATTTGATCCGAATTGATAATTCGATCTGGATTGGATTTCGATTTTAATCCGAATTGTGGACACCCGTACCCCTCTCTCTCCTCCTCTTTCTGTCTTTCACCCTCTATCCTCCTCTTCTCTTCTTCCTCAAGATCGAGTTGGCCAGTCCTAGCAATGACGGCATTAGCGCTATGAGTTGATACAAATCCACCTTTCATCGTTTCCCCCTCTCGAAATGATCGATTTTCCTGTAGGTTAATGCTTTTTTCTTATTTTCTGTTTAAATTATTTCATGTTTTTTGAGTTTTTGTTTTGCTCAAATTTACAATTTCATGGTCTTCTAACCAGGGTTTTTTTTTTTTTTAATTCAATTTTTCTCCATAGAAAATGTGGCTTTCTCAATTACACGCAGCACTGCAAATTACTCAATTTTGACGACATTTAAATGTCAGTATTTCTTGAAATTATATAGATATGTGTTTCTTAGCTTTCGAATTACAGATGTTCATTTGAAAAGGTTAATGTTTTTTTTAAATTTATTTTATTTTGCTATCGTTGATGTTTGTCCTCAATTTTATACTTGTAATTTTATTTAGATTCATTGATTTTATAGATTATTGGGATGATTTGTGAGTAAATTGGGTAAAAATAATTGATTATTGATGGTCGATCAGGGTTCAAATTGGTCACTGAACTTCTTTAAATTCCCAGACCATAAGATTAAATAAGGATATATCCTTGTATTTTGTGGTGTTTTGATTTCATGGTACAATTACTTTGCTCTTAAAACAGACAACCATGTTAGTGCATGTTAATAGAGCTCACGAATTTAGTTGGTGAGTGGATTTATGTTATGAGATTTTTGCAAATAATTACTCACAGCCTTGTGTTGTGGTGGGAAATTGCCTATAGTTTAGCAACTAGGGTTTTACTCGATTGTTTGTTTAGAAAGTAATTTGATTAGAAATTCATAGACGAACTTGTTCTGATTGACATTGTTGCCACTGTTTGAGTTGGATTTCTAGTCTGAAAATTGCTGCAATATTTTCTATGTTCTTATTCGATTCGATTATAGTATGATACTAATGCTTTGCTCTTTCTTTGTCAAAAATGTTGCAAGAAATCGATTAAACAGCAAAGACGGCCATGAAAATTGACATCGAACGCGAAGGCAACACATATTTGATCACCATGGGGAAAGACAAAATCACGGCTACATGTCCAAAGAGACTCTATCCATGGTCAGAGCAATCGCAGTCGGAGGCGAAGGAGTGGGTCAGTAATGTTAAAAAGATTTATCGAAACAGGAACAAGAAGCAACCCCTTGTGGTTGGCCTCTACGCAGTTCGGAAATTCGACCATTCTGATGGTCAAGCAGAGTTATATCTTAAGCCTAAGCAGGTTAAATGTATGCAAATCCTTTCCCTATCCTTCAATTCTATGTTTTATGATGAATTTATACAATTTGCTGTTTAAAGTTTTTAACCATATAATAAGAATTATACCTTAACCAAATGTAGCATATTCTTAATATATGATAAGAACTTCATAAGTCCATAATAGGTATCTTCTATCTTGTATAGAAAGTATGTGAATAATGTGGATGTCAACGAGGTTGATTAAATTCTTAGGGTAATATATGAGTATATGATGTGTAATCATATGAACCACGAGTATATGAGGTCTTTTCTGACTAATTGTGGAATTGATTTATTGGAGTGTGTATTTTCTAGATGCTGGGTATTGTATTGTTCTTTGTAAAATTTGGACTGGTGTTCCAAAATGTTGCCTTCAAGTCTTCAGTGTTGTGTATTCAGAAAAGGAAAACTTTTGTATACACCCGGTTTTCAGTAATTTACTGTACATTGGGTACACTTTTGTCAGATTTAGTGTCACTTCCCTCTCATGATTAAATGTGAATGTATGCTCCATTGGTGATTCCCTCATGGCCGAACCCCAGTCTGTGGGTTGATCTCACATTACAATCTCCAACAGCCTTTAGAGGAAAACTAGTGTTTTTTTTTTTTTTTTAAACCAGGAAAACAAGTGTACTTGTGATTTGGTTTAGCTGTTCTTTTAAAGTTTTAGTTATTAATTTATTAATATTAATTGTATACTATATTTGTATAGAATATAAACATCTCTCATTAAATGATAAAATGGTGTGCAAGCAATCTAGCATTTTGCTAGTTTTTTTTTAATTGATTATACACTATTTGTAACAGGCAGATTTTATGCCTGTAACAAATAAGTAGGTATTTGTAACGGGTAAAACATGTCATGTTACGAATAACGGAGTTATTTGTAACGGGCACCTAAGAAGCCCGTTATGAATAATGGGTTACTTATAAAGGGCTTTTCAGGTGCCCATTACAAATAACAAAGGCCATCGATAACGGCTGCCGCCTGTTACGGATGGACATTTTTTGCTTATTACGAATGGTCTTTTTCCACTAGTGAACTAAATTATTAAAAGAACATAGGGAATAATTTAAATAACCCTGCTGACGTGGCATGGGATCTAACTTAGAATTTAATTAATTACCACCCATAAGAGTGATAAAATTGTACGGTTATTACTTTCAGTAATTTTTTAGCGAATTAGGCTTATTATGTCGTCACTTATTACCTTATTTATAACATTCTAGTCTCATCTTTGTGATCTATTAGTCAATGTATTAGTCCGAAAATTTAATTTATGATGTTACTTTTTAGTTAAATAAAAAATGTAATTTCTGTCATTTCAATCTATTTCTATTATAAAATGGAGGGAGTCTTTCCAAATATAATAGAGCTAAGAAACTACATCTATGATAGAGCCTGTTCTCATTGACTAAACTGAGCTGAAATGAACTAAACTTATTAGAGCTGAATTAAAGTGAAATGAAAAGAACTGAACTTATTAGAGTTGAACTAAACTAAATTCAATTGAGCTGAACTGAACTAAACTGAACTGAAAATAATCTGACAACAACAGAACCTAAGCCTACACCATAACAATTAGAAAGAACAATGTCAAGTAAAAAAAATTAAAAAATCCACTTAAAACATGCCACCCAAAATGAATTAGAGGGAGTTAAAACTTTATGTCAATTTCAATACCGGTAAACTTGAGAAGAGGAATCCTTTCAGTCTACCTTTTTTTTTTTTTTAATCGTCCTTTAGTTAAATGGTGAGATGGGCAAAAGTTATTACTACTGCAACAGCAACACCAATCAATAATAATATTGATGCTAAAAAATAAAAATACAAATATAAATAAAATAAATAAATACATAAATTAATAACAACAGATGAATGAAGGAGTTGATGAATGATGAGGTCAGTGAGTTGGGCCATAGGACAAAACATTACACTAAAATAATAATAGCAATACATAATTATATCCAAACACATGGTGTACCAGATAGAAAGAGAAACACTGGGGTGGCCTAACGATAGAAATTGTTAAAAAGAAAATTTTTTTTATTAAAGAAAATAAAAAAGCTTCACCAGAGAAGCACATGGTTGAAATGTAAAGGTAACCCATAAATAAAATAAAAAGTGACTCACTTTTCTCTTTCTTTTTTGGTCTCTTTTCTTACTTTTCTTCAATTTTAATCTTTACCAAATATATATATATATATATATATATATATATATATATATATATATATATAAGCATATAATTTTTAATTATATAAGTATTATCTACAAGTAAAAATAATTTGGTTAAAACAAGTTAGGAAGGATATGAAATATATGTATTTACATAAAAATTCAGGTATTTGATCATAAGGAATAGATGAGGAAGATTTTTATGGATGACTCTACGGAATAATCACTCTTAGTTTATGCATGTAGGCGACCTCACTTATGAGTTTAAGGCTTTGATTGATAGATATAAGTAAAATGTATAAGGTTGACATATTGAGTTGAGTCAGGAGTGTACAACATCATATAGAATATATTTTGCTTTTATATAAAAACAATATTAATATTTAAAAAAATTGCTGCATGATTTATGGAACAGAAAATATAAATCAAATTGAGTTTCCTATTAGCTTTCATGGAGGGACTCAACAACAATTTTATAATAGATATAATTTACAATAAACTATATATTGTCCAATCCTTGTATTATATTGATTTATTCTATGATCAATTTTGTTTTATAGAATGATTTCAAATGTTTAGAACAATACGAGGAAATGGAGGTAATATTTTTTTTTTTAAGATTGAAATGAAGGTAATATAGATATATGTACTTCCCTTGATGTGTACTTTATATTAATTACTTAAACATCTTAAATCTCGGTCTTATATATTATATTCATACGTCCATCATAAAAGTAATTGTAGTATGTTGAGATGACAAAACATAATATGTGAAATATTTTGGGGCATAATTGTACACATAAAAGTACAACAAATTTAATAATTTTTTTTTCATTTTTATGTTGTCATCATACATGCATCTATATTTTTTTTCTTTTTATTATACACTCACACACAAATTTTATCTAGGTATTCATATGGCCTCCGAAGTTATGAATATTATGAAAGAAAAGTACTCAGTAATATATTAATTTGTATTTTGAAAATGATAATAATCCAGAGTAAAAAAAAAAAAAAAAAAAAAAAACCGGAATCACACGTAGTTTTCCTAAAGACAAATGAATAAAAATGAAACAAACTCAAACCTACGTCTTGAGCATCACTGGTCTCTGCATAAATAGAAAGATAGACAGTGATCATATTCATTCATATATATCATCTCATCTCATGAATAAATGTCTCTGAAGTTCACTGATTCCCATGAAGAGAGAGAAAAATGGAAAAGAGTATAAATGTACTCGTATGAATTTCGGGGAGAGTTTGTTTGTGTCTGAGAGGCTTTGTATGGTACTGAGAGCGACGACTGAATCTGTCATTAAGCGTTACAACTGTTGGCACTGAAAAACATGGTGTCTGAATCTCTATCAGCATTTATATGGTAAAAGGACCATCTTTAAAAAAAATATATATATATTTAAAGAAATATATATGTCCAGTGATTAAAGTGCTTGTCTCTCTTTCTCAACATTCAAATCATTTCTCCGTATGTTTTTTAATTATATTTATTTTATTTTGATTTCTTTGCATCTTTTCTTTTCGTATAAAATGAGGTATAGTACTCACAATTTGATCAACAAAATGAAAATTATACAATCTTTTTAAGAAGTGTTTTGGGGTTTTAGATAACAATTTAAGGTCTATTAAAAAAAAATTAACAATTTAAAGTTATACTCCCTCCGTCCCCGATTGATAGTTACTTTTGCTAAAAAATCACGAGAATTAAGGAGAAATAAAGAAAGTACATTGAAAAAGTAAATTTATATTTGGTATGCAAAAAACTAGAGAGAGAACGTAATTAAAATACATGGGAAGTAAAATTTACATGGGAAAGTTAAATTTGCACAAATATTTTTGCAAATGTTAGAAAATTTTGGTAAAAAAATAATATTAATGGTACTACAAAAAAGCAAATGTGATTAACATTTTGAGTCATAAAAAATAGCAAAAGTGACTATCAATCGGGGACGGATGGAGTATTAACCTAAAATGTATGTAAAAATCACGTATTATTCGTATAGTTAATTTTTTTTTTTTAAGTATTAAATCTTTTGTCATCAGTCATCTTATTTTACAATCTCGAAAAATTTGTTAATTTTTGTCTTTAATAAATTTAAAATCTAAGATTAGTTATGTTTTTTTTTAAAAAAAAAACAAAAGTTCTTAATCAAATTTATCAAATGAAACAAAAAAAAAAAAAAAAAAAAAAAAAAAAAAAGGAACATCAAGTGTATTTTCGAGTTAGGCCATTCTTAAAACAATAATGTGTCCACCATAATATACTCCATAGCAATTAAGAAAAAAAAAATTGTGAGTACGGAATACATGATTGTAACGTTATTCAAACCAAGTTGGTCGGTCAAATTTAACAATTTAGTCCTTTATAAATAAGGGACAACATATATCTCAACCTCATTTTAGTGAGATTTTATGCAAAATCTTAGGATCTTATGAAATATCGATCCCTACTAATTAATACATCAAGTAGTACACATATAAACCATGAGAATTGTAAAATCTGATCTGTACAAGAATGAGATTTTAAAGTCAAATTAGAGAAATAAAAATACTAATAAATGTTTTGAGGAGGGGTCAGGTCATCTCAGTCCTTATCTGAGCCTCTGACCAACTTCACCCAACAAAGATTTCTGAATAGTCCAAGTAAGATTCCGGCTCTTTCTTAATTCTTGGATGATTTTCCAATTATTATCGCAAGTTAATATCACTTTATAAATTAATACCGCAAATTAAAAAAGTTGTGAATTAGTACCGTCAAAAATTTTAAAATATTGTGATTACTACCAAGTCCCCATTAAAACCCAATTATGACGTCATTATATCCCTTTAACCCGTGTTTGACCATGGTTAAGGGATTTTACCAGCCCCCCAAAAAGAAAATGGATTAGGGATATAATGACTTCATGTTAAGGGCTTTAACCATGGGTTAAAGTGATATAATGACGTCATAGTTGGGTTTAATGGGAGTTTGGTAGTAATCGCAACATCTTAAAATTTTTTGCGGTAGTAATTCACAACTTTTTTTATTTTGCAGTAGTAATTTACAAAGTAGTACTAACTTGCGGTAGTAATTGGCAAATTTTCCTTAATTCTTTTACCCTAGTGTTTTAATAAAAATATATATATGTTCCCTTAATACCTAAATAATCGCAACAATAGTAATAGGTTAAATGATTAATAAATGATTCTTTGAGAGTGAGGGATAGTTCAAGTGGTTAGAGCTTTCCTCCTGATTTCAGGAGATCGTGGGATCGATTCTCACCCCCGGCCTCATGGCATTAAAAAAAATAAATTAATAAATGATTCTTTTAAATGGAGAAAAACAAATATAGAACACTAAATTATGTTTAAATAGTAAGTATTGTAATTATTTAAAAAAAACAACCTAACAAGATAAGTGCTTTATTTATATTAATATAAAATACAAAGTACATTAAAGTAAACAATGAGATCTTCCTTTTTCAAGCTATTAAATTATTCTATGAGATTTTCTTTAACACTAGAATGGGAATATTATTATTGATTATTCAAAGCCTTAATTCATAATCTACATATTACAAACAAAATACCAAACATTAAAGAACAAAAATATATCCTTAATGAAGGCCCTTTATCTACTTATATTATTTATATGATTTTACCAAATTTAATCAACAAATTAACAAACTTCCCTCCACACCGAAAAAAAAAAAAAGAAAAAAGAAAAAAGAAAAAACAAAAACAACTAACATACACATGAACTCTAAGTACTATCATAGGAGTCTCTCCATTTATATATTATGGTTAAAACCTCCAAAATGAAATATTTAACGACACAATCAAGGGCACGCAATAGT
The DNA here is from genome assembly GCF_001683475.1 of Chenopodium quinoa. Taxonomy (NCBI): domain Eukaryota; kingdom Viridiplantae; phylum Streptophyta; class Magnoliopsida; order Caryophyllales; family Amaranthaceae; genus Chenopodium; species Chenopodium quinoa. The sequence goes on along the minus strand of NW_018743813.1, from coordinate 2,021,856 downwards.
AGAGGATAATGTGTAAAGAGCTAACGTCTAAATTTTTATTGCAAATTATTTTCATCTTCAACCTGGCTTTCAGCAAGAGAGCTGTTCTGGTCTTCTAGATGAAGAGCATATGTTGTTGCCGTCGTCGTTGTCGTAGGCGAAGCGTGGAATTGTTGTTTACAAGCATGACAAGTAATTTGCATGAGAGTGGCACTGATTTGTTTCATAGCATGGTCTTTGAGTGTTTGAGCTTTGTCTAACTCAGCTTGCGCTTGTTGTTTTATACGCTTGGCGTTAGCAAATTCTCTTTCTGCTAGCTCAATCTGTCGCTTCGCCTCTCTTCTTGCGTCTTCTGCGTATGCTTTTTCTGCCATTGCGAGTTTTAGTTGCTCGCTGGCTTGTTCCTTAAGCGTCGTTGTTTGATGTGAAGGACTCGATGCTGAAGCGGCCTTGTTGTTTGATTTTGAGTTTGTTTCTGCTGTAGCGTTCTTTTCACCCATATCCGAGGTGGAACCAATGGATAACTGAAGCTGAGTCGATTGGTTCTCGTGATCTGTAGCTTTAGGAGACACAGAGAGCTGGAGCTCAAGATTGTGAAGGTTCTCGGATAATGATGGCTTTGACATTGTCGTCGTCGCTGTTTTCATTGTTAGGCCAGTGTTACGCCATGGACCAGCCACATTAACATTGTTGTTATTAGTAGCATCATTCGACGGGCTGGAACTCGATGCAGCTCGTGATAAACAAACCGTTGGCTGCTGCTGATGCTGTTGTTGATGATGTTGCTGTAGTTGATTCAAATTATTGTCTCCGGGTTGATGATGATCTGTAGAGCGGAGACGTCCCATGTGACAAGCGTCTTGGTGTTCGATGAAGCTTTCAACTCTATAGTATTACAAAAGATGAAGACAAATGGAAGAAAAACAAAAAGAAAATGAGATTAGTCAAATATTCATGATGAGTAAGTTAAAATGAATAGTTTGTTGATGCTATAAAAAAGGTAGAAAAAAGTGGGTTTTTTTCAAAAGCAAGCTTCATTGCGTCGTTTGTCCTTATACATAGAGATGAGTAGTAGTCTAGTAAAGACAAATAGAGGAAGACGAAATTTTGAGTCTTGTTGATTGACTTACATACGACATGTAGGGATTTCACAAAATTATTATATTCTTATTCTTAATAAACTCATGGAATTATCATCTCCAAAATCTTATTGTAATAAACTAAACACCATAACTTACTTGTAACAAGAAAACATATTAATCTTGTTTATAAGATCAAATTTTCAGAGTTGCAACATGAGTTAGTTCATAGATTTTGAACAACAAATTTTGACATTAGAAATGGAAGTTTATAGAAAATGATTATGCACAAAGCCAATGAAACTTTTTCTAGAAAGATGTGTACTTTCATTCTTAATTAAATAGTAGCCATGTTTGTAATTAAGGAATAGGTTCCATTACCTAATACGGAGTAACAAATTATTCTTAAAAAAAAAAACGTCAAAATTATATAAATTTTATACCATTATGACCATTTATAGAGTATTTAATTAACAGTTTTAAAATAATTATTTAATATCAAGTCAAAACATCTATGCCCAAAAAATATATATATTTTTTCCTAATATTGTATTCAGATGATAATTCTTATTCTTAACCTTATAAATACTAAGTCCCTTAATTTATATTAGTTGCAATAAAGGAATTTAATATATCTCGCTAATAATACCCGTTGTTGCAACAAAAAAATTAACGGAAGTAGTATTATTATTCCGTAGAAGAAGAGTGTACCTGGAGAAGACCCGGCCACAATCACAGGAGTGGCCGCGAGTGCCACAGGTCTTAAGATGAGCTTTATAATCAGATTGAACAGCGTAAGCTTTAGAGCACTTATCACAGACCCATTGCTTATGATTACTGTGTTTACGGCGGAAGTGTTTCTTGATGCCAACCAAGTCGCCGAGTGCATGGCAAGGATCGTGGTGAAGGCAAGTTGGTTCGGGGCACACGAATACTCGTTTTTTAACAGCCGGATTCTCTCGTTTCAGTAGCTTCCATGGTACTTTATGCCGCCTTCTATGCATCTGTAAGTTTTGATCCCTTTGAAACCCTTGATTGCAGATCTCGCAGACGTATCGGTCCGACTCTAGCAGTGTCTTCGGCGATAGCGACACCACCTCCGCATCTGGATCTGATTAATCAGACAGTAAAACATTCTCATTAATTAATCAGGATATTGTTATGTATGTGATGAGACAAGGTATTATTATTATAGTAACAGTTGAGATAAATCACCTGGAGTACCAGCAGGGCGGCGTTTGCGCTTGCTACTATTCCCGTTGTCAGCTGGACTACTACCACCCATATTGATATGCTCCGACGACGGAGCTGAGGAAGAAGAAGAACCGCCTAACATGGTTTTGGTTGATTTTGTTGTATGTTTGATTGTCTAGAGTGTGATGGTGTAATAATATGATGTTGAAAAAGAAGAATTAAATTAAGAGGAAATGGTATAATTAATTAAACTGAAAACGCTAATGATGAGTGTAGTGTGTGTTTCACTTGGGTTGAGATTTGGAGAGAAAGGAAAGTGAACATGGAAGAGGGGGAAAAGGTAACATCTTTCGGTTTTCAGCTTTCTCTAACTTTATCTTTAAAATAAGCTTTCAGCTTTTTAAATCAGCTTTTTTTGCATTGCTCCTCATCTTCATTCATTAAAGACTTTATTATAAATTATTAAATTTTTTTTTTTTAATTTTTTGATAAATAAAACCGCTTAAAAAGTTAAGGGGACAGTAGAAGAGGAGAGTGAGAGAGAGAGAGAGAGAGAGAGATTTATTTGGGGAAGCAGAGAGATCCAACCACGTTGGTGGAAAATGAACCCACAACTTTGCAACTGGACAGAAAAGAAAACATCCCCACAAAGAAACAAAAACCTCATCATACCTTGGCCACTGTAAAATATATGCATGCACAAAAATAATGCAAGTATTGCCTAAATCTCCGAAAATTTTGTATCTTCTTTACAAAAAGTTACATTTTTATTTTTACTTGGTACTATTATATTAAGATAATAAAATATTTTAGGCTTCGTTTGGCATCACTGTAATTTTCTGTTTTTTGGTTTTTTGAAAGTATATTATATATGTCACATAATGAATCAAAATTATTTTGACTTATTAAAATCATGATAATTTTGAAAATTGACAACAGAAAAGTGAAAACACATTTTTCTTGTTTCCTGTTTTTGAATTTTAGTTTTTAAAAAAAATAGAATACTGAAAACCAAAAATAATGTCAAACAAGCCCTTAGTTATAGCATATGGGATTTTTTTTTTATAGGATTTTTTTAAAAAAATATCACTACAAAAAACACACAATTTTTTTTTATATCACCACAAATTTTAAAACTTTTAGGAAAATTTGTCAACCGCAGTCATTTAAAGTTTATATTTTGCAAATTGCAGTGTTTTTAAAACAAATTCCAAATTGCAGCCAAAAAGTTCTTATAAATTGTAAATTGCAGGACGATTCAACCTTTTCATCAGTTTACATTAAAAAAATATTCGGTCAAGAGTGTAGGGTCATTTTAGTCCTTAGGATCCGAATTGACCTCGGAAGCAGCAAATAAAATAATGTAAGTGCCTCGTTTTTATAGAAAAAAATAATTGCCCACAAATTGATACATTTTTGTTACGTAAAACGAGGCACTTACATTATTTTTTGGCTAATTTCGAGCTCAATTAGGACCCTTCAACACGTAAACAGATAAAAAATTGAATTGGACTTCAGTTTAAAGTTTATAAGAACTTTTGGGCTGTAATTTGCAATTTTTCTTAATGGTTGCAATTTGCAAAATACAAATTTAAACTTTAAATGGATGTAATTGGCAAATTTTATAAACTTTTATTATAACATCACAAAAAAAAATCCAAAAAATTGATTTCACCATCACTTAACTTTGCCATCCAAAAAATTGTTAGTGGTCCCCACTTTGTACACATGTCAATTATTTATTGAATAAAAAATATACAAAAATAAATTAAAAAAAGAAAATTAAAAAAAGGAATAACTCTAAAATTTTAACCCAACCACCACCGGTGCTGGTTCCCACTGTCGTCACCTAAACCCAGCTCCCACCATCGTCACCCAATCCTAGCCAACCACCCTTGACCGATGAAACTAGCCCACCTAATCTTGTACCCTAACCTCAATTTAAACCAGCCGACCACCCTCATACCTAGCACCATTGGTTTCTAGGTACGGGTTTGGGTCCATGTGAGGGTGAGAGACTAAGAAGAGTAGGGCGGTTTGTGGGTTTAGGTATGGGTGTGGGTTAGGGTTTCGGCAATTCGGCAATGATTATGGGTAGGGCAGAGGAGCTTGACGACGGTAGTTTCAGCTGTGTTACAGTGATTCGGTGACGATGTAGGCTAGGGTTTCGGCTGCTTTAGGTTGGGTTTCGATGGTTTGGTGACGATTTCGGAGGTTCTAGGGCTGGGTATGGTGACGGTGGTGGTTTGGCAATTGTCTCAGAGCTTCGGGGGTTGGGTTTGGGTGACATTGGTAGGAACCACAGGCCATGGTGGCTGGTTTAGCATTTTAGGATTTTTCTTTTTTAATTTTTTTTAATATAATAGATGATTGACACATGTATTGTGTGGGAACCACTTAACGGTTGTTTTGGATGGAAAAGTGAAGTGGTGGTGAAATCAATTTTTTATTTTTTTTTTTTTATTTTTTTTTTTTTATTTTTGTGGTGTTATGATAAAAGTTGTAAAATTTGTGGTGTTATAATCATTTTTTGGGGTTTATTTTTTGTGGTGTTATTATCTAATTTTTTTTTTTTTATTTATGTGAAAATTATAATACTTTGTGTTTCTAAGTGTTACACTTTAAGGGGGCGTTTGGTTGGTGTATTTTTTGAATTGGAAACGGATTCGATTAAACCAATATCGTTACCATGTGTTTGGTTTGAAGGCATGGTAACAATTACCATTACCTAAGGGTAATGATTACCCCTTATTTGTTACCTCTCAAAAACTTGGGGTAACAAATACCCTTACCCTCCTCTTAACAAATACTCTTTCTATGGTTAAACCAAACAAATGAAAAGGTAATAGCTAAATGATTCCTTTTCTCTTTCTTATTTGTTTTCTTTCCACTCCGTTTCCACTTTTCAAACCAAACGCCCCCTAACTAGAACATAGTTTTAAGTCGATTATTAATCAATCAATAAACACATATTAATGCTCTGTTCACTTTACCTTTATAAAAAAGAATTAGTAAAACTAATTTCATTTCAGTAAAAATAATTTATTTCAGCAAAAATTATTTTAGTTCAGTATACTTAAGTTCAATTCCTAAAAATAATTGCAGTTCAGTATAAATCAATAACTTTAAAGAAGAAACATAACATAAAATCAGTAAAAAATAATCTCAGTTCAGCAAAAATAATTTCACTTCAGTAAAATTAATTTTAATCCAATAAAGTTAATTTTAATTCAACTAAAATAATTTCAATTCAATAAAACTAATTTCAGTTCAGTAAAAATAACTCAAGTACAACAAAAACAAGGTGAAATGATTAGAGCCTAAAACACACTCCAAAAATGACATATGTCATTTGTTGTCTCTCTTAGATTTTTTTCTTAAAAATATATATATAGGAAAAAAAATCTTATACAAAGTACAATAAAAGATTAGAAAAGATTGAATGTATCCTTCCACAGTATATATTGATATCATTAACCTAAGTAAAATAAAAAAAGATCAAATTCTTAATTAATATAATTTGTGACATATACTACCTTACCATTATTAAAACAAGAATTTTTCATAAAATTTTTGTATTTAATTATGTATAAAAAGCTTTCCAATAAAGATATGAAAAATTAATTTAAGTTGGCTGATTATTGAAAAAAAAAATACTACATAAGAGAGAATGAATAATAGTGTGCAATAAATAAATATATAAATAAATCAATTGACGAGTTAAATACATATTATAAAGATATTCATTTGAATGCAAGAAGAAAATGATATAAATTTGTTGGTAAAATATATATTACATCTGTTACATATTAGTTGCAACTTTGGAATTTTTAATGTCTCACAAATATTACCCTAAACTTACAACTAATATGTACCGAAGGTAGTATAAATATACATATATACATATGCATCTTAAAATGTCTTTTTTTTTTGCTAATAATAAATTTATTTTAGGAAAATTTGTAAATTACCACCCAAAAAGAGGTCCTGTTTTGAAATTACCACCCATTAAAAACTTTATTTTAAATAACCACCCATTAAATTAATTAATCTTTCAGATTACCACCCTTTTTGATTTTCCGGTGTAAAATCCGTTTGAGGGCCCCACCCTATTTACTTCCCTCTTTTTTTTTTCTTCTTTTCTTCGACCTAACGCTCTGACTGTTCCATTAAACACATAACACATCATCTCTCTCCAATTTCCTCACTGAATTCATCTAAATTCATCAATTTTTCCCTCTTTCTTCCTTTATTTCTCTGTCAAATCCTCATCCACTCCTATACAATTGAATTAAAACCCTATTTCTTCACCTTTTTCCTGCAAATTGAATGTGTTTGGTGTACTTGCATGTACTGGTAAAGTCGCCATCTTGAAGTGATCTCGGGACCAAAAGCGTGAACTTGAAGCTCCTGCCAATTGCTGATGTCAATGGCGACTACTGAGGTAAGCAATTTTGACCCTATTCAATTGAATTTTGTGTATGTATGTTGTTGATGGTATAATTGCAATTATGTGAAAATTTAGGGTTAAATGTGTAATGGATTATTGCAAAATCCCCCAATTTTATTTACCCAGGAACCCTAATTTTTTAAATTAAGGATTCTTACCTCAGATGCGAATTCAATTGGGTCTGAACTTCAATGGATTACTTCGTCGCACAGTACCAGTTCAAATTTGGGGAAATTTTGAAGAAATTAGGGGAAGAATTTGTTAATTGAAGTTTTTTTTTTTTACAAGAAATTCAAGTTGGCTAATATATAAACACGAAAAATCGAGGAGGAACGCAGTCAATTAAGTCAAACTAGCCGTTAATAGCAGTTATGTGGGGCCCTCAAACGGATTTTACACCGGAAAATCAAAAAGGGTGGTAATCTGAAAGATTAATTAATTTAATGGGTGGTTATTTAAAATAAAGTTTTTAATGGGTGGTAATTTCAAAACAGGACCTCTTTTTGGGTGGTAATTTACAAATTTTCCTTTATTTTACAAATGAATAACTTAGCTAGATTTTTTCTATAATTAAATAAAGTGCTAAGTTAACAATGTTACTGAAAGTTACCGTGCATAACAGGTAATATATACTAAAAGACAAACCAGATGGTTTTTTTTTTTTAAAAAAAAAGACGCACCAACAATGACACATGTCATCTCACTAGTAGAAAAACATAAATGAGCACCACAAAATGTGCAACAGTTTTTAAAATTCGGTGCAAAAAAAGGGGGGTGGGTTTAATGTAAGAGTAATTGCACCGGTTCTAACCAAACCGGTGCAAACTTATGTTATTTGCACCGGTTCATATAGGTCCCAATTTGCTTGAAAAAAGACCGTTGCTTTCTCTTCTTTCTCTTTCTTTCCCGTTGTTTTTCATTTTTCATTTTCCCATGCACGACTCTTCTTGTTCCATCCTCTTCAATTCTCTCTCCTCGTGAATCCACCACCCTCCTCCACCATAGCCGCCACATGCGCGCACCATAACCCCCTCCACGATGGCCGCGTCCTCCAAAAACCACCGCAAAGTCCTTTGTCGTCTTCATTAAGCTTTTAGCAGCGCATGCAAAGGAGTAGCCCCGATATCCGCCACAGTTGCCTGCTCCACCGGCCACCTGCGTAGGAGCAGCTGTCGTCATGTACCCTCCATCTCTCCTCCCCTTCCACCTCCAATTATGGTTGATAATCTCACCTCTTCCAGCTATGGTTAGTATTAATTTGTTGAGCATTCTTTACTTATATTTTCTTTTGCATTTTGAACAATTATTAGGCGTACGAGAAAACTAAAGTTAGCTAGGGTTTCAATATAATTGAACTCCATTTTTTATTGCTACTTAAATTTTCTATATTATATGTTTCTTTTTGTGAATTTTAGGTGGTTTAATGGGAAATTTTGAATAAATTGGATATTAGTAACCTTGTTACATAGTTGAATTTTGGTATGTAATATTTAACATGGTTGAATTTAGCTTAAAAAAATTATATTATTTCCCAAATTTCTAATTTTTTTTTTATGAATTAGTGATTAGCTATTGTGTTATATATTAGTGAATAAATTAGTGAAATAACATTAGTTAGAAAATGTACATCCACTGAACTTGATATATTGGTATGAATTATAATCTTTACTAAGTAATATTTCATTCTCTTTATCCAGTTAATCAAAGTTTTTTCATGCTATTACAACTTGTGTATTGTTTAATGACAAATAAATGTAACTATAGAATGCTTACATAATCAAATGCCTAGATACCCGTTCAAGGCTTTCTCATCAGGAGGAAGTCTTGAATAGTCATTGGTAAGGACTGTTCTTGAATGGTTACTCTCCCTTGGGTGGTGAATCTATCTTCTTTTTAAATTGTTTATTTTAAGGAACATCCACTACTATTAAAAACCCTAATAAGTCGGACTTTAAGGGTCACATGTGCATAAGGTGCGACTTATAAACTTATTTAATCGCCTCACACTTTTTAGGAGACTTGTTAAATTGGGGTTAAAATGAACAAAGCACTTAATAAAAAAAAGCATCGCAAATTTGAGACGGAATTTATTTCCCTCGAAAAGGGATTGTTTACAACGGAAAATATCCGTGGAAAATGGGGTGGTTTATGACGGAAAATTCCGTCGGAAATTCATATCAACAACGACATTTAATCCGTTGAAAATTAGCGACGAAATTGAAATTTAAGTCAAACCATCTAGCGACTGAATTAAATATGTCGGAAAAAAAAACCTTTTGACGAAATTTTCCTCGGAAAATCACAAATTTCCTACGAATTGTTTTCCAACGGAACTTTATGACGGAATTCCGTCGGAAAGGTAATTTCTGACGAAATTTTATATTCTACCAATGGATTTTTTTTCGTCAGAAAAGGGCCTAAGTCTAGTAGTGTAACAAGTCGCCCCATATGTGCATGCGATTCTATAACCCGACTTATTTGATGGCTTAAATTAGATTTTAAAAGTCACCTGTACATAAGGTGTGACTCGAAAACCCGTCGAGTTGTGACGTAGGAAATATTAGGTCGTTAACTTATTCTACTTAAAGCCAATTTATAATCACTTAACAAACCTGTATACAAGTAAAGAGGTAAGTCAAAAGTCGAACCACTAGGAACGGTTATGTTCAAGTGCTATCAATGTGCGCCTAAGCTAGATTGAAGTCTAAGTTGAAGAGTAAGGTAACCAATACTAACAACTACCAAAACAAACAATCAAACAAATGAAACACTAGTGAATGGGGATCGCCATGAATTCATGATAGTTAAGCTAATTAGGGGATCAAACAATGAAAGAAATGTAAAGACAAACAATAGGAGCAATTAGGAGAATTCAATTTATCATACTTATACTCTCTAACATAGATTTCAGTAGTGCTAAACAATAAGAAGAAACATAATCAAATTCTCAACCAATTATGATGAAACCAATATCAAGTGGTCATGTCAATTAATTCTATCATGCAATCAAGTTTAATATCATGGTTAGCTACTCCAATCAAACTAGACAACATGCAAACCTCTATTAATCAAATTAATTACAACACAAGAACTAATCAAATTCCCAAATTAATATCTCTGTCCATAAATCATACATGTTTACCTAATCCTTAACAAAGTAACTACTCAAGAATCATCATATAATTAACAAGTAATAGAAATCAAGAATCAACAAAATATTGATGAACAATTACATTAATCAAGAATCAATCATCAAAACCAAACCTAACAAACATGAATTTAAACAAAACAATGAAATAAGATAGACTTAGGAGTCTTCATTGATTGATTATGGAGATTTTCAATATATTTGTCATCTTGAATCTTTAATCACTCAAATCACCAATGAAATCTCTTACTTCCTCTCTCTAAATTAACTCTTAAACTAACCCTAAATCTAGAAAGAAAAGCTCTCAACTAAGCTAAGAATATGATAGAGAAAATCTAAGTTATTCTCCAGTTCCCCCAAAAATAGAAATTCTCAAGTATATATAACAAGGGAGCAAAGTAGCCTCGGCCAACCTATGGTGCGCATGCACAGGTGGGTGTGCGCGCACGCACCATAGGGTGTGTGCCACTCATGCTCCATGTTGTGCTCACACACCATAGTGATGGCTTTGTGCACTCGACCTCTTGTTTTGGTTTCAGTGCTTACAAGCATGCTCCTCATTGATTCTCTCGCATGATGCTCATGAGGGGGCAACCTTCAAATCCTTATTTTTGCGTGATCATGATCAAGACATGGGATGATGGTGATGCACGAGAGGGCTAATGCTAAGAGTTAGAGCTTGTTTCTTATCTTGAACTCTAGGTGACCAAATGATATGAGTTTTTGTCCCAAGCATCCAAAAGACTGAGAACCTTCCAAAGTAGATCACAAGCACCTGAACAAAGCCAACAATAAAATAAAGCAAAGCGAGTAAAGTAAAAAAGACAAAAATACCCTTAAAATGCAAGAAACTAGGGCATAAATGAACAAAACTAAGGCATTATTTAAAGATAAAAGCTATAAAATAGAAGGAAAATGCAACCATATGAGTGCCATAAATGACACTCATCAAATTTCCCTAAGCTAAACTTTTGCTTGTCCTCGAGCAAAACAAAACAAGCAAAGATAAATGATGACATTTATTCAGATTAGAAGAGAAAAGAGGTGATGAGTATATACACTAACTCACTTTGTAGGAATCATGATTTGTTTTAGCTACAACAAGCCCTTAAAACCCCCAAAGTCGCCAATGAGGACAAGTGAGGTCTCGTAAGGGTTTCCTTAGAGTTTACTCATAACTCTCCCAAATCAAACAAACAAGGCAAAGCATGAAAAAGAAACCAAAAGAAAAGTAAAGAAAACATAAGCTCTTGAAAGGACTTTTGCTAATTAACAAGCACAAAAAATGCACTTATTTCTAAACAAGTAAGGAAGTGTTCGTTTCAAGACATCCAAGGTTGATTGAATATAAAATATGGTAAGCGTAGAGAAATAATAAGACACAGTTCACCTAAATCCACCTCTAGTGAGCATCTCAATAATTCCTCAAAGGAAACAGAAAATAAGAGATTTTAGGGCTACTCGAGATCTTAACTATGCAAACTGCTCCATATGCCTTACTCCTATCTCCCTCCACCGACTTGTGACTCAACCACAAAGGTCAAAAGGTCGTGGAAAGGATTGTAACGTATGGGCGAAGAGGGTAAAGGTAGGTTAAAATTTGAAATTTTGTGGTATACCTAATTTGTGAAGCAAACGGTGATCAATGCTCAACACCATAATCAAGTTATCACCAAATAAAAACACCTGTTTTGGGTGTTTTTGTCCCTCGGGAGAGTTACAGCTCAGAGGCTGGTTGTGCGTGGCCTGTACCTGCAAAAAAATGGAGACTCCGGGTGGATGAAGCTCCACCTCCGACGATCAAGTTAGTACTTGAAGAATAACGGGAGAAAGTGCGGAAAAAGAGGTGAGATCTTCTCGGATTCCGAGATCAGGTGATTCTCTGATGTAAGAGAATGTAGGGTATGATGTAATAAATGTAGATGTTCCTAAATTGGGGGAAATCTCCCTAATTATTCTGGGCTGCGCCGCATTGCGGCTTTCTCGGGAATTGGGCCATTGAAGGTCGCCTTTTGCTCCCAAGTTCTAGGAAAGACACGTGTCAGAAGGAGATTGACCCAAGAAGGACCAACCAGGGCATGACCGTGTCACGGCCCGATTCGGCCACGTGGCATGGATAAAATTACCCAAAACATTTGCCCCTCACAGATGTGACGTGGCACGCCACGTGGCATCTGTGACACGTGTCACTCTTTCATAGGTGGCGATTCAAAAATTTTATTTATTTATTTATTTATTTTCACTGTGAAAATTTTAACTTTTCACATTTCGGGGAAATTACAAAATTACCCTCAAATTTACCTCTCTATAAATGCTAACTTTACCCCCCTAGTTTTGGACGTTTCCAAAACATTCTAGAGAGATAAAGTCAAAGAGCTTCTAGAGGGAGAGAGAGTGTGCCTACCGTCTGTGTGTGAACACAAACTTTTAATTTCTCCGCCTGCGTCAGCCGGTTACCAACTGCCTGTGCCTCAAGCAAGTAGGATCTTTTGCAGCAACTCAATCGGACCTCGCCGTTTTTCCTCTTTTTTAGAGACAAACGTAAGGTACCGCCTCTACCCCTTTCAACTCATTTCAATTATTTAATTTCATTCAATAAATGGACTCATCACCAACACACACGGCATGGCCTAGGTCAGTAGTCAGCCCGTCACCTGGGACGGCTGAGTCTAGGACAGGGGAGTGCCGGCTCTGGGTGCATGGAGCAATATTATACTCCCCAACCGACCATCTATGTGTCCGTGCAGGACACGATGGCTAGAACCAATCAGAAGGCCACCAGACGGCGTCGAGGAGACGATACTTTGGAGGTACCATCTAGAGAGGTGGCCTCGGTTGAGGAGTCTCAGGGTAACGAAGGTTCTGGGGAGTATTCCCCATCTGGAATACCAAGAACCCCCAGCGATACAATTTTAAAGGAGGGTGGAGACGGTGAAGAAACCGTTTCCGAGATGGAAATTTATCAAGCTGACCCTGCACACCGAAACGGGGAGGAGTCCACTTCTGGGTCAACCGGTGAAGATTCCGCCTCGGGGTAAAGCTTTGAGGATGACAGTGACACTCCCCTCCTACGCTTGAGGATAGTGAGGTTGAGGAGAGAAAAAAGTGGGAGGATAAAGACGATCCCCTCTAGATTCATGTCTCTGCTAAGGATAGAGACATCATGATAAACGGTATAGAGGGCTTTGTGAAGAAGCGGCCCTTGGGTAAGGATTACATCATCTAGGTGCCGCCTGTTCTGGGCACTATTGCTTGGGAGGATGACCAGCCCAACGCCGACGCCTACTTTGGATGTTATGAGGCGGCGTTTTTGGCAGGTCTCCGCTTCCCTCTTCACCATGCGGTGAGAGCTATTCTTAGGGCTTATGGCCTAGAAGTCTGGCATCTCTCTCCAAACTCATGGGCCAACATTCAGGGATACGTTGCCGCCTATGAGATGCAGGATTTGAACCCCAGCTGGCAGGCATTTACCCATATGCACTACTTGAGTCGCAACCCAGGCGGCTAGAGGGCGTGGTACACACTGACCACCCTTCCAAATTATTAGATGACGTTGGAAAAGGTGTCCAAGTATGACGGCTGGAAGACACGGTTTTATTTGCTGTCTGCCCCAACCCATAGGGAGAATCGGGAGATGCACCGGTACGATAAGAAACCTGACCTTCTGGGTTGCAAGTGCGCTCTCCCCAAAATACCGGGAGACGACTATGACGCAATCATGGAGACCAAGTTTTTGAGCTCCATTCGGAGACTATCTCTACCGGGGACGTAATCAAAGTCCCCAACAACTGGATTCCCATGTGCGCATGGTTTAAGGACGAGGCATTCTTGTCCGCCTGCAGCCTCAGCACCATGTTTCTAAAATGTAAGTCTGACTGGAATCCGGCTTAATGTCGCTTGTATATCTGCTACTTAATCACAGTTTTAATATTTTTGTTTTCTTTTTGCAGAAGAAGCTCTAAACATGGTGGCTGAAGAGAAGACACCCAAACGGTCCTCCGCTCAGACAAGAGGGGACCTGGCGGAGGCCAAAGCTGCCAAGCTGAGGGCAGAGGTAAATTCCTTTTACATCTCTTTATTTTATTAGGCGCTACTGGATGCTAAGCTTTGTTATTGACGTTTCAGGGTGGAGAACCTCCCAATTCCTTCACCAAGAACCTCTTTAAATGGGGCCCTGAGTATGACTCTACCCCCACCAAACCTGCTAAGTCTGCACGAGCAGCTTCAGGTAAGACGGGCCTGGATGGGTCCTCTGGAAAGAACCGCCTCCATATCGGGGGGATGAACACCACCGTGGGAGTCTTCGGAGTGGGCTTTGTTTTGGTCCCATCCGACCTCTCTGCGCCTGTGGGTGGAGCAATCCCACAAGCTTCTGAAGGAAAATTCAATCCCTTCGAATCCCCGCCTGAGCTGGGCTGGCCGTATCGAGTGAAATCACACTCGCAACAGACTTCTTCGTCAGACAGCCGGTATCAATCTGGTGCCGCCTATATGGCTCACTCACCTTTAACGTCTGGTGCAGATCAATCCCCCCGATGGTCGGATGTCCAGGCGCATGCCCAGGCCATGCTGGCGGCTGTGCATAAGAGGGAGAAGGACACTATTCCCGGCATTGAGGTGTTCAATGTTGAGCGGATCTTGTCACTACTGTCTAAGGTACACTTAACTCAATTTTTCTCCAATTAAACATAAAGTATCCCGCTTGATTGACACCGCTTGCTTTTGCATACCATAATCAGGGTTGAGGGGCTCAAGCGGTCTTATGCCTAAAAGAGGGAGGAGGTAAAAAGAGTCGTTAAATCGGCTAGGGATTCTTAGGATGTTGCTGAATATGAGTGTACAATTAGTGAACTTGAAACTACAGCCATCTTGATGCAACAGGCGGAGGAGGTTAAGGGTCTCAAACAGGCTCTGGAGGAGGCTAAGGAGAAAACCAGCACGGCTGAGGCCAAGCTCAAGATGGTGGAGGATGACCTCCTGACTCTGCAGGGAGTCTCCAAAGAGAATGCTGACCTCAAGGCGGAGGTTGAGAAGCTAAAGAAGGACGCGGTGCAGGTCCATAAAAACCTTGAGGTAACCATTGAGGCGGCTGAGGATTGGGTGATTTCCGAGAACGAGGAAGATTCTGACACCCGGATGAAGATCGCCTGGGCTTCCCTTTATCCTGACAAAGAATACCGCCTGTGGTCTTTTGCTTTTCAATATGCTGAGACTGTAGTCTGTTTAAGGGAGAAGGGTGAGCCGGAGCCCGAGTCTTTCTCCGCCAGGATGAACAAAGAGTTAGTAGAGCCTCCCAAGGAACTGCCTGAGGAAGGGGAAGCCATCGATGTCCCTTATGACTGGGAGAACCCCAAAGAGGACCTGACGGCTACCAACGAAGGGGCTCTGGAGAACCAGGTGGACCTCTCTCAGCCATGATTTCAGCCGCAGTATGCCATTTATGCTTTTTTCTTTCCGGCTTGCGTGCCGAGTATTTATGTTCTTTATCGACTATGGAGTCGGTTAACAATTTAGTTTCTCTTTTCCCGGGTTTGATCCGTTAACAATATTTATCCGGCTTCTGCCGGTTTTGAATGAAAGTATGCCGACTAAGTCGGCTTTATGAAATTTTATTGTTTTGATTTATGCATATATATATTCTGCATTTTGAAATTTTTTGCCTATCTTTTTAAAGCATGCGGCAATCTCAGATAGTAGAACAGTATATCGGCTATTCTTGCCCCTGATGGCTGTGAATTGGTTTTGGTCCTCTAGACGTCTAAAATTGTCTCCCCAAAACCAAACCCGTTGATGAAAACCTTTCACCGCCATTATTGGTCGAGTTGAGTATTTAATCTTTGGAGTGCTTAAATCCATGTTCTATCCAATATATTTCATGAACAAATCCAATTTTCCACTTTTCGTGTCCACATCGGAAACCTGTTAGAAAATGATTTAATGGCTATAAAATTTTGATCCAATTATTATTTTGTTGTATAGGCCTTTAAATAAGCTTTCCAACCATATATCATAAGCCCAATTCCGAGCAATAATGAAAAAGATATGAGCAAAACACTAAACTCGGCCAAAACCGACACCCTTCCACTAAAACAACCATATCATAAAATCTAAATATTATTTTGAGTTGATTCTAATTGGGTTGGAACGTAGACATGATAAACTTGCCAATGATATATTATATACCTTATTCTGAGTGACGGATCAAAAGTTATGATTATTTTAAAAACGGGTAAAAACTGAAATTACCGCGCAGCAACAAAAATGCCGCGACACGGCAAAAGCTGACGTGTGACGGGACTTATTCCCGTGACACGGTGCCCATTTTTGTAATTTTGCTCAATTTTCTCCCGTGTCACGGGATTTTTCACCGTGTCATGGTGCAATTTCCCGTGTCACGGTGCCCATTCCGTGACACGGGGATATTCCGTGTAATTTCCGCGTACTTTTTACACCGTGACACGGCATACTGCATTGTGCCACGGTGGACAATGCCGTGTCACAAAATTTATTCCCGTGTCACGGTGCACATCCCGTGCCACGGGATTGCTCCGTGTTTTCTCCGCGTAATCCCTAAACGCGTTTTCACTTCCCGTAACCTAATTATTTCCCGCGTCACTCAGTTTTTCCCCGTGTCACGGGATCTTCCCCCGTCTGACAGTGCCTGCCACCGTGTCACGGTGCTCTTTTCCGTGATACGGTATTATTTTTTAGGGTTTTTATCTTTTTAGAATTCCGCATGTTCCCTCTGCTCATTTTCCCTATAAATAGGACCCCCCTTTCTGCAGTTCGGGGCACCAATAATCATTCTCTCTCACCTTACACCAAAAATAATTCTCTTCTCCCTCTTTAACCTAATTGCTAGCCTCCTTATTCTTCCATAACAATTCCCCTAAGCACTCTAAGGAGTTTATACTTAACCCGAGGTTCCGTCCTTAAACCACGGCGTGAAAGGTACAAATAAATGAGTGTTTGGACCAAATCAACTCTAATTTTTATTTAATTTAATTTTCATTTACTTTATATTTTCATTGAAGTTACTAACAGTTTATTCATGATGTAGCAATTTAAAGGAACGCGTAGAATGTGAGTAATTAATAAATTTAATTACTCTTATTTTATTTTTAATATTGCTAGTATCATGATAAAGAGTTATTTTATATTTAATTTGACTAACGTTATTATTGTTGAATTGCTTCCAATATTAATGTTTATTCTATTGTTATTATGATCACCATATTGTATATTAAAGGGAATATGTAATTGAAAATCACGCCTTATAAGATAATTTGGACAACCGGTTTAGGTTCCTTTTAATCTTGTTGTTAATTGAAGTGATCACAAATATTTTAGAATTATGTGTTGCATTAATATTAAACCAATTAGCTTAATAATAGATTGGAGCAAATTGAATTTTTGTTTGTATGCCTTCGAGATCACAGGAATCACTTTTCACTATAAGAATCGAGTAGAGGCCAATACGGGCGAATGTGACTCCATGACTCACTTCGTACCATCATCCCCGATCCTCCTTTCGTGGTTTCGAACCATATGGAGTTAGTAATCTCATGGATTATGAATGGGGTGTAACCTTCACGGGTCAATCGTTGTTGCCTATCGTTGTCCCTTTATCGTGGTTGCCTTTTATGATCCGTGAACGGTTTACAAGTTCCTTAAAAACTTGTTGGCGACTCCCTACTTTCCTTGTCCCTAATCGTATACGTCAATTCCCACTTCCTATGAGTGCCAAGCATATTCACAACATGCTTTTAACGTAGGCGCACTTCGAGTGACGCCTACAATTTGGCGACTCCACTGGGGAGGATTCTTGGTTATTTATCGATTTGAGTGATCGATATTTAATTAAGATGAGTGGATGAGACTTGAAAGATTCTTGAAAAATGTTCCTGTGATTAATTTGGCATTTTTGCATATGCATAGACGTTTTAACGTCGCATTTAAGTCTGTCATGTAGGAAAAATTGAATAACTTGATTGCGTATGAAGGAAAACAGGGCACCAGTCAGATTTTCTGACTGCCGTGCCACGGAAAAATCTGTCGTCTCACGGTACAGTGCACCGTCTGACGGTGTGCCGTACCGTGGCACAGGAATCTTTGTCGTGTCACGACAGTCCTAAAATCAGTCCGGTGGCTTATTTTCTCTTCTCACAGTCAACTTCCTTTGATTTTTCTGAAAAAACGTATGTGTTCTACATACATCTTAGCCCCGGGGGATTTAAGCTCTATCAACCCAAAAACGCTCATGGCAATAAGGGTTCATCCGAGTTATTAAATCCACCCAAACCATGGAGTTGAGTTCGATTTCATCACGAACTCGCGGAGCCGCCTGTTGGCATACACCCTCAAGGGAGGCTGCCTTGCTAACGCGTCCAAACTCTTAACCATGGTATCCTATTGACACCAAATAAACTTGACCATAGTCGAACATAGAACTTGACCTTAGGTTGCGAACTATTCTTTGCATCATTGTGCCTACATGTTTTATGTTTGGTCGTTTTGATCCTAACCTTAACAATCTTTCCTTGTCTATGGTGGATTATTTTATGACTAATGATTGCTAATGAACCGTACTCACTTAGTAATTAGCAAAAAAAAAAAAGGGGGGAAGGGTAGCCGTGACACGGGACTGACCACCGTGTCACGGCACAGTCCACCGTGGCGCGGTGGACCTGCAAAAAAAAAAAAAAAGTCTCCCGCGCCACGGGAAACTCTACCGTGTCACGGCAAATTTCCACGGTGGATTTTCAAAAAAAAAAAAAAAGGGGGAAGGATTTCCGCGACACGGGACTGTCCACCGTGTCACGGCACAGTCCACCGTGGCGCGGTGGACATGCAGCAAAAAAAAAAAATTCCCGTGCCACGTCAGCATCCACCGTGGCACGAGAATGTTTACCGTGGCATGGGAAAGTTCACTGTGTCACGGCAATTTCCAGCGTGACACGGTGGATTTTCAAAAAAAAAAAAAAAAAAAAACGCGTCAGTCAAGTCTTCCGTGTTAATTTGGTCCTGGCGTCAGTCATTTTGGTTATTGTTCACATGTCTAGCCATACGATCATACCACGAGTCTTATAACATCACTTAGTCACTCACGAGTCAAGTATAGTCCACACACTTTATTTATGTTCCGACTCGAGTCGTGCACCAGGTCGTTTATGACCGTATATTAGGTTCATGCACCCTTTTCCGTCATCATTAAAAAAAATGAGTGGAGTTTTCTCACCTGTTTTCAAATGTCTATTTTTTTCCTTCCTTTCCTATCTTGAGCAATGAGTCAAACAATTAAGCGAATTATTTTTATTTCACAGTATTTGGTCAAGGAACAGGGATAGATTAATACGGTTCGAGTCATTACCGCAACAATCTCTCAGATCTAATAGGCGTTCAAAGAGAACTTTTCCATCTCCATTACTCATCACCTTACAATGGCCGCTAAAGAAGATATTGAGAACATCAACAAATTCATCGAGGCACTGTCTTCCATGATGCAAACCCTTACCACTAGGGTCACTACCATGGAACAAAACAAGGTCACTGTTTCCACCCTTGACAAACTGAAGGAACAAATGAGTAAGATTTATGAGGATTTCACTTATGTGGAACGGCCTCCCACTCCTTTGGATGTGAAGGACAGACTCCCTGAAAAGTTCTCCACTACTGATATTCTAAAGTTCAAGCCTACTGACAATCCAATATTCCATTTGAAGGCGTTCTCTGCAACCATGGCTCTTAAGGGATTGGATGTAACACTCTTCCCTACTGTGTTCCCTCTCTCCTTAGAACATGCTTGCCAACAATGGTTTTATTCCTTAGATGCAAAGCATACTGCGACTTGGCAAGATGTCACCGACAGTTTCATGAATCGTTACAAGTGTAACATTCAAACTAAAACTTCTGAACATGAACTCTCCATTCTCAAACAGAAAGAGAATGAAGGCTTCACTGCTTACCTGAACAGGTGGAGGGAAACAACTTCACTCTTGGTAGATCCTCCCAAAGAAAGAGAGATGGTTCGCCTCTTTATTCAAAATCTGACTCATAAATATAGGGAACATCTCAAATTTCTTCCACTGAACACTTTCGAAGCTGTATACGACATCGGCATCAATATCGAGGATGAGCTAATAAAGACTGCTGGTAGTACAATAATAACACTTGGAAAAACAAGAAGAACGATCATCCTTTTTCCTCGTCTTCTAAGCACGAAAATACTACCAACAATATAAGCTAAGTTGATATCAATGAAGTGTTAGCTCTTGATGCTCCATTGCCCAAGAAGAAAAGAACTTACACTCATTTAGGAATGACTTATGATGCGGCCTTTGATCGCCTTTACGGTCAAGGCTTGATCACACCTATTGGACCATTTTCAGAGCCAAAACCTGAGGAAATAAGCGCAAATGGAATCCCAATGCCCATTGCAAGTACCATCAAGGAAGGGGCTACACTACGGAGCAATGTTGGAATTTGAAGGACGTCATTCAAGACTTGATGGATGCAAACAACTTCCTGTCCCTCCAGGCGGCAAGAAGTAATGAATACAAGGCACACAGATCCTTCATGAAAGATTTCATGATTTCTTTCTTTATCATTCTTCTCCATTCCCCCATTCATGTCTAGCATAGGTTTTTTATATGTTTCATGTGTTTCGTTCACCTTTTCCATTAATAAAATGAGCAATTTTCCTTTACATCTCGATCATAGAATTTTTCATTCATTCATTCTCAAAAAAAAAACTAAAAAATAAATAAATAATAATAAAAAAAAAATCAATTACCGAACTAAACCCAAGGTACACCAATGACTTGAGGCACCTTTTCAACCCTGTCATTCCCCGTTAACCGTTCAATCACATTCCATTTCTTCATCAACCATTTTGAGCCTCGTCTAACGTTTGGCCTTCATTTCTTCAACCCACATTCACTTAACCCTGGGATTGGAAGATGTGTAATTGTATAACATCCAAAAAGCAAGTAAAAAAAAAAGCAGCAAAGCAACAATAAAACAATGTCTAAAGGCAAGTGTTCCAATGTCTTTGATATGAACATGTCTCAAATTGCGTCTCTCATCGAGTGCTTGGTACCGTGCCTGAGAAACATGAATGCTAAGTGAGTGATGGACCGCATGATCTGAGATTGCCTACATTGATTCAAAAGAATGAAAAAAAAATATTTATATATATTCAAAATAAACTTGCAAAATTCAAAATTTTCAAATTCACAATTACACATCTTGGGGGCTTCTCTCGGGTCTTGAGCCTTTTACCCCTTTCTCCCTTAAACCATCAACTTAACCACATTACAACCCTTGAAAGACCTTGTTGAGGTGTACATACACTTGTGCAAAGTTCGGTTAGAGCTACGTTCGGCCTGATTCCTAACGGATATGTAGGCAACCTCACATTAAGGTGTGGCCACATTCGTATTCATATCTATGCATGATCGAGTAAAAGAATATCTAATGCTTATCTCTATATCCCTACCCATTTAGAGCTAGACTTGGGGGCTTGAACCCAAATCACATTAGCTTACCCAGCCTGAAGAGTCATCATCTTTAACTCTTCTCACATCTCTTTCCATCGCCATAACCCTTGCAGCCAGCCTTAGTATCACATTCACACACTTCACTCACACTCACACATCCATATCCATATCAATCATCCTTCCTTTTAAGAACCCTTTATTATGAAATCTTGTTTCAACACTTTGCATGTTTTATCATATTTAAAGACAACATTCATTAGAAGAAACATTTACACTTTCTTAGCTTCCTGACCTGACCAATATTTATTGTTTCATGCATCGCATAATGTGCTGAGCATACAAAGCATATCGTGCTTAGCTCCTTGACCTAAGAAACGTTCATTATGCAATAATCACTTCATCTATATACGTGCTTAGCTTCCAGACCTAAGTGACGTTCAAGATCGTTTCTTTACACCATAAATGATGCTTAGCTCCAAGACCTAAGTTAATTCATCTATCGTGTAACATGATGTAATTTTCCTTAGCCTCCTAGCTTAAGGACATGCATCATGCATACATTAGTTTCAAGAAAAGCAATCCAATCCATGCGATTCATTTTGTCTTGCTCAACGAGGAAGTTCAAAACTTCTTCCCTTTTTCGTAATTTCTTTTGGGGAAGTTCAAAAACTTTTTCAAAATTTTTATCGAGGGAAGTTCAAAATATAATTTCATTTTTCACGTCTTTCTTTTTCGGGAGAAAGTCGGTACCCTCCACTCGTCTCATGACAAAAATGATGGAAAATTTTTGCTTTTGCATTTTTAATTACTTGTGTCAGTGCACACACTCACTCAAGATACACACAATCACAAGTCATACACATGTCATGTCAAGTCAAACTTGGTCAAGTCAATCACAGTATATACGAGTCCCTTGGCAAATTTTATTTTGCAGGTCTCATCTACAGCCCACGTCCGGGGACAAGCGCACTGTTGACTTTCCTCAAGCATGGAAAGTATTATCCGGTGGATTTCTTCAAGCATAGAAAACCGCCAAATTTTTATGTCAGCTTTCCTCAAGCATGAAAAGTATCATCTGGTAGATTTCTTCAGGCTTAGAAAGTTACCAAATTAATCAGTCAGCTTTCCTCAAGCATGGAAAGCGTTTCAACAAACGTAATCTGGTGGATTCCTTCAAGCATAGGAAGCTACCAAGCTCATTTTCCACCGATACACTGGTGTTAGATAATCATTCTATCCCTTCACTCTTTTATCTGTAGGACTAACATTTTTCTGCAGTTATCGGCGTATACAGAATAATTTAGGATCGCAGAACGTCTTTAATCATTCTCCGTCCCTATCGGCTACTTTGACTATCGTTTTCGAAACTGACGTTTCTACAAACTCAGTCAAAGTGGGGGCTTCTGTAGACACCTAAAAATGTCTCCCCAAAACCAAACCTGTTGATGAACACCTTTCATCGCCATTATTGGTCGAGTTGAGTATTTAATCTTTGGAGTGCTTAAATCCATGTTCTATCCAATATATTTCATGAACCAATCCAATTTTCCACTTTTCGTGTCCACATTGCAAAACTGAGAGAAAATAATTTTATGGATATAAAATTTTGATCCAATTATTATTTTTTGGATAGGACTTTAAATAAGCTTTCCAACCATATATCATAAGCCCAATTCCGAGCTATAACGAAAAAGATATGAGCAAAACACTAAACTGGGCCTAAAACCAACACCCTTCCACTAAAACGACCATATATTAAAATCTACATATCATTTTGACTTGATTCTAATTGGGTTAAAACGTAGAATTGATAGGCTTTCCAATGATATATTATATAATTCTTATTCCGAGTGACGGATCAAAAGTTATGATTATTTTAAAAACGGGTAAAAAACTAAAATTACCGCGCAGCAGCAAAAATGTCGCGACGTGGCAAAAGCTGACGTATCATGGGACTTATTCACGTGACACGGTCCCCATTTTTGTAATTTTTCTCAATTTTCTCCCGTGTCACAGGATTTTGCATCGTGTCATGGTGCAATTTCCCGTGTCACGGTGCCCATTCCGTGACACGGGGATATTCCGTGTAATTTCCGCGTACTATTTACACCGTGACACGGCATGCTGCATTGTGCCACGGTGGACAATTCCGTGTCACGACATTTATTCCCGTGTCACGGTGCACATCCCGTGCCACGGGATTGCTTCGTGTTTTCTCCGCGTAATCCCTAAACACGTTTTCACTTCCCGTAACCTAATTATTTCCTGCGTCACTCAGTTTTTCCCCGTGTCACGGGATCTTCCCCCGTTTGACGGTGCCTGCCACCGTGTCACGGTGCTCTTTTCCGTGACACGGTATTATTTTTTAGGGTTTTTATCTTTTTAGGGTTCTACGTGTTCCCTCTGCTCATTTTCCCTATAAATAGGACCCCCCTTTCTGCATTTCGGGGCACCAATAATCATTCTCTCTCACCTTACACCAAAAATAATTCTCTTCTCCCTCTTTAACCTAATTTCTAGCCTCCTTATTCATCCATAACAATTCCCCTAAGCACTCCAAGGAGTTTATACTTAACCCGAGGTTCCGTCCTTAAACCAAGGCGTGAAAGGTACAAATAAATGAGGGTTTGGACCAAATCAACTCTAATTTTTATTTAATTTAATTTTCATTTACTTTATATTTTCATTGAAGTTACTAACAGTTTATTCATGATTTAGCAATTTAAAGGAATGCGTAGAATGTGAGTAATTAATCAATTTAATTACTCTTATTTTATTTTAATATTGCTAGTATCATGATTAGGGTTATTTTATATTTGATTTGACTAACGCTATTATTGTTGAATTGCTTCCAATATTAATGTTTATTCTATTGTTATTATGATCACCATATTACATATTAAAGGGAATATGTAATTGAAAATCACGCCTTATAAGATAATTTGGACAACCGGTTTAGGTTCCTTTTAATCTTGTTGTTAATTGAAGTGATCACGAATATTTTAGAATTATGTGTTGCATTAATATTAAACCAAATTAGCTTAATAATAGATTGGAGCAAATTGAATTCTTGTTTGTCTACTTTTGAGACCACAAGAATCACTTTTCACTATAAGAATCGAGTAGAGGCCAATACGGGCGAATGTGACTCCATGACTCACTTCGTACCATCATCCTTGATCCTCCTTTCGTGGTCCCGAACCATATGGAGTTAGTAATCTCATGGATTATGAATGGGGTGTAACCTTCACGGGTCAATCGTTGTTTCCTATCATTGTCCCTTTATCGTGATTGCCTTTTATGATCCGTGAACGGTTTACAAGTTCCTTAAAAACTTGTTGGCGGCTCCCTACTTTCCTTTCCCTAATCGTGTCCCTTATCGTATATGTCAATTCCCACTTCCTATGAGTGCCAAGCATATTCACAACATGCTTTTAAAGTAGGCGCACTTCGAGCAACGCCTACAGGTCCCTTTATCAATGATTGACTTTGGAATGTTTGATACTTTAAAAAGTATGGAATGTTCCTAAGTCAATCAATCACAGTAGTGATTGCTCCAAACCAAGTGCACAACCGGCATCCAGCAGTCGTTATACCCAATCCAAGCATCCTCATAGGATTCTTTACTAGGCAATCAGACGACAACTGGTTGTTAGTCATTAACACAAGGGACATTGTCCACCTATCTGATAGCCAAGTGGAATGCTTCCGCTTGTCCGTCTATGGAACAAGACACATTGTTCGCTTATTTGTCGAGTCATAGTGGTCGTCTGGGACATTCCTAATCCATTACACCTTCATTGCCTGCCCCATTGGAGTAGGTGGCACAACTTGTTCAATAGTCTAATAGAGAACTTGGTATTTGCCGGCTGATGTCTCTTGACATCCGACTCCTAAACTTGATAATTCTTTTAAACTATTTTGGTCAGACAGCTATGAGTTGACCAATTTAGTCGTTCAATCTTTGCTGTATACATATTCTGTTAGAGCATAAAATAGAATGCCCTATGCGACGATAACACTCGGAGGGGTGTCGCCGGACGCCTTACTCAAATCGGAGCAGACGAATTTATAAAAACAGTTTTGCATCCGGCCATTGGCCTTTATCTTAATTCTAATTTTAGCTACTCTGTCTTTTGACTAAGTTTAATTTCATATTTAAATGTCTGTTTGTACATTACCCAGATGGAGGTTCCGTTGCAAGATTATGTTAGCCGCTAAGTTTTAACTTTGGCTTATTTAAGTTGTTATCATTACGCATGCATACAAAGCAATTAAACTGATATGGAAACAAAAAGCAGCTTTTCATGGATAGGCTTTTCATTTACAAAAAATTACAAGTCTCAGAAGTAGTACTTTTTCAAGTTATCTACGTTCCAAGTTCTGAGCAGCCTCCTGCCATCTGGAGTTTCCAGGCGGTAGGTGCCATTTCTTACTTCTTCATAGATCCGGTAGGGGTCTTCCCAATTGGGAGTTATCTTCCCTTTCTCATTGGCACTACCGGTTGCCTCCATCTTTCGTAGCACAAAGTCCCTAACTTTCAAGGGCCGTTTGTGCACTCTCTTGTTGTAAGCTCGAGTCATCCTCAGACGGTAAATCTCATGACGCAAGGCGGCATTGCCCCTGCGCTTCGGGAGTGTGTCCAATGCCAGACGCATGGCCACCCAGTTTTCCTTTTCATCATATAACACGACTCGATGAGTCGATTTATAATGTTCAATGGGTAAGACGACTTTAGCGCCGTAAACCATAAGAAACAGGGTCTCGCCGGTTGCCCCTTTTTTTGTGGTTCGGATGGCCCATAGGACATGAACTAACTCTTTAGCCCATAAACCACCATCTCTTTCAACTTTGTTTTTAATACCGTCTGCGATGAGTTTGTTTAAGGCTTCAACTTGGCTGTTTGCTTGGGGTTGGCCGACTGATGCAAAACATTGTGAGATCCCTTGATCTCCCAACCAAGTTTTGAGCTGAGGCGTCTCAAATTGTGGTCCATTATCGAATACCATAGACATAGGTACCCCGAACCGGGTGATAATGTTCTTCCATATGAAGGAGATGACATCCTTTTTCTTGATGCCTTTTATTGTCTTTGCTTCCACCCACTTGGTGAAATAGTCCACAGCCACGAGTATATAGCGTTTTCTGCCTGGTGCAGGCGTATACGGACCTAAGATGTCCATGCCCCATTTAGCAAACGGGACTGGGATGTGGATTGCCGTCAGGTCAGTAGCCGGGCGATGGATAAGCTTGCCAAATTGTTGGCACTTGTCACACTTTCTAACAAATTCCATTACATCTGACTCCAGAGTGGGCCAGAAATAATGCCGCCTAGCTCTGACGGCTAGGGATCTGCCGCCTGAATGGGAGGCGCAGTATCCCGCGTGCAACCTTTCGAGAACTTCTCTCCCCTTTTCTAGGGTAACACATTTCAATAAGGGCTTCAAGAAACCTGCCTTGAAGAGTTCTCCGTCTCTAATCTAAAAGTTCGCTGCACGCTTTTTCAGCACGGCTGCCTCCTGGGGTGAATCAGGGAGCGTGCCATCTGTGAGATATGCCCGGATGCCATCCATCCAAGTTGAACTTTGGTCCAGAATTCCAATGGGTTCATCATCAGATATGCTTCGTTTTTCCATTATCTCCCAAGAGACTGACCGAGGCGCATCACAAGAGGCGAAGGATGCCAGCTTTGATAGAGCATCTGCCTAATTGTTCTTCGACCAGGGCACTTTACTTAGATGAAATTCTTTAAGTGTCCCCGCTTCAGCCTTGACTGCCTGCAGATACTTGATCATAGCCGAATAGGTGGCTTCGAACTCACTATGGTATTGGCAAACGACCAACTGAGAATATGTACAGGCGTCAACTTTTGTTGCCCCCTATAATACCCCTAATTTTTAAACCAATTTAATTATTATTAATTATAATTATTAAGCTTAACCATGTCTTAATTCGGATCTTATAAACCCGTTTATAAAAAAATGGACGAATAAGTTTCTTGTACACTTATTAATATTTTCTTATGATATTCAGATTATTAAATTATTATTTTTCCTATAAACATATTCAACTTTCAAGTGGATTTTTAAAAAGAAAATTGTACATAATTTCCTAAACTCTAATTATAATGTTATTATTTTTTATATGAGCCTTATTTCATGAACATAGTTTTAGGTGAGTAAGCCATTTATTCCAACCCATATGAGTACTTACATGCCCAATTGATATTTACAACCCAACTAATACTTTTAGCCGAAAAAAAGGAAAAGAAAATAAAATTTCATACCCAATCACCACAAACTACGTTCATCTTCTCCATTCCTCCATGAAAGCTTCATCAAGTTAGCTCTTCCAACTAACACCTCTCCCAACTATAAATTCTGACTACATTTACCCTCACCCTCCACATGTAACTCATCTACTCCATCACCATTATCAAACTTGCTCCGAACCATTAGATATCACCTCCAAATTAACCAATTGAAATTCAAAGTTTCACCTCCAATCCAAAACAACCAATTGCAAATTAAAGTTTCAATCTTTAATCTTATTTTAATCCCTAGTTTTCCCTATAAATAGAGCAAGGATTTTGAACAACTTCCTTACAAATTCATTTGCAAATTACACCCATAAAATTTCAGCAACTAAAATACCCCAAAACTCATTTTTTCACCCCTTTCTCTCTCCTCCGCGCCACCACCACCACCCCCTGGCCGCGCGCCACCATCCGCACCACCTTCACCTCGCCGGCGCACCATCGCCACCACCTGCTGCCCACCCAGCCACACCACCAACCCACAATACCTTCTTCGTACTTCCCGTAGAAACAAAACCAAAACTAAAAAAAAAGAGTGTTAAGTTGATTTATTTGATTTAAAACCCACCAAAAATACTTAGAAGTAAGTGGGCTTTCTTTTCTACTTGTAAACTTCTACTTTGGGCTGCTTGTTATGAATTAAGTATGATTAGCTTTACTTAATATTATTTTTACTTTAACTTACAACTATTAGTAATTCTATGCTACTAGCCTACTACCTATGCACTACTACTACTACTACTACTACTACTACTACTACTACTACTACTACTTATTTAGTATACTTATTATTATTATTATTATTATTATTATTATTATTATTATTATTATAATTATTATTATTATTATTATTATTATTATTGATTATTACTAAAGATTAATTTATAAAAGTAAGTATTAATTTTATAAAAAGGATGTAATTAATATTTAAGTTATTCAAGCACAACTATTTTAGAGTTTGTATTATGTCTTTGGGTTTATTGTTGAAGAGTTATTGAATAAGAGTTATTGGTTATTGTAGGGAGAGTTTCAAGTTCATAATTAGGAGTTTTGTACTTGTGTGCAAAGATCAAGGTATGTATTCGTGGCTAGATCTGTAACTATGTGATTTTATATGCAAATGTGTTTTATGTTTTTGAATGATGAATTATGTTTGAATGTTGAACAATGATTTATAAATGTTTATAATCTAAATTTTATAAGCATGTTTCAATAAAAAAAAATCTATTGTTCGATCTTAAATATTTAAATGCTTTATGAGATTGTTTGTTAACTTACTTTTATTTACCAAATTGTTTAAAAGGAAAAAATGTTATCATTTTAATCATCCCATACATGGGAATTGGAAGATTGATTTATCAAAGATGTTTATTGGATTTTTCTTGACTCCCACTATGCGGAGATAAATGATAAGACTATAAGCTTTGTATGATCTAGTCTTTCCTTGAGTATAGACTATGTAAATGAGTTACTAGCTTGAGGGGTGTGCACACTTAGGTTGGGAAAATTGTTTATGAAATGGTTGATTATTCAACCTTTGTTGGAAAATACTTTAGAAAATTATAATTTTGGAATGTTTTCCAAAATATGAAATCTTGCCTATAGAAAGTTCGAATAATCAGGTTTTATGAGAATTATATATTTTGAAAGAAAATTTTAATCAACCGAACTAATTTACGTGTTTACACTTATATGTACTTAGCGTTTTGCTAACGCGTATTTCTCTTTTGTTTTGGCTTTTCCCTACTTATCATTTATGATGAGTAGATAGGTGATGGCGATGACTCAACATGAGCTAAATGTTGCATCGGGGACGAAGGGAAAAATCACTTAGTCTAGATTCACCATTATGAATTAGTATGAGTACCATTTGGATTTATGTTTCAAAACTATTTCTATTTTCCATTAATTAATGAAAGCTAAGATGTATTTCTTCCGTTGCAAGTCTCTGTTTTTAAAAGCCTTACGTTATCACATGGCAGTAATAATCCTAAGCTTTTATCTTAATCTTGTTTTGTATTATTATTATTGGAGAGTAATTTGGTGGTGTTACAAAGTTGTATCAGTTTTTGGGTCTTAAAAAGATTAAAAATGGGAAAATAAAACTGATGGGTAAACTTAAGAAGGGCATATAGGATAGAGTTTCGCATTGTTTTCTGTAATTAAAATAAATAAATAAAAAACTACTCTTTATTTTAATTTGAAGAAAGATTAATAGTGGGGATTGTTGGATTGTCAATGAGCTCTGGCTAGGCAGGACCTAGGCTCAGGGAAACGTCGTCCCTAACCTCTCCTACCTGGGATCTCATTGGTCCAACTAATCAACATTATGAATTAATTATTCAACTTATAACTATATAATAATTTCAAAATTAAAAGGTTTGAAACGTATTAAAAAATGATTTTAATCCTTACGTGAATTATGTGCATATGAAGTCCAAACTGTATTTTTAGAGTATAAGGATCGAATAAAATTTCAAATATAGCAAGATTGGTCGTCTTTTGGGAATTTTTTTTTACATTCCAAGATATATCGAAAGTTCATAAATTATACGATAATTATTCCTAAATTGGAAACGGATTGAAAGGTGAATTACACTCTTATGTGAACTATATGGTCAAGTGTTTTTCGATTTGTGTGCAAATTATGATGAAACTTGTGACAAATTTATTTCAAGTTGTTACCTATTGTTGCTTTTAATTACACTTTTAGGCTTGAAGAGCGTTTAGTACTCAAGATATTTTGTGAAAAAAATAAAGAAATAAAGTTATCACAACTTTGAGTCTTTGTTGAATGGATGAATAATTTGTTTGTAAATTCATTGTTCTTAATTACCACGTTATTTAGGACAATGTCGTTAAGGCAAGGAAACAGGAGAGGAAGTAGATCTTAAGTGAACTCGGTCATCAAAAGGCTAACCAAAATAACTGAAAACATATCCAAGGTTATTTCAAACAAAAAAAAAAACCCACAATGATCTAGATAGTTTTGGGGAAGTTTTCAAAAGTGTTGCTGCAGCCAAACCACCCACTTACCTTGGCCAAGTAGACCCGGCTAGCCTAGAAAATTGGGTAAGGGAATTCGACAAACTTTTTGATGCTATCAATTGCCCTGAGGAATTAAGAGTTAACAATGCTGTCTATTACCTTAGAGAAGAAGTCGATTTATGGTGGAGTCAAAGGAAAAATGACTTGATGAGTAGACCCAACTTTGGGTGGATTGAGCTTAAGGAAGCCTTGAGAGCAAAATTTTATCCTGCCTATTTAAGGAAACCTAAGTGTATGAAGTTCACTAACCTTAGAATAGGGAATATGACTATAAGTGAGTACTATAGTAAATTCATTGAATTGATGAGGTTTACACCCGAATTAGTACCAACTAAAGCCCTTAAGGCCCAAAGATTTGAATAGGGTCTAACTTTAACCCTTCAAGGGAAATTAGGGGGAGTAACCTTTGAAACCTTAGATGAAGTTTTGGGAGAGCAGCTCACCTTTATGGGATTAAGGGAAGAGAGTTGGAGGGGAACTATTCTGGTGAAAAAAGTAAGGTTAGTGGGAGCTTCCATGGGAATGAGAAAAAGCCTAAGACCAATGGAAATTTCAATGGGGGGTTTTAATGGAAGGAGGGATAATAGGGGTGACTTTGAAAGAGTAGAAAATGGGAATCAAGGGAATGGAGACAAACCCAAACGGTCCTATTTTTGTAAAAGGTGTAGGAAAGACCATCCCGGGAAAGATTGTGAAGGGAACCTAGTGAGTTGTCGTTATTGTCAAAAACTGGGTCATCGTGAGTATGAATGTTTCAAGAAAGCCTCTAATGTACAGTCCAGCAAGACCCCATATATGAGGAACCAACCTAAGCCAACTCAAAACCCCGGTTTCACTCCTAAGCCTGGACCCAGTAACATTGGTGGATCTACTTCTAAAGGCCGCGTGTTCGTGATGAATAGCCATGAGGCCACAAATACTTCTGACGTGGTAATTGGCACTTTCTTTATTTGTTCTATGTCTACTAAAGTCTTGTTTGATTCGGTGGCGTCTCACTCTTTTATTTCTAGAACTTTAGTAGATAAACTCAAGTTAGAAAGTCCGGTGTTTATTTCCTAAGATATTACTATACCATCAGGAGAAGTAATGGGTTTCACTAAGATGCATCGGGGTGTACCTCTTGTCATTTCAAAAGTAGAATTCTCGTCAGACTTAATCGAGCTTGACATGCAAGATATCGATGTCATTTTGGGGATGGACTGGTTGGGCAAATACAAGACCCAAATCGATTGCGAGGCCCAAAAAGTCACATTGTTGGGCCCAAACAAAGTTAGGGTAACTTACCGAAGGGAAGGGAACAAATCAGGGTTGAAGATCATATCTTCTTCGCAACTTAAGAAGTGGGTGGCAAAAGGGTATCCACTTTATATGTGTAGTGTTCAGGAAATAGAAGAGGGGGATAAAGGGGATGGGAATAATATTCCAATAGTGAATGAATTCCTTGATGTTTTTCCGGAGGAAATTCCAGGGATGCCACTAGTAAGGGATGTTGAATTTACCATAGATTTAGTACCAAGGACATGACCCATTTTAAAGGCTCCATATAGAATGGCCTCAGTAGAGATGAAAGAGTTGAAGACTCAATTGGATGATTTGTTGGAAAAAGGATACATTTAGCCCAGCTTGTCACCATGGGGTGCACTTGTTTTGTTTGTAAAGAAGAAGGATGGAAGTTTGAGGTAATGTATAGATTATCGAGAATTGAACAGCGTAACAGTCAAGAATAGTACCCGCTGCCTAGGATCGATGACTTGTTTGACCAATTGAAGGGAATAGGGGTATTTTTGAAGATTGATTTGAGGTCATGGTATCATCAATTAAGGATAGCAGACTTAGACATCCCAAATAGTGCTTTTAGAACTCGTTATGGTCACTATGAATTCACTATAATGCCATTTAGGTTAACCAATGCACCTGCAGCTTTCATGGATTTAATGCACCGAATTTTTAGGCCGTACTTGGATAAGTTTGTTGTGGTATTTATCGATGACATTTTGGTGTATTCAAAAAATCGGGATGAGCATGAGGATCATTTGAGGGGAGTATTGTCAACTCTGAGGGAGCACCAATTGTATGCCAAACTCTAAAAATGTGAGTTTTGGTTGGAGAAGGTAGCCTTCCTAGGTCATGTGATTTCTACGGAAGGGTTATCAGTTGATCTAGAAAAGGTAAAGGTGGTAAGTGAATGGCCGACCCCGAGAAGTGTGTCAGATGTTCGGAGTTTTCTTGGGTTAGCAGGTTACTATAGAAAATTGTTAAAGATTTTTCAAGAATCGCAAGGCCTATGACGAATTTGATGAAGAAGGAATGTAAGTATGAGTGGACTACGGAGTGTGAGAAAGCCTTTCAGTTATTAAAAGAAAAATTGACTATGGCTCCCGTGTTAGCCCTACCAGATGGAAGTGAGCAATATGAAGTATATAGTGATGCATCAAAGTTTGGGTTAGGTTGTGTCTTGATGCAAAATCGAAAAGTGATTGCTTATTCCTCGAGATAGTTAAAGCCCCATGAAGTGAATTACCCCACCCATGACTTAGAGTTAGCCGCAATTGTGTTTGCCTTGAAAATTTGGAGACACTTTTTATATGGGGTGACATGTATGATTTTTACCGACCATAAGAGTTTGAAGTACATATTCAATCAAAAGGAGCTGAACATGAGACGAAGACGATGGTTGAAGTTTATTAAGGATTATGACTTAGATATCCAGTATCATGAAGGAAAGGCTAACGTGGTGGCCGATGCTTTGAGTAGGAAGTCAATTAAGTCATGGAGTCAATGCAATGAATCTTCCGGATCAATTGTGTGTGGAGTTTCAAAAGATGAATTTGGAGGTAATGGAGCTAGGAGAGGTAGATAAATTGCTATGTGCTTTAACTGTCAAACCATCAATTTATGATGAGATTCGAGATAGCTAACCAGGGGATGAGAAGTTGAAAAGGATTAGAGAAAAGATCGAGGAAGGGCAAATAATGGATTTTTCAATAGCTGACGTTGGGAGTATGAGATTTAACGGAAGATGGTGTGTACCACATATTCCAAGTGATTTGAAGCAAAGGTTAATGGAAGAGGCACATAATTCTCCTTATTCAATGCATCCCGGAGGGGATAAGTTGTATAAGGACATGAAGAAAACATTTTGGTGGCCGAATATGAAGAGAGAAGTGGCTGAATTTTTGGCTAGAGGTTTGACTTGTCAAAAGGTTAAAATTGAGCATAAGAGACTACAAGGGACGGTCCAATCCTTAGAAGTGCCTAGCTGGAAGTGGGATTCGATCTCTATGGATTTTGTGGGAGCTTTACCTTGAACAAGAATAGGAAACGATACGATTTGGGTCATAGTAGACCGATTGACTAAGTCTGCAACATTCATTCCAATGAAGAGTACATGGACGATGGATCAATTGGGAAGAGCGTATATGAAGTTTGTAGTTCGGTACCACAGGGTTCCAAAGGACATTATTCGAGTTTTCTGTCTAACTTCTGGCAAGGCTTGCAAAAGGCGATGGGGACTAGTTTGTTGATGAGCACCGAATTTGTTGGAATGATATAAGTGAAACTGTTGTGCTTGGGCCAGATTTGATCAAGTAAACAGTAAAACAAGTAAAAATGATACAAGAGAAAATCAAGGCTGCCCAAGATCGCCAGAAGAGTTATGCAGATTTGGAAAGGAGAGATGAAGAATATGAAGTAGCTGAGAAAGTCTTGTTAAAGATATCTCCAATGAAGGGCGTAATGAGGTTTGGGAAAAGAGGGAAATTAAGCCTTAAATACATTGGCCCATATGTAGGGAATATTTTAAGCGTTAATCCCTAGCTTGAACCCCACTGTGATCATACACTAAAGTACGGTGGCGTCCAAAGGGAAAGAAGATAGAGCAAAAGAGTTGCCAACAAGTTTTTTTAGGAACTTGTAAACCGTTCACGAGATGAAGGTTACACCCCTTAACGACCCAAGAGATTGTCAACTCCATAAGGTCTTGAACCAAATAGGGTACGGGGATGAAGGTACAAATCCAACCTAAAAGAGATTGAACCTGCCCTAATAATAGGCCTCTACTTTATTCTGATCGTATTCATGTGCGCTTTCTGCCTAACATGCAATAAATAGGATTAACCCTAAACCTGTTTATCTATGTTGGTTGAACATTAATGCACAAATAAATATATTATTGGCGATCACTTGAATTATAATCACATTTACCCTAAAAAAGATTATTAATTATCTTATTAAGCGTGATTACAAGTACCAAATTCCCTTTAAACATGCATGAAAGGCGTGATCAAGCAATAACAATATATCAAGCAACATAATAAATAATCAATAATAATTATTATAATTATAACAATCATAATTAAAAATAATCATCATCATAACAATTATAATCATAAATTATAAAGTATAATAATAATAATAATAATAATAATAATAATAATAATAATAATAATAATAATAATAATAATAATAATAATATTAATAATCATGTTAAAGCATAGCAAGATCCTAGGCATGATACTAACAAGATTAATAACAAACACTAGCATGCCACTAAACAATAAAAATCAAATCTTTAACCCTAACATGATACTAACATGATATTAGGAAGAAAATAGGAAGCATCACAAGAATCATAATTGATGTAAGCAAATTACCCTAAATATCATACCAAGAAAAGCATCCTAACATGATACTAGGAATAAAAAAACATCCTAAACATGATTTTTGTATCATAATATCAATAAAAACCATTAAAGCACTTACTTTGATGCCTCGTACCACTTTCTAATAACAAAATACACACGTTAGTAACTTCAAGGAAAATAATAAACAAAACAATTAAATTTAATAATTGAAATAGAGATTTGGGACCAAACCCTCATAAATTAAACCTTTCACGTCTAGGGCGAAGGCAACTTCGAATATGGCTTTGTGTTTCTAGATCTTGCAAATGCGGAATTTTGTATGTAAAAAGCGAGTTTAGAAAAAGAGAGAGAGAGAAAATAAAAAGAAAATTGATGAGAGTTGGCGAATGATTAGAAGAGAATGAGAATGAAAACTGGTTGTAGGTGAATCAAAACGGAGTTTTTACGACGTTATTTATAGAGAAAATCAGCCAAAAAGATAAAATTATCAAAACAGAGTCTGGCGCACGTGAAACAAGGTTGGCACCAACGCTTGCCATTGGCGCCAGATGCTAACCCTGGCGCCAGGCACCAAGGCTAGCGCCAGGCACTACAGCTAGCGTTTGGCGCTGACCTGGAAATTTATGCGTTTTCCTAAAATTAGATAAAAATTGTCGTACAGGAGGATAAAATCGTATTTCCCTCAAAAATAATGTTTGATTTTAATTAAAATTCTAAAAAGTCAACAAAAGTTAATTTATCAATGCTAATTGAATTAGAAACGAAAAGAACCTTCTAGAAGAATCTAGAAGACTAAAACCATTCCTAATTGCATTAGGAATGATAAATCTATATTAGGCCCTCCCCTAGATCATTGGGCCGCATATAAGGCTCAAACCGGGCCCAGTTTAGTAAATTGACCATAACTTCCTCAATATTCATCGGAATTGGGCTTATAATATATCGTTGGAAAGCTCTTGTCAAGCCCCATCCAACTACACTACTATTGGACCCATATAATGGACCAACCAAACTGGATTGACTGCTTTCTTAAAATAAGTTTTCAAAAACAGAGAGAAGAGAAAAGAAATTAAAACTATCAGCAACACTAGACTTTCCACACTTTCACTTCATTCGATTATGATTCGACGCGAAAGGTACTCATCACTAGGCTTGGTTTTGGGGAGACATAAATGGGTGTCTACAGAAGCCCCCACTTTGATTGAGTTTGGAGAAACACAAGTTTCGAAAACAAAAGTCAAAGTATCGATAGGGACGGAGAATGATTCAGAACGTTCTGCGATTCTAAGCCATTCTTGTAACGCCAATACCTGCAAAACTAGAGTTAGTTAAACTGATAACAGAGCTAAGAAACGCGTATCTTGCACCGTCGAGCACACGTCTCTGAAAGTAACCGATTTGATGCTGCTTTCTGTTTTGATGACCTCCTGCAAGCTAGAGAATGCATCCCGCTTGAAAACCGCTACGCTTGTAACCGCTTCCAATATAGAAGACTGCTTCGTTTGAAACGATCCTCTCCCGCTTTGATAATATTCCACGTTCAAGGGAATACTATCGAAGATTGTTTCGCTTGAAACAATCCTCATCCGCATTGATAATATTCCACGTCCAAGGGAATACTATCGAAGGTTTCTTCGCTTGAAACAATCCTCATCCGCATTGATAATATTCCACATCTAAGGGAATACTATCGAAGATTGCTTTCGCTTGAAACAATCTTCTTCCGCTTTATGTCCATCTTCCACGTCTAAGGGAACATGGTTGAAGACAACTTTGCTTGAAATTACCCTCAGTTGTTTGTAACAACTCTCCGCAAGCTAGGGAATGCTGCCGAAGATATCCTCGCTTGAAGCTATCCTCATTTGTTGCGATAATTTTCCAAAGGAAATTACCGAAGATCTCTGCTTGTCGATCTTTAAAAGCTCGCTTGAACTTTGTTCCCGCTATACCTGTACGTCTGCGCTGTTGTTGCTTTGAACCTGTACGTCGGTGCCTTTTGCGAATGAACCACTATGTCGGTGCCTTTTGCGAATGAACCACTATGTCGGTACCTTTTGTTAATGAACCAATGCTTAGGTGCTTTAAGCTAAGTGAGACGATCTTTCATCAGGTCGATCACTTTGTGCAATCAAGCCGATTACTAAAAATCGTGTCAAATTGCTTAGAGGGGCTAACTGGCATACCAAGGAACCCGAAATATGTTTCAAGGGTAGAACAACCCCACTAAGAAGCTGAGTGCTCTGGCGCCGCTAAAAAACCATCAGCGCCACACAGTTGCCTTTAGCGCCAGGCGCTAGGATTGGCGCTAGACGCCAAGCCTGATTTTTGACGCCAAAGCCTAGCGCTTGGCGCCAGCACGGGGTTTTCCTTAAATACCCCTTTCTTCTTCATTTTGCTGTTTTGCTCGTCGCAATTTCACTCGAAAAACCAGAAAACTTCATTTGCTTCGTTCTTGCTCGTTTCTCAACCGAAATCACTCAAATTT
Source organism: Chenopodium quinoa (assembly GCF_001683475.1). NCBI lineage: Eukaryota > Viridiplantae > Streptophyta > Magnoliopsida > Caryophyllales > Amaranthaceae > Chenopodium > Chenopodium quinoa. The sequence continues at coordinate 1,984,016 of NW_018743813.1, read as the reverse complement.
GTTGCAAATTAAAGCTCTTTCCATCTACTTTCCCGATCTATGTAAGTTTTCTTCAAACTCACATCAGTTTTTTTATGAATTTTTGACATGTTTATTCACGAATTTCATGTAAATTTGAAATTTAGAATGCTTAATTCACTTTGTTTATCAAATTTTATGCCATGAAATCGCTTGATTATGTTTATATATTTCCTTGGCAGTAATTTGAGACTTTTTTGACTCAATTTGGTGAAGAAATAAGTAATTTTCCATTGTTGGACCTCTTAAGGTCGTGAAGAACAATGTGACCCATTCTTGATGTTTTTGTTAGCAATTCTTGTCCAATTTGTCACAATAATTACTATAGTATTTGCAAGAAATTGTTTGATTGCTTGAAAAATGTCGTATATGCTCAATTTGAATTTATGCTTTGTTTTAGTACTACGTACTCTGTTTTTTGCGAACATAGTATCATGCAGCTAGGCGAACCTTAGATACTATAGAACCTTAATTTATGATAAATTTGCACAATGTAGCATGGCTAGACACCGAGGCTCTGGTTCACGGTCCCGAGACACTCGACGGGAGCATGAGCCCGTAGAGGACGACGCTACACCATCCAATTCGCTTGGTCGACTCCCCGAGTGGAATGAGCGGACTCTGTTCTTTGCCCCCGTCCACCACATTACTGAGAGGGTGAGACGGGGCATCACATTGGGAGGAGGCGCTGTCACGGTTCTGGCTGTAATGGCTTGGGCGATTTGTAGAAGATGTACATAGCCAGGGACCTTGAGACGAGACTCCTATGGGAGTCTTGCGGACTTGCTGCGTTGTTTGAGACCTCTGAGGCGATGGTTGCCTCGAGCGGGGGTCACCACGTAGTGCGTGGTCTGGTGGAGTTCTTCTGGGACACCACCAACACTTTCCACTTCCCCTGGGGTGAGATGATGGTCACTCCTACGGACTTCAGTCTCATCACAGGACTGGAGTTCAGCTCTGTGCCACTGCCGTTCGACAGTGGAATCGATGTCTTTTCTCCCGAGGTCGAGGAGCTGTTGGGGCCGATCACTATTCGGGCCCGAGCTGAGGTCGAGTCGTCTCAGTTCAGTGCCAGGGGGTTTCGCCGCTCGACGCTTGCAGCGGCTTTCGATAATGATGCGACCACCCGAGAGCAGCAGGTGCGCATCTTTGCGCTGATTTTGTTGTCAAGGACGTTCTCCCCTGACAAGGGTAGTAGGGCTTTGCTTTATTACCTTCCTGCTGTCCGCGATCTACACCAGATTGGGACTTATGATTGGGCCAGCTTGGCCTACGCTGACTTCATTCGTGCACTGAGGGACTCGTGTCGACGCTGGTCCTTTGGGACTAATGTTGCTTTGTCCGCCTTTTGGAGGGTGATAGAGGTAAACATTATTCCCTATAAAGTTTAGCTCTACATTTTAGCTAGCATTTGCTTTTAATTTTAACTCCTTGTAGATCTGGTTCTACGAGTACTTCCCATCTGCTGCGCCGGCGAGATCGTCGCCGCGCGGATTTCCTGTGAGTGCTTCTTGGGGCAGCCACCGCGTGGAGATGTCCACTACACATGTCCGCGACTGGATTATCGCGGTACGATTTCTCCTTATTTGCCTTTTTGTGATGCTTTAGGTAGATTATCGCTTGATTGATGCTCTTTGCAGGGGCCTGAGGTGGTGTACCGGCCATGGGTTGGCTTGGCAGTTCCTGGGTTAGCCGCGCAATACTCTGCTGAGCGTCGCTATTTCCTGGGGACTTATAGAGCGATCGCATACTTGGGAGAGAGGGTTGCTAGACAATATTCCTCTGATGTTTTTGTCGTTCCTGCTCCTCCACCACGTCACATGTTCGACGCCGCACGGTTGTTGAGCATGTCCGAGGGAGTTGACACCTCTTGGAAATCTTGCACGATCCCCGGGCGGTGCTATGCGGAGGAGCTACTACCGTTGTTAGCTCCAGCCCCTGTACCGGCTGAGGATGTGGAGGTAAGATTTTTCAGTTTTTACTTTCCGTTAAGTAGCCCCCAAGTAATGCTTTACTGACTTAGTTTTTGCTTTATCAGGATGATGCTGCTGAGTTCGTGCCACCCCGTATGTCCATCCATTACCAGGGGACATACGAGCCGACCGAGGAGATGATTCCTCCGGCTCCCGAGGGCGAGCTCTTCGTAGAGCTATCGATTCCTCGCCACTAGACTCGGGTGTTTTTGTCCCTAGGGAGAGTTACAACACGAAGATTGATCCACAGTTAGCTTTACCTGCAAAACAAACGGAGACACCGGTTGGGTGGTGCTCCGCCTCCAACGCACAAGTCAGTAACTTGAAACGGAATAGAGAAAACGGAAATTTAGGTGGGTATCTGCTCGGGTTCCAAGTTCAGGTCTTTCTCTGATGTAAGAGAATAAGGGTGTAATTAATGATTTAATCTCTCCCCCAAAGTGGGGAAATATCTCCCTATTTATAGGATCGTTGGAAAATGCGCCCCTACCTAGGTCACTTGACCTAGATTTTAGTGGGTTGCGCCGTTTTACGGCGCGCTTAGGAATCTGGGCCTTTGAAGGCCGCCATTTTGGAAACATATCTGAGGGCGCCAAGTGTCAAGAGGATGTTGAGCCACATGGGCCATCCTAAGCTCAACACGTGGCGACCTCTCATTGGTCCACGTGTCTAGGGTAAAAATACCCTAAACATTTGCCCCTCACAGGTCGCACGTGCATGTCACGTGGGCCCTGTGACACGTGTCCACCTCTCATAGGTGAACAGTAACGGGGTAAAATTTTGAATTTCAAATCAAAATTTTCCCCCACTTTTACTTTCTATAAATAGAAAGTTACCTCCCCTCCTTTTCACACTTTACATTTACATTGACTTTTTAGAGAGAGAAAAAGAGAGATTCTAGAGAGATTTTTTCTCTGCTCCTGCCTGCATAATCAACGAGTTTCAAGCTTCCGAGTACTTAGCAGTTCATCACCCGGCTCACCGGCTGTAGCGGTTTTCAAATTTTCCAGAGTTAAAGCAAGGTAACCGCCTGTACCATTTTAGCTTTTCTCCCTTTCAATTTGCATACCATTTTTCGCCTGTATACCCGGCTTTCTTAATAGAACATAAATGAGTTCCCAATCCACCCACTCGGCACTGCCTAGGACACTCAGCCGATCCCTAGGAACGGCTAAGTCTAGAACAGGGGGTGCCTCTTCTGGACTGTCGGAACCAATATGCTCATCTATGAATTCCTCCCTCTCTGTGTCTGTGCAGGATACAATGGCCAGAACGAAACAAACGGCCAGGCGGTCTAAGAGCCGGCGCACCATGAGAGTTCCTGCCGATGAGGTTTTCCCGGATGGGAATCCGAGGGATTTGGAGGAGAGTGGATCCGACGAAGAGGCTCCTTCTACATCCGGGAGCTCTGGGGTGAGAGAGGTGGACGGCGAGGGAGCCGCCTCCTCCAATAAAGCCGACGATGATGAGGCCGCCCAGGGATCAAGAGCAGAATCTTCCGGCTCTGACCAGGGGGATTTTGCAGCTGACTATCAGCAGCCACCAAAAGTAGCTGACAACCCCAACCCAAAGAGAACCCGGATGCTGCCGAGCAACATTGCCCTTCTTAACAGCGGGTTTAGGGATTTTAAGGAGAAACATCCCTTTGGAAGGGGATGGGAAGTGATTGTCCCTCCGGCTGATGCTGTAATGGCCTGGGGGGACGACAGTGATCATGCAGATGACTACTTCATCTGCTATGAGGCGGTAATAGAAGCCGGCCTCCGGTTCCCCCTCCACCCCGGGATTAGGAAAATCTTAAAGGGGTACGATCTGGGGGTTTGGCAGCTCACCCCAAATTCGTGGGTGAACATTTTAAGTTACATTGCCGCCTGTGAGTTCCAAAACTTGAACCCTAGCTTCTCTGCCTTCTCTCACATGCACTATTTGAGCAAGGCTCCAGGCGGCCATGGGGCATGGTATACTCTGACTACCTTGCCCCAATACTTAATGACTTTGGATAAAGTGTCCAAATGGTCCGGGTGGAAGGACAAGTTTTATTTGATTTCCTCCCCCACCCTAAGACACAACCGGACACTACGCCGGTACAACACTGAGTCGGCTCTTCTTGGACGCAAATGCCCTCTCCCGGAACTATCTACTAAAGCCCGGGAGCAGATCATGGAGCCGGGATTTTTTGAAACTACAACTGAGCCCATGGGGGATGGGACTCACATTATTGTTCCTAAGAACTGGATCCCCCACCCGGACTTCTTCAAAGATGAATGCTTTTTGTCCGCCTGCGGACTGAGCACAATGTTTCCCAGGGGTAGAATACTTCTCACCCGGAACAATTGTTATTTTCATTTTATTGCAAACTTGATTTAATTCTATCTAACTTGAAATTCTTGTTATTGCAGAAGAAGCCCTGAAGATGGTTGACCAGGACAAGACTCCTGCTAAATCGGCTGCGCAATTGCGCAAGGAGGCAGCTCTTGCCAAAAAGGCAGCCGTCGAGGCGAAGGACAACAAGAAAGGCGGGGTAAGACCGCCTGACTTAATGTTGGCATTATATATATATATATATATATATATATATATATATATATATATATATATATATATATATACCGGATGGGTACACTCATATTTGCTTCTTTCTCAGGAGTCCGCCAAGAGAATCCCTCGGTCATTCTCCAAGCTTCTCAAAAGACAAGGAGAAGGTCTGGAAAAGACTCCGGCTGCAAAAGCCGCAAGAAAGGACCCCCCCCCCCCCCAAAAAAAAAACTAAACTCTGCCCAATCCGGACGTCCAACGACTGGGGGCAAGTCCCCTGCTGTTCTGAAGAAACTGAGTGAAAGCTCAGAACAACAGAAAGCGCCGGAAGCCTCTACGGCCTCGAAGGGTGGCGAGACACCCAAGGTTGCAGGCGGTGCGGCAACCACTGGGGAGGAGAACAATCCGGAGACCCAACCGGAAATTCACGGTAAGGAACAAACTAAGATACCTTGGCCACTTGATTTTATGAGAGTCAAGACCAAGGTTGATTTTTTAAAAGGGTCAGTCAGCAGCCGGCAACGAATGAATGCCAGCTACGCTGCTTCTATCTCACAAAGAACTATTTTTGATGCAGATCTGCTTCCTAACCCGCCGGATCTCACCGGCTTCGCGAAGTGGATGGTGAGGACCCTCACCCGGTCTGAGAAGGCTTCCATACCTGATCTGCAGGTCGTGGACTTTGACCGGATAATGGGATCTATGGCTGAGGTACATGATTCCTCTATCTTGATGTCTTTAATCTTTATCCTGACTTACTCATAAACCGGTTGTTATTGATTCAGGCCATGGTGAGAGTGGACAGTCTCCGGGGCCCCTTCAGGCGCAAACAGGAAGAGGTAAATGACGCCAAACGGAGGGCCCTAGAAAACCTCAACTTTGCTGAACATTCTGATTATATGTGTAATTTAAAGATTAAAGTAGTAGAGTTGAAACAGGAGGAGCTGATCCGGAGTTTAACAGCTGCAAACGATGAAGCTAACAGCCGGGCTGATGACCTTGACAAGCAGCTGAAGGATGCCAAGTCTGATCTCAAGGCATTAGAGGATGCTGACAAAGAGAATGCCCAACTCCGGACTGACAATGACCGCTTGAGGCTCGAGCTCATGACCCTGCGCAACAAGCAGGCGGATGAGCTGGCTAAGGAGCAAACCCGGCTGACCGAGGAGAATGAGCGGGACAACTTGCCCGGATGAAGATCACCTCGGGCCTCCTTTACCCCGAAATAGACTTTGAGGTCTATAAGCCGAGGTATGATTACGCCACTGAGGTGTATGATGCCCAGCAACTGGGTGATGCTCCACGGCCTCGCTTCAAAGACTGGGCTTCTGAGTAGGGATATGAAGTCTCTGATGATGATGAGGAGCAGGCAGATGATCAGCAAGAGGGCCAAGCCAGCCAAGCTCAGCTGGAGAAGACCCTACCTAAGCCATAGGCGGTCCTCCCCCTTTCTGCGGCAGAATGCCACTCATATTTTTTACCGGCTTGCATGTCGTGTTTTGTTGTATCTTTTTACCAACCATGGGGTTGGATTAACATTTCCACTTTCTTACTTCACCGGATGTGTCCGGTTAACAATTATTCTGGCCTTTGTGCCATTTTATATGAATGAAGTATTCCGACTCAGTCGGATTTTATATATGTCTTGAGTTTTTTCGATTTGAATTTTTATTCCTCAGTTTGCAATTCTATAGTATTTTGCTTAACTTAAAAAAGCATGCGGCAATTTGCAATCCGGGTGCTCTTGCCCTTGGGCGGCTGTGTGGTTGGTTTTATGTCAGGCTGATTGATTAGATTGAAAACACTTGATACTTGGAGAAGTATGGAGTGTTTTTAGGCCAATCAATCACAAAGGTGATTGCCCCAAACCAAGTGCACAGCCGGCCATAAAAGCGGGTTCTTTGAGCTTCTTACCCAGACTGTTATATTCCGTCTGGGGTTTACGCATAGCCATTACACAATCCTTTGCCCCAATAGGGGAAGTGAGTGCAACTTTGGAATAAATAACCCAAGAATCTCTATCAATGACCGACTGATGCCTATGGGCATCCGGTATCTGGAGACATTCGTTCTTCCTAGGTTATTTTGGTCAAACGGCTATGAGTTGACCAATTTGGTCGTTCAATTTTTTCCGTCTGCATGGGTAGAACCGACAAATTGTCCGTTCTCTGCAACGATTGCACCCGGAGGGGTGTCGCCGGACGCTTTTGTCCATGTTGGGACAGGCGATTTTATAAAATGAGCAACCATCGGCCATTTTAGCCTCTGGCCTTGTTTTAGACCGGTTGTATAGCCACTAAACGTTTTTGCGCTTAGTTTTTAGTCAGAGTATTGAATTTACACTAAGTATTGAACTTAGTTTTTAAAGCAAACGAGTCTGTCTGGGTATTACCCAGACGGACTGAAAAATATTTGATCATACTAAGTATCAAACTTAGTTAGATAAATAGAGAATCCGTCTGAGTATTACCCAGGCAGGTAGTCAAGCAGTTGAATAAACAAAGTATTAAACTTAAATAAACAAGAGATCCGAGTATTACCTAGGCGGATAAACAAATATAATCTTCACTAAGTGTCTAACTTAGTTAGGTAAATGGGGAATCCGCCTGGATATTACCCGGATGGATAATCAAACGATAACTCAATTTTGCAAACAAAGTCTGAATCTTCATTAGTTGACTTACTGTTTACAAAAAGTTTACATTCTCAGAAGTAGTACTTTTTTAGATTGTCTACATTCCAAGTTCTAGGCAGCCGCCTGCCTTCTGGAGTTTCCAGGCGGTAGGTGCCATCCCTTACTTCTTATAGATCCGGTAAGGGCCTTCCCAATTTGGAGTTAGCTTTCCCAGCTCATTGGCCCTACCGGTTGCCTCCATTTTCCGTAACACTAAGTCGTCAACTTTCAAAGGACGCTTGTGCACTCTCTTGTTATAGGCTCTGGTCATCCTCAGAAGGTATATCTCATGGCGCAGGAAAGCATTGCCCCTACGCTCCGGTAGGGAGTCCAATGCCAGCCGCATGGCCTCCCAATTTGCCTCTTCATCATAGAGCAAAACTCTGAGAGTCGGCTCATAATGCTCAATAGGCAAAACGGCTTCAGCACCGTATACCATGAGAAATGGGGTTTCGCCGGTTGCCCCCTTCGCTGTTGTCTGGATGGCCCATACGACATGGATTAATTCTTCTGCCCATAAGCCACCGGCTCTTTCTATTTTCTTTTTAATGCCGTCTGAGATGAGTTTGTTGAAGGCTTCAACTTGGCCGTTTGCTTGGGGCCGGCCAACAGATGCAAAATAGCTTGAGATCCCCTGATCTCCCAACCAACTTTTTAGCTGAGGCGTCTTAAACTGAGGACCATTATCAAACACCATAGACATAGGTACCCCGTACGGGTGATAATGTTCTTCCAAATGAAGGAAATTACGTCTGAGGTCTTGATGTTTTTGACCGCCTCAGCCTCCACCCACTTGGTGAAGTAATCCACAGCCACCAAGATGTAGCGCTTTCCGCCTGGAGCAGGCGTGTAAGGACCTAGAACATCCATTCCCCATTTTGCAAACGGGATTGGGCTGTAGATGGCCGTCAGATCAGTAGCCGGTCAGTGAATGAGTTTGCCAAATTTTTTGCACTTGTCATATTTTTCACCAACTCCTTGGCGTCTGCCTCAAGAGTGGGCCAAAAGTAATGTCGTCTGGCTCTGACGGCTAGGGACCTGCCGCCTATATGAGAGGCGCAGAATCCCGAGTGTAAATCTTCGAGAACTTCCCTCCCCTTTTCTGGGGTGACACACTTCAACAGGGGTTTAAGAAATCCTACTTTGAAGAGTTCTCCATTTTTCAATTCGAAGCTTGCGACTCACTTTTTCAGGATGGCTGCTTCCTGTGGTGAATCAAGGAGTGTGCCGTCTGAAAGATAAGCCTGGATGGCATCCATCCAAGTGGAGCCTCGGTCTAAGGTTCCAATGGGCTCTTCATGTATGCTTCTTTTTTCAAGAACTTCCCAAAAAACCGACCGAGGAGTATCACAGCAGGCGGATGAAGCTAATTTGGACAAGGCATCCGCCTGGTTGTTATCTGACCTGGGCACTTGATTCAGACGGAATTCCTCAAGTGCCCCAGTCTCTTCCTTAACTGCCTAAAGATATTTGATCATAGCTGGATGAGTTGCCTCATATGTTCCCTCATACTGGCTAACGACCAACCGTGAATCAGAATAGGCGTCAATCTACACATGTGGATTCCAGCTAGCAGGGCTTCATATTCTGCCTCATAATTTGAGGCTTGAAACTTAAACCGCAGTGCATATTCCAATTTGTCCCCCTTTGGGGACTCATATATAATTCCTGCACCACATCCGTTCTTTGTTGAGCTTCCGTCTACATACACTTTCCTAACCTGGTCAAGATTTTTCGGTTGCACCGGTCGGGTCATTTCAACAATAAAGTCGGCAAACACCTGACCTTTCACTGCTTTCCTAGGTTCAAAAGTGATTTCAAGACTTTGCATTTCAATAACCCATTTCAACATTCTTCCGAATGACTCCAGGGTAGACATTGGCCACTTCAGGGGCTGGTCGGTGTAGATTACCACCGGATGAGCCAGGAAGTATGGCTTCAATTTCTTGAAAGCCATATACAGGGCAAGGCCAAATTTTTCTACCATGGGGTACCTGAGCTTAGCATTTTTTAAGACATGGCTAATGAAATAGACCGGAAGCTGAATAGCGTCTCTCTTAGGAAGGAGAACGGCACTGAGGGCATGATCTGAGACAGCTAAGTACATGTATAACACCTCCCTAGGAAATGGACTAACAAGTCTTGGCAAAGAGTGGAGGTGTTCTTTCAGCCGTTAAAAGGCCGCCTCAGCCTCATCCCCCCATTCAAATCTGGTTTTCTTCTTGATTGCTTGGAAGAAGTAAAGGCATTTGTCACCTGACCGGCTGAGGAATCTCCCCAGAGCGGCCAGGCAACCGGTTAGTCTCTGTGCTTCCTTGATAGTGCGGGGTGACTTCATGTCAATCACTGCCTGTATCTTCTCAGGGTTAGCCTCTATCCCCCTTTGATCAATCAGGAATCCGAGAAACTTCCCAGACTCAACACCAAAGACGCATTTCTTAGGATTTAACATGACCTTATACCGCCCGAGTGTGGTGAAGGTTTCTCGGAGATCTGCAAGGTGATCCGTCTGCTGTTTGGATTTGACTATCATGTCATCAATGTATGCCTCTACATTCCTCCCAATTTGATTAACAAAGATAGTGTTAATCATCCGTTGGAATGTAGCCAGTGCATTTTTCAAGCCAAACGGCATCACCGTGTAACAGAATAGCCCCTGATCAGTGACGAAGGCCGTCTTTTCTTCATCTTTCTTCCATAGGGGTATCTGATGGAAGCCGGAGTAGGCATCCATGAAACTCATCAAGGCGTGACCGGCTGTAGAGTTGACCAGACTGTCGATCTTTGGAAGCGGATAACTGTCCTTTGGACACGCCTTGTTGAGATCTGTGTAATCAACACACATGCCCCAGGTCCCATTCGGTTTCTTAACAAGGACCACATTGGCCACCCAGTCGGGAAAATTACAAGGCCGAATGAACCTGGCGTCTAGCAGCTTTTTGACTTCGGCAGCTGCCGCCTGACTTTTTTCCTCGCCGTGGTTTCTTTTCTTTTGCCGGATGGGCTTCTTTTTGGGGTCCACGGCGAGTTTGTCGAAAGCGAGATCCGGGCTGACGCCTGGCATCTCTTCCACTTCAAAGGCAAAGATGTCTTTGAATTCCTTCAGAAGAAGGTGCAAGTTTGCACCCAAAGTAGCATGAGCAACCGTCCCAACCTTAACAGTACGTTCTGGACGGCTGTTATCCATAACGAGATCAATGCTTTCGCCAGCCGGTTGGGGACGGAGCTCATCTGACCGCTCACCGGTCAGTGATTGCTATTTTCTCCTTCTTCACCTCCACCAGCAGAGGTGCCTTTCTTTTCTTACCGGCTGCTGGTGGGGCGGGTGCTGGATCGGCATCCTGGACATTGTCAAGGTCTATTGGTTCCTGGACACTTGGGGTTACAGTGTCCCTGACAGCTGAGAGGTAGCACTCCCGAGCCGTCTTCTTATCCCCATTCAGGGAACCAACAGTGCCGTCATCCTTCTTATACTTGATGAGCATGAGAGATGGGATGATTACTGCCTTGGCTACGTTGAGGGTTGGCCGGCCTAAAATAATGTTGTAGGCGGTCAGCTCCTCAACGACCAAGAATCTGACGACAATATGTCGTCCTAGGCCTTTCTCCCCCAGCCGGATGGGTAAATCAATTCTTCCGGCTTGGTAGACCATCCCACCCTCAAAACCAACCAAGGGGTGGGTGACCGGATGCTTGCTGCTGATATTGTATTTGAGCTTCTGCAAGCACCGGAGGCTGATGATGTCTGATGAGCTGCCGGTGTCAATAAGAATTCGTCCAACCAGCTGGTTGGCAACCTTACATTCAATGACCACCGGGTCATCATGCGGGCGGCAGACGCTACCCCTGTCCTTCTTAGTGATTAAGACGTCTGGGAAGGAGGAGCTGGCTTCCGCCTGCTCATCATCATCTTTGTCCATATTTCGAAGATGGCTCTTGGTGCCCCTGATGGTAGGGCCACCACATGAAAACCCGCCTGCTATAGTGTAGACCGGCTCCTTTTCGGTATCCGAACTACTAGCAGGCTGGGGGGTAGTCTTGGAGGACTGACCCTTGTTTTTCTTTTTTGCCCCGGCTGGGGACTTGGAAATATAGGACTTCAGCATCCCCTTGTCAGCCAGACGGTCCAACGTGCGCTGTAGGCTGAAGCAGTCGTTGGTGTCATGGCCAACTTCGTCATGATATTGGCAAAATTTATTTTTGTTCCCGGATTGAACGAAACTTTTCATTGGATTCGGCTTCTCAAGGGACAGCCTGTCCTTTATCTCCATGAGGATGGAGTTGCAGTCCTTGTTAAACTCGTACTTTGGGACGTACGGTTTAAATTCTTTCTTCTTCTTCTGGGACGGCTGGTCAGAGTCACTAACCGCCCAGACCTCTTTTCTCTTCTTGCTCTCTTCTTTCTTTTTTCCCGGCTGAGCAGGCCGGTTGTCTCTCTACTTGTCAGACTTCTTATAGTCCGACTGGCTACCAGGCGAGAAGAGGTCGGCAGCTTGAATGTAGCTTTTCGCCTCCCTTAGGGCCGCCTGTAGGGTGAAAGCCCCTTTTCTGACTAGGTCGAACTTAAAGGTCGACCCGTCTCTCAGACCTTTAAAAAAGTCAGTAAAAGCTACCTCATCAGACAGTCCCTGAATCTGAATTCTGATCGGGTTGAATCGCCTGACATATGAGCGCAGCCCTTCTCTCTCTCCCTGCTTAACAGTGCTCAAATCAAGGCTTGTTTTCTTAGCAGGGATGTTCATTGAGAAGTTGGAAGCAAACAGGAAGGAAAGCTTCCTGAAGCTGTCTATGGACCCGGCTGGCAGGTTGCCAAACCATTGTTGGGCAATGCCCTTCAATGTAGCCGGGAAGCATCGACACCAAGTGGCATCATCTAACCCCTGCAGATACATGAGGTTGGTGTAAGCCATGAGGTGGTCTTCCGGATTGGTGGTACCATCATAGGTACCAACCAACACATTCTTAACCTTGGCCGGCTGAGCCGCCTCGGTTATCTCCCGAGTGAACGCAGAAGGTTGTTCAACCCAGGCGCAGCAGGCAAAGCTGCCAGTCCAATGGCTGGACATTTGGATACGCCGCCTGACCCCCAAAGAAGGCCGGCTGCATGAAGTGAGGAGGATACTGCCCGTAAGCCTGAGTAGGCACATACGGGACGGCTCCAATCATAAGAGGGCCAGAATGGACGGTATTATCGCCTGTCTGGATCTCATGCAAGGAGGGTGCACTCCCTGCAAAGATGTTGTTGAAGTTGTCTGGAAAGTTCGACGTTGAAGCCGACTCAGACAGCGATTGGTTTCTCTTCCGGTTAATAATCTCCCGGGCATCAAGAGTTGATTTTTTACTTCTTACCGGCTGCTGAGGCCGGCGAGTGTTATTGGTGTTCCCTCCATGAAGGAGAATTTTTTACCAATCAATGGTCCCGGCTGCCTTCTCCTTTGGATGGGAAGTGGGCTGCCTGTTTCTGACTGACTTCCCCTTCTCTGGAGGAGTCTTCTTCGCCGACTGACCTTTACTTGGGCCAGCCCTGCTTTTGGTGATCAGCTCTGTAATTTCACCCTTGGAACTCGTCATGAACCTCATGAGTTTGTCTCGGGTGACAGTGGCTGATCCAGCTGCCGTTTGGGTTGCCCCTTCCGGCTGCCCAGGGGGTCTGCTCGGACCCGCCTAAGAAGCACCCCGCTCCAGAGTGTCTCTGGGTCGGATGCGTTTAGTTCTGAGAGAGCCGTCTTCGGCTATAAAAGCTTCCACCTGGGGATCTTCATCCTCATGGTATGTAAAAACTTCTAGGTCTTCACCTAGATGGTTAGGGAGTGGTACAGACTCTTGAACCATCTTCGAGGTACTCTCCCCACAGACGGCGCCAAATGTTTTGGGTGTTTTTGTCCCTTGGAAGAGTTACAACACGAAGACTGATCCGCAGTGAGTTGTACCTGCAAAACAAACGGAGACACCGGTTGGGTGGTGCTCCGCCTCCGACGCACAAGTCAGTAACTTGAAAAGGAATAGAGAAAACGGAAATTTAGGTGGGTATCTGCTCGGGATCCAAGCTCAGGTCTTTCTCTGATGTAAGAGAATAAGGGTGTAATATGATTCAATCTCTCCCCCAAAGTGGGGAAATATCTCCCTATTTATAGGGTCGTTGGAAAATGCGCCCCTACCTAGGTCACTTGACCTAGATTTTAGTGGGCTGGGCCGTTTTACGGCGCGCTTAGGAATCTGGGCCTTTGAAGGCCGCCATTTTGGAAACATATCTGAGGGCGCCAAGTGTCAAGAGGATGTTGAGCCACATGGGCCATCCTAAGCTCAACACGTGGCGACCTCTCATTGGTTCACACGTCTAGGGTAAAAATACCCTAAACATATATTATGCATGTTTACTGACTTATTTCTTTGACAGTTCTCGCGCGAGGTGGTTTCGGCGATGGCACGATGTATAGATGCCTACCGGAGCCAGCTTGTCCGGATGAGGAATGCTGCTACCTGCCGTCGGGACGACGCCGTCTAGGAGGTAGTCTGTCTTTCAAATGTTTTTGCATTTCTGCTTTGACTTTTCCTTGTTTCTGATTTAATTCTTTTTGCAGGGTCAGCCTATTGTTTCTCATACCCGCACGAGACCTGAGGTGCAGAGGGATCCGGCGAGGTCTAGCTCGAGACGTCGCCGCACTACGTCAAGGGGTAGAGGCGGTCGCTCTGAGGCTGCCTGTGCTGATGTGGAAGAGGGCTCGGGATCTTCTTCTGAGGGTGCTCATGCTGCACCGGTAGGCCAGGGAGAGGCTACCTTAGCTTTTAGAGGTGGTGGGATGTACGAGGTTGGCTCGTCATTGCAGCAGCCTCCGCAGCTTCAGCCTCAGGTTGATCTCGGGTGGAGCAGACCCACGTTGAGCTTTCCTCCTCCTACGGAGACTGGAGCTGGAGCCGGAGCTGGTGGAGAGATGACTCCACGTACGGCGCAGTTTTACGAGATGATGGGTGTACGTCCCCCGGCGCCGTAGTTTTTTCTTGTGATTTTTATATTTTGACTTTGTATTGAACTTTGCCTTAGACTCATTTTTTAGACATATTTTGTATATACATACTTATTATGAGTTTATTTTATTTATCATGCTTTATTTTTTCATTTTTTATTATTGTTATTATTATGTGTATGTTTGTGTGTGCAAGAAAAGTGTGACAAGTAATTTTGCGCAAAAATTCCAACATTTTTATTATTGATGGAGGGTATCCGACTTTCTCCCCCAAAAAGAAAAATGAAAAAGGGAAAAGTCAAATAAAATCTTGTTTATAAAAAACTTTGGAAATTAATCTAAATAAAATCCAAAAAATAATAATATAATAATATAATAGCTATATTAATTAAAAGAAGAATAAAAAGATGTTTAGAAAAGATAACGGAGCCGTAAAGTCATTAGTCGACTTGAATTAAGGTAAAAACACGATTTTAAAAAGCGCGCATGACGTGGCAAATTGGCGCCAGCTGGCGCCACGCAATTGGATGTAGCGCCAAGTGCTACACTTTACGTGCGGCGCCAAGATTTTGCGTCTAGCGCCAATCGCGGCGTTTGACGCCAATTAGCGTTGTCTCCGTATTTTACCCCGATTAAAACTGCTCGTAATTCGTGCATAAATAGCCCCCTGCTCAGCCGATTCTCTTCATAATTTCAACAAATAAAATTATTCTTGGCCTTAGAAAAATAATATCATGTCTCTAGTTAGCAAAACTTTCACCCAATACACTCATGAATGGTGTCGATCTCTTAATGCCAGAGAAAAAAAAAGAATTAGATTTGTTTCACTTGGGAGGAATTTATGGTATCAAAGGGGTAGATCTTGACTTAGATTTCATTCATACCGCTCTATAATATTGGAATGTTGATACTTATTGCTTTGAATAGGGTATGATGAAATTAGCCCCTTGCCGGAAGATTTTGGTGCTATTTTAGGTTTCCCTGCAATAGACCTCATAGTAATCCCTAGAGTAGATGCATATTATTACAAAGATTTTGAACACTTCTTCAATTTAAAAGAAAGAGATTTATCAAAAATAGTAGATGGAAACATAGTTAATTTGAAAGAATTTGCTCGCCACTATTTTGATAAACCTCTTTCTGAATCTTTTCATATTTATAGAAGAAGGGCTTTCTTATTTTGCATGCTTAATCAATTTTTTCTTAGTAGTGGTAAAAATAATGAGGGTCAATCAATTATAACCACCGTACTAGAAAAAATTGAATCAGGGAGAAATCCAAAGCCATTAATAGTTGGAGGGACTGTGATTAGTCTTGATGAATTGAAAAGGGACCCAAAAGCACCTTTTCGAGGCTCTCCAATTTTTTTACAGGTAGAAAAATAATATTTTTAATTACAGAAATCAAAAAATATATTTTTGTATAGTAATAATATTTAATTAATTTGCATTACAATTTTTTACAGATGTGGCTAATGGATAGGCTAGATTTAATTAGCCCTCCGGACAACTTTGAGAAGTACACTCCAAATTGCTTCGTGAGGAGGAAGAAACGCTTCTCTAAAATTGGGCGCCATGAGTGGAGAATGGTCTTCGAATCTCGCATTTTTTCTATCAAGTGGGTCGTCCCATGGTGGAAAATAGAAAGGATGGTTGGTGTCAACAAGCAACCATTCTGTCGTCTTCCAAGTTTGTCTCGTATGACTTATTATTATCCGTGCAGGGTAAAAAGACAATACGGCTTGCTTCAGAATATTCCTTCCGGAGATCTTCGTCCTCCCTACGAGTACCCTGTCTCCCAGGAAGTAGACAGATTTGATGCTTATTGAAATGCTAGACCTTTATGGGAAGTAATTACCCAAAAGGTTCCTCCTTCCTTGCCCAATGATGTGAAGAAGTGGTTGCTAAAGAAACCTTCAAAGGACTTGAAGAAAAAACAGGGTAAAACTGACGTGAAGAGTCGTCTAGGTGACAGGGTGATTCCTGCCAAGGAACGCTTAGGTGAAAGAGTTGAATTCAAAACACCTGTAATGCCTAGGAAGAAAAGTACTACAAAAGATATGGGAAAAAGGAAAGCTGACACCACAGATAAAAAAGTCTTGGTAGAAAAGAAGCATGGAGTCCTTGCTGAAGGGGAAACTATCTACTCTAAGATTGAATGTAGGTCCTCTAAAGGATGCCTACTAACTAAGGTTATGGATGAGGAGGAGGAAGCAGACAAAAATTAGAAAAGGGCTAAGAAAGAAAAGAAAGATTAGGAGCATTGCATAATTTCAAATTATTAGACTTAGTTTATATTTTCCATTTAACGTTAATTTAATTCAGCTTTATTTAAAATAAAATTTGTAAATTACCACCCAAAAAGGAGTCCTGTTTTGAAATTACCACCCATTAAAACTTTTATTTTAAATAACCACCTTTTAAATTAAAAAAGTTTTCAGATTACCACATTTTTTGTAATTCTGGTGGTAAATCCGTTTGAGGGCCCCACATATCAGCTAAAAACGGCAAATTTGACTCTTTTGAATGTTTCCCCCGGTTTTTTTTCTTTATAAATTATCCAACATCAATTCACAACTTTTGCCCCAAATTTCATCCAAATTTCCTCAAATTGCAGCTGGTGAATGTCTTAAATTTTGGAATTAGGGTTCTTGGGGCAATAAAATTGGGGGTTTTTTGCAATTTTGGAATTAGGGTTCTTGGGGCTTTAAAATTGGGGGTTTTTTGCAATTAGGCTACATGTCTGAAATTGTAAAGGGTCCCAATTGCTTACCTCAAGCATCGCCATTGACTTCACCATTTGACAGGAGCTTTACCTACACGCTTTTGGTCCCCAGAAAACACACCAAGATGGCGACTTCAACAACAAATGAAAGTACAAATAGGGTCCCAATTTGCAGAAAAAAAAAAGGTTAGGGTTATGATTCAACCCTTAAGGGGTAGTTGCAAGTTCGACTGAGAATTAAAGGACGAAAAAGGGGAAAGATTGATGCTTTTGGATGAATTAATTGAAGAAATTGATGAGAGAAGATGTTTTTTTGAGTTTAATTTTTCAATAAGAAGGTTAGATCGAGGGAAATGAAAAAAAAAGGGAGGAAAGTTAATAAGGTAGGGCCCTCAACCGGATTTTCCACCGGAATTCCAAAAAAGGTGGTAATCTAAAATGTTTTTTAATTTAATGGGTGGTTATTTAAAATAAAAGTTTTAATGGGTGGTAATTTCAAAATAGGACCCCTTTATGGGTAGTAATTTACAAATTTTCCTTATTTAAATTCCATCAATAATGTAATTTTATTTTATTAATGAAATTTAAGCTTTTAATTAACTATTTACTTTAAATTTATTTTATTAATGAAATGAAAACCAATAAAATTAATATTTTAGAAATTCTTCGAGTACGGAAGTCGAAATTTTTTTCGAAAAACACCGAAATATGCCCAGAATTTATCTGTGAATTGGCGCCGCTTATTTGCGACTGGCGCCGGCCACAGCAGTCTAACGTCAGGCACCAGTGCTGTCGGCTGGTGCTGATGGTCGTTGGCTGGCACCAGATTCTTCTCTGCGACGCCGATATTTCGCCGATCTTCTTTCGAATTTTTAATTAATTATGGGACGCGAGATTTTCGAAAAATAAAGTGGCCGCACCCGTAAAGGGTTGCCTACGTATCCTTTCTTAAGGAATCAGGCCAAACGTAGCTGGCTTGAGTATCCTACTCAAGTAATTATGGGTAGTATTTCTTAAGTTGGTCAAGATTTTTCATGTTCGACAACTCATTGCCATCCATATCAGTTAGTTTTGCTGCACCTCCTGACAGGATTGTTTTGACGATGTAGGGTCCAGACCAATTAGGTCTAAATTTTCCCCTTGGATCTAAAACGTTTTTTCTTAATGTTTTTAACACCAAGTCTCCTACTTTGATGTTTCTTGTCTTGACCTTCTTATTAAAATGCCTAGCCGTTCGAGTTTGATAACACTGAGTGTAATGTAGAGCTTCTAGTCGTTTTTCATCGAGTAAAATTAGCTCTCCATATCTTGCCCTATTCCATTCGACTTCATCGAGTTTGCTCTCTAACGAGATACGTAGAGATGGAATTTCTAGTTCGATAGGTTGTACGACATCCATTCCATATACTAAGGAAAATGGCGTATTTCCTGTTGATGTGCGGATGGTCGTGCGATAACCCCACAATGCGAAGTGAAGTTTGTCAGGCCAATCTTTATAATTTTCCATCATTTTCTCGATGATAGTCTTTAAATTTTTATTAGCTGCCTCGACTGCTCGATGATAGTCGTCCTTTGGACTTGCCTTATTTAGATCTCGACAGTCGACACACATTCTTCTCCTTCCGTCTTTCTTCGGAACTAGGACGACTTTGGCGACCCATTCAGGGTATTTGGATACCTTGATGAAACGGGAGGATTTGCGAGATAAGCTTCATATTCAGCAGCATTGTTGGTAACGTCGAAATCAAGCTTTATGGAGATTGGAACATGCTCTTCTTTAGGTGATACTAATAATACTACAACGCCACATCCCTTTTGGTTTGAGGCTCCATCAAAGTATAAGGTCCAAGTATCGTCTTCAGTAACCATTAAGTCTTCATCGGGAAATTCATTGTCTTTTATTGGCGTCGAGTTTTCTATCGAAAAGTCTGCTAGAAAGTCTGACACCACGGATCCTTTGATAGCTTTTTGTGGCATAAACCTTACATCAAACTGGGCTAGATTGACTATCCATCTCGATATGCGTCCATTGAGTGTAGATTTCTCTAATAGATACTCGAGTGGATCTAATCGAGAGACTACGAAGACGGTATGCACTAGCATGTAATGTCTTAACTTAGTTGTGGCCTACACCAAGGCGAGGCACAACTTCTCGAGTGGTGTATAGCGTGCTTCGTATTCGAGCATCTTCTTGCTTAGATAGTAGATTGCGTTTTCTTTGCCTTCTACTTCTTGTGCCAGCATAGCTCCCATTGTCTCTTTGGTAACCGTCAAATATAACCTAAGAGGTATTCCGAGAAGTGCTGGTGCTAATACGGGAGGATTTGCGAGATAGGCTTTGATCTTTTCAAAGGCTTTTTGTTGTCAATTTTTATATGAACCTACTTATGTATTGCAACCGGCCAATAAATCCTCGAATCTGTTTCTCAGTTTTGGGCGGTGGCATTGACATGATTGCTTTGATATTAGTTGGGTCTATCTCTATTCCTCGAGAGCTTATGACATAACCCAAAATCTTGCCTGATGTGACTCCAAAAGCACACTTAGCTGGATTCAACCTCATATTATATTTTCTTAGCATTTCAAAAAATTTCCTTAAGGCTACTTGATGACCTGGACGGTCTTTTGATTTCACAATCATGTCGTCGACATATACCTCGACTTCTTTATGCATCATATCATGGAGTAAGGCAGTTGTTGCGTGTTGGTAAGTAGCACCCGCGTTTTTCAACCTGATTGGCATTACCGTGTAGAAGTAAGTGCCCCATGGTGTTATAAAAGTTGTTATCTCCATTTCTTCTTCTGCCATGAGAATCTGGTTGTAACCTGCGTACCCATCCATGAACGAGAGGAGCGCGTGATTTGTCGTGTTATCTACCAGAATATCGATGTGTGGCAAAGGGAAGTCGTCCTTTGGACTTGCCTTATTTAGATCTCGATAGTCGACACACATTCTTATCCTTCCGTCTTTCTTCGGAACTGGGACGACGTTGGCGACCCATTCAGGTTATTTGGATACCTTGATGAAACCTGTAGTTATTTGTTTTTGAACTTCTTCTTTTATTTTAAGAGCTACGTCGGGTTTCATTCGACGTAACTTTTGTTTTACGGGTTTCATTCTTGGAATTAGTGGTATAGTGTGTTGAGCTATTTCTCTATTAATGCCTCGCATAACCTCGTATGACCAAGCATATACATCGATAAATTCTTAAGTAAGTTAATTAAATCGGTTCTTTGTTGTTCATTAAGTGTTAATCCGATTTTAACTTCTCTTTTATTGGTTGAATCATTTGAGATATCAACCGTTTCAGTTTCTTCAATTATTGGTGTTTTCTTTTCGAGTGTTTCCATTGCTTTAATAAGTTCTTTGTCTTTTTCATTGTTAGTTAAGCAATGATCGTCATCTTTGGTTAGAGAAGAACACAAGAAATAAGGAGAAGAATAAATATTATTATACTCTGAGATCATTACAACAAAGAGCGATATGTCCTCAGAGACTTGATCACTAACTATTCTAGGAGAAGAAATAGAAAGAGGAGGTGCTACTACTAAAGACCTACAAGACTCTATAGGGAGAGACTCCGACTATGACTCTAACTCAGACGACTCTTCAAACATTAGTCCTTGCCCTGTTGTGATGGATATTTTTCTTCCGCTTGGAGTAGTCACCTTGATAGTCTTGCTCCACCCTTGTAGTGATCCTTCAGCTGGAGTGATTAGCTTTGAGGGATCGAAGTTTTCGCTTTGTAGGACTTTCTGAATGAGCGAAGAGTTGTCTTCTCTGTAAGTTGGCTCATTCTTTTCTCGTCAAAATAATAATCCCATGACGTTAAAGTCAAAGCATGGGGGTGCTTTCTCCTTGTGAACATGAGTTGGGATTTCGTCTGTGAAATGACAATCCAAGAAAATCTAAAAAGTCGGTTGCATTATGCCGTTTACAACAAATGGCTCGGGAAATTCATGGCGTGGATAGTCCTCTCCTTCTTTTATGAATTGACCATTAAGTGTAAGAGGGTACTGATCCATTGGGATTGCTTTCTTTTGAATGCGAGCGTCTCTACGTGCCTTTGATTTTTCCTGGGCTTGCTTGAGATCTTTCCGAATCGGTTCGAAACCAAGTCCGAAAGTGTCGAACTTAGGAAGGCCAGGTGGCTCCAATGACTTTGCTATTCCTTTCTTCTTTCCTAGGGTCATCTCAGGAAAATGTCCTTGTTTCTTCAGCATAGCATTTACAATCATGTTGGAATAGGGGTCATGGCAAAGAGGGGTCCTTTCATCCTCCTTGATTAAGGAGACTTCTTCGTTCAAGCCCCGTAAGTCTTCATCATCCTCGTCATGCTCCACGATAATGATTGGATTTTCTATAGACTTGATCCTCATATGCGAAGCATCGATGGTGATAGGAATTCCCCCAACTATAGCTTTTACTTGTTGGTGGAGTGATGAGGGGACGGCCTTTAGGTCATGAAGCCAAGGGCGCCCCAACAGTAAATTGAACGAAGCTTTAATGTCTACAACTTGGAAAGTAGCATCATGTTCTATTGCTCCTGCTGTTACGTTTAGAGTAATTTTACCAAGAGCTTGACGTCGAGTGTTGTCGTAGGCCCTTATTCCTTGTGTAGACGGAGTTAAATCTTCATTCCTTATGCCTAGCATCCTCGCAGTTCTAAGTGGACAGACATTGATGGCCGATCCATTGTCTACAAGAGTCATAGGAACATTCATTCTCTTGCAAACAACTGTGAGGTTTAATGCCTTGTATTGTTTGTCACCTTATGGAGGTAAATCCTTGTCAAAAAAGGTGATCAAATTAGTTGGACTAGGAAGATCACTTGTGAGGAAGCTGGCTAACCCCTCAGGAGTAGTGTCAGAATCTATCCCTATTTTTTCCAAGGCATTCATTACAGCCAACCTATGTTCTTGAGATGTCGCCAAAAGTTTCCATACGTTCATCTCAACTTTTGTCTTTTTAAACTGCTTAACAATATCATTGTCTTCAATGATAGGTATGGGAACTTGTTGTGTGGTCGGCATAGGTTGTGTTGAATCGGGAGGTTGCATTCTCCCGGATCTTCTGAGGACGTCTATTGATGAGTCTTCTTCAGCCCAAAAGTCATCTATGGCGTACGACACAGAAGGTGGAGATCCTACAATGTCTTTTAGATAGACATCTTCTTCATCACTGTCCCAAACTCCATTAATGGTTGCATCGTCTTCTTGTAGAACTTGGACTAGTTTCTTTTCATCAATCATTTTCTGAACCAAATCCTTGAATTTGAAACAGTTTTCGATAGTGTGCCCCCTGATTGATGATACTGACAGTAATACACATCTGTCATTTTCAATGATTTGAATGGTCTTGGTTCGAGAGGTTTGATCTCACCACTCTCGGAGAGCATTTCGAACATTTGTGCATATGGGATCCCAATTGGAGTGTAAATTTTATCACTCTTCTTTGGTTTTCCAGTGACTTGTAAAGGAAAACGCTTTGCCTCATAGATCGTTCTCATGGGTGTGAATTCTCTCTTGGGTTCATCTTTCGGAAGTGGAACCTCGTCATATTTCTTTTGGGGTTCTTTTATAGTTTTGAGAGCTTCACGTAGTAAATGCGATACTTCCATCATAGACAGTGTGAGCAATTGTATATCTTCTTTACTTGCCGTTTCTGGAAGGCTATCCATGGCGTCGAAGAATGTCTTCTCGTCTTCTTCAATGGCATGGATTTCTTTGACCGGTTTAATGAGAGACGAGGGGTCAACCTCGTTTTCCTCATCATAGATAGCCAAGGCATGAGCAAGAGGTGCATTATCAATGCTTGGCTTCTTACTGACAGGGGGCAATGGCAACTTGTTGTTATCGATTAAATCTTGGATGGCTTCCTTAAGCTTCCAACAGTTTTCGGTGAGATGGCCCCTACCTTGGTGATACTTACAGTGTGCATTGGGGTTCCAATTAGCCGACCTCTTTTCGACTGGTGGGTCCCCAAATGGTCCAATAGGAGTTATTAGACCTTTTGCATTTAATCGATCAAATGCGGTGTCATAACTCATGCCAATAGGAGTAAAGTTCCTCCTAAATGGTTTCTTTTCTCCTTGATTGTTCATAGCAAGGACTTCTCCTAAATTAAAAGTGCTAACGTTGTTTGAGTGGGTGGTTTTGGAAGAAGAAGGATTTTCGTTCTTCTTTCCTTTCCAGCCACTGTTGGAGTTATTGTTGGCAGCTTTTAACTTAGCCAAGTCATCTTCAATATTGATCCCAATGTCATAGACGGCCTTGAAGGTATGGAGATTATTTTGATACTTGAGATGCTTGGAATATTTTTCTTGAAGTTTCTTGATGAACAACCTCACAGACTCTTTTTCACTTGGCACCTCAATCATCTTAGCTGAGGTTTCCCTCCATTTGTTAAAGAAAGAGGTGAAGCCTTCATTCTCTTTCTGCTTAAGGATTTCAAGTTCCCTATGGTCATTCTCAACTTGAATGTTGCACTTGTATCTATCAACGAAATCGTTTTCTATGGACTCCTAGGTAGAGGTCTTTTCTTTCTCGAGAGAAAAGAACCATTGTTGGCAAACGGTCTCGAGAGATAGTGAGAACGGAGAGGGGAAAACCTTCTTATCGATACCCTTAATACTCATTATTGTCTCGAAGGCTCTTAAATGAAAATAAGGGTTGTCGGTTGCTCTGAATTTTGGGATGTCGTTGGCATTAAACTTCTGCGGAAGAAGATCTTTGTCCACCGAGACCCCTTGTGAAGTATGCCCATGAAACTTGTAGTTTCTAGATAGCTTGCTTAGACTCTCTTGCATGAGGTCCATCTGTTGTTGTTTTACGGGATCATCGACCTTAAGTGTGAGGAGCTTCAGTGTTTCAGTCATGGTAACCAGTTGGTTCCTATGCTCATTGACTTCATCTTGTGTTTCCATTATGGTCTTAGCTTTCCTCTTACTAGCTATGGGTTTGTCGAAAAGTTGGACTTGTATGAAGAGGTTGTCTTTGATTAACCGTCCTTCCTTTCTTGGCCACGCGCTGTAATTTAAACCATTTTGCGTTTTAATTACTTGACTCAAATCGAGTTGACTTTACGGTTTTTTAGAGGAAAAGATAAAATAATAAAAAAAAAATTGGGTGCATATTTTTGCCAAAAATAATGTACATATTTTTAGGGAACTAAGTATAGTTTATAGTTTTTTTTTTGTTTTAAAAATGGAGGATTAATATCCGACTTACCCCCCTAAAAAATGACAGAAAAAACGCGCATGCAAGACTCCCTTAGACATGGTCAAAGTGTGTGTATTGGTGTGTGCGTTGAGTGTAAGTGACATGTTTGGACTCTTGTGTAAGACCATGGGACTTAGTGCCCTAAACTCGATTAATGACTCAACCAAGTACTATTGACAACGAAAATTAACTGAATTAATTAGCAAACTGATTAATTAGACACTAGGTGATGACTCGACCAATAATCCGAACTGTCGGCAAAACGGCAGGACTGGCGTCGCATTGTGTAGCGTAGCGCCATACGACAGGGATGTCGCCAGGCGCCATACTCCACAGAGTGGCGCTACAGTCCAAACTTTGGCGCCAATGCTGTAGCTTCAATCTAGGGCTGTTTTCGGTGTTATTCATCAACAGAGGTATGTCTAAAGTCGTACTAGGTCAATTCTGATTAAAATATTAGACTTTATTGACTCAAATTAATTAATTAATTAATAAATTAGGAAAAGTTCTTTAAGTCATTAATTTATTAAATCTAAACACAAGTCAAAAAAACGGTTAACAAAACATAGAGTATATGCACGACAAATAATGCGCAATAAGGCTAGTAGGTACACTATGATGCAATGAGTTTGCAACCTAACCATGGCTCTAGTTCACTAAAGTTCGGGATATGGTTTAGTCAAAGAGGGTCCATGGTTAATTGTTCAGATGCACCGCGCGAAATCCTAACCGTGAAGGGTTGGCGCGAGTGGATGGGACACCGTGAGTTTTAGAAAGACTCGCTCCCATGGTTTGGTGAATTCAACAATCTCGGATGTACCCTTTGTTGCTTAGAGCGTTCAATCAGGTAGATGGAGAATGAATTCCCAGAGGGTGATGTCCATATGTAGAACACATATGGGTTTCAGAAAAGTGAGAAAAATTCAATCAGGAAGTAGGATCGAGCAAACAATACGAAAAAATTGGTCAAAATTAGAACGCATATTTCTGGCTCGGTATTGGAAGAATTTGGCGCCAGCAAACAGAGACTGGCGCCAGGTTTTAGTTGTAGCGCCTGGCGCCAATTCTGTCGTCTAGTGCTACGGCTAAAATTCTGGCGCCAATGCTCTGGCCCCTGACGCTAATTCCTACATGCCTCAACAGCTTTCTGTGCTCGATTAAATTTTCCAGTTTCGCGCAGTGTTATTTCGGTCCTAGTTGTGAAAGATATTTCTCAAATTTCCTACGTGTAAAATCCTATGTTTCTAACTCATTACGGATGGTCTTTCCAATGAGATATTTTTTATGCATATGACAATAATGTTAATCAAAATTACGCACATGAAATACTTGGAACGTTTCGAGTCTCATCCACTCATTCTAAATCATTGCGGAAAAAATTTCAGGAATTAAAATAGAAATCCTCCTTAGTGGATTCGCCAAAAAACTGTAGGGAATATTTCAAGCGTTAATCACTAGCTTGAACCCCACTGTGATCATACACTAAAGTACGGTGGGGTCCAAAGGGAAAGAAGATAGAGCAAAAGAGTCGCCAACAAGTTTTTTTAGGAACTTGTAAACAGTTCACGAGGTGAAGGTTACACCCCTTAACGATCCAAGAGATCGTCAACTCCATAATGTCTTGAACCAAATAGGGTTCGGGGATGAAGGTACAAATCCAACCTAAAAGAGATTGAACCTGCCCTCATAATAGGCCTCTACTTTATTCTGATCGTATTCATGTGCGCTTTCTGACTAACATGCAATCAGTAGGATTAACCTTAAACCTGTTTATCTATGTTGGTTGAACATTAATGCACAAATAAATATATTATTGGCGATCACTTGAATTATAATCACATTTAGCCTAAACAAGATTATTACTTATCTTATTAAGCGTGATTACAAGTACCAAATTCCCTTTAAACATGCATGAAAGGTGTGATCAAGCAATAACAATATATCAAGCAATATAATAAATAATCAATAATAATTATTATAATCATAACAATCATAATTAAAAATAATCATCATTATAACAATTATAATCATAAATCATAAAGTATAATCATAATAATAATAATAATCATGTTAAAGCATAGCAAGATCCTAGGCATGTTACTAACAAGATTAATAACAAATCCTAGCATGTCACTAAACAATAAAAATCAAATCTTTAACCCTAACATGATACTAACATGATATTAGGAAGATAATAGGAAGCATCACAGGAATCATAATTGATATAAGCAAATCACCCTAAATATCATACTAAGAAAAGCATCCTAACATGATACTAGGAATAAAAAAAATCCTAAACATGATTTTTATATCATAATATCAATAACAACCATTAAAGCACTTACTTTGATGCCTCGTACCTCTTTCTAATAACAAAATACACACGTTAGTAACTTCAAGGAAAATAATAAACAAAACAATTAAATTAAATAATAGAAATAGAGATTTGGGACCAAACCCTCATAAATTAAACCTTTCACGTCTAGGGTGAAGGCAACTTCGAATATGGCTAGGTGTTTCTAGATCTTGCGAATGCGGAATTTTTTATGTAAAAAGCGAGTTTAGAAAAAGAGAGAGAGATAAAATAAAAAGAAGATTGATGAGAGTTGGCAAAGGATTAGAAGAGAATGAGAATGAAAACTGGTTGTAGATGAATCAAAACGGAGTTTTTACGACGTTATTTAAAGAGAAAATCAGCTAAAAAGATAAAATTATCAAAACAGAGTCTGGCGCACGTGAAACAAGGTTGGCGCCAACGCTGGCCATTGGCTCCAGACGCTAACCCTGGCGCCAGGCGCTACAGCTAGCGTTTGGCGCTGACCTGGAAATTTACGCGTTTTCCTAAAATCATATAAAATTTGCCGTACAGGAGGATAAAATCGTATTTCCCTCAAAAATGATGTTTGATTTTAATTAAAACTCTGAAAAGTCAATAAAAGTTAATTTATCAATGCTAATTGAATTAGGAACGAAAAAAACCTTCTAGAAGAATCTAGAAGACTAAAACCATTCCTAATTGCATTAGGAATGATAAATCTATATTAGGCCCTCCCCTAGATCATTGGGCCGCATATAAGGATCAAACCGGGGCCAGTTTAGTAAATTGGCCATAACTTCCTTAATATTTATCGGAATTGGACTTATAATATATCGTTGGAAAGCTCTTGTCAAGCTCCATCCAACTGCACTACTATTGGACCCATATCATGGACCAACCAAAATGGATTGGCTGTTTTCTTAAAATAAGTTTTCAAAAACAGAGAGAAGAGAAAAGAAATTAAAACTATCCGCAACACTAGACTTTCCACACTTTCACTTCATTCGATTATGATTCGACGCGAAAGGTACTCATCATTGGGCTTGGTTTTGGGGAGACACAAATGGGTGTCTACACCATATAAAATCATTCAAAAGATAGGAAGGGTAGCTTACAAGTTGGAATTGCCTAATGAGTTAGAAAGAGTCCACAATGTATTCCATGTAAGCCAAATTTGGAAGTATATACCGGATATTTCACACGTCTTACAACCCGAAACCATTGAAATGGATGAAAACTTGACCTACGAGGAAAGGCCTATAAAGATTTTAGATAGCAAGGTGAGGAGCATAAGAAACAAAGATGTTAAGATAGTCAAGGTATTATGGTAAAACCATAAGACGGAAGAAGCTACTTGGAAAGCGGAAGACGACATGAGGAAGAGGTACCTTGAGTTGTTTCCTGAGGTTGGAATTTGAGTTACGGGGGCGTAACTCCTTTTAGGGGGGGGGGGGTAGAATGCGATAGAGTTTCGCGCTTTTTGCCATTATGTAATTTTAAGTTGTTTATTCGCCAATTTTAGGTTGTGCATGAGTTAATTTGAATTAATTTAAGTCGTTATACAAATTTGTCAGTCAAGAGTTTCGAGATCGAATTTTCTTTTAAGGGGAGTAGACTGTAATACCCCTAATTTATAAACCAATTTAATCATTATTAATTATAATTATTAAGCTTAACTATGTCTTATTTCGGATCTTATACACTTATAAATATTTTCTTATGATATTAAGATTATTAAATTATTATTTTTCCTATAAACATATTCAACTTTCAAGTGGATTTTTAATAAGAAAATTGTACATAATTTCCTAAACTCTAATTATAAAGTTATTATTTTTAATATGAGCCTTATTTCATAAGCGTAGTTTTAGGTGAGTAAGCCATTTATTCCAACCAGTTCTTCATTAAACCCTTGGCGAGGATTTTGTTCGATGGCCATTACCCGATTTTCTAATCCTTTTACCACATTCAAGAGCATGGAAACGACATCTTGCAGTTTTCGGACGTCCTCTTTTAGACTTGACGAGTCTTCCCTGGTATTATCTAAGAAAAGACTTTCATCCTCCTCAATCATGGCCACTTCATCGAGAGAGGTTATATAAGCTGTCTCGATCATGGGCTCTCCTACAGGTGTGATAAGAAGTGATGGATCGAAGGGTGTTTGATCGTCTTCGATGGCTAGAATCTCGAAAGTTTCATTGTTATCGATCAGATCTTGAATAGCTTCTTTGAGTTTCCAACACTCCTCAGTGTCATGACCCTTTCCTTGGTGATATTTGCAGTACTTATTAGGATCCCACTTGGGTGGCCTGGCTTCTGGAACTGGATCTTTGATAGGCCCTATGGGCATGACTAGTCCTTTGTGGTGTAGCTTCTCGAAAGCCGATTCATAACTCATGCCAAGTGGGGTGAACACTCTTTTTGACCTTTGGATTTGCGATTTAGAGGCGTTCGTGGCATGTACCTCATTAATGGGAGAGGAAGAAGAAGGATGGACGTTCTTCTTTGCTCTCGCACTATTATCTTTCAGAAGGTCATTTTCAATGTCAATGCCTATATTATAGACAGCCTTGAAAGTATTCAAGTTGTGTTGGTACTTTAAGTTCCTTGAATACTTCCCTTGGAGATTCTTGATAAACATCCTCACAGATTCTTTTTCGGTAGGAGCTTTGGCCATATTAGCGGAAGTTTCCCTCCATTTGTTGAAGAAAGAAGTGAACCCTTCGTTTTCTTTTTGCTTTAACATCTCAAGTTGTCTGTGGTCTGTTTTGTCTTGGATGTTACACTTATATCTATCTATGAAAGAGTTTGTTATCGACTCCCAAGAAGAGGTTTTCTCTTTATCAAGGGAAAAAAACCATTATTGACAAACGGTCTCAAGAGATAGAGAAAATATAGAGCGGAACACTTTCTTATCGATACCCTTAATGCTCATTATAGTTTCAAAAGCTCTTAGATGAAAGTAAGGGTTATTTGTTATCTTGAATTTTGGGATGTCAGTGGCGTTGAACTTATGCGGAAGAAGTTCCTTGGCCAGCGAGACCCCTTGTGAACTAATGCCCTGAAATTTATAGTCACTAGGATAGCTTGCTCAAGCTTTCTTGCATGAGGTTCATTTGTTGTTGCTTCACAGGGTCATCAATTTTGAGGGTTAAAGCCTTTAACACTAAAGTCACGTCATTCAATTGATTCCTAAGTTCATTGACCTCTTCTTGACTTGCCATTATCTTTTTTAGCCTTCCTCTTTTGACGTATTGGTTTATCAAAAAGTGAGACTTGAATAAAGAGGTTGTCCTTGATTAATCGCCCTTCTCTCCTCGACCAAGTACTGTGGAAAAGGAATTTGGGGATATTCATTGTTAATTATTTGACTCAAACTTTATTAAACATGCAAGGGATAGAGGAAGTGAAGAAAGATTAGAATAGCATGTGAAGAAAAATGATGTAGATGGAAGGATATGAAGAACTAGGAATAGAGTGTACCCCCAACTTAAATGACGGAAAAAACCAACTCATGCATGAACCTAAGACATGGTCATGGTGACATATACTCGAACTGTGTGCTAAGACTAGTGAGTGTAGGTGACATGTTAAGACTCGTGTCATGACCATGGGACTTAGTGCCTAAACTCAATTAATGACTCGACAAGGTGTTATTGACAGCGAAACTTAACCGAATTAATTAGTAAACTGGTTAATTAGAGACTAGGTGATGACTCAATTTATAATCCGAACTTTTGTCAAAACGACAGGATTGGCGTCGCACTGTGTAGTGTAGCGCCAGACGACAGAGCTGTCGCCAGGCGCCACACTCCACAGAGTGGCGCTACAGTTCAGATTTTGGCGCCAATGCTGGAACTTCAATCTGAAATTGTTTTCAGCGTTATTAATCAACAGGGGTATGCCTAAAGTCGTACTAGGTTAATTTTGATTAAAATATTAGACTTTATTTACTCAAATTAATTAATAAATTAATTAATTAGGCAAATTTCTTTAAGTCATTAATTTATTTAATCTCAACACAAGTTACGGTTAAGAGAAACATAAAATATATGCACAACAAATAATGCACAATTAGTCAAGTATGCACAATATGATGCAATGAGTTTGCAACCTAATCATGGCTCTAGTTCTCTAAAGTTCGGGATATGGTTTGGTCAATAGAGGGTCCATGGTTAATTGCCCGGATGCACCGCGCGGAAGCCTAACCGTGAAGGGTTGGCGCGAGTGGATGGGACACCGCGAGTTTTAGAAAAACTCGCTTCCATGGTTTGGTGAATTCAACATTCTCGGATGTACCCTTTGTTGCTCAGAGCGTATAATCAGGTAGATGGAGCATGAATTCCCAAAGGATTAGGTCCATATGTAGAACACATATGGGTTTCAGAAAAGTGAGAAAAACTCAATCAGGAAGTAGGATCAAGCAAACAATACGAAAAACTGGTCAAAATTAGAACGCATATTTATGGCTCGGTATTGGAAGAATTTAGCGCCAGGTTTTAGTTGTAGCGCCTGGCGACAGAGCTGTCGTCTGGCACTACAGTTAAATGTCTGGCGCCAGCTTCTGTTCGCTGACGCTAATTCCTACATGCCTCAGTAGCTTTCTGTGCTCGATAAAATTTTCCAATTTCGCGCAGTGTTATTTCGGTCCTAGTTGTGAAAGATATTTCTCAAATTTCCTACGTCTAAAACCCTATGTTTTTAACTCATTACGGATGGTCTTTCCAATGAGATCTTTTTTATGCATATGACAATAATGTTAATCAAAATTACGCACATAAATACTTATAACGTTTTGAGTCTCATCCACTCATTCTAAATCATTGCGGAAACAAATTCAGGAATTAAAATAGAAATCCTCCCCACTGGAGTCGCCAAAAAAGTGTGGGGAATATTTCAAGCGTTAATCCCCTAGCTTGAACCCCACTGTGATCATACACTAAAGTACGGTGGCGTCCAAAGGGAAAGAAGATAGAGAAAAAGAGTCGCCAACAAGTTTATTTAAGGAACTTGTAAATCGTTCACGAGGTGAAGGTTACACCCCTTAACGATCCAAGAGATCGTCAAATCCATAAGTTCTTGAACCAAATAGGGTTCGGGGATGAAGGTACAAATCCAACCTAAAAGAGATTGAACCTGCCCTAATAATAGGCCTCTACTTTATTCTGATCATATTCATGTGCGCTTTCTGACTAACATGCAATCATTAGGATTAACCCTAAACATGTTTATCTATGTTGGTTGAATATTAATGCACAAATAAATCTATTATTGGCGATCACTTGAATTATAATCAAATTAACCCTAAACAAGATTATTAAATATCTTATTAAGCGTGATTACAAGTACTAAATTCCCTTTAAACAATAAAAGGCATGATCAAGCAATAACAATAAATTTAATCAAGCAACATAATATATAATCATCATAATTATAACAATCATAAAAATAATCATTATCAAAACAATTATAAAAATAATCATGAATTATGTTAAAGCGTAATAATAGCAAGATCCTAGGCATGATACTAACAAGATTAATAACAAACCCTAGCATGTCACTAAAAATAAAAATCAAATCTTTAACCCTAACATGATACTAACAATCATAAATATTAAGAAGAACATAAAAGGCATCATAACGAACATACTTAGTATTAAAGTTACCCTAGACATGATACTAGGAATATCATAATAACAACCTAAACATGATTCCTATATCATAATACCAATTAAACCATTAAAGTACTTACTTTGATGCCTCGTACCTCTTTCTAATAACAAAATACACACGTTAGTAACTTCAAGGAAAATAATAAGCAAAACAATTAAATTAAATAATTGAAAGAGAGATTTGGGACAAAACCCTCATAAATTAAACCTTTCACGTCTAGGGCGACGACAACTTCGAATATGGATAGGTGTATCTAGATCTAATGAATGCGGAATTTTGAATGTAAAAGGTTAGTTTAGAAAAAGAGAGAGAGAGAATAATCAAGAGAATCTTGATGAGAGTTTGTCAATGAAAGAGAAAATTGGTGATTGTAGATGAGAATAAGAATTGATGAGTATTGATGATTGTTGATGAATGAAAAAGGAGTTTTTCCGACGTTATTTATAAAGAAAATCAGCCAAAAAGATAAAATATCAAAACAGAGTTCTGGCTCACATAAAATCTGATTAGCGCCAACGCCGGCTATTGGCGCCTGACGCCAACATTAGCGCCAGGCGCCAATGCTAGCGCCAGTCGCTACAGTTGGCGTTTGGTGCTGATTCAGTAATAAAATCAGATAGAAATTTCCGTACAGGAGGATAAAATCATATCTTCCTCAAAAAAACGTTCTTTGATTTTAATTAAAACTCTGAAAAAGTCAACAAAAGTCAATTTATCAATGCTAATTGAATTAGGAATGAAAAGAACCTTTTAGAAGAATCTAGAATACTAAAACCATTCCTAATTGCATTAGGAATGATAAATCATATTAGGCTCTCCCCTAGATCATTGGGCCGCATATAAGGCTCAAACCGGGCCCAGTTTGGTAAATTCGCCATAACTTCCTCAATATTCATCGGAATTGGGCTTATAATATATCGTTGGAAAGCTCTTGTCAAGCCCCACCCAACTAAGTTATTATTGGACCCATATCATGGACCAACCAAACTGGATTGGCTATTTTCTTAAAATAAGTTTTCAAAAACAGAGAGAAGAGAAAAGAAATTAAAACTATCCGCAACACTAGACTTTCCACACTTTCACTTCATTCGATTATGATTCGACGTGAAAGGTACTCATCATCGGGTTTGGTTTTGGGGAGACACAAATGGGTGTCTACAGTAAGATGTCGGGTTTCCCTATTTTGTATTATTTTACCTTTATTCCGGCTCCTTCGTGGAGTCGTGAGACGCTACCTCCAAGGGTGGATTTGAATCCAGATGAGGGAACGTGGTAAGAATGTATGGAATGCAAGGGGAGTGGTGCATGTTAGAGTTTTCTACACTTAGCATGATTTATCCTTCAATCAACCATTGGCATCCCCATGCGTGTTTACTTTCACTATTAAGAAAGTTTGGTATCCACTTATGCTTGTTGCCTATAAAAGCTTGATTTGATTATGATTTTCATGTGCTTGATGATCCTTATTCTTGTCTTCTCCTTTTTTTTTGTCTTGGACACGATTTTGTAAGAGTTGTTGGAAAGCTCTTTGGAAACCCACACAAGATCACAACTCGTCCTCATTGGCGACCGTGAGGTTTAAATGGCTTGTTGCTTTCTCTAAAAGAAAAGTCGGTTATTCTTTGTTAATTTGTATTGTCTAGCCTTCTTCGCTTGAGGACAAGCGAGAAGCAAGTGTGGGGGAAGTTGATGAGTGGTACTTATGCCACGATTAATAGTTCATTCTAACAAGTTTTACCCATACTTGTAGCTTGTTTGTACCCCTTTTAATTATCTTTAGTTCTCTTTTCTTTTGTCTGTCTTTTTCCTATTTTTACCTCCTTTGGGTATTTTCTAGTTTGGCTTTCTTGTTTTTGTTTTGTAGTAACCATGGTGCTGAAAGAAGGAAACTTTGAACCAAGTACTCAATTGTCGCGCGCGAGCTGGAGAGGCTGCGCATTGATAGTGCGCGGGCGCACATAATGGTGAGAAGGCGTCCATAAGGAGGAATTCAAGGAGTCAAGCAGGTTATTCTGTGCGACTGCTGCGCGGCCACCTGCGCGGGCGCACAACACTTATCGTGCAGGCGCGCAATCCTGTCAGAATCCGCAGCCAAGCTTAAGAAACACAACCAAAGCAGAAAGTTTGCGCGATCTCTGTGCGGGCGTGCAACCTTCTGTGCGGGCGTGCATTCAAGGGGTTCTTTTCTCCGTAGCCACAATGTTGCGGGCGCGCAAGATTCAGAGAGGGCGCACATTACACTTGCGCGGGCGCGCGGAATTCGTGTGCGGGCACGCACCGCTGGGTTTCTGATTTTTCTCCGCCTTGTTGCTCAAGTTTCTTTCTTTTTAGGAGCACATATATATAGTCCGTACTCTCTTTTGGAGAAGGTAATGGTATTAGCTTAATTCTAATCTTCTGATTTTTAGCTTAATCTAGAGAGAGAAACACCATTAGTTTTGGCATTTTAGAGAGAGAAAGTGTGGATTACTCCATTGTTGAGCTTGAAATTTGAAGAAGAAGCTTAATCAACCTCTTTGTAAAACTTCAAATTCAATGAATGAACATTTCCTTACTCTTTTTTCTTTACTTTTCTTTTTGATTTTGTATCAAATTGCTTTTGTTCAGTTAATTACTCATTAATCATGCTTTTGCTTATTAATATCATGATTGAATTGATGATTGCCATGGATAGTGAGTAGTTGCTTAGCCAAGGGTATGGAGATGATGTAGTTGGAGTTTGTTCATGCTTACAGTGATGGGACTTAAGTTGATTGTGATTAAAGCCTTTACATGCTTGATTGTTCTTTGATCTTCTTGCAAAGTGCACATTCTTATTTGATTAAAGGCGAATCTTTGCTACATGAAACGGAAGTTAATTTAGCTAAGTTCACTTCTATCGATTGTTACTTGATTTTACCTCTCAATATATGGTTCTAATGTGGAAGCATAGAGGCTATGTTAGGAGAATCCAATTAGGAGAAGCCAATTAACTCCGAAAGTTGACTAGATTGGACTTTTCTATATCGATATTCATGCAAGTTTAGTTCACTATCGATTTGTTTCTATGCTATTTCATGTTAAAGTGAAGCTTACATCTACCCATTCCCCTTGGTGTTTTCTTTATATTGTCTTAAATTAAATTTTCTCTTAGTTTAATCTATTAGATGATCCCACTCTTTGTTCTGAGATAGCTTAAGTGATTAGTAGTGATTACGGTGTTTAACTTCTCCTTGTGGTTCGACCCTTTGCTTACATTATACTTGTATTGGGTTTGTTTAGGTTTTATAAATTGTATTTCATTAAGGGATAGACAATTTGACGACGTGTTTATTTCCTTTGTCACTTCCGTGTTTTAATAAGTGTTAACATTTTGACCGCACATAGTTTTAGACAATTTAATTAACCTAAATAAAATAAGTGCTAAGTGGGGTAGTTGGAATATTAAAAAATTGTAAAAGAAAGATAGTGGAGTTAATATTTTATTGAAAAGTAATGAATGTGAGAGGAAGGAAATAATAAAAAAGTAATATTGGGTTTGGGTGGGGACCATGAAAGCAGAGAGATATAATATTAAAATGTAGTTTTTTTGCCAAAAAAAAGTATAACACTTATTAAAACATGACCGAATTTGGTAATTGTAACACTTATTAAAACACAGAGGGAGTAACTTGTTTAGAAGGTGACTTGCATGTGTCACCTTTTGATTGGTACAATTTTAATTTTTTAAATTAAAAAATAATAATAATCTTACCTTCACAACTCCCCACCATCGCATCAGACACCACCTCACCACCTCTTTCCCTTTCTCGATTTCCCTGCATTGCAACCTCAATCCCGACCTCCCTACCCACCATAACCCTCTTCAGCTCATCCCTTGTCATCGACTCCTCCACCATCAAGGTTTCATCGGATCTTTTAAGGTTTGGGTTTTTGTCAGTGTTTTGGGCTTAAGATTTCATTTTAGGGATTTCAAGGTTTGAGTTTTGTTTTCTACTTTTGAATTTTATTCTGGGTTTGGGTTTAATATTGGGGTTGGTGATGCTCAATGGGGTGGGTTTTGTGGGTAATTTAGGGGTTTTGTGGGTGGTTGGGTTTAAGGGGTTCGCAAGTGGTTGGGTTTAGGTGCAGTTGTGGTGGTCGCTTTTCGGGTAAGGGGTGGCAGGATTTAGGGGTTAGTGGGTTTTTGGTTAAGGGGTGGTTGGATTCAGGGATTGGGGGGTTTCAAGGTGGTAATTAAAGTTGTGCGGTGGTGGCTATGATAGAAGGTTGTGTGGTGATGGCTAGGGATGAAGGTTGTGGGGTGGTGGCCATGGAAGAAGCTTGAAGAATAGAGACTTAAGATTGAAGAAGAGAATTTTAAAAAAATCACCTGTTTAACTGGAGGTACGTCAAAAAGCATGTTTTAAGAATATAGGAGTTAAATGTGAGATTGTTTTCATATTTTTAAAAGTGTGGTTATTTTGAACAGAAAACACAAAAGTATGATTATTAGTTTTCAATTTTCATAAAAATAATCCATAGTTGAAAATATTTTAAGCGTAAAGTAGAGATTATTTTTAATAATTTTTTAAAAAATAAAATAAAAGTAGCTCCTGCATGGCTTCATCTAGGGCTGGGAAACAGGTCGGGTCGGGTTCAGGTCGACCTGTTTAGATAAACAGGTCAGGACCCCCCAACCCGAACCCGACCTGTTTACTTAAACAGGTCAAAAAAGTCAACCTGAACCCGACCTGGTTTTAAACGGGTTGACCTGAACCCGACCCGTCTAAACCTGTTTTTTAATTAATTTATTTATTTTTTATTTAAATAACCTTGTAATTTGTTTACCCTGTATTTTTTTAAAATATAACTATATCATTCAACTAACATAAAATACAAATTCAAAGCAAACATAATTCCATAATAAGTGTTGTTATATAGTTCATACAATCATACAACAATAAAATTAAATATGTTTAATTGGCTGGGTATTATCAAATAAATAATTAAGCAATAAAAGCAAAACAAGTGATGCTGCATTCTCCATAGTTTAGTATCTTCATCATCTAATTCGGATTCGCAAGTTCAATGGGTTCAGGAGGAATAGGCTTGTCAGCTATATGTTCATTAAGAATAATTAAATAAATAATTAAGCCAAATGCAGAGAGAAATAAATCACAAAAAATGCAATAATTAGCCAACAACATTCATGCCTACCAAGTTTTCAACTCATGATGAAAAAATCAACTCATAAACAAGCTGAAATATTCTCATAAACTCATGAAAAAATAAAATTAAAACGCATAAATAGATGATAAAAAATCAAATAAAATCGCATAATCAAAGTGATGAAAAAATAGCATAAAATAAACTCATAAATAAACAAACTTCGATCAGATTAAAATACGTAAATTGAAGAAATTGAAGAAACAAAACACATAATAACATGTAAATTACATAAATTGAAGAAAAAAAACGTATAAAAACACAACAAAATTAAGTAAAGATAATGTTCAGATGAAGATTTAACGAGCTTCAATCAATAGTTTCAATGGAAAAGAGTTGAAAACAAGAGAGAGGAGAGAGAGAGAGAGAATGAGTAAAGAGTGAATGAAAATGAAAGAGGAGTGAAAACGGCGTGAGGTAAGAAATTTTTTTAGGGTTTTTTCATTTTGTTTCAATAGATAGTTTGGGCTTGGCCCATATTTAAAAATTAGGATGAAAAAATAGGTTAGGAAACAAGTTTAGGCGGGTTGGGTTTCGGTTGACCCGACCTGAAACTGACCCAATTAATTAAATGGGTTTAGACGGGTTGGTTTCAGGTTGGGATTTCCAACCTGAACCCGACCTGTCTAACTTCGGGTCGGGTTCGGGTTGACCTAATTACATAAATGGGTTGAAAATTTCCCTCAAAACCCATTTAATTCGGGTTGGGTTTGGGTCGGATCAGCTTTTTCCAGCCCTAGCTTCAGCCATGCACGTATGCAGCTACATTCCTTCCTCAACCTATCCTACCACATTATCATAAACTACTTTAATTTAATTTTACCCACCTACGTGAGACATGATGTATTTCTCGGAAAAAAATCTTTTTCTCTCTCCTTCATTAAATTAGACAGCTCGAATATACAACTGTCCCCACCAGACTGTCACTGTCCCCACATATAATGGGACCGACAAGCCACGTGGAGTTAATCTCAACCATTAAAAAAGCCTTTCCATCAAAAATAATCAAACGTCGTTGATTCCTTTCTACCCTTAAACGACGTCGCACCTGGCGGGCATTGTTGTCGTAACCCCGGGACTGCTGGCGGTGTCAACGACCTCACAAGCGCGAAATTCAATTCTTTGAAAAACGGGTGGGTCTTGACGTCAGCCGCTCCACGACTCGATCCGAGTCGACTCGTCAGATCTTTTTTCAACAACTCGGATATGAGGTCACGTGCGTGAGACTCTGACATGGAAGTAGGAGATTGTGTTGGAAATACCAAGGGCTTTTTCAGTATGTTACGCAGCGTGGCTGCGTTTGACGGTTCAGCAAATGGGGTCCGTCCATAAATCATCTCGTACAGAAAAACTCCAAACGCCCACCAATCAACGGCGTTTCCGTGGGAATTACCTGTAAAAGTGGAGAAAAATGCGGAGATTACGGCGTAGTCTTTTGTATTGATATCAATCACATATAAATACACCATATAAAATAGAATCGACTAAAATTCCTAACAAGATAAATTGACAAAGATACAATATTTCTGTAAAAAGAAAAAATATTAACAAATATAACCAAATCGATTCTAATATTACCAGAAGCGACTTCCGGAGCGATGTACTCATGGGTCCCAACGAAGGAGCAAGACCTAGCGTTAACCGGCTCCGCTACGAAGAGTCGGTTACCGCTTAAGGTTTGGATTTTCTTTGACCGGAACAGCCGGTTATAAGGAATGCATGAAAATAACGGAGTGGTGTTGTTAGTTGAACTTGAAGTGCATGAGTTTTTTTGGGGGGAAGTGTTGGGTGGAGAAGTGTGAGCCGTAGGATGATGGGATGGGGATGAAAAATGAGGGGATTGGACAGCTGGGATGGAATCAGAGCATAGAGAGAGGTCGAAATCAGAGAGCATGATGTGACCGTCTGATCTGACTAAAACGTTCTCGGGTTTTAAGTCTCTGTAAATGATTCCAAGCATGTGGAGATATTCCAACGCTACCAATACTTCTGCTGCGTAGAACCTGAACCATATATATATATATATATGTAACAAACTAATTCAGTGAGTTTGCACCGAGTTTATATTTTAAAATTTAAACTCCACCGAGTAAATAAAACTTTGCAACAATGCAATAAACTTGCACAAGAAGGAACTATTGTCTATAGTAAAAAAAAAAAATAATAATAATAATAAATAAAAAATTGAAACATTAGTTACGAGTAATAATAATAATAAAATAAAATAAAAATAAAAATAACAACAACTCAGTGTTAACAAAGGGTATGTTCCAGTTTACTGAGAACAACTTAACTTAACTGAATTGATTAGAACTCAACTAAATTGAATAGAGGTGAAATGAATTGTTTATGAGAGAAGGAAATTAGAAACTGAATTGAACTGAACTGATTGGAGCTGAAGTGAAATAAATTGAATTGATATTAATTTGAAAAGAACAGGCCCAGGATATATATCGTAGTACATTATACAGTCTATTTTATTACTTTGTGGTGTTTGATTAAAGTTAATATCTCAATTTAAAACGACAATATCTTAAAGATTGACTAGTCTGAGTATTGTATTATACATGTGGTTTCGATGAAAATCAATTATATTTAGAATTTCAATGGGACAAATGACACATCCTTAATTGATTTTGGTACACCCCTATGTGAGAAAAACACTGATTTTGGTACACCCCTATGTAAGAAAAGCACTGATTTTGGTACACCCCTATGAGAAAAGATCATAGAAAAATGTGCCCTCACATGATGGTGAGCCAAAATCAATTTCCGAACACTTTCACTACTAGTCTACTCTACTATACCTTTGTATTTTTTTTAACAATTGAATTTTCATAATGCTAAGTTTTAAGAAGTTTATTGGCTATCGTATTATACATATACATGCATAGTTACATACAATAAGATATAATAAGAAACAAAAACTCTCAAACTCATTCCAACCTCTCGCAAAAACCTTACCCTCCATTCTTGAATATTGGCTTCCATCGATTTTTAACGGTAAAAAGTCTCAATTCTTATTTCTTTACATTTTTTTTAGATTTTATAGTAATGCTTTCTCCTTTGCAAGGAATTTTTCTCCCTCGAAAGATCAAGAAAGGGTTTTTGATTTCCTTCAAAAGACAAGGATTTTTCGACCTCTTTCGAAAGACAAAATTTATCTTGAGGGAGAAGTTTCTTAGTTTTGAATCCATAACATAAGATCTAATGAATTGTCGTGAAATTATTTCGTTGGTGAAAAAATTATCAAATTTTCGAATACAGACAGATGAATCAGAAGGAAAAACAACTCTACGACTACAAATGATCATTAGATTGTTTTTCTAACAAGGCTGTATTTTCCAGCGATATAAGCATAAGATGTTCTTCAGTGCAAGATCTACTCGACTATCGTTGTTTTTATGAAGGAAAATTTTATTTGATTTAATATTTTGTGTCTTTGTTAACGTTGAATCTCTATTGTACATGGCGTATGACTTTTAATTAATGAAATGCTATTAAAAAAAATAGTTACATACAATACATACTACCTTCGTTACATAATAATTACAAATTCGAAATATTTTATGTCTCACAAATAATACCTCAAATTTGCAATTAATATGTAATGGAGGTAGTACATGCGTAGATAGTTACATACTTTGAAATAAGTTTTCAGTTTTTCACATATATAAACTGTCACCATTTGTCAGCTAATATATACTCCCTCCATTACATATTATTCGTAATAAAGTAATATTTTATGTCTTACAAATTATACCCCTTTATTTTGAGTAATATGTAATGAAGGGAGTATTTTATTTGGCACGTATATACTTCTTTATGGGGTTTGAATTTCACATGGGTCAATTCAACCTATTAGCATATTAGACCTTTGAGAAGTGAGAAGTTAGGGTTCCATAGCCCCAAAAGCCCTAAAGTGGCCAAAATTGAACCACATAAATCAAATTATATATATATATATATATATTGTAAAGCAAATAATTAGATATCTAAGCTGATTGAAATAAAAAATTGTGTAAATTAACATTTGTTTTCCAACCAATTTGCTTGAAAAATATAATTAAACATGGGTACTTAGATGCCCAACAACGTCACTACTATATAGGTTTTGAGTTTTGACTAATAATTATGACTTGATTTTTCATTTCATAACAAAAGTGTGAAAAATAAAGGGTGGAGAATAGCAACAAAGTTTTAGTATTTTTTGGATGTCAATCATTTGCGCGTTTTGTTTGCTAAGAGGGGACGAAGAAAGGTGGTAGGACAATTCTTAATAAAAACAAGCTTTGAGGAATGTCGACGTTATTAATTACTCTGGCTTATTTATTGCTATTGATAAAAAAATATAGTAGTTCATTAAATTTTTAGAGAAAAAAACAAAACTCATTTAATTAACACTTGATTTTACAACATCAACAAACAAAATTTCTAAACATCTATTCCGTATAATTTAAAGGCAAAAACTAACAAACGCCCTCAGGGGCATTGGATAAGATAGCTAAAAGTAGAAAGATTTAAAATGAACATTAATTACACCGATTGATGATTGATTTTGTTATGCTTTCCAAAATTAATACTCCCTCCGTCCCCGATTGATAGTCACTTTTGAAAAAAAAATCACGGGAATTAAGAAAATTAAAGAAAGTACATTGAAAAAGTAAATTTACATTAGATATGCAAAAAAGTAGAGAGAAAAAGTAATTAAAGTACATGAAAAAGTAAAATTTACATGGTAACGTTAAATTTGCACAAATATTTTTGGAAATGTTAGAGAATTTTGGTAAAAAAATAATATTAATGGTACTTGAAAAAAACAAATGTGACTAATATTTTGAGTCACCAAAAATGACAAAAATGACTATCAATAAGGGATAGAGGGAGTACAATTTTAGTTAATATTTTAAATGTTTATCCAACGCCCTGGCTCCGGAGGCGTTGATTAAGCTAGTTAAAAGTAGAAAGATTTAAAATAAACATTAATTACACCGATCGACGAGTGATTTTGTCATGCTTTCCCAAATTAATACCATTTTAGTCAATATTTTAAATGCTTATCCAACGTCCCGACGGCATTCGTTAGCAAGATCCTAATTTAAAAAGTCATTTATTTATTCCATTCTCTGTTACCTTTTCTGTTCTATGAGGGTTACATTTGTTATTTTTTACATTATCTTTTAATGGTTACTCTTAAATTTTTTCCAAAATAATTTATCATGCAACCACATCTATTTATTAAAATATTTGCATTCTTTTAGTGTTGCTATTCCTATTTACAAATTTTGTAAACTACAAAAATATTTACATATTCTCAATACAAATGTTACTGTTTTTAAAATTAATTTAATGTTTTAATCATTGACATATTTGATATTTAAGCATTAATTCTTTTTATTAACTTTGTTAACTACCAAACATATATACAGAGTAATCTTCTTTTAGGAACGAACGGAATGAATAACACTTTAAACAAACTATGCTGATGGTAGATTTTACCCTCCAATCATAAAATAAGGCTATGTTTACTTCACTTTAAAAAAAATATTCAGTAAAAATAATTTCAGTTCAATAAAAATAAGTTCAGTTTAGTAACATTAATTTGTGTTCAGTAAAATTCAGTATTCTTAAAGAAGAATTATAATAAATCAGTAAAACTAATTTTAGTTCAGCAAAAATAATTATAGTTCAGTAAAATTAATTTAAGTTCAGTAAAAATAATTTAAATTCGGCAAATATAATTTTGTTTCAATAAAAATAATTTAAATTCAACAAAAATAAAATGAAATGAACGAGACTAAGAGCCTTAACTCTTTTATACTAGTATACCACTTTAGCATTACCAAGGTTGCTATGCATTTATAGACGAAAGGAGATAACAAAATGTAAAAGTGACATAGTAGTAGTACTTATTTGTAGTACTTTTTCTAACAGTATGTAGAAGAGAGTGGTCTGGACTCTGGAGGGAGTTAAGTCAAGAGTAAACATTTAAAATCTTAATAAGGTAATAATTTTAAAGTTACTAAAGTTAATACATTCATAATACCATTACATTATATTTAAATTAAATATGTAGCAATGTTCATCTTATTTTAACTTACTTTTAAGATAAAATAATTTTTTTTTGACAGAAAAATAATAAGTTTAAGTAAACTAAATTCAATAATTTGTACTCCAGAATAAGGTTATTTAGAGCAACATATACCTAAGCTAAGGTTAATTTACAACAAAAAAAAAAGTTCAATTAAATTTCAATAAATATTTCATTTCTTTTTCTTTTGTTCTTTTTTTTATATATATACAGGAATAAGTTGTCCATAATTTTTGGCCCAATATACTTTAGCCATTAAGGCCCAATCGTGAGATTGTGGGCCTGACTCTGATACCATATCATCAATTACGCATTTAAGCAGCACCAGTTACTAGAGAGTGTAAGTCCACCACTTTACAATATTAAGGAAGTTTCACCTCAAAACCATAGGACAATCAGGACAGTAACCCCTTACTCCCTTAGCCTTATATTGTGGTGGTAACTCTTAAATTCTTTCAATGTGGAAATTCTTTACAACTACACTTCCCTTTTATTCCTCATTGCTATATGGTTTTGAGGTAAAATCTCCTTCATCATGGAAAATAAGTAAACTTACACTCTGCCGTCCAAACCCATATTTGATGACAGAAACAGAAAAATGACAGTCAAACATAACATAAAAGAGGAAGAAAATCAACACATATTGAAGAAAATTGACTTAAGAACTAAACCAAAGAAGAAAATTCACAAGGAACTACTTGTTTCCATATAATATCATCTGGCTAGTGGCAGACTCCAAATCGGAGTAAAATCTTTCATTTATAATCCTAAGATAATTTATTTTCATATAAACAAAGAAAAAAAAAAACTTAAAATTATTTTTTGAAATCAGAATATTGCCAAAACAGCAGACATAGCATCAACAGATGAAAAACATCTGAATACTCTTGTCTCCATATACAAACAACAGTTCTGGTCCCAAGAAAAAATTAAATTAAAAAACAAAAAAATAATAATTTAAAAATGAAATTCATCGTCATCTCATCATCAGACAGTAATTGCAATATCTCTGTGGATTTATAATTTCAGAAATTTCTACCAATAAAATAATCCTGAATTTTGCAGCTTTATAGAAAAAAACATCATTATTATTAATTACGAGTAATTATTTAATCCATACATTCCACAAATTTTTAAAATTACAAATTCACCTCAAAAATATCTTAATAAAACTTTAAAAAAAAAAAATTTGCACTGACTTTTTTTCTTCATTACACCGTATTATTGTAGAATTAAGTGAAATCACAACTCGTCAAAAAAAAAAAAAAGTGAAATCACACCGGTCAATCACTATTCGAGGGTATATATATTTTCGGATATTGATTGTATGTTTAAACAATAAATACGGAACGGAATAACAGATAAAAGATAGATGGATA
This sequence comes from Chenopodium quinoa, assembly GCF_001683475.1. NCBI lineage: Eukaryota > Viridiplantae > Streptophyta > Magnoliopsida > Caryophyllales > Amaranthaceae > Chenopodium > Chenopodium quinoa. The sequence continues at coordinate 1,939,259 of NW_018743813.1, read as the reverse complement.
TAAAAAAGTTCCCAAATATAAAAATGATGCTAAAAATTATTATGTATTCCGTACCTTGCGGAAGAGAGAGGAAAACGGTGGTAAGGGAGGCTATGACGGAGCGAGTGCAAGTCACCACCAGAGCAATACTCCATAACAATGCAAGAAAAATGAGAAGCGTCAAACTGAGCGTATAACGTAGGCAAAAATGGATGATCAAGCAACTTGAGTATTTTCTTTTCCATTTCCGCTCTTTGTGTTTTATTCTTGATTGCGAGCATCTCTCGATCCACCACCTTCATTGCATATTGGCACGATTTATCGGACCGAAGTTGGCACAAGTATACAGTGCTTATATCCCCAGCACCGACTTTGCGAATGAGTTTGAAGTCGTTAAAGGTTAAAGGACGGTTGTTGGCTGCCGTAGAAGCCGAGATGATGGCTTCGAAGGCAGAATCGGATGAACGATGTGGTTTTAAAAGGGAAAAATTTTCAGGTGATGTGTGGATAAACTCACTACCTGTCATTGAGTAGGAACTACTATTGCTCTTTGATTCGAAATCGTCTGAGAAATAGTTCATCTTAATTGAAATCTATTAGTTAGGGAGAACATGTGTTTAGGTAATAATGATGGGTTTTTGAGTATTTATGAATTTTTTGTGTTTAATTTGTGAATTTGGGGTTGAGAAAGTGTGTTGAAGAAGGGTGCAAAAATGTAGATATAGATTTTTATATATATTTTTAATAGAGTTGTAATATTAGTGAATGAAAAAGGGTGGTTGAGAGTATTTATGCTATGTGTACGTAAGAATGTAAGATGAGAGGATGTGATGGTAAAGATAAAAGAGATTTTTGGTTTGACTATTATACAGGTTTTTATAAATGATGCTTAAGGTACCAATACCATTTAATTACTACAAGTACATTATTTTTTTGATTTTATTTTTTTACCAATTTAAAATAAGGTGGGAGTTTCTGTTTGGTGTAGGAATGGTACGACGGGACTGTGATTTGGCAAAAGCTGTTGTAATTGTAGAACCTTGATATTATCGGTTGAGAACTTGAGAATTCAACCTACGCGGCTGACCTCCTTTCACACAAATATTGTAGGGAAAAAATTGTGACTATGAGTAGAAAATTCAAATAAATAAATAAATATATATATATATATATATATATATATATATATATATATATATATATATATATATATATATATATATATATATATATATATATATATATCTTACTCCCTCCAAAGAAAGGGCGAACTACCTTGTGAGAAAGGGCGATCTACCACCGTTGCTAGTGGTGATCTTCGGCCACTATGGCTGATGAACTAATCGAAAAATACTCTAACCTAAACATGGAAGAGGAGGAAAGCGAGATTGTCGAACTTGGTGCAGTGAATTCTAGCGAACAGGATGCTAGGGTTTCATTGATTTTAGTTGGAAAATTATTGACTGATAGAGGGGTTAATTTGGTGGCTTTCAAACGCACAATGTTACAATCTTGGGTGATGAAGGGGAAAGTGATTAGTAGAGGATTAGGAACGAATCGGTTCGTGTTCCAATTCTTTCATTGGAAGGATATGGAGAAGGTGATGTTAGGGCGACCATGGTGCTTTGAACAAAGCCTATTGATCTTGAACACCATCTCGGCCGATGAACAACCAACTGATGTGAATCTTACCCATTCTCCCTTCTGGGTTTTATTAGAGAACTTGCCTTTTAATTACCGGTCTAATGCACATGTTACAGCAATTGCTGAGAAAATTGGCGAGGTTATTGAAGTCGAGGATGATGATTTGGGGATTGGGAAAAACAGGCGTGTGAGGGTGATGCTTGATGTGAGTAAGCCCCTTCGCAGAATCCAGAATGTGAGAAACAGGGAGGGTGTTGTGAAGATAGGATTGAAATATGAACGCCTTCCGTTCTTCTGCTTTATGTGTGGTGTCATGGGGCATAGCAAGAAGGATTGCATTAATATACCGGAGGATATGCAAAACAGGGGGCAAGGATGGGGAACATGGTTGAAAGCATCACCAATGAGGGGAAAAAAGAATGATACAGAGGAGCTATTTCTCTTAAAGGCGGCGAAGAAGCTTACTTTTGTCACTAAGCATATTCACAAGGAAAAGGAGATAAAAGGGGGTAGTATCGAGACTAGTGTGGAGATCGATGGGGATCATAATAAGGGGGGCAGATTACGACACTAGAGCAGGGAAATAATATGCTTAGTGAGGGTGTGAGTGAAGAGGTAATGGTTGTTCCGAGTGATGGGAATGGGGGGAGGATGTATGAGGGGAGTCAGCAAGGGAGTGGGGCTGGTATATGGGAGGAGGGGTCGAATACTACTATTATGAAGGTTGATAATGTGACAAAGGTGTGTGCTCATGATGATAAAGTAGCGGAGGTTGGCTTGACCCAACCCCGCAAACAACAATGAAAACTTTAGTATGGAACTGCAATGGGCTTGGCAACCCATTGCGTGTGAATGCCCTCCAAGATTTATGTTGGAGGGATCGGACAAACATTGTTTTCTTAATGGAAACAAAAATTGATTCACAAAGACTTGAACTTATTAGAAATAGATGCGGTTTTTCTAATGGGTTATGTATTAGTAGTGAGGGGTGTTATAGTGGTTTGGGGTTGTGGTGGAGAGATATGGCTGTAAATGTACGGTTGTTTTCAGCTCATCACATTGATGGTGAGGTGATTGATAGGCATAATGTACCAATTTGGAGAGCGGTGGGAATTTATGGGTGGCCGGAGGTTTCTAATAAACATCTTACTTGGGATCTCTTGAGAAGCCTAAGTGCTTCATCCACTCTACCTCAATTGATGTTTGGGGACTTTAATGAAATTCTTGGGATGCATGAGAAGGAAGGTGGGACGGTTCGGGGGAACGACAATAGATGCTTTCCGTGAGGCCTTGGATGACAGTGTGTGTCGTGATCTTGGATTTGAAGGCAATATTCATACTTGGCAGAGAGGTGTTTCGATGGAAACCTTGGTGCGAGAGCGTCTTGATCAATATGTTGCTAATGGTGGGTGGTGTGCTATGTTTCCATATTCGGAGGTGTTACATTTTCCCTTATGTTACTCCGATCATGCTCCAATTTTACTGAAATTTGGGGAGGAAGAACTGAACAAGAAGCATGAGAAAATCTTTCGCTTTGAAGCTTTGCGGTTGTCTCGGGAGGAATGTAAACAGGTGGTTTCGGATGCATGGTGTGTCAATGGGAGTGAGCCTATGAGTAGACACCTAAAAATGTCTCCCCAAAACCAAACCCGATGATAAATAACCTTTCACCGCCACTATTGGTCGGGTTTAATATTTAATCCCGAGAGTGCTTAAAAAATCGTATTTTACAAAATTCAAACTTTTGAAAGGTCCATGGATTAGTCTTGATGTTTGGTAAAAGCATAGTTTTAATTTTAGCCCAAGCTTATTAATTAATTTTAAGCCCAAACCTTTTTATTTTATTATTTATTTTTGGCCCAAACATTTTATTTATTTTTATTTTATTATTTTCTTATTTTAGCCCGAATAATAAAAGTCAGAAAAAAGCCCGAAATTATCAATCGGAACTTAAAAAGCCGAAAGAAATTAGGTTAAAAATGAATTTAGACGGAAAAATGTACTGGAAGTGACCGCGTCACGGTACAGTCTGACCCCCTCATTTCTGATGTACGGGGCAAGCAGAATTTTATTATTCTTATTTTCTCTCTTCTATGCTATTAATCTAAACATTAGCCAAGGCGTGAAAGGTAGAATCGTTTGAGGGTTTGGCCCCAAAATCAACCTTATTTTATTTAATTTAATTTAGTTATTGTTTTATTATTTCCTTGAAGTTACTAACTCGTTTATTATTTTGTAGTTGCAAGCAAACAGATTCAAAGTAAGGATCATGCTCTTTTATTATCATTATTATGTTTTCTAACAATTTTATGTTGTTGGGATTGTGATTAAATTGGTATTAATGTTGATTCTATTATTTTTATTGATCACCATATTGCATGTTTAAGGGAATATGTAATTGAAAATCACGCCTAATAAGATAATTTGGACAACCGGTTTAGGTTCCTTTTAATCTTATTATTAATTGAAGTGATCACCAAATTTTAGAATTATGTGTGCATTAATCTTAAACCAATTTAGTTAAAAATAGTTTGGAGCGAATTGAATTATTGTTTGTATGCCTTTGAGATCACAAGAATGCTTTTCAATATAAGAATCGAGTAGAGGCCAATACGGGCGAATGTGACTCCATGACTCACTTCGTACCATCATCCCCGATCCTCCTTTCGTGGTTCCGAACCATATGGAGTTAGTAATCTCATGGATTATGAATGGGGTGTAACCTTCACGGGTCAATCGTAGTTGCCTATCATTGTCCCTTATTCGTGGTTGCCTTTTATGATCCGTGAACGGTTTACAAGTTCCTTAAATACTTGTTGGTGGCTCCCTACTTTATTTGTCCCTAATCGTTGTCCCTAATCGTAATGTCAATTCCCACTTCCTATGAGTGCCAAGCATATTCACCACATGCTTTTAACGTAGGCGCACTTCGAATGACGCCTATAATTTGGCGACTCCACTGGGGAGGATTCTTAATTATTTATCGATTTGAGTGATCTGTATTTAATTAAGATGAGTGGATGAGACTTGAAAGATTCTTGAAAAAATATTCCTGTGATTAATTTTGTATTTTTGCATCTGCATCGACGTTTTAACGTCGCATTCAGGTCTGTCCCGTAGGAAAAATTGGATAACTTGGTTGCGCGCAAAAGCAAACAGGGCACCAGTCAGATTTTCTGACTGCCGTGTCACGGCAGAGTCTGCCGTGTCACGGCAGACCTAAAATCAGTCCGGTGGCTTATTTTCTTTTCTCACAGTCAACTTCCTTCGATTTTTCTGAACAAACGTATGTGTTCTACATGCGTCTTAGCCCCAGGGGATTTAAGCTCTATCGACCCAAAAACCCTCATGGCAATAAGGGTTTATCCGAGTTATTAAATCCACCCAAACCATGGAGTCGAGTTCGATTTCATCACGAACTCGCGGAGCCGCCCGTTGGCATACACCCTCAAGGGAGGCTGCCTTGCTAACGCGTCCAAACTCTTAACCATGGTACCCTTCTGACACCCAAAGCTTGACCAATAGTTGAACATAGATCTTGACTCTAGGTTGCGAACTGTTTTTACATCATCGTGCCTAAATTCTATGTGGTTGTTTGGTTCTAACCCTCATGTGTTTGGTCTTTTTGTTTAACCCATGACCGAGGGTTCTTATTCTCACATGGTAATTAGTACGGATCTAAAATCGGTTAAAATTTGGAAAAATCACAAAACTGACCAGGAACTGCGCACCGTGTCACGGCATGTTCTGCCGCGCTACGGTGAACAGTACCGTGACACGGGGCTGTCTACCGTCTGACGGCAGACTGCACCGTGTCACGACAGTCTGTATCGTGACACGGTGCCCAGAAAAGTGTCTTGTCAGTCCTTTTTTTGATTTTTGTGCGAATGCTGTGTCCAGTTTTGTGTCGTGTCTAGTGTTACGGTCAAAACACGCGTCCATAATCTCACTTAATCACTAACATGTCGTGTTCACACACTTTTTTGCTTAAAGTCGTACACCACTTTTTTGACCGTATTTTAGGGAAGTCTTGTTTTTGTGTTGTCGGATGGTATCCTCCCTTTAAAAATAGAGAAGTAGATTTTCAAAATTATAGTTTTTCAAAATAGGGGAATTGCCGCGACACGGGATACCCTACCGTGTCACGGTACTGTTCACCGTGACACGGTCGGCCTGAGCGGAGAAAATATGACAAAGAAACTCCTGTGACACGGGAATTTATCTCGTCTGACGGGAAAAGTTCCCGTGCCACGTCACCCCCTGTCAAATGTTCCCGTGACACGGGATAGTATCTCGTTTGACGGGAGAAATGTCTCATGCCACGTCACCCCCTGTAAAAAAAAAAAAAAAATATTCCCGTGACACGGGATTTTATCCCGTCTGACGGGAGAAGTTCCCGTGTCAAGGGGAAAAAAAATAATCTGTGCCACGTCAGCATCTACCGTGGCACGGGAATGGCTGCCGCGCCACGGGAAACCCTACCGTGTCATGGCAAATTTCCACCGTGACAAAAAAAAAGCGTTAGTCAAGTCTTTCGTGTTAATTTGGTCCTCGCGTCAGTCATTGTTCACATGTCTAGCCATACGATCATACCACGAGTCTTATAACATCACTTAGTCACTCACGAGTCAAGTATAGTCCACACACTTTCTTTATATTCCGACTCGAGTCGTGCACCAGGTCGTTTATGATCGTATATTAGGTTCATGCACCCTTTTTTTGTCATAATAAAAAATGAGTGGAGTTTTCTCACCTGTTTTCAAATGTCTATTTTTTTTTCCTTTCTTTCCTATCTTGAGTAATGAGTCAAACAATTAAGTGAATTATTTTATTTCACAGTACTTGTTCAAGGAACAGAGATAGATCAATACGGTTCGAGCCACTACCGCAACAATCTCTCAGATCTAATAGGCGTTCAAAGAGAACTTTGTCATCTCCGTTACTCATCACCTTTCAATGGCCACTAAAGAAGACATTGAGAACATCAACAAATCCATTGAGGCACTGTCTTCCATGATGCAAACCCTTACCACTAGGGTCACTACCATGGAACAAAACAAGGTCACTGTTTCCACCCTTGACAAACTAAAGGAACAAATGAGTAAGATTTCTGAGGCTTTCACTTATGTGGAATGGCCTCCCACTCCTTTGAATGTGAAGGACATACTCCCTGAAAAGTTCTCCACTGCTGATATTCCAAAGTTCAAGCCTACTGACAATCCAATATTCCATTTGAAGGCGTTCTCTGCAACAATGGCTCTTAAGGGATTGGACGTAACACTCTTCCCTACGGTGTTCCCTCTCTCCTTAGAACATGCTTGCCAACAATGGTTCTATTCCCTAGATGCCAAGCGTACTACGACTTGGCAAGATGTCTCCGAAAGTTTCATGAATCGTTACAAGTGTAACATTCAAACTAAAACTTCTGAACGTGAACTCTCCATTCTCAAACAGAAAGAGAATGAAGGCTTCACCGCTCACCTGAACAGGTGGAGGGAAACAGCTTCACTCTTGGTAGATCCCCCCAATGAAAGAGAGATGGTTTGCCTCTTTATTCAAAATCTGACTCATAAATATAGGGAACATCTCAAATTTCTTCCACTGAACACTTTCGGAGCTGTATACGACATCGGCATCAATATCGAGGATGAGCTAATAAAGACTGCTGGTAGTAACAATAATAACACTTGGAAAAACAAGACGAACGACCATCCTTCTTCTTCGTCTTCTAAGCACGAAAATACTACCAACAATATAAGCCAAGTTGATCTCAATGAAGTGTTAGCTCTTAATACTCCATTTCCCAAGAAGAAAAGAACTTACACTCCTTTAGGAATGACTTATGATGCGGCCTTTGATCGCCTTTACAGTTAAGGCCTGATCACACCTATTGGGCCATTTCCAGAGCCAAAACCTGAAGAAAGGAGCGCCAAATGCAATCCCAATTCCCATTGCAAGTACCATCGAGGAAGGGGCCACACTACGGAGCAATGTTGGAATTTGAAGGACGTCATTCAAGACGTGATGGATACAAATAAACTTCTTGTCCCTCCAGGCGGCAAGAAGTAATGAATACAAGGCACATTGATCCTTCGTGCAAGATTTCATGCTTTTTTTTATTCTTTTGTTTCAACCCTCTCCCCCAATAAGTCTAGCATAGGTTCCCGTTATCCATGTGTCTATGTGTCACATTTCTTACCTTCTTCATAAATGAGCATCTCTTTCTTACATTCGATCATGTGAATAGCAAAAAAAAAAATAAAAAAATAAAAAAATAAAATAAAAAATAAAAATAAAAAATAAAAATTGCCGAACTAAACACAAGGTACACCAATGATTTGAGGCACCTTTGCAACCCTGTCATTCCCCATTAACCACTCAATCACATATCCAATTCTTCATCAACCACTTTGAGCCTCGTCTAATGTTTGGCCTTCATTTCTTCAACCCACATTCACTCAACCCTAAGATTTGAGGATGTGTAATTGTATAACATTCAAAAAGCAAGTAAAAATAAAAAACCAGCAAAGCAACAATAAAACAATGTCTAAAGGCAAGTGTTCCAATGTCTTTGATATGAACACGTCTCAAATTGCGTCTCTCATCGAGTGCTTGGTACCGTGCCTGAGAAACATGAACGCCAAGTGAGTGATGGACCACATGATCTGAGATTGCCTACATTGATTCACAAGAATGAAAAAAAAAGAAGAAAAACATATATATTGAAAATAAACTTACAAAATTCAAAATTTTCAAATTCAAAATTACACATCTTGGGGATTCTCTCGGGTCTTGAGCCTTTTATCCCTTTCTTCCTTAAACCATCAACTTAACCACATTACAACCCTTGAAAGACCTCTTTGAGGTGTACATACACTTGTGCAAAGTTCGGTTAGAGCTACGTTCGGCCTGATTCCTAACGGATACGTAGGCAACCTCACATTGAGGTGCAACCACATTCACATTCATATCTATACATGATCGAGTCAAAGAATATCCAATACTTATCCCTACCCATTTAGAGCTAGACTTGGGGACTTGAACCCAAATCACATTAGCTTACCCAGCCTGAAGAGTCATCATCTTTAACTCTTCTCACATCTCTTTCCATCTCCATAACCCTTGCAGCCAGCCTTAGTATCACATTCACACACTTCACTCACACATCCATATCCATATCAATCATCCTTCCCTTTAAGAGCCCTTTATCATGAAATTTTATTTCAACACTGTGCATGTTTCATCATATTTAAAGACAACATTCAATAGAAGAAACATTGTATACTTGCTTAGCTTCCTGACCTGAGCAATGTTCATTGTTTCGCATAATGTGCTAAGAAACATTTATATATCAATGATTTTTAATCATACAAAGTGATTAGGGGATTTTTCCCCACCAATCACCATCTGAAAAGTGGACCAATCAGGTTCTGCCATGTGTCCGTCACATGGGCCAATAGGAGCCTGCCACGTGTCAAGCAATGATCCGTCCACCATGGACCAATTACGACACGACACGTGTCGTTCCCATGACACCTGGGATAACCGGTCACCTAGGCCCAACTTCCGAGGGAAGCCCAATCAGCCCAAGGTTAACCTAAACCTAGATTGACACGTTTCCCGAGGTTATAAATACCTCCCTTAATCCTCATTAAGGGAGATTACACGCTAAAAAAAACGCAGATTACACACATTAAACACTCTCACCTAGAGAGACCCAATCACTTTAATTTCCGCATTAATTACTCCTTAATCAAGTACTAAATTGACCGTCGGAGGCGGATCTCCAATCATCCGGAGCGTCCGTTTGTTTTGCAGGTACAGGCGTCCGGTTCCAGTCTCGGAATTATAACTCTCCCGCAGGACATCAGAAAACCCCGAAACATTTGGCGCCGTCTGTGGGGAGAGTACTTCTGAGATGACATCCACTTCTGTACCGACTCCTGAAGAGAGGCGTCCCCTAGACGACCCTCAAGTTCAGTCGGACCACGATACTGAGAATGAATTTGAAGTTGAACCTCACACAGCTTTAGACGGGACCCTAAGGGCCCGACGTACCCGTCATACCGAAAGGAGGGAACGAGAACATCTTCAAACTGGAAGTGAGCGAGCAGGCGCACCACCTGTTCGGCAGCAGCCGACTGATGGGTCTGCTCCCATCACAAGGAACGAACTCATGACCTTCATGAGGGACTTCAAGGGAGAAATTCAAGAGTTGATCAACAAGAAGCCACCTGCCCTTGATTTCACAAAATACCGTTTTCCTACTCCAGGAAATAGGAAACCTGTTCGTCATATTCAGGCGGACGGGTCGAGGAAAACATACACAGACGCTCGGCTACTGCTAGAGCAGAAGAAGAGTGACCGATTGTCAGAGTCGGCCTCTACTTCAAACTTCCAAGACAGTCTGCGAAATACCTCAATGAGGCATACTCAGTCGTATCATGAGGGTCAGTCAGGCGGCACCTCCCGTCAGTACGACTTTCATAGCGACCAGGCGGTACCAAACTTACCGTTTGTACCGCAACAGTATTTTTTACAGCCACCTCCGTTTGGTGGACATGCAGCAAAAAATGTCCAACCTATGGACTGGCAGCTATGGTACTTAGACTTGGTGAACAGCCGTCGGCCTTCTCCAAGGAAATTACTGAGGCCACTCAGCCGGCCAAAGTGAAAAATGTATTAGTAGGCGCCTATGACGGCACTACTAACCCAGAAGACCATCTCATGGCATTCACCAACCTGATGTACCTTCAAGGGTTGGATGATCCCACTTGGTGCAAGTGTTTCCCAGCGACTCTCAAAGGAATCACACAACAATGGTTCGGCAACCTGCCGACTAGTTGTGTAAATAACTTCAAGACGCTTGCTTACTTATTCACCTCCAACTTCGCCATGAACATCCCTGCGAAGAAGACGACCCTTGATTTAGGAACAATTCAACAGGGCGAGAAGGAGGGGCTTCGTTCTTACATCAGGCGGTTTAACCTGATGAGAATACAGATTCAGGGGTTACCGGATGAAGTAGCCTATACTGACTTTTTCAGAGGTCTCAAAGACGGGTCGACCTTCAAATTTGATTTGGTCCGAAAGAGGGTGGCGACTCTTCAAGAGGCCTTGATTGAAGCGGAAGCCCATATACAGGCGACTGACCTGTGTAGTACGGTAAAACAGTCAGACGGGAAAAGGTCCGACAAAAGAGAAGGACGACAGAAACAGTCGTCAAACAAAGACGAGAAGAGAAAAGAGGTCTGGGCGGCTGATTCCTCTAAACCATACTCCCCAAAGTATGTGTTTAACAAGGATAGCCAATTTATCCTAAAGGAAATCAAGGGACGGATCTCAATTGAGAAGCCGGTCCCCATGAAGGGTTCTGCAAACAACCAATGACTGCATCAGTCTCATGCGGTATGTGGACCGCCTGGCTGAGCAAGGTGATCTTGACACTTATGTCAAGAAATCTACGGGGAACACTTCCTCAAAAAAGCAGTCGGCCAAAAAGAATCAACAGGCCGACAGTTCCGATACAGATGATGCAGTCGTCTACACCATTGCAGGCGGCTTCTCAGGAGGCGGCCCCACTATTAGGGGCAACAAAGACAATATCAGACGGTTAGATGTAAATTCCGTTCACCAAGAACGGCCCTCCAAATGTTCATTTCCTGAGATTGTCATCACTGAAGAAGATCTAGGAGGGGTAAGAGGGCCGCATGACGACCCTATCGTTATTGAATGTAAAGTGGCCAACCAGAGAGTTGGCCGAATCCTCATAGATACCGGAAGCTCCTCAGATCTCATCAGTAGCAAATGTCTGTCAAAACTAAAATATCAGACTGATTGCATACATCCGGCATCCCACCCTTTAGTAGGGTTTGGAGGAGGAGTCGTCCACCCAGTGGGACGAGTGGATTTACCCATCCGCCTGGGCGAAAAAGGGGAAGGACGACACATGGTAGTCCGGCTCCTGGTAGTAGAAGAACTCTCGGCCTACAACATGATTCTGGGACGACCAACCCTGAATAATTCCAAGGCTGTTATAATCCCATCTCTTATGTTGCTCAAGTTTGAGAGGGATAATGGAACAGTCGGGTCCCTAAGGGGAGATCAGAGGATGGCCCGAGAGTGCTATCTCTCGGATGTCAAGCCCACGGTTATGGCCACTGGGTCGAGTATGGCAGAAGCCGGTATGGCAGAAGAAGCGGAACCATGGCGAAGAAAGAAGTCAGGCGGCAGCCGCCGAAGTTAAAAAATTACTTGACGCAGGGTTCATTCGGCAATGTTACTTCCCAGACTGGGTTGCAAATGTGGTGCTTGTTAAAAAGCCGAATGGCACCTGGCGAATGTGTGTAGACTACACAGACTTAAACAAGGCGTACCCCAAAGACAGTTACCCTCTGCCTAAAATTGATAACCTGGTCGACTCAACAGCCGGCCATGCTTTGATGAGCTTTATGGACGCCTACTCTGGTTTCCATTAAATTCCTTTATGGAAGAAAGATCAGGAGAAGACGGCCTTCGTCACTGATCAGGGGTTATACTGTTACACGGTCATGTCGTTTGGTCTTAAGAATGCCCCGACCACTTTCCAGCGAATGATAAACACTGTGTTCTGTGATCAAATTGGGAGAAATGTCGAGGAATATATTGATGATATGATTGTCAAATCTAAACTTCAGAAAGTTCATCTGTCGGACCTCCGAGAAACTTTCGCCACACTCAGGCGGCACCATGTCATGCTCAATCCCAAGAAATGTGTCTTTGGAGTTGAGTCTGGGAAATTTCTCGGATTCCTTATTAATAAGAGAGGAATAGAGGCGAACCCTGAGAAGGTGCAGGCGGTCATTGACATGCAGTCGACTCGTACCATCCGAGAGGTTCAGAAGTTAACAGGTTGTCTGCCGGCCTTGGGAAGATTTCTAAGCCGATCAGGCGACAAATGCCTATACTTTTTCCAGGCAATTAAGAAAAAGGCAAGGTTTGAATGGGGGCCGGATGCTGAGGCGGCCTTCCAGAAATTGAAAGTTCACTTGCATTCCTTGCCAAGGCTGGTCAGCCCTTTGCCCAAAGAAGTACTCTACATGTACCTGGCCGTCTCTGATCATGCGTTAAGCGCTGTTCTCCTTACTGAAAGAGACGACTGTTAGCTCCCGGTCTACTTTGTCAGTCATGTACTGAAAAATGCCTAGTTGAGGTATCCCTTAGTTGAGAAATTTGGTCTTGCACTCTTCATGGCTGTTAAAATATTGAAGCCCTACTTTTTGGCACATGCAGTCGTCGTGTATACAGACCAACCTATCAAGCGGCCACTGACCATCATGGAGTCGTCAGGCCGAATGATCAAATGGGCCATAGAAATACAGAGCCTCGAAGTTACTTTCGAGCCTAGAAAAGCAGTGAAGGGGCAAGCCTTTGCTGACTTTATTGTTGAGATGACTCGTCCTCCTGACTCTCAAGTTCCAGACCAAGTCTAGAAGGTATATGTGGACGGAATCTCTACTTCAAATGGTTGTGGAGCAGGCGTCATATGTCAGTCGCCAGAGGGCGACAGGTACGAGTATGCTCTACGCTTCAGTTTTCAGGCCTCAAACAATGAGGCAGAATATGAAGCTTTACTAGCCGGAATCCGCATGTGCAAGGCGGCAGGGGCAAGAAAAATAGACGCATGTTCCGATTCACAATTGATAGTGAGTCAGTACAATGGCGAATACGAAGCAACCCATCCGGCCATGATCAAGTATTTACAGGCGGTCCGACAAGCAGTCGGCTCCCTTGAGGATTTCCATCTGACCCAAGTGCCGAGATCAGAAAACAACCAGGCGGATGCACTTTCAAAATTAGCATCATCCGCCTCCTGTGATATTCCTCGAACGGTTTTTTGGAAAGTAATGGAGAGGAGAAGCATTGAGGAAGAACCTATTGGAATCTTAGACAGAAGCTCAACCTGGATGGATCCAATCAGGGTATATCTGACAAATGGTACCCTGCCGGATGATCATCAACAGGCGGAAGCACTGAAAAAACGAGCAAACAGTTTTGAAATAATAAAGGGAGAACTTCACAAAAGGGGGCACCTTCAACCCTTCTTAAAGTGTGTTACTCCAGAAAAGGGGCGAGAGATACTGGACGATCTTCACTCTGGTTACTGTGCTTCCCATATAGGCGGTAGGACGCTTGCTCAACGGGCAAGGCGGCAGGGCTACTTTTGGCCTACTTTAGAAGCAGATGCGATGGAGATGGTGAAAAAATGTGACAATTGCCAAAGGTTTGGCAAACTAATTCACCGTCCGGCTACTGACCTCACTACCATTCATAGCCCACTACCGTTTGCTAAGTGGGGCATGGATATTCTGGGTCCATATACGCTTGCTACAGGCGGAAGGAGGTACATACTTGTTGACGTCGACTACTTCACTAAATGGGTAGAGACGGAGGCTGTAAAGGGAATCAAGACGAAGGATGTAATTTCATTCATTTGGAAAAATGTCATCACTCGGTTCGGGGTTCCCATGTCTATGGTTTTTGATAATGGTCCCCAATTTGAGACGCCTGTTCTCAAAAGCTAGTTGGGTGACCAAGGAATTGCACACTACTTTGCATCTGTCGGCCGTCCACAAGCAAACGGCCAGGTAGAAGCCTTTAATAAAATCATCTCAGACGGTCGCAAGAAAAAGATTGAACGAGCAGGCGGCCTATGGGCGGATGAATTACCACATGTTCTCTGGGCCATTAGGACGACTGAAAAAGGGGCGACTGGAGAAACTCCATTCCTCCTAACTTATGGTGCGGAAGCTGTTCTTCCAATAGAACACTACGAGCCGACTCTTCGAGTAATGCTATATGACGAAGAGGCAAACTAGGAAGCCATGCGCCTGGCATTAGACTCACTTCCTGAAAGGAGGGGCAATGCTGTCTTGCGCCATGAAATTTACCGCCTGAGAATGACTAGATCATACAACAAAAAAGTACACAGACGTCCACTCAAAGTGGGGGACTTTGTACTTAGAAAAATGGAAGCAGTTGGTAGGGCTAATGAGTCTGGCAAACTAACTCCCAACTGGGAAGGACCCTACCGAATCTGTGAAGAGGTCAGGGACGGTACCTATCGTCTGGGAACACCAGACGGACAACCGTTGCCTCGAACTTGGAATGTAGATAATCTTAAGAAATATTTCTTTTGAATGATGTAAATAGTCAAGGGCTACTTAATAAAAGTTTGCATACTTAATATTCAATTTTGTACTAAGAGGGGCACGCCTACTAACAAACAGTCGGCTACTCTCCATGTTTAATTTTTATTCTTACTTAAGAGGGGCAAGCCGCCTATACATTTACAGTCGGCTACTCTCCATTGAGTATTTTACTCTATCTTCAGAGGGGCATGCCGTCTGTACCTTTACAGTCGGCTACTCTCCATTGAGTATTTTACTCTATCTTCAGAGGGGCATGCCGTCTGTACCTTTACAGTCGGCTACTCTCCATTGAGTAATTTACTCTATCTTCAGAGGGGCATGCCGTCTGTACCTTTACAGTCGGCTACTCTCCATTGAGTATTTTACTCTATCTTCAGAGGGGCATGTCGCCTGTACCTTTACAGTCGGCTACTCTCCATTTAATATTTTACTCTATCACCATAGGGGCATGTCGTCTGGACATATAGTCGGCTACTCTCCATAGAAGAGGGCCGACTGGTTCCAAACACACAGCCACCCCCCTTATACTTAACTAAAAATGATCAGGGCCTGGCCGACCCTGTGCCTAAACAGGCGGCTACCCTCCTTTTACTTAGCACCTACGTTCACCAAGAACTAACCAAGGCCACAGGCCGAATGATCAGACCAGGCGCCAAGCCAACTGATCCAATCTTCAAAACTAATACGACCTGTCCCAACATCATAGCAGGCGTCCAGCGGCATCCCTCCGGATGAAATTCGTCGCAGAGAGCAGCTCCCTTTTGGGTGGAACATTGCTCTATAAACTAATTACACGGCACCTATACGACTGTCCCCAAGGGCAACCGCGTAGCCGTTTTTGAGACAAGGATAACTCTATCACTAACCAAACCAGTGGTAGCAGTTGACATCTGAGTCAGATGACCGCCTGTATTACTTGGGATAAATGCAGGGGGTACCTATTGAGTTAATAGCCAACAAACATTGGCGAATCAAGGGGTCTAGCCGGCCTCCGCCGCCTGGTACCTCCACTACTCAATCTAGAGTGGGACGGAGACTAAGTAACTCCTATGTTAACTTATAGTCACTCCCTCAAACTTAATGTGGAGCCTAAAAGGAATGAGTCGTCCGCCTGTTTTTAGCAAACAGGGGCTCTCAACCACTACTCCTGCTAGGTTAACAAATTATGAGTTAAAAGCCAACAAACATTGGCGAATAAAGGGGAACAACCGGTACCAACCGCTTGATACCTCTACTACAAAGTTACTTGGCGACTAGGTAACAATCATGTTTACTTGGTCAAACCACTTTCCTACTTGGTTAATTTTACAATTTACAGGACCGCCTGCCTAAAGAGGATCCAGTCTTTAACATGGTTCGAATACCGATTGGATAAATGGCCGACTGATTGTCTAGCCTGGAAACTGACAACCAGTCGTCCAGGGGCATAGGCGGCTTGACTAACTATCCGTACCTGTCTGCAACTATCGGCCATGTAAAACAGTCGGTATAGTGTACAATTGGATATCAGAATATTCAATACTTAAACAAATTTGAAGCAAAACAAAAAAATTCATTAAAAAGAAGCCGGTCATTAAAGACCGGCAAAATATTCAGAGCCCCGGCCCCCTGGCCGGGTAAATACAAACAAACGGCACGCAGGCCGTGACAAGAAGACATAAAGCTTAAGAAGGGGGCAGATCTTCAATATTAGCAGATGCCGCCTGGTCAGCACTCTTCTTGCTGGACTCGGCTTCAGCTGCATCCTTCTTTGATGCATTACCCCCAAGCGGCACAAGCGCCACTACCGGCTGCTCCTCCTCCTCCAACGCCTCTCCCTCAGCAGCCGCCAACGCCTCTTCCTCAGCAGCCGCCAGGATCTCCTGATTATATCTATCAGAACACTGGCGGTACGTTTTTTCCCATGAGGCAAAGTCGGCATTGGGGAAGAGGCGGCCCCAAGTCATGCGCTGGATTTGAGCAGAGTCTTCCATCATCTCCCGGACCATCTCTTTCTTTTCTTGCTCGGCTTTTCCCGAGAGCTCTTGAGTAAGACTCTTCTCCTGGGTCACCAGGCGTACCTTTACGCTCGCCAAGGATTTCTCCAAGGTTTCGTATGAGGACATCTTTTGGCGAAGAGGTCTCAGCTCGGCCTTGAGGTTGTTGATGGTCGCCTCCAGCTCGCTATTCCTCTTCTGGGCCGCCTCTAACTGAGCCCGGATAGCGGCGGTAGCCTGCGCCTGATAATAAAGAATATCAATGGTCAGAACTTCATTTTGGGCAATTTAAAACATTGCCTTATCACAGTCAGAGGCGGCCATAGCTTTCGCAGCCTTTACCTCTTTGTTCTTCCGGTCAAGCGGCTTGCGAAGACCGTTCACTCGGAGCAGGGCCTAAGTAAAAAGAGGAACAGGCGTCAGTTTCCAAAAAAAAAAGAAAACAGGCGTCCTGGAATTCAAATACTCAAAAATATGCTAAGTATACCTCAGCAAGGACCCCTGCAATCCCGTCTAGGTCAAGGGTGCCGACACATGTTTCCTGGCAGAATCAGGAGAGCTCGCAACAGTCGTCCTCCGGTCCTTGGGGTCCGGCTGTTGGGAAGAAGAAGCTCTTGGAGCGCCCGTCTAAAAAAGAAGAAAAGAGTTAGTATATGCATAAACACAACTCCAAAAAGAGGGTGAAAGGTTCGAAGCCCACCAAGGGTGCCCCCTTGTTGGGGGAGTCGGTTGAAGACTGTTGCATGATGGAGGCCCGCAACATGGCCGCCGCAGTCTTGGAGGCGGTAATTTTGCTCATGGCGTCCGCTGCACAAACAAATAGCAAAGTTAATAAAAGTCATAACAAGAAATGCACGGAACAACAGAGTATTCGATAGGCCGGCTACCTCTTGAGCACCGACTGTTGAGGCCACAGGCGGCCAAAAAGTACTCGTCGTAGAGCCATTTGAAGCTCGGGACGCAGTGCAGGGGTACTTGCTCTCGTACCCCTGAAGTAGAGTTCACCTTCGACTCTACTTTGAAGAGTCCTTTGTCTAGGATCTCTTTCTTAGCCTTGGGGGGAACAGGCGGCATGCTGCGGCCGCCTGCAAGAAGGGGCGGATTCCTATTCCACCTGTTGAAGCGCTTGTTCAGCTCTGTGTCTGAACTCTCAATGATGAGGAAGGTGCTCCGCTAGTCCTTCCATTTGTTTGCTTTACCTCTCGTCATGAGGTAGCCCCTGTGGCTCGTCAATTGATACTAGCCGGTACCGCCTGCCTTAGGGGTCCCGGCTGAGATAGTTCATGTGGGCGAAAGCCTCGAAGCTCGGCTCCACCCCGTGCAGTTCGCACCCGGCCACATAGCCGAGTACGTTGACCTAGGAGTTCGGGGCTAACTTCCATAACCCCAACTCATACCCATCCAAGATCCGCTGAACAGCTGGATGTAGTGGGAAGCGCAGCCCAGCCTTGATGGCCGCCTCGTAGCAGCCAAAGCAAGCGCTATCATAACTGGTACCAGCCGGCCAGACGACTGTGTCTTCTGGATCCGGCACAAACACTAAAAAGCCGGGGCCCATTGTGTGGTTTGCGATAAAGCTCTCCACTTTCTCTTGCATGGCTGTGATCCGGCCCCGAGGTACCGTGCAGTAGTAGGGGGTATTTTGCTCTCGGTGAGAGGCGGATGGCTCCGCCCAATCGTCCCCCTTCTCAACTGCGTGAGAAAGCCTCGCCTCTTGCAGGCGACTGTTTTTCTCTTCTGTGTCCAGAGAAGCATGGCCAGAAGAGCTAGACTCGGAATCGTCCTCTGACGAGTCCGAAGAGGACGACTCCTCCCCTCTCCTGGAGGGGCCCGCCTCCTCTCCTTTAAAAGGAGCAGGAGAGAATGTAGAATTGTCAACTGTAAAATGGGAAGGGGTCACTTTGACTCCTCCCTCAGAACTGTCGGCTTTCAAGCCGCTTTGTTTCACTTCCACATCTGGCGCCTGGTCAGATGTTTCACTAATCGGCACCCTGTGGGAGGAGCCGTCTGAGTTTGAGATCCTGGCAGTCTTTTTTGTTCTGGCCATCATGCTCTGCATAGACACAGATACAGTCTTACTTTGTATAATGGGCAAAGATGGGTCCAGAAAAGGGCAGGCGGCAGTCCTAGTCCTAGATTCAGCCGTCCCCGGTGACCGGCTGATCACTAACCTAGGTCGTGTCGTGTGCTTCCGTGGTGCCATTTCAAAAAAGAATAAAGTAAAAAGAAAATTAAGAGTAAGAGAACCGACGGTTACCTGAACGAGTGACGATTGATGAAGTTCTGAATATCCTTTGCAGTCGGCTTGTCAGAGCAGGCGGTAGGCAGAAAGGGTCCAAAATGTCAGAGCAAGTTCAGGGGTCCGAATGTTCTCTCACAAAGTTTTCAAGTGTGAAAATGACCGAAGTCAACACTCGTTTATATAGGCGAAGTGAGAAGGCGAAGGGTCACTTCCAGAATTCAAAATTTTGGCGGGAGAATCTCTCGGCCTCTCGCCGAGTGACACCTGTAGCAGGCCGTCGCCTGTTACAGGGCGATACCTGTCACAGGTAACACGTGACCAGTCACGTGCCACCTGTGAGGGGCAAATGATTAGGGGATTTTTCCCCACCAATCACCATCTGACAAGTGGACCAATCAGGTTCCGCCATGTGTCCGTCACATGGGCCAATAGGAGCCTGCCACGTGTCAAGCAATGATCCGTCCACCATGGACCAATTACGACACGACACGTGTCCTTCCCATGACACCTGGGATAACCGGTCACCTAGGCCCAACTTCCGAGGGAAGCCCAATCAGCCCAAGGTTAACCTAAACCTAGATTGACACGTTTCCCGAGGTTATAAATACCTCCCTTAATCCTCATTAAGGGAGATTACACGCTAAAAAAACGCAGATTACACACATTAAACACTCTCACCTAGAGAGACCCAATCACTTTAATTTCCGCATTAATTACTCCTTAATCAAGTACTAACTTGACCGTTGGAGGCGGATCTCCAATCATCCGGAGCGTCCGTTTGTTTTGCAGGTACAGGCGTCCGGTTCCAGTCTCGGAATTGTAACTCTCCCGCAGGACATCAGAAAACCCCGAAACACAAAGCATATCGTGCTTAGCTCCTTGGCCTAAGCAACGCAATTATCACTATACGTGCTTAGCTTCCAGACCTAAGTGACGTTCAAAATTGCTTCTTTACTCCATATATGATGCTTAGCTCCATGACATAAGTTCATTCATCTATCGTGTCACATGATGTAATTGTCCTTAGCCTCCTGGCCTAAGAACATGCCTCATGCATACATTATTTTCAGGACAAGCAATTCAATCCATACGATTCATTTCGTCTTGCTCAAGGAGGAGGTTCAAAACTTCTTTCCTTATTTTATTTTGGGGAAGTTCAAAAACTTTTTCCATGTTTTCATCGAAGGAAGTTCGAAAATAAAAGTTCAGTTTTCACATCTTTCTTTTTCGGGAGAAAGTCGGTACCCTCCACTCATGACAAAAAATGACGAAATTTTTTTGCTTTTGCATCTTCGTTTGCTTGAGTCTGCACACACACATAGACACACACACACACACACACACACTCACAAGTCATACACATGTCATGTCACATCAAGTCAAACTTGGTCAAGTTAGTGGTCAAGTCAATCACAGTATATACGAGTCCATTGGCAAATTTATTTTTGCACGTCTTATCTACAGCCCATGTCCGGGGACAAGCGGACCATCTATAGCCCACGTCCGGGGACAAACGGACCACCATCATTACATGACGCAAGGTTCTCGATACACAGAGACTTGCAATCTCATCATCTTTCGACTTTCCTCAAGCATGGAAAGTCTTATCCGGTGGATTTTTCTTCAAGTATAGAAAACCGCCAAGTCGGCTTTCCTCAAGCATGGCAGGCATTATCGGTGGAATTCTTCAACCATAGAATGACACCATATTCATCAGTCGACTTTCCTCAGGCTTGGAAAGCGTTATCGGTGGATTTTTCTTCAAGTATAGAAAACCGCCAAGTCGGCTTTCCTCAGGCTTGGAAAGCGTTATCGGTGGATTTTTCTTCAAGTATAGAAAACCGCCAAGTCGGCTTTCCTCAAGCTTGGAAAGCGTTATCGGTGGATTTTTCTTCAAGTATAGAAAACCGCCAAGTCGGCTATCCTCAAGCTTGGAAAGCATTATCGGTGGATTTTTCTTCAAGTATAGAAAACCGCCAAATTCTTTTGTCGGCTTTCCTCAAGCATGGAAAGCATTATTGGTGAAATTCTTCAAGCATAGAATGACACCAAATTCGTTCATCGACTTTCCTCAGGCATGGAAAGTATTATCCGGTAGCTTTCTTCAGGCTTAGAAAGCTACCAAACTCTTCAGTCGGCTTTCCTCAAGCATGGAAAGCATTTCAACAAACTTCATCGGGTGGATTCCTTCAAGCTTAGGAAGCTGCCAAATTCGTTTGTCACCGACACACTGGTGCCAAATACGTATTCTATCCCGTTACTCTTTTATCTGTGGAATTAACATTTTTCTGCAGGTATCGGCGTATACAGAATGATTTAGGATCGCAGAACGTCTTAAATCATTCTCCGTCCCTATCGGCTACTTTGACTATCATTTTCGAAACTGAAGTTTCTGCAAACTCAGTCAAAGTGGGGGCTTCTGTAGACACCTAAAAATGTCTCCCCAAAACCAAACCCAATGATAAATAACCTTTCACCGCCACTATTGGTCGGGTTTAATATTTAATCCCGAGAGTGCTTAAAAAATCGTATTTTACTAAATTCATACTTTTGAAAGGTCCATGTATTAGTCTTGATGTTTAGTAAAAGCATAGTTTTAATTTTAGCCCAAGCTTATTAATTAATTTTAAGCCCAAACCTTTTTATTTTATTATTAATTTTTGGCCTAAAAATTTTATTTATTTTTATTTTA
This sequence comes from Chenopodium quinoa, assembly GCF_001683475.1. NCBI lineage: Eukaryota > Viridiplantae > Streptophyta > Magnoliopsida > Caryophyllales > Amaranthaceae > Chenopodium > Chenopodium quinoa. Next base: position 1,917,536 of record NW_018743813.1, on the reverse strand, counting down.
TAATTTCTTATTTTAGCTCGAATAATAAAAGTCAGAAAAAAGCCCGAAATTATCAATCGGAACTTAAAAAGCCGAAAGAAATTAGGGTTAAAAATGAATTTAGACGGAAAAATGGACTGGAAGTGACCATGTCACGGTACAGTCTGACCGTGTCACGGGAACCCTTCCCGTCTGACGGTGGGACTTCCCGTGACACGGGAGGTCTGCCGTGACACGGGACGTTCCGTGTCTTTTCCGCGTAAACCCTTAACGCGTTTTTCATTCCGTATTCTGAAAATTTTCCGCGTCACTCCAAAGCTGTACCGTGTCACGGGAAGTGTACCGTCTGACGGTACAGTCTGACCGTATCACGGTACAATCTGACCGTGTCACGAGATACTTTTTTAGGGTTTTTATTATTTTAGGGTTCCATGTGCTCCCTTAGCACATTTTCCCTATAAATACCCCCTCATTTCTGATGTACGGGGCAACCAGAATTTTATTATTCTTATTTTCTCTCTTCTATGCTATTGATCTAAACATTAGCCTACCCTTTGCACTTCAAAATTCCTTCTTCAAGCACTCGAAGGAGTCCATATTTTACTCGAGGTTCTGTCCTTAAGCCAAGGCGTGAAAGGTAGAATCGTTTGAGGGTTTGGCCCCAAAATCAACCTTATTTTATTTAATTTAATTTAGTTATTGTTTTATTATTTCCTTGAAGTTACTAACTCGTTTATTATTTTGTAGTTGCAAGCAAACAGATTCAAAGTAAGGATCATGCTCTTTTATTATTATTATTATTTTTTCTAACAATTTTATGTTGTTGGGATTGTGATTAAATTGATATTAATGTTGATTCTATTATTTTTATTGATCACCATATTGCATGTTTAAGGGAATATGTAATTGAAAATCACGCCTAATAAGATAATTTGGACAACCGGTTTAGGTTCCTTTTAATCTTATTATTAATTGAAGTGATCACCAAATTTTAGAATTATGTGTGCATTAATCTTAAACCAATTTAGTTAATAATAGTTTGGAGCGAATTGAATTATTGTTTGTATGCCTTTGAGATCACAGGAATGCTTTTCAATATAAGAATCGAGTAGAGGCCAATACGGGCGAATGTGACTCCATGACTCACTTCGTACCATCATCCCCGATCCTCCTTTCATGGTTCCGAACCATATGGAGTTAGCAATCTCATGGATTATGAATGGGGTGTAACCTTCACGGGTCAATCGTAGTTGCCTATCATTGTCCCTTATTCGTGGTTGCCTTTTATGATCCGTGAACGGTTTACAAGTTCCTTAAAAACTTGTTGGCGGCTCCCTACTTTATTTGTCCCTAATCGTTGTCCTTAATCGTAATGTCAATTCCCACTTCCTATGAGTGCCAAGCATATTCACCACATGCTTTTAACGTAGGCGCACTTCGAATGACGCTTACACTATGCATACGAGGATTGCAAGGTTGGCTGAAGGTTTGACCTCGTGGTCTGCCAACACCTTTGGTGCGTTAAAAAAGAAGATAAAAGATGCTGAAATTCGCCTAAAAGAGATTCAGGGGAAACACTTAAATGCAGCAAGGTTGAAAAGGTGTAATGACATTGCTCAGGAACTTGATGAACTTCGAAGAATTGAGGAGTCGTATTGGCATTCTAGGGCAAGAGCAAATGAACTTAGGGATGGGGATAAAAATACCAAGTATTTCCATCATAAGGCTAGCCAAAGGAAAGCAAAGAATAAAATTAAAGGGCTCTACAATGAGTATGATGAGTGGAAAAGCTCGAAGGTGGAGATGGATTTGATTATAGCTCGGTATTTGGGTGATCTTTTTGCTACTAGTTCCCCAGATGATTTTGACAGAGCCTTGGAGGGGATTAATACGAGTGTCTCGGAGGAAATGAGTGATTGTCTTGATAAAGAACCCACGGGAGAGGAGATAAAGGAAGCACTTTTTCAAATGCACCCAAATAAAGCACCGGGGTCGGATGGTATGCGTGCCATTTTCTTTCTGAAATTTTGGGGAATTTTGGGTAATGATGTGATTCATTTCGTGAAGAGCTGGTGGTGTGGGGAAATTGATCTCTCGGAGGTAAACCGTACTTGCATTGTTTTAATTCCGTAATGTGACTCCCCTCAACGTATGACTGAGTTTAGGCCTATTAGTTTATGCAATGTGTTTTATAAGATAATCTCCAAGACTCTTGCAAATAAAATAAAACCTTTTTTGAATTCTATTATTTCGGAAAATCAGAGTGCTTTTGTTCCGAAAAGGTTGATCACTGATAATGCCCTCATTGCTTTTGAAAATTTTCATTCAATGAAGAGGGGTGGGGAAGGTAGAGATGGCAATGTGGCTCTTAAACTCAATATGAGTAAGGCTTACGATAGAGTTGAGTGGGTCTTCATAGAGAAAGTAATGTTACAAATGGGTTTCAGAGTAGCATGGGTGGAAAAACTCATGAAATGCTTAACAAGTGTCTCATTCTCCTTTAAGTATAATGGTGAAATTTTGGGCTCGTTGATACCTTCTCGTGGACTCCGACAGGGTGATCCTATTTCACCATATTTGTTTCCGTGCAGAGGCTTTTTCAAGCCTAATCTCTAAGGCGGCAAATGAGAAACTAATTCACGGGGTACGATTCTGTAGAGGTGCTCCAAGGATTTCACACCTTTTCTTTGCGGACGATAGCATCTTATTTGCTAGAGCGCGGTTGCAAGAATGCTCTAAAATTGCTGATTTAATCAGTACTTATGAAAGAGCTTCCAGTTAGAAAGTCAATTTAAGCAAAATCGAGGTGACATTTAGCAAATGTGTTGATTCGGAGAGAAGAAGGGAGATTATTGAAACTCTTGGGGTTCGGGAGGTGAATAGGCATGAGAAATATTTAGGCCTCCCAACTTTGATTGGGAGGTCAAAAAAGCTGTTTTTACTTGTCGAAAGGAGCGCATATGGAAGAAATTAACGGGGTGGAAGGAAAAATTGCTATCCCGCCCGGGGAAAGAGGTACTCATCAAAGCCGTTGCGCAATCGATTCCCACATATATGATGAGTATTTTTAAAATCCCGGAAGGGTTAATTGATGAAATTCAAGCAATTTTAGCTCGATTTTGGTGGGGTTCTAGAGGTTCGGAAAGGAAAATCCATTGGCACCGATGGGAACTTCTTTGTCTACCGAAATCCATGGGTGGCATGGGGTTTCGAGAATTGAAATGCTTTAATCAAGCTTTGCTTGCGAAACAAGGGTGGCGTCTCTGTAATGGGGGTAACACTCTGCTGCAGCAGATTTTGAAAGCTAGGTACTACAAAAATTCTGATTTTTGTGGGGCTGCTAGAGGTTTTGACCCGAGCTATTCTTGGAGAGGGATTTGGGGAGAAAAGTCTTTGCTTCTTGAGGGTCTTAAATGGAGGGTAGGCAATGGTAGCTCGATCAAAGTATGGGAAGATGCATGGCTGCCTGGAGATGGTGCTCACTTTGTTCCTACACCGTTGGCAACTTCGGATCCTAATTTGCTAGTAAGTGATCTAATTGATTTTGCTGCCATGTCTTGGGATATTGGGGTGGTTGAAGCGAATTTTGGTGTGGAGGATTGCAGTAAAATCTTGAACATTCCACTCCCTAGTGCAGCCGTATGTGATAGGAGGTTTTGGTGGCCTACTTCTAATGGATTATTCACTATACGCTCTGCTTATTGGCTAAGAAGGTTGGGGTGTACAAATGCTTGGAACTTATACTATGGCTTGGATGGAAATGATGTATGGAAGGTAGTATGGGGTTTGAATGGCCCACCAAAATTATGCCATTTCTTGTGGAGGGCGTGCAAGAACTCACTAGGAGTCATGAATGTGCTGTACTCGAGGCATATCCGCAATTCACATACTTGTCCTGTGTGTGGGGATGACAGGGAGACGGTTATATACTCCATTTTTAACTGCAGGCACGCTTCTTCCATCTGACAGCATAGTGATTTCAGAAATTTGATAAATGATGCGCCGAAGAATTCTTTTAGAGAGCTGCTTTCGTGGGTGGCTGGTAAATTTGATAAAAAATAGCTTCTTATTTTCTCTTGCTTAGCGTGGGCGGCTTGGGCGTGTAGCAATAAGGTGATTTTTGAGAATGCTAATACTCTGAACAATGTTAGTTTGGCAGCAGGATATGTGCGTATGTGTGAAGAGTATGGCATCTATAATGCAAAGGTTGGTGGGTGTGTTGCTGCGACTACTGTCTCTTTGTCTGCAAATTGGAGTGCTCCTAGTAGTGGGTGTGTGAAGGTGAACTTCGACGCTCATGTCCCTACAAATGGCGAGGTGAGACTTGGGGCTGTGATACATGATGACCAGGGTGCTTTGCTTCTGGTTGCTGTAAAAAACACGAGGTGTATATGGCCTGTTGAGCTAGCTGAAGCTGCAACTGCTCGATTTGGTGTTGAACTCGCAAGACGAATGGGATATGAGAGGGTGGTTTTAGAAGGGGATGCCATTAATGTTGTCAGAGCAATAAAAACCAAGCAGGAGGGTGCTGCTACCATCTATCTCCTATATGATGATATTAAAAAAATGTCAAGCTCCTTTTCTTATTTTGCTTGTAATCATATTAGAAGGGCGGGAAATACAGTGGCTCACTATGCTGCTAGATGGGATCCGGGTAATGCTAATGAACGTATATGTATGAGTGTATTCCCTCAAAGCTTTCAAACTTTGGCGGACTTTGATCATTAATATTATTTCCCGGCTTTGCTTCAAAATATATATATACTAGTTTTGTGCCCGTGCGATGCCCTGGTTATTTATTGAATTTTAAGATAAATTTTTTAATCTATACGTCAAATTTTAAATATATATCGTTTATACAAAATTAGTTAGGAATTCATGTGTTTTTGTGACAACTTAAACTATGTAGTAGACATGTAATGATTAATAATAATAATATTGGTGAAAAATATTTCTTAACCCGTAACCTGAAATTAAATAATGACCCTGTTTGAAATGACTTGTGACCAGATCCGATTGACACATGACTGGTCTACACACAGTAATAAAATTATATTAGATTGTGAAGTATATATTATTTAAATTGATTAGAATATATTATAAATAATGGATGTTGTGCATTTTGAACTAATTCCTTCTCTCTGAAAAATATTATGATACAAAAAAAAATAAATTTATATGATAATTTATGAGAGTTATAATCTAATTATTTTTTGAATAAAATAATAATTCAATTTGTACGTATGAAATATTGGTACTTTATCGAAAATATAACTCTAAATTAATAATTTTATCCTAAAATTCTATCGAAATTTGATTGAAAATAGAATTATAAACTAATTTTTTATCCTAGAATTCTATATAACTCTATCCTACGTGGCGCGACACTTGGCGAAAAGTTGAAACGCCAAGTGTCGCTGTCTCGTCGCCTGGCTAAAAGTTTAGCTTTATATATATATATATATATATATACATATATATATATATATATATATATATATATATATACATATATATATATATATATATATATATATATATATATATATATATATATTATACTCCCCCATGTTTTCTTAAGTGTTATAGTTTGACCGACACATAGATTTAGGCAATTTAATTGATTTAAATAAAATAAGAGGTAAGTGAGGTAGTTGGACTATTAAAAAATTATAAAAGAAAGATAATGAGTTTAATATTTTATTGAAAAGTAATAAATGTGAGTGAAAAGATATAATAAAAAAGTAATAGTGGGTTTGGGTGGGGACCATGAAAGGAGAGAGATATAATATTTAATGTAGCTCTTTGCCAAAAAAGGAAGTGTAACACCTAAAAAAATACGGCCGAAAATGAAAAGTGTACTCCCTCCGTCCCTAAATTACATTCCTCCTTTCTATTTTTGGTATTCCAAAATTATATTCCTCCTTTCTATTTTTGGTAAGTTTTTTTAGTAAATCAACTATCCTTTTCTGTTTTATATTTAATGTTTTCTTACTCATCCTTACCTAATCTCACTCATAATCCTTGTGCCAAATTACAATGAATATGATTGGTTAAAAATTTTCAATTAGGAGCATGTGATTGGTCCTTTTTTTTTGCAAAGGATTGATGACATGTCATGAGTAATAACTAATCTATCTTTGTACTTCCCATTGCATTATCTAATTATTGTTATTTGTCTTATTCTTTCCTCCTTAATTCCCGTGTAAATTTCCAAATAGGAATGTAATTTAGGACGGAGGGAGTAACATTTAAAAAAACACGAAGGGAGTATATATTTTAAGGAAGATTATTCAATATCTACAATAAATATCTACAATAAAATTGTTACTGTCTATGAGTAGAATATTCAAATGTATGTATAATTTAAGGAAGACTAATCAATGGCTACAATAAATATGTATTCAAATATATGTCTATAATAAGGAAGACTATTCATTCCCTAAAAAAAATAAAAAAATAAAAAAAAAAATAAATAAATAAGGAAGACTATTTAGTGGCTACAATAAATATGTAGCCATAATAACTATTTTCAATCTCAACCATTAAAATTTTAAAAATAAATCTTATTCATTTAATTGATTGATGATAAAATTTTGAATAAAAAATAAAATAACTGTTTTTTTTTTTTGGTTGAAAGATATTAACCTGTTTTGCCAAATACAAACGGTTTATGGCTTTCTCTACCAAGCGACTCTCAATCTCCATTGATTATACTTTGTACCGCAGAACATTAACATAGTTACCATTGTATTATCATCTAGATAGGAATATATATACTTTTTTGTCCTCCACGAACAAATATTTAGTATCATCTTTCTCTTAAAAAAAAAAAAACTAATATCACCCTGACACCAATATTATATGAAATACATCTTATATATCTTACGGAAGTTGAAATTCAGAATCAAACGAAAATAAATGGAATTAAGGTTTTAGAATTAAACTTTAAGGATTTTTTTGAAGTAATCAATCAGTTATTATTTCTAATTTTTTTTTTCAAATAGAATTGATTTTTGTTATGAAATATTATATGGATATCCATTATCCTTCTTATCATTTCGGAATGTTCTAGAACTAGGGTTTATTGTTATCAAAACAAACCTTAGTTATATTGTATATATATATATCCCCACTCTATGGAATAAAATAGACTGATCTATTCTCTCCCTAATTTCTCCCCTTTTGCTTTAATCTTATAACACATTATCAACACCAAAGCTCTACCCAATTGAATTAGGTTAATCTACTCTAATAACCAGGAAATTAATCTTAGTCGATTAAGCATTAACCTTGGCCGATAAGGCAACTAATCGTTTAATTTAGATCTCAATAAAAGGTACGGATATACTTCAGATTGCTTTATGCAAATAATTCTATGTACAAGCGAATATGAATAATTTTGATTTTATTTCCATCGATTTGATAATATCACTTAAATTAACGTATACTACTTCTATTGCAATTTATTCTTTTTCCGCTTTATTTTGTTTAAGAATGATTATTAGAGCAATTTCATAATGAATTTGTGATTATCCTATTCACATGTGCACAATTTTTTTTATTTGCATAATTGTATTGCATTGTATTGTATTGGTCAATATTCCTTTTTTTTTTGGGTTACTGTGTCTTTGAATTAGTATAGAATTTTATAGCATGATCGGCAAATTCCATTACAGCTTTTGAAATATTTGTTGATCATCAGTTGGACTTATTTATCAAAATCCTACCGGCTTATCAAGTCGGTAAATCAGTTACGTTATTTTATCGTTTTGTTAATAAATAATACTCCCTCCGTACTCGATTGATAGTCACTTTTGCCATTTTGGTGACTCAAAATGTTAGTTACATTTGCTTATTTCAAGTAACATTAATATTATTTTTTTACCAAAATTCTCTAACATTTGCAAAAATATTTGTGCAAATTTAACTTTCTCATGTAAATTTCACTTTCCCATGTACTTTAATTACTTTCTCTCTATACTTTTTTGCATACCCAATGTAAATTTACTTTTTCAATGTACTTTCTTTAATTCTCCTTAATTCCCGTAATTTTTCTTCAAAAGTGACTATCAATCGGGACGGAGGGATTAGGATCAAATTAACTATCTATGCTAATCTTTATGTTCAGTGTTATAGTTTATGATACTACCTAATTATATTGTGATTAAATAATAATTTATTATTATTTTCTTTATTGGCTATGATACGATAATTTTTAACAATTTGGAAATCATTCCTATCCCATTAAGAGATAAGGAAAACCTATCATCATCAAAGGTAAATGTTTTGTATTTACTAAAATAATTAGTATGAAATTTATCATGAAATCATCACCTTTTATGAAAAGATTGAACTATTTTCTGATTTATTATACATGTACATGTTTTCCATAATGTAAAGTATATATGATAATATGATATGCACCACTTGTTGAAGTTGTGGTATATAGGGCATGTTCTCATTGACTGAAATCAGCTGAACTGAACTAAACCGAGCTGAGCTGAACTGGACTGAGCTAGCTGAGCTGAGCTGAACATAACTGAGTAATTAGTGATTTTTAACTACGGATTAGTGATCTTTGATTATTTACTACTATACATATGTGTATATACATATGTACATATAAAAATATTTATGAAAAATATATACTTTATAATTATAATATTTATGGAAAATATATTATAAACATGAAACCCCAAAACATTTTAAACACATTTACTATATAATTTAAAAATAAAATAGTATTATGACAAAAGAACACAAAACACTTTGTTGTTTAAATTTTTTTTTTTAAAAAAAATGGTTGGACCGAAACTTAATAGAGCCAACACTCTCTTTATTGTTTTAATACACCATATTGAAAATAGTAGTCTTGTTTGAAGTCAATTGGTTGATTTGTTCAACTTAAATTTTCATTATTAATGTTTCTGTAAACTTCCTTTCTTAAAAGTCACAATTGCACTCTCTTTATTACATGTATCTAACCCATTTTAACAATTTTTTTTTTAAAAAATAAATAAATGAAAAAAGCTGAAACGAAATGAAACTGAGCCATTTGAACAATGAATTGAGGAGCTTGGTGGACAAGAAGAAGACGAAGAACTAACCGATTATGAAAATTAGTTTAAGTTGTGTAGTACTCTAATTTTCTCAGTGAGTTTAACAGTAGAAATGTGTATAAAAAAAATAGAACCATTTGAACAATGAATTGTATCAATATTATTATTATTATTATTATTATTATTATTATTATTATTATTATTATTATTATTATCGTCGTTGTAATAAGAGCTTAAAAGAATGAAATTTGGCTTTATATCATTAGCAATATCATTAGACATAAACTGAACTGAGATGAACTGAGCTCAATTGAGCTGAACTGAACTGAACTGAACTGAACTGAATTTCAACGTATTTGAACAAGCCCATAGTGTTACTGATTCTTGCTTTTATCAAAATAAATGATTAAATAGTTTGTCTAAACTTCTTATATGCATGAAGAACACGATTTGGTACCTTGCATGCGCCGAAGAAGTTGCAAAATGTTAAAAGCCTAACAGAGTATCCATTATTATTCTCTTTTATAGGTTTAATAATTACCTTAAAAACTTCCTCCTTATTTAAAGCATATATGCTAGTTTTCTAGTACAATAGAAATAAACTTGTATTAGTCGTGGAGTACGTAAATGTAGATATTAATTGTGTTACATATTTAACTTTAGGAGTCTAAACTATCTTGATTAAATCAAGTGATTATTGTATCATGTTAATACTGTCTTTGGTAGAACATAGTGAACCAGTCATGTTGTGTAGCAAAGTACCAAATAGTACTATTTTATTAAAATAAAAGAAAGAATCATAATTAGGAAGGCAATTTTCTTAATATGGTTCTGAAACTCTTTAAATTATGAAGGGTCAAAAACTCTCCAAAATAACATGAAGATACTTATATGCCTTTAAATTACTATTAATTTGTAAAGTATGTTGCTGAAATTATCTACCATTCCCAATACTAATGTGGTTTTATAAGCACAATGTCATAAAGAGAATATACAAAAGATTTTGTGTAATATTCTATATGAAAACCAAACTCAAGGTGAGAATTGATGATTCATATATTACTTGATTTACTCACTCCCAAAAGTGAATAGGAATTTGTGGAATTAATAGGATAACAAGTATGTTTGCATTATAGTTTCTTGATTATATATGAAAAATATCTATTTGAAAAATAAATAGTGATTAAGTTAAAGAAATTTAGCATGACATTATGAGTTTCGTAGTTGAAAAAAAAACTGTATTCATTATGCCCATACTTTAATTTTGAGAATTTTCAATATAAAGATTCATATAATTGGGCAAGAGGAAAAGAATAATTTTTTTTTGTTTAATTTGATACATGTATTGCTAAAGAATTTATGGCTTAAAAGGACCAAGAGATATAAAGATTGTTGGACTATTTGTATACTCCATATGCAAGGATTAGGGGGAGACAGTGTTTATTCCATTGCTTTTATGTAATCCTTGCACATGAATAATTAAATATGTTGATGGTCAGTTTGGTACATACACTAGCCTAAATATCTATAATTTATTTCTTAATAGAGGTGGCCACATAATAATCAAATATTTAGAATGATACCATCCTGAAGATGGATATGAATAAATGTCATTACCTATATACTAGCTATAAATGTATATATAAACTAATGTCCTAGAAGGACAAGATCAGTTGCTATTGAGACTAGCACACCTAAAGTGTGGTAATCCAAAGGGTTACAACGATAAGAATCCTTAGAAGAGGAAATGAGCAATAATTGACAATTACAAATATGAGTAAGTGAAACATTTTTTATGGATCTCCTAAAGATATCATTTCTATTACATTAAAGAGGGTTATGATTATATAAAGTACTCCAGAAGAGTATAAAATGTTGTCCAACAAAAATTAGCATGTATCAATATTACAATCAATGCTCTAACGAAGTATGAGTATTAGCTAATTGTCTTTCCAGTTGTAGAAAGAAACACATTGGTGTATTTATATCATGACCATGCATAAAAAATATTTAATAAGGTGATCACCAGTATTATAAAACTGACCATAATATAAATACTTACTAAAGGAAAAGTGATTATTGGATGTGATAATTAAAAATTAGGCCATCCGGGGTTTAATAAATTCCCGTTATGAAAACCTGAAGTTTCATTTGATATGAAAGAAATAATGTGCTGATGCTCTCTCATGTTAAATATATGAAATAAATTGAATGTCAAGACATAACATTGAGATTGAGCTATATTTAGATTGTGATTTTTAATAATTTGTGTAAAAAGAAAAGTTCAGGAGATAATATATTGGTTTTTCTGAATAATTGGTAACCAAAAGTTCAATAGAATAATTTATATGTTGACAAATATTAGGTGACCAGAAGCTCACTACGTACAAGTTATTATGTGAAAATTTTATGTAACTAGTATTACTATCAATGTTTCTAGTGATCCCGAAGATCACCACCTAGTGAAATTACAAGAAAGTTTATATTTGTATAACAATTCTCTTGATTGGGTCTATTATATGTCAGCACATAAGGAGTAGAATAAGAAATTAACAACTGTACACTTTATCACCCTTATTAATATTGATCTCTAGAAGAGAACAAAATTCCATTATTCTCCAGAAGAGATAGAACTTTGTTTGTTGAATATATATGATTATCCTACAAGAAAAAATTTGATGCACATGAAATTATATTCTAAGTTGGTGAAGAATTGCCCCAACATTTGAGATATTTTACCAAATTAGGAGGAAGAATTGAAGTAAGTAGGCAAAATTATAATACTATAAATAGTTGATCCCTCTAATGATACTTTGTAAAGTTACATGCCAACTTTTGTATCAACATATGTTGCACATCTATGATTCGATTTGTATACCGTTATGACCCATTTAAAGGAATACAAAGGTATATTTTGATTATGGTGATAATGATATTATGTGAATACATTAAATAGTTCTTGCCAATTTACTTTAAATCACTGCACCTGAAGTGTAGTTTGCATGATCGGTTCCAACAATATAAATATGCGATACACGGCAAGATAGTGCAGTTGATATTTTAAAGTATAATAATAGTATATTAATACCATAGTGTGAGAAATACCCTTAATATGTGGTATAGATATCTGAATTATTATTAAAGATGGCCTATTATGTAAGAAAAGTTATGATGGTACCAATGAGAAATGCAATCAGATATCATAGTAAAATAACATGCGAAATATACGTTATAGGAATTTATGATACCGGTACACAATGGAACCAATGAATAATATGCATATACATGATAGAATGGACTAGTGAATAAGGGATCTGAAATATATGTCCATTTTATTGTCGACATAATGATAAAAAATTTATTATAGACCAGAAGTCCAATGAAATATGGATTTTTAAATCCACACTGTACAGTGTCTTGCATCATTTTGAGTCTTATTTTCATGTGCATGCGTGAGTCATAAGTTAATGGATATTTATTGCATATATAGGAAGTTGTTAGATGCATTATTCATTGTATATTTGTTAATATGTTATCATATTTTCTATATCTCATATTGCATGCATTAATTTTATACAATAGCTGTGGTGTATGTAAATGTTCATTCAAAGTATAGTAAGGTATGTTTACAACTTTGATGAAAAATTAGAAAGAGATTAATATTCTAATGGGCTTATAATTGTGATGAAATTATTGATGACACAGATTTAATTGCACATTATGAATTAAGAAGAGTTCCTAAAGAACTTATATACGACCTATTGTAATATCTAGCCCTACAAAGTTTATATCTTGAATTTGCAATTAATATCAAACTCTTGAAAATCTATGTACGTGACAACATTATTAACGTCTCAACCTGAAGTTTGAGCATATGAGAGTTAATGAGATTTACTATTTGTATTTGCAAGAGAGCTATCATGTCAATTATGAAACGTCTAAAGAATATCAATGGATCAATTATGCGTGACAATGTTCTCTTATGGTCTAGAGGAACCATGATTAGCGTATATAATTACGTGTGTTATATTATAATTTATATGAGAAGAATGATATTAATAATATTAAGTTTTGTCATCAAATTGTTACTCGTATTAATGAATGTTTGATCAAATAATGATCATCAATATTTATTATCAACGACTTCCAGAAGAAGTCATAACCGTATAAGTTTATCCTTTGAATAATTTATTAAACATATATTTGAAATAATGATATTAGAGATAAACACATGTATGGTGAAATGAAGACACTTCACATGTTTATGTGAAGACTTGAAGATGCAATTTCAGTTTAGGAGTATCGAAGATCAACGAGTGATATTATACTACATATGAGAAGATATCTAACATATTGGATTCATTGCTGCGACACTAGAAGATCTCAAGCTATGTATTCATCAGGGGGAGAAAATACGCGCTGCAATCTTTTTCCCTTGACCATGGTTTTGTCCCACATTAGGTTTTCCCGGTAAGGTTTTTAACGAGACAACATCTCGAGCGTATTCTGAAGAATGTTGTACTCTTTTTCCTTCATTAGGTTTTTATCCCATAGGGTTTTTCCTAATAAGGTTTTAACGAGGCACACTCTTCGATAATGGACATACAAGGGGGAGTGTTATGAAATATTGTATGGATATCCGTTATTCTCCTTTATCATTTCGGAACGTTCTAGAACTAGGGTTTATTGTTATCTAAGCAAACCCTAGTTATATTGTATGTATATATATATATATATCCCCACTCTATGGAATAAAATAGACTGATCTATTCTCTCCATAATTTCTCCTATTTCTCTTTAATTTTATAACAATTTTTTATTTTTGTATACAAATATATCATTCTACAGTATTAATTATTTAGTCAACTCTATGGATGGTCAAGATTTAATACTAAATTTCAAAGGTTCAAATTAAAATACTACAATGGCTACAATATTATTGTAGCAATTACAAATAATCCTATATTTTAAATAAAATTTTTTATTTTAATATACAATAAACAACCCGAGTATTGCACAAGCATAAAACTATTAGATAATGTCCTTGTTTTGTGAAAAGCTGAAGGCTAAACCTAATTGTATTATATTAGCTTATTTTGACTATCTGATTATATTAACTGATTTGACTAACTGATTGTATTAGCTTATTATATAAAACTATTTGGTAAACATTAGCTTATAGGTATTTACTTATGTATTATGACCAATAAGCCCATTGACATATACGTATATAAAATTGAAGAAATTATTAATCCCACTAAAAGTATTTAATTTATCAAGAGAATCTCTTTATTCTTATATTAGTGTATTATTGTAATTCACTACTACAATCAGTTTTTTAAGATTTACAAATTCATGTTGATAGTATTTTTTATTTATTTATTTATGTAATTTAAGATTTTGGATAAACATTTTAAATAGTTATCAATGTACTAACTATTAAGTTTATCAATAATTTAGGGGAAAAAACCACAATACTCGGCCCATTGCTTTTCTCATACAAAATGAATAATCCCCTCTTCATCTTCCCCAAAGCAATTTCACCATCTTTATCTCCTTTTTTTTATGGTGAAAAAAAATTCAATCAATGATAATGCTCCATCATCCTATCTCTTTATCAAAAACAATTGAAAAGAAATCAAAATTATTGACATCCATTTGCAGATCTGACTACTCCCAACTATGAAGGTAAAATTTCAATATTTCTTCTTGTTTCGGGTGAAAACAATGGGACTTTCGGCAAGGTCCTTCTGAGGTGGCTGAAGACTGGGCTCAGTCCAAATGATGTTAGGCAGAGGATTTTCGGCACAACAAACACACGTAAACTGGCCTCGGGGGTCGTGTCGAGGAAGGCCCCTCCGATGCCGAAGTCAATACAATGTGTAGAGAGAGAAAGCTATGCAAGAAAATTAATTTCTTGAGGCTTATGCGAGTGAGTGTAAGAAGGTGTAATTGATGGCTTTTATACCTTTACTTAATAGGAGGATTGGGCCTAAAGCCAAATGGGTTCGCCATGTTGACCGGACCTTGACTTGATTTTGACTTGGCATGGATTGGAGAGTTAAACCTTTGACCTTGGGCTTGTAATTGAATCATTTATGGATCAAGCCCAATTGATACTAAATTGGACCTAAACAAATTGCCCCCTAGACCCAATTTGGAGGGATGACATGTCGGGTTTTGATTGACAAAAAGGAGGGACTTACCCCATATGGTTGCTAAATGGGGGAGTCACGAGGATAATTGGGGTCTGATGGAGTACCCCCCATACCCTTGGTGAACGAAGAACGACGAAGCTTATTGCTTTGCCGAACAACTCGAGATCTTCTATGGTATCCTGGAGGATGATAGGTACTGATGCCAAATGCCTGCCCAAACTGACAGGATCCATCGTCCACCCCCAAGCTATGTGGGGGTGTACACTCGACAATTCACTACAAGAAAATAACCTTTTCGTAGCGATTATTTTAACCTTTAGTATCGATTGTAATTGCAACAAAAAGCTTTCCCAACGAATGGCCATTCGATACAATATCCCCCGTTGCCTTAGCCTTTAGTAGTGGTTTTCAATATCGCTGAGGTTGGCCTCAATAATCGATACGAAAAACTACATCCTATTGTGGTGATTATTGTAGCGATTACAATCGTTATAAATGTTTAACTCATTTTCTTCAAAAAAAAAAACATGTGTATGATCTTTACAAGATTCGAACATGCAACTTCAAACTCTTATATTAAATGTTTCACCAATAAGCTATGACATATTTTATGTATTCTTTGTCAAACAATATTTATATATCTAGTGTTGAAAAGGCTTTTCGTATCGATTTTTAGGATTTAGTGGCGATTGTAAATGATACGATTTCTCAAAATTATATAAATGTGTAAAAATAGTGTGCATATGTATTGTTATGTTTTCCGTATCGATTTTGTATGAGAAAACCATGGCGATTGTAAAAATGATACGACATCCTTAATTATTTCACAAACATACTTGGATATTGTAGCGAATGTACAATCGCTACGAAATAATCGCTACGAAAAGAGATTTTTTCTTGTAGTGATTGCAGTATGGGCTTCGGTTCCTACTGTACCCCTTCGTTGTGGAGGTGCTGAGCAATTATAACATCTCCTTATGCCAGCTGACGCCTGTCAGCATCCGAAGGATGATGACCTATCTCTGGGTGTGTCTGTTCTATCGTCTGCATCCGAGCATCCGTTGTTTTAAGAAGCTACATCGACTGGTGCCGAACATCCAGAGTAGGTTTGGTGAGCACGGTCCTGGATGGTGGAGAATTGAGAGATTGCCTGGGTACCTAACAATGTGGCCAAACAATAGTTCGGATAAGGACTGGCGAGGCCAGTGGATGTGGGTTAGGGCCCCTTCGGACCCTGAGCATCCGAATGTTTTCAGCGTGCCCCGTTACTTGTCATGGCCTAACCCAAGGATGCAAAACCTAAGGTCTGAGGCAGCTGGTGGTGAGGATGACAGGAAGCATAATTATTTCTAGAAAGTGGAGAATCCCAGGGGGACTGGCCGAATGAAGTTCGTGCCAGAGACCCGGCTGCCAGACTCTCACTACGTCTTTCAAGAGATCATGCTCGTTGTTGTCGGCCTTAGCCGAAAATATAAAGGCAGTAATTACCTTCAGCTAGGGCCGATGACCCTTTTAGTTGCCTTTGAAATTCATTTCAGCACTTCAGTGTGTTTTTTGCTTTGCACTTATGCTTTAATTTTCTTTTTCTCAGTTTATCACGAGGGAACGTCATCATGAACTACCGGCGGCTCGGGATAAATGCTGGGAGGATTGTGACCAACATTAAGCCCCCCATCACCGATTCCAAGGATCAACCTCTACACATTCACTTGAAGAATTTTGTTATTACCCAGGCTTTTGAGTATCTGAAGCAGAAGCCTTGGTGGCAAAAAGAGGACACGCTCTTTCGCTTAACCCCTGAAGAAGCTGAAGCTACTGTTATCGCCGCTGAGGTGTCTTGGGTAGCTAAGGCCTTTGACGGCGGAGAGGGGACTTTTGCAGCTGCTGCAGAGGAGCCGAGAGAGGACTCTGAAGACGCAAGGTTGCTGGAGACCACGGTAAGCTTTTTGACTCAGCAGTTTTATTCTTTTACTTTTTTTTTAATTTTTGGTTCTCTGTCTTGCCCCCCTATCCTCTTTTGAAGTAGGACAAGGAGGAAGAGGAGAGAAATTACCCTAAAGGGGAGGATCAGCCTGAACAGGAGGAGGTTTGTCTTGAAGAGGAGGTCCCTTCAGACGAAGAAGGACTGATGCCGAACAAAAAGATAACTATGATCAACCTTGGGAGATTATGGGAAGTGCCAATCCCGAAGAGGCCTCGGAACAAGGATGATACAATCCCAGATCCTAAGGGGGCTGATGCTCCTCCAAAGACTCCTCTCGCCAAAGGTGGCGACATTGAGAAGACTCCTCCCCAGACTGAGGTTCATGGGGAGTAGGAGGTTACCTAGCAGACCCCTGAGCAAACTGCTGAAGCTCAGGGGGTTCCAGACACTGTGCTTTCCCCTCGGCACACAACGACCTCTTTCTCAGCAGAAATTCAGCTTGAGGCTGACAAGCTAGGGTCTACAGCTGAGGGGGTGAAGGAAGATGATCTTGACGTGGAGGTCCTACCCGAGGCTCCACGTATTTTTACTGGAAAGGAGCTTCGGGATGCTGCCGAAGAGCAAAGGGCAGCTGAACAATGCAAGACTTACATGCCCTCCTCTTCACCGGCTGGCTCCTTTAAGACCTTCCACTCCTCTGAGATGGGGTTCGGCACTGCTCCAACGATGCCTCTACCCTCGTAGGCTCGGTGCGTGCTAGATGAGTGGCGCCCCAGTGCCCTAGTCTACTTTAGGGACCCTGCTAACAAATCAGAGTTGGAAAGGATAAAGTTTTGGACTTATGGAGCTTCTGTTGGGGATCTAGAAGTTGCAAATAGGGTCCCTGACCCTTTTATATTGAGCGGAATGTTAAAGCCGAAGTGGACTCTCAGATGGCCAGCCGAGAAGCAGAGCTTAACCAGAGAAT
This sequence comes from Chenopodium quinoa, assembly GCF_001683475.1. Classification (NCBI taxonomy): domain Eukaryota; kingdom Viridiplantae; phylum Streptophyta; class Magnoliopsida; order Caryophyllales; family Amaranthaceae; genus Chenopodium; species Chenopodium quinoa. The sequence continues at coordinate 1,899,446 of NW_018743813.1, read as the reverse complement.
CAAGGCGCTAGAGGATGATACATCCCGACTGAACAAGGCTGTTGAAGATAGAGACAACCAGCTCTCTAAGGCTCATCTTGCTGCTGAGACTAAAGAGAAAAGACTGCAAGAATTGTGTGACAATCTAAAAGGGAAAGAGACGGAACTTTCTCAGGCTTAGTCTGCAACAATCCTTGTCCGTAACCAATTGAAATATCTGACGGATGAGGCTGCCAGGGTTTAGCTCCAGCTAGATGGTACTAAGAAGCGGCTGGCTGAAGCTGAGGAAGAGCTGAAGGGCAAGATTTACACTCAGGATGAGTATGAAGTGGGCTATAACACTGGTTATAATGTGTCTCGGCGCCTTGTTATTCACCTTAATCCTGAGATAAACTGGGACCAAGCTGAAGAATGGGCTTGGAATGAGGATAGCTACTACTTGGATAACGCCCATCCAGCTGAGAGCGAATTTCTTATTTGCTGGAATGTCAAGCTGGCCAAGATGGCGGCTGAAGCTGCTGCAAAGGAGAAGGAGGCCGAGGCGCAGAAGAAGAGAGAAGCTGAGGAGAAGGAAGCCGAGGCCCTGAAGAAGAGAGAAATGTGAGAAGGCTCCTGCTCAAGCTGCTTCGTCTTCTGCTGGTACTGGTGGCCCCTTGGGTTCTAGCACAGCACATCCAGATGATGAGTGTCATTTATGACACTCATAAGGTAGTGTTTTAGGATATTTTCTATATGCTTTTCATGCTTTTCTTTTACCATTTTGATTATTTCTCCTCTAGTTTCTCTATTTCTTCTTCTCTCGTGTTTTACTTTCTTTTATGGGCATTTCTTCGTAATTTCCTTTTATATTAATCCTTTTCTCTTCTATTTTCTCTCCTTGGTTTCTCTTGTAGGTGCCTAAAGACTAAGCTTTGCAAAAGATTCAAGAGGAGCAAAAAAAGCCAAGCAAAGGAGCTTCAAGTCTCATGGAGAGGGCTCGAAGAGGGCTCTCCTCTTTTTCTCAGAGCCGCGGGCGTGGGTTTTGGTGCACATTTAGAGGATTTTTGGAAGGAACTCTCTGCGCCCTACCCGCGGGCGCGGAGATGTTGGAGAGGGCGCTCCGGATCAGATAGACCGCGACCCCCTGCTTCTTTAGGAACAGGGCATTTTAGCGCGCGCTGTGCTGCAGGCGCAGGCTACAGTACCCGCGGGCGCGGGTTTTGCCCAGACTTCCCGCGGAGGTAGTTATGGGTTCCATACCCATTACTGCGCGCCCACGGGGTCTTCGAAGAGAAAGCGCTGCCGATCAGCTTTTGTTCTTTGCATATATATACTAAATCCTTTTGAGGGCAAACTTTTAGATTTTATTTCATTTGCTTAGTTTTTGAGAGAAAACTTGAGAGAATTTAGAGAGAAAGTAGAGATTGTAATATTTGGATTCGAATTGTAATTTAACATTGTTTCTTCAATCAAATTTGTGAATCTTATTCATATCAATCAAAGTTAGTAAGATTTCTTTCCTTTGAATTTACTTCAATTACAATTTACTTTTATGCTTGAATGTTTGGATTTCATTTTGATTTAGTTTTGAGAATTTGTTGATTAATTGTATTTCCTTTTTATTTAGCTTGAGATGAATATGTTTGAGATTAAATTTGTTCTAGTTTTAGATTTCACTATGATTAGTGAGTAGATTAGTTGCTAGGGAGAAGGGGAAGCATGCTTGATTGATGATTATTGTTAGTTGATGATCCTTGATTGATTGATTGTTGCAATTAAATTTGTTGACATATTTGTGCATGTGATTAATTAGACTAGGAGCGATCAACCTATAAGATTAATCTAGATTGCATTGCAAATTCCAATGAAACAAACAATTGATTTGGGAATTGCTCTAATTGATTGTATTTGATTGCGATTCTCCTTGTTAATCATTCGTAGTGAACCCTAGTTTGGTTTATTGGAGATAACCCTTAAATTCCTTTGATTGCGATTTATGTTTGTCCTTAGCAACGTTTGAGTCAATCGGGTGATCTATCAACTAGCACGATTGTTAAGCTTGCATGTGGAACCTATATCCCTAGTGTTTAGCAATTTGATTGAATTCTTGATTTTTGTTATCCTAGTTACCATGCTCAACATTTGACAATTCTTTGAACTAGCTTAACGTTTGACTATAACATGGTTTTGATTCATTCCTTTGGGTTCGACCCTTAGCTTGCCCTATACTCGTATAAGGTTTGTTAAGCGTTTACAAATTTAGTTTGACTTAAGGAGAATTAGATGACGACCTAGTTCCAACCCTTGTCAAAATGGCGCCGTTGCTGGGGAATGACATTGGTGATTTGTTATAGTTGTTGAGTCTATTTCATCATAAAAAAACAACAAAAAGATTTTCCTCTTCAAGGCTATACTTGTAGCCGTGCTACTAATCATTTCCTTTCAGTTGTATGCATAGAGCACGTGGTCATTCACTTGTGCCATTTGATCCGGAGATCAAGAGGGCTATTACAAAGCTAAGGGTTGCTAGGCGGTCTTTTAGCTCTAGCATTTCAAGTGAAGAAGAACCGCAACAAGAGGAACAATCAAGAATGGGAGAGAATCCAAGAGTGGCATTGAAAGAATTGGGGATTCCCAGAGCATATAGATTTAAGAGTGGAATTGCTCCACCTACAACACCGGCAAATGATTTTGAAATTAGGCTGGCTATGATCACTTTGATAGAAAGGCGACAATTTAGTGGAGCCAAGCATGAGAGACCACTAAATCATCTCAAGGAGTTTAAAAAGTACTGCAATACTATCAAGGTGAACGGAGTTTCCCAAGAATTCATTCGCCTCAAGCTCTTTCCCTTTTCTCTCATTAGGCTTGCTTTGGAATGGCTAGACAAGGAGGTTAAGCCAAATTCTCTAACGACATGGGACAAGGTTACAAAGTAATTTCAAACTCGTTTCTATCCACAAAAGAAAACGGCGGAGGCAAGAGCTTTGATTCAAGGTTTCAAACAAAAGCCAAGTGAGAGCCTCTATGAAGCATGGGAGAGGTATAAGGAGTATCAAAGGGAGTGTCCTCACCACGGGATTCCAACCTATCAAATTATTCAAATTTTCTATGGAGGCCTAAGTCCCCAAGGTAAGTCATGCCTAGATGGAGGAGCCGGAGGTCCCATCATGAATAGGACGGAAGAAGAAGTGGTGGACATCATTGAGGATGTTGTGAAGTATTATAGAGATTGGCAAGATGGTGAGAGAGAATGAACTAGAAAGAGTAGTTCTTCGGTGTACTCGGTTGATAATTGAATGCAATTAACAATCTCTCTTCACAAATGGAAAACTTAGGGAAGGAAATAAGTGCAATCAAGGACAAATTGGAGAGTTCTTCTTCCCAAGCTCCAAGTCTTCCCTCCCAATTTAAGGGGATAGGTACTCCTTCTAACTCTCATCCCCCTCCTTATTATAGTAAATGCCTAGTGGTTGTTTGTTTTGTGATGTGTGTGGTTCATATGATCATGATTCTAGTAATTTCCCTCATGCTTTTCCGTAGAGTAATGATGATTTTGATAATAATGAGAGTGAACATGTGAACTTTGTGTCAAACAATAATAATGTGCAAAAGTTTGATAACCAAAGGGGTCAATGGAATAGGAAATACCAAAACCATGGTAATTTTGACAATTATAACCAAGGTGGTGGTTTAGGAACCAAGGGAACTATAACAATCAAGGTTATAGTGGCCAAAATCAAAACCAAAATTATGGTAATCAAAACCAACGTTATTGTAGACACCTAAAATGTCTCCCCAAAACCAAACCCGATGATGAACACCTTTCACCATCATTAATGGTCGAGTTGAGTATTTAATCTTTGGAGTTCTTAAATCCATTTTCTATCCAATACATTTCATAAACCAATCCATTTCCTAGGTCATTTCCCTAAACCATGTAACTTGTTATCCACTTTTCGTGTCCACATTGCAAAACTTAGAGAAACTGATTTTATGGATATATAATTTTGATCCAATTATTATTTGGTTGGATAGGCCTTGAAATAATATTTCCAATCATATATAATAATCCCAATTCCAAGCTATAACGAAAAAGATATGAGCAAAACACTAAACTCAGCCCAAAATCGACACCCTTCCACTAAAATAACCATATCTTAAAATCTAAAAAATCACTTTGACCTGATTCCAATTGGGTTGGAAAGTAGACTTGATAAGATTTCCTATGAAATATTATATGCCTTATTCCAAGTTGCGGCTAAAAAGTTATGATGATTTTAAAAACGGGTAAAAAACTGGAATCACCGCGCACAGTGCAAAAGCACCGTGTCACGGGAGTGTGCTTTGTCTGACGGTGCCTGGTGCCATGACATGGTATTATACCTCGTGTCATGGTGATATTTTAGAGGCTTTTTTGTGTCAAATTCCACCGTTGCACGGTACCTGTTTCCGTGACACGGTACCTGCTGCCGTGACACGGTATTTCTCACTGTGTCACGGTGCTATTTCCGTGTAATTTCCACGTTTTCCCATACCGTGACACGGTACTGTACCGTGCCACAGTGGACATTTCTGTGTCACGATACATGTGGCGTGTCACGAAATTTTCTCGTGTCATTTCCGCGTAAACCTTGCACGCGTTTTCACTTTTTGTAGGTCAAATATTTCCCGCGTCGCACTGTTTTCCACCATGTCACGGGAGTGTTCCCCGTCTGACGGATCCTGGAACCATGTCACAGTGTTCTCTGCCGTGTTGCGGTGTTATGTTTTAGGGTTTTTATCTTTTTAGGGTGCCGTATGTTCCCTCTACTCATTTTCCCCATAAATACCCCCTCCTCTTGGCAGTGTGGGGCATCAAATCCTTCTCTCTTCCTCTCGTTTACACCAAAAATTATTCTCTTCTCTTTCTCTCATATTCTAAGCCTTAAACCTATATTCTTAATTACACCATTCTTTTATACGACACACGAGGTTCCGTCCTTAAACCAAGGTGTGGAAGGTACAAATAACTGAGGGTTTGGACCAAATCATTGATTCAAAAGAATAAAATAAATAAAAAAATAAAAAAAACGAAAAGCAAAAAATAAAAAAATAAAAAATAAAAAATAAACTTGCAAAATTTAAAATTTTCAAATTCACAATTACACATCTTGGGGATTCCCTCAGGTCTTGAGCCTTGTACCCTTTTTCTTCTTTAAACCATAAACTTAACCATATTACAACCCTTGAAAGACCTCTTTGAGGTGTACATACACTTTTGCAAAGTTCGGTTAGAGCTACGTTCGGCATGATTCCTAACGGATACGTAGGCAACCTCACATTAAGGTGCGACCACATTCATATGCATTATCAAATTGAAGAATATTCAACGCTTACCCCTATGACCCTATCTATTTAGACCTAGACTTGGGGGCTTGAACCCACATCATTTAGCCTACTCAGCCTAAAGAGTCATCATCTTTAGCTCTTCTCATATATATTTCCATCACCATAACCCTTGCAGCCAGCCTTAGTATCACATTCACACACTTCACACACACATCCATATCCATGTCAACCATCCTTCCCTTTAAGAGACCTTTATCATGAAATATTTTTTCAACACTGTTCATTCTTCATCATTTTTCAAGACAACATTCATTAAAAGAAACATTGTATACTTGCTTAGCTTCCTGACCTGAGCAGTGTTCGTTGTTTCATGCATCGCATAATGTGCTGAGCAACATTTATATATCAATGATTGTAATCATACAAAGCATATCGTTCTTAGCTCCTTGACCTAAGCAACGTTCATTATGCAATAATCACTTCATCTATATACGTGCTTAGCTTCAAGACCTAAGTGACGTTCAAGATCGTTTCTTTACACCATATATGATGCTTAGCTCCATGACCTAAGTTCATTCATCTATCGTGTCACATGATGTAATTCTCCTTAGCCACCTGGCCTAAGAACATGCATCATGCATAAGTTATTTTCAAGACAAGCAATTTAATCCATGCAATTCATTTCGTCTTGCTCAATGAAGAAGTTCAAAACTCTTTCTCTTTCTCATAACCTTTCTTTTGGGGAAATTAATAAACGTTTTTAAAATTTTCTCATCGAGGGAAGTTCGAAAATAAAACTTTTTTTCACGTCTTTCTTTTTCGGGAGAAAGACGGTACCCTCCACTCATCTCATGACAAAAATGACGGAATGTTTTTTGCTGCTTGTGTCTGTGCACACACACTCAAACTATACGCACACAATCACAAGTCATACTCATGTCATGTCATGTTGTGTCAAGTCAAACTTGGTCAAGTCAGTTGGTCAAGTCAACCATAGTCTATACGAGTCCTTTGGAAAATTTTATTTTGCAGGTCTCAATTACATCCCACGTCCGGGGACAAGCAGACCATCAATATCCCACGTCCAGGGACAAACAGACCATTTACAGCCCATGTCCGGGGACAAACGGACCATCTATATAGCCCACGTTTGAAGACAAGCGAACCATTTACAGCCCACATTCGGGGACAAGCGAGCCATTTACAGCCCACGTTCGGGGACAAGCGAACCAACTACAACCCACTTTTGGGGACAAGCAAACCAACTACAACCCACGTTCGGGGACAATCGAACCACCATCATTTCATGACGCAAGGTTCTCGATACACAGAGACTTGCAATCTCATCATTTGTTGATTTTCCTCAAGCATGGAAAGTATTATCCTGTGGATTTATTCAAGCATAAAAAGCTGCCAAAATCATCTGTCGACTTTCCTTAAGCATTAAAAGTATTATCGGTGGGTTTCTTCAAGCATAGAAAACCGCCAAATTCATATATCGACTGTTCTCAAGCATGGAAAGTATCATCCGGCAGATTTCTTCAGGCTTAGAAAGCTACCAAACTCATCAGTCGACTTTCCTCAGGCATTGAAAGTATTTCAACAAAACGTCATTCGGTGGATTCCTTCAAGCATATGAAGCTACCAAACTCATTTGTCACCGATACACTGGTGTCAGTTAAGCATTCTATTCCTTTACTCTTTTATATGTGGAACTAACATTTTTCTGCAGGTACTGCCGTATACAGAGTAATTTAGGATCGCAGAACGTCTTAAATCATTCTCCGTCCCTATCTACTAATTTGACTATTGTTTTCAAAACTGACGTTTCTACAAACTCAGTCAAAGTGGGGGCTTCTGTAGACACCTAAAATGTCTCCCCAAAACCAAACCCAATGATGAACACCTTTCAACACCATTATTGGTAAGTTGAGTATTTAATCTTTGGAGTGCTTAAATCCATGTTCTATCCAATACATTTCATAAACCAATCCATTTCCTAGGTCATTTCCCTAAACCGTAACTTGTTATCCATTTTTCGTGTTTACATCGCAAAACTTAGAGAAACTGATTTTATGGATATAAAATTTTGATCCAATTATTAATCGGTTGGATAGGCCTTGAAATAATCTTTCCAATGATATATCATAAGCCCGATTCCAAGATATAACAAAAAAGATATGAGCAAAACACAAAACTTGGCCTAAAACCGACACCCTTCCACTAAAATAACCATATCTTAAAATCTACAAATCATTTTGACCTGATTACAATTGGGTTGGAAAGTAGACTTGATAAGATTTTCAATGAAATATTATATGTCTTATTCAAAGTTATGGATAAAAATATATGATGATTTTAAAAACGGGTAAAAAACTGGAATCACCGCGCACAGTGCAAAAGCACCGTGTCACGGGAGTGTGCCATGTTTGACGGTGCCTGGTGCCGTAACATGGTACAGTACATCATGTCACGGTGCTATTTTAGAGGCTTTTTTGTGTCAAATTCCACCGTGGCACGGTACCTGTTGCCGTGACACGGTACTTGCTGCCGTGACACGGTATTTCTCACCGTGCCACGGTGCTTTTTCTGTGTAATTTCCGCGTTTTCCCATACCATGACACGGTGTACTGTACCGTTCCATGGTGGACACTGCCGTGTGATGGTACGTGCGCCGTGTCATTGTATTTTCTCGTGTATTTTCCGCGTAAACCCTTCACGCGTTTTCACTTCCCGTAGACAAAATATTTCCCGCGTCGCACTATTGTCCACCGTGTCACGGGAGTGTGCCCCGTCTGACGGTGCCTTCCACTGTCTGACGGTTCTTGGCACCGTGTCACGGTGTTCTCCACCGTGTTGCGGTGTTATTTGTTAGGGTTTTTATCTTTTTAAGGTTTCGTGTGTTCCCTCTACTAATTTTCCCTATAAATACCCCCTCCTTTCTGCAGTTCGGGGCATCAAATCCTTCTCTCTTCCTCTCGTTTACACCAAAAATTATTCTCTTCTCTTTCTCTCATATTCTAAGACTTAAACCTAAATTCCTAATTACACCATTCTTCCCTTAAGCATTCTAAGGAGTATATACGACACCCGAGGTTCCGTCCTTAAACCAAGGTGTGAAAGGTACAAATAACTGAGGGTTTGGACCAAATCAAATCTACATTTATTTAATTTAATTTTCATTTGCTTTATATTTTTATTGAAGTTACTAACAGTTTATTCATGATGTAGCAATTTAAAGGAACTTGCGGAATGTGAGTAGTTAATTAATTTAATTACTTATTTTATTTTAATATTTCTAGTATCATGATAGGTCATTTTATATTTGATTTGACTAACAATTTATTGTTGAATTGCTTCCAATATTAATGTTTGCTCTATTATATTATTTTTGATCACCATATTGCATGTTAAAGGGAATATAGGTAATTGAAAATCACGCCTAATAAGATAATTTGGATAACCGGTTTAGGTTCTTTTTTAATCTTGTTATTAATTGAAGTGATCACAAATTTTTTAGAATTATGTGTTTCATTAATATTAAACCAATTTAGCTTAATAATAATTTAGAGTGAATTAAATCTTTGTTTGTATGCCTTTGAGATCGCAGGAATCATTTTTCACTATAAGAATCGAGTAGAGGCCAATACGAGCGAATGTGACTCCATGACTCACTTCGTACCATCATCCCCAATCCTCCTTTCGTGGTTCCGAACCATATGGAATAGATTATGAATGGGGTGTAACCTTCACGGGTTAATCGTTGTTTTCTTTCGTTGTCCCTTTACTGTGGTTGCCTTTTCCGTGAATGGTGTACAAGTTCCTTAAAAACTTGTTGGCGGCTCCCTACTTTCCTTGTCCCTAATCGTAAATGTCAATTCCCACTTCCTATGAGTGCCAAGCATATTCACCACATGCTTAACGTAGGCGCACTTCGAATGACGCCTACAATTATAGAAATCATAATAAAGGTGGTGGTAACCATAATCAAGGTTATGGTCAAAATTAAAATAGGGGTAATTGGAACAATCAAGGGTGAGGCAATTTTCAAAATAATGCGCAAAGAGGCCCTCCACCCGGATTTGCTCCAAAGCCTGAAGTTGATAATTCCTATTCACAATCCTCTTTTTCAAGGACTAATTTGGAGGAAATCATTGAAAATCAAACAAAGTTGTTGAGCACTTACATGGCCGTAAGTGACAAGAAATTCAATGAAGTGATGACTCATAATAAGATGCTTGAAAACCAAATTTCTCAACTTGCTAATTCTTTGAAAGACCATGCTAGTCCTTCATCTTTACCTTCCCAAGGCTTAAATCCAAAAAGACCCGTGAATGCTATTGTTACAAGGAATGGTAAGGTTATTGAGGAGAATTTTCCTAGGTAGAGTGGAACTAAGGAGGGTCCTAAGGAAGTCTTGGTAGAGGATGAGAGAAATGGTGCATCTTTAAGTGAGGTTGTGAATGATACACCTAGAGAGGTGAGAGTGGAGAAAGAGATTGTGAAACCCAAGCTTCCATATCCACAAAAATTCATGAGACATAAGTTAGATGAGAAATTTGGAAGATTTATTGACATGCTTAAGCAACTTCATCTTTCTCTACCTTTTACCAAAGTTGTTACCCAAATACCCAACTATGCAAAATTCCTCAAAGACATTTTGAGTGGTAAGAGGTCTTGCGATGTGGTGGAGACGGTCAACTTGATCGAGAATTGTAGTGAAATCATAATGAACAAGATGTCACCCAAGTTGAAAGATCTCGGAAACTTCTCTATCCCTTGTGCCATTAACAAGATGCAAATTTATAATGCCTTATGTGACTTAGGAGCTAGTGTTATCTTAACTCCAAATTCGGTTTATCGAAGACTTGAGTTAGGAGAACTTATGCCTTATAAGATTACCTTGCAATTGGCCGATAGGTCAATTAAGATTCCTAAGGGGAAGGTTGAGGATGTTCCTTTGTGTAGACACTCATTTGTGTCTCCCCAAAATCAAACCCAGTGATGAATACCTTTCACGTCATTTGATTATCGAACAAATAAAAAGCGTGAAAATTCTAGTGATGAGGATGTTTTTATTCAAATATCTCTTCTTTCTGTTTTTGAAAATATTTCCTTTCTAACCTTATTTTTGAAAAACGTGCATTCAAGTTTAGTTTGGTCCATGATAAGGGTCTAATAATGGTGTAGTTGGATGGGGCTTGAAAAGACCTTTCCAACGATATATTATAAGCCCAATTCCGATGAATAATGAGGAAGTTATGGCCAAAATACTAAATACGGCCCAATTTGGTTTTTATATGCGGCCCAATGATCTAGAGGAGGACCTATTATTAATTATCATTCCTAAAGCTATTAGGATTGATTATAGTCTTTTAGAATACTCTAAAAGGTTCTCTTAAATCCTAGTGGAGTTAGGATTGATTATAGTCTTTTAGAATACTCTAAAAGGTTCTCTTAAATCCTAGTGGAGTTAGGATTGAAAATTATGTTTTAAAGAGTTTGAAATTGAATAAAACTACTCCTTTTGAGAATCCTTGTTTTGTACGAAGTGGAATATATTCAGATTTTATTTTTGTGCCTTATAATATTTATCAAAATCTTATATGGTTGGATAGATCTTGAAATAATATTTCCAATGATATACTATAATATTAAATCCGAGTTATAACGAAAAAGATATGAATGAGATATGGAACTTTATCCATAACTAACACCCTTCACCTATTTTGGCCATATCTTTTTATCTACAATAGATTTCAATCTGATTCAAATTGTGATGGAAATAAGACTGCAAGATCTTTCCAACGACATATTATATGCCTTATTTGGAGTTCCGGATCAAAAGATATGATAAAAACAAAAACGCGTGAAACTGATTATTAGCGCCTGACGCTAAGCATTAGTGCCTGGCTCTAAGGCTTGGCGCCTAGTGCTAACCTTCAGCGCCTGGCGCTAATTGCTAGCGTCGACGCTAATCAAGTTTTATGCGCGTCAGAACTCTATTTCGATTTTCTATCTTTTTGGTTGATTTTCTCTATAAATAACTTTCTAAAAACTCTGTTTTCATTCAACAACTCTCATCAAGATTCTCTTGATTACTCTCTCTCTCTCTTTTAAACTATCCTTTTCTCAAATACAAAATTCTGCATTCGTAAGACTTAGATACACCTAGCCATATTCGAAGTTGCCTTCGCCCTAGATGTGATAGGTTTAATTTCTGAGGGTTTGGTCCCAAATCTCTCTTTTAATAATTTAATTTAATTGTTTTATTATTTTCCTTGAAGTTACTAACGTGTGTATTTTGTTATTAGAAAGAGATACGAGTCATCCAAGTTAGTGCTTTAATTGATTTATTGATTTTATGATATACAAATCATGCTTAGGTTGTTATTATGATTCCTAGTATCATGTTAGGATGTTTTATTGATTCCTAGTATCATGTTTAGGATGTTTCTAGTATCATGTTAGGATGCTTTCTTTAGTATGATATTTAGGAAGATTTGCTTATATCAATCATGATTCCTGCGATGCTTCCTATTTTCTTTAGTATCATGTTAGGGATAAAGCTTTGATTTTTATTGTTTAGTGACATGCTAGGGTTTGTTATTAATCTTCTTAGTATCATGCCTAGGATCTTGCTATTATTATTATTATGCTTTAATGATTATGTTAATTATGATTAATTTTATTATTTTAGTTATGATTATAATTGTTATAATTTATGAAGATTATTTTAATTATGATTATTATTATGATTATGATTTATGATTATAATTTTATTATAATTATTATTATGTTGCTTGATATATATATTGTTATTGCTTGATCACACCTTTTATGCATGTTTAAAGGGAATTAGTACTTGTAATCACGCTTAATAAGATAATTAATAATCTTGTTAAGTTAATATGATTATAATTAAAGTGATCGCTAATAATAGTTTTATTTGTGCATTAATATTCAACCAACATAGATTAAAGGGTTTAGGGTTAATCCTATTGATTTTATGTTAGTCAGAAAGCGCACATGAATACGATCAGAATAAAGTAGAGGCCTATTATAAAGACAGGTTCAATCTCTTTTAGGTTGAATTTGTACCTTCATCCCCGAACTACCAGTCATTGTTCCAGACCTATTGGAGTTGACAATCTCCTGGATCGTGAAGGGTGTCACCTTCACCTCGTGAAAGGTTTACAAGTTCCTAAAACATGTTGGCGACTCTTTTGCCCTATCTTCTTTCTCTTTGGACGCCACCGTACTTTAGTGTATGATCACAGTGGGGTTCAAGCTAGGGATAATTCTTGAAATATTCCCTACAGTTTTTTGGCGACTCCACTAGGGAAAATTTCTATTTTAATTCCTGAAATTTATTTCAGCAATGATTTATAATGAGTGGATGAGACTCGAAAAGTTCTAAGTATTTCATGTGCGTAATTTTGATTAACATTATTATCATATGCATAAAAAATATTTAATTGGAAAGACCATCCTAATGAGTTAAAACATAGGATTTTTACATGTAGGAAATTTGAGGAATATCTTTCACAACTAGGATCGAAATAATGCTGCGCGAAACTAGAAAATTTTATCGAGCACAGAAAGCTGCTGAAGCATGTAGGAACTAGCGTCAGGGAACAAAGTCTAGCGCCAATTATTTGACTTTAGCGCTAGGCGACAACTACTGTCGCCAGGCGCTAAAGCCTAATTGTGGCGATGGCCTCTGTTTGCTGGCGCCAAGTTCTTCCAATACCGAGCCAGAAATATGCGTTCTAATTTTGACCACTTTGTAGCACTGTTTGCTCGATCCTACTTCCTGATTGAGTTTTTTCTCACTTTTCTTAAACCCATATGTGTTCTACATATAGACATAACCCACTGGGAATTCATACTCCATCTACCTAATTGCACGCTTTGTGCAACAAAGGGTACATCCGGGAATGTTGAATTCACCAAACCATGGAAGCGAGTTTTTTCTTAACTCGCGGTGTCCCATCCACTCGCGCCAACCCTTCACGGTCAGGCTTTCGCGCGGTGCATCCGGAAAATTAACCATGGACCTTCTTTGACTAAACCATATCCCGAACTTTAGAGAACTAGAGCTATGGTTAGGTTGCAAACTCATTGCATCATATTGTGCCTACTTGGCTAATTGTGCATTATTTATTGTGCATACTCTATGTGTTTTTCCTAACCGTTTGTTTGACTTGTGATTAAGCCTAAATAAACTAATTAATGACTAAAGGAATTAAATTAATTAATTAATTAGAGCTAATAAATATACCTAAAATCGAGTCATAGTTCCTTTAAGTCAACCCGGATTTTTAATCCCGTATACTGCACAAGCGTCAAATTGTTTTGGTCATAGATGGAATTCTAGAAATAAATAAGAGTCGTAAATCCTATGGATCTGTAGCCCCGAGTTTTATCTTTAATTTGGCGTTGGTTTCATCCCAATCAGAGTCACAGATCAAAAGTTATGACTAAAATACCACAGCCTATCCAGTTTAATGCATATACGTGAGGTCTTAACTTAGTCTTTGTTCGAGTCTAGTCACATAGTCTTGACACATGGTCATGACACGAGTCTTAACATGTCACTTAAACTCACAATAAAGCACCCACTAATATGTATATACACCATGACCATGTCTTAGGTTTATGCATGAGTCAGTTTTCTCCGTCATTTGAGTTGGGGGTACATTCTATTCCTAATTTTTTCATATTTCTCCATCTACATCATGTTTCCATTCTCTACATGCTTTCTTCACATTACAACCTTCATTCTTCCTACCTTCCTCCATCCATTGCATGTTGAATAGAGTTTGAGTCAAATAATTAACAATGAATATCCCTAAATTCCTTTTCTACAGTACTTGGTCGAGGAGAGAAGGGCGATTAATCAAGGACAATCTCTTTATTCAAGTCTTACTTTTTGATAAACCGATCCATCAAAAGAAGAAAGCTAAAAAGACAATGGCAAGTCAAGAAGAGGTCAATGAACTTAGGAGTCAATTGACTGACGTGGCTGAGGTGTTAAAGGCCTTAACCCTCAAAATTGATGACCCTGTGAAGCAACAACAAATGAACCTCATGCAAGAAAGCTTGAGCAAGCTATCTAGTGACTATAAATTTCAGGGCATTAGTTTACAAGGGATCTCGCGGGACAAGGAGCTTCTTCCGCATAAGTTCAATGCCAACGACATCCCAAAATTCAAGGCAATAGATAACCCTTACTTTCATCTAATAGATTTTGAAACTATAATGAATATTAAGGGGATTGATAAGAAATTCTTTCATTCTTTGTTTTCTTTATCCCTTGAGACCGTTTGTCAACAATGGTTCTTTTACCTTGACAAAGAGAAAACCTCTTCTTGGGATTCCATAACAAATGCTTTCATAGATAGATATAAGTGTAACATTCAAGACGAAACAGACCACATACAACTTGAGATGTTAAAACAAAAAGAAAACGAAGGGTTCACTTCTTTCTTCAACAAATGGAGGGAAACTTCTGCTAATATGGTCAAGGTTCCTACCGAAAAAGAATTTGTGAGGATGTTTATCAAGAATCTCCAAGGGAAGTATTCAAAGCACTTAAAATACCAACACAACTTGAATACTTTCAAGGCTGTGTATAATATATGAATTGACATTGAAGATGACCTTCTGAAAGATAATAGTGCGAGAGCAAAGAAGGACGACCATCATTCTTCTTCCTCCCCCATTAATTAGATACATGCTAGAACGCCTCTAAATCGCGAATCCAAAGGTCAAAAAGAGTGTTCACTCCACTCGGTATGAGTTATGAAACAACTTTTGAGAAGCTACATCACAAAGGACTAGTCATGCCCATAGGGCCCATCAAAGATCCAGTTCTAGAAGCCAGGTTACCCAAGTGGGACCCTAATAAGCACTGAAAATATCACCAAGGAAAGGGTCACGACACTAAGGAGTGTTGGAAACTCAAAGAAGCTATTCAAGATCTGATCGATGATAATAAAACTTCCGAGGTTCTAGCCATTGAAGAAGATCAAACATCCTTCGATCCATCACTTCTTATCACAACTGTAAGTGAGCCCATAATCGATACAACTTGTATAACCTCTCTCGATGAAGTGGCCATAATTGAGGAGTATGAAAGTCTTTTCTTAGATAATACCAGGGAAGACTCGTCAACTCTAAAAGAGGACGTTCAAAAACTACAAGATTTATTTGCCATGCTCTTGAATGTGGTAGAAGGGCTAGCAAATCGGGTGATGGTTATCGAACAAAATTCTCGCCAAGGATTTAACGAAGAACTCAATGCTCCTAAGCCATGGGCAAAACGGACCATTGAAGAATACACACCAATAGGAATGACTTATAATGAAGCTTTTGACTATCCTCACGATCAAGGTCTTATTCACCTCATTGGTCCCAGTCAAGACCCTCGGCCCGAAAAACGGTTTCCCAATTGGGATCAAAATTCTTACTGTCGATACCAAAGAGGTCGTGGTCACACCACCGAAGCATGTCTCGCCCTTAAATATCGTGTTCAAGATCTCATTGATTCAGATCTCTTTCATGCATGTTCCCCTGCGCGACAAGAAGGCCAAGACTAGTAACAATAAAAACAGTGGCTGTAAAGGAAAGAAGAACGACTATCCTTCTTCTTCCGAAAACACCTACTCTAGTAACAGTGTTGGTACTTTCGACCTTAATGAGATCTTAGCCATGGATAATCAAGGATTTAGAAAGCAACTGAGAAAGGATTTCACCCCTATTGGATTTGGCTACGATAATGCTTTTGATCGACTCCATGCCAAGAGACTCATTACTCCTATTGGACCTATTCAAGATCCCCTACTTGAGAAGAGATTGCCTAGTTGGAACCCAAATGTACGCTGCAAGTACCATCAAGGTAGGGGTCATACTACTGAGAGAAGTTGGAACCTAAAGAAAGCAATCCAATATTTGATCGACAATAACGGGCTTCCAATACCTCCAGTCGGCAAGAACACCAAGTGATGATGAGCCAAGGGACAGGAAGAAAGCTTCAACGACAAGGTTTCATGATATTTTTTCTTTTTTTTATTCACCTTTTCCCCAATAAGTCTAGCATAGGCACCTTTCTATTCTCTTAAGATTTATTTTGTAGGATCATTATTTCTTTTCCTTAAATAAAATGAGCATTTTATTCTCTTACATACGATCATCACATTGCATAGCATAAAAAAAAAATCCATGTCAAACTGAGCACAAGGTATACCAATGATTTGAGGCACGTCTTGTAGCATCATATTACATTTCACTCTTCAAATATACAATCCTTTTTTTTTTATAAACCACTTTGAGCCTTGTCTAATGACATACCTTTCATTTTTCAACCCACATCTACCTAATCTTGAAATGGGATAGTGTGCAACTTATGCAATTTTCAATATCATAAAAAGCTTGAGTGACTTCAAAAGATTAAAATAGCAAAAAAATAAGCAAAAAAAAAAAAAAGTGTACAAAAGGGCAAGCGTTTTTTGATACAAAAATATCTTTGATAAGAACACGTCTCGGATTGCGTTTCTTATCGAGTGCTCGGTACCGTGCCTGAGAAACATGAATGCCAAGTGAGTGATAGACCACAGATCGAGATTTCCCACACTTAATAAAATAAAATAAATTCTAAATCAAAAAAGAGCTAAAAAAGAGTAGAAACTCAAGCATACAAAAAAAACACAAATATTCAAAATCAAGGTTGCACACCTTGGGGGATTATCGAGGGTCTTGAGCCTTTATCCCCTTTTTCTATAACATTTAGCCTAACCACGTTACAACCTTAAAAAGACCTTTTTGAGGTATACACACACCTGTGTGAGGTTTGGCTAGAGCTACGTTCGGCCTGATTCCTAACGGATACGTAGGCAACCTCACATCGAGGTGCGGCCGTAATAAAAATGCATTCATATTCAAATTCACACACTTACACCATGATCATATCAAGGGATATACAATGCTCATCCTTATCTACTTAGAGCTAGACTTGGGGGCTTGATCCCTAAATAATTAGCCTACCTAGCCTAAGAGTCACCATCATTAGACTCTTCTTGAAGCGGCCTAACTTTAGAATCACTTTCACACACATCATAGATACATGACCAAATATACCTTCCATTAGGAACCCTTTGTCATGGAATCTTAACACAACGCTGAAGCATGCCTTGTCATATCAACATCACTCATAAATCATAATTGTCATTGCATCACGAAGTATGAAGTGCTTAGCCTCCGTGCCTAAGTTACCCAAATACTTTCAGCATTGAGTCAGCCATTAAGATAGCATAGGATGGATTAATCCTTGCACCTTGAGAGATAGTATCAAACAACATTTGACTAAGCTCATTCAACATGCATTCGAAAACTTTGATTTTTTTTTTCGCGTCTTTCTTTTTCGGGAGAAAGTCGGTACCCTCCACAAAAATGACGGAAATTTTTTTGGCATTTTTGAGTCGCACGATCACATAACAATGCACACATGAGTCATGTATACATTGAGTCATGTCGTGTTATCACATTGAGTCAAAACTATGCACACACGAGTCACACGAAGTGAGTCATCATTAAGTCAAGTTCATACCTTGAGTTATGTCAAGTCAATGAGTCAAGCAACGCTAAGTCTTAGATCAACCCTAAAGAAATATAAGCAAAGTCCTATAGTCAAAGATATAAATGCAGGTGCATCCTAGCAAGCGAGGATATTCCCGGATTTTTTTCAAAAAAACTGCGAATATGATACAAGAGATTCCTCCAAGATAAGAGGAGTTACATGGATCAGTAAATTAGAGATGAAGAGCTTTAATTTGCAAAAGATTTGAGCATATTTGGTTGAAAGGAAACGACCAAGCTCAAAGTTTGGAGCAAAACCAAGCAACAGCGGCAGCAAGAGCAGAATAGGGAAGACCTGACTTTAGCACCAGATGACAAGGCTGTCGTGTGGCAACAACATCTGGCGTATGGCAACAGAGTTCAGCGCCTGGCTCTAGATCCCAACGTCTGGCGACAGAGCCAATTCTTGACGCCAGAGATATTTCAGCAACAACAGAGCTTGAAGACTCTTAGAATGCTTATTTCGACTTCATACATCAATTTCGAGTTCCTTGGTACGCCAGTTAGCCCCTATAAGCAATTTGACATGATCAAGTAGTCAGCTTGATCATAATCGCAATAGGTGATCGACCTGACGAAAGATCGCCTCACTTAGCTTAAAGTGCCTAAAAATTGGCTCATCGCAGAGACACGGACATACAGGTTCAAAAACAGCAGAGGCACCGTGTAGACACCTAAAAATGTCTCCCCAAATCCAAACCTGATGATGAACAACCTTTCACCGCCATTATTCGTCGGGTTGAGTATTTAATCTTGGAGTGCTTAAATCCATATTTCCATTTCATAAACCAACCCAATCCTATCCAATTTCCGAAAAACATAACTTATTTTCCTCTTTTTGTGCCTTTAAACCCAAAATAATTCATTTCGTGTCCTTTAAAATCATTCATTTCGTATCCTTTTTATAAAAACGTTTCATACAGTTTATTTTGGTCCATAATCTGGGTCCAATGATTGATTAGTTGTATGGGGATTTAAAAGAGCTTTCCAAATATATATTATAAGCCCAAATCCGAGTTATAACGAATAAGTTATGGCCAAAATATTAAATTGAGCCCAAATCGAACCTAGGCCCACCTTACCTACGATCCAATGATCATGTAGAGGGTCCAAATTATTTTATCCAATTACTAAACCAATTAGGATTAATTAGATTCTTCTATAAGTTTCTAAAAGATCTTAATTATCCTTTTTGAAAAGATAAGATTAAAGATTTTGAAATTGAATAAAACTCCTTTTTTTGAAAGTCCTAATTTTATTCGAATGGAAAGACATTAAAAAATAGACAGATATTATTTTTTTGCCTCATATTTTTTATCCAAATTTTATTTGGTTGGATAGCTATTGAAATTATCTTTCCAATGTTATATTATAATATCAATTCCGAGCTATAACGAAAAAGATATGAATTAAACAAAAAACTCTATCCAAAACTGACACTGTCCCACATTTCAGCAATATCTTTTATTATAAAAAATATTTAAATCTGATTATAATTGGGTTAGAAAGTAGACTTCAAGAAATTTCCAACGATATCTTATTCATCTTATTCCAATTTCTGGATCAAAAGATATGATAAAAACAAAAACCGCAAAACAGCAGTCTATCGAGTTTTATTCCGATTTAATTCGGATCTTATCTTAATTTTTCGACCCTTCTCTCTTCCTCTCTTTTACACCAAAATTATTCTCTCACTCTCTCTCTCTCTCTCTCTCTCTCTCTCTCTCTCTCTCTCTCTCATATTCTAAGCCTTAAACCTATATTCCTAATTACACCATTCTTCCCTTAAGCACTCCAAGGAGTCTATAATAAACCCGAGGTTTCGTTCTTAAACTAAGGCATGAAAGGTATAAATAACTGAGGGTTTGGACCAAATCAAATTTACCTTTATTTAATTTAAATTTTTGATTTGATTTATATTTTTTATTGAAGTTAATAACAGTTTATTCATGATGTAGCAATTTAAGGAAACGCGGAAAGTGAGTAATTAATCACTTAATTACTCTTATTTTTATTCTTGTTGCTAGTATCACGAATAGGTTATTTCATATTTGATTTGACTAACGCTATTATTGTTAAATTGCTTCCAATATTAATGTTTATTCTATTATTTTTTATTGATCACCATATTGCATGTTTAAAGGGAATATGTAATTGAAAATCACGCCTAATAAGATAATTTGGATAACCGGTTTATGATCCTTTTTTAATCTTATTGTTTAATCAAGTGGTCACTAATATTTTAGAATAATATGTTGCATTAATATTAAACCAATTTAGCATAATAATAGTTTGGAGCAAATTGAATCTTTGTTTGCATGCCTTTGAGATCGCAGGAATGCTTTTCACAATAAGAATCGAGTAGAGGCCAATACGGGCGAATGTGACTCCATGACTTACTTTGCACCATCATCCCCGATCCTCCTTTCGTGGTTCCGAATCATATGGAGTTAGTAATCTCATGGATTATGAATGGGGTGTAACCTTCACAGGTCAATCGTTGTTGCCTTCGTTGTCCCTTTATTCGTGGTTGCCTTTTATGATCCGTGAACGGTTGACAAGTTCCTTAAAAACTTGTTGGCGGCTCCCTAATTTCCTTGTCCCTAATCGTATATGTCAATTCCCACTTCCTATGAGTGCCAAGCATATTCACACCATGCTTTTTACGTAGGCGCACTTCGAACGACGCCTACACACCGACATAATGGTTCACAAGCAGCAAAAGCGCCAACGTACTGGCATAGAAGTTCAAGCGAGCTTTAAAGATCGACAAGTGTTGGTCTTCGGAAGTTTTTCTTTGGAATATTATCGCAACAAAAATTCAAGCATAGAAGCTCTTTTGTTCAGAGACGCGTGGACATATCATCAAAGCTCTTTTGTTCAGAGACGCGTGGACATTTCTTTCAAGCTCTTTTGTTAAGAGACGCGTGGACATTTCTTTCAAGCTCTTTTGCTCAGAGACGCGTGGGAATCCTATTATCAAGCTCTTTTGCTCCAGAGACGCGTGGGCATATTATTCAAAAGCTCTATTGTTCTGAGACGCATGGACATATCATCAAAGCTCTTTTGTTCAGAGACGCGTGGACATATCATCAAAGCTCTTTTGTTCAGAGACGCGTGGACATTTCTTTCAAGCTCTTTTGTTTAGAGACGCGTTGACATTTCTTTCAAGCTCTTTTTGCTCAGAGACGCGTGGGCATCCTATTATCAAGCTCTTTGTTCAGAGACGCGTGGACATATTAAAAAATTAAGCTCTATTGTTCAGAGTCGCGTCAACATATCCAAAAGGCTCTGTTGTTCAGAGACGAGTGAACATCAAAATAGCAAGATGGCGTTCCCTAGCTTGTGGAAGGCTGTCACAACAGAAAAATGCAACAATCAGTTACCCCTAGAGTCGTGTGCTCGACGGTGCAAGATACGCGTTTCTTAACTCTTTTATTTGTTTAACTAACGCTAGTTTGCAAGTATCGGCGTTACAAGGATGATTTAGGATCGCAGAACATTCTGAATCATTCTCCGTCCCTATTGATACTTTGACTTTTGTTTTCGAAACTTGCGTTTCTCCAAACTCAGTCAAAGTGGGGGCTTCTGTAGACACCCATTTTTGTCTCTTCAAAACCAAACACAGTGATGAATACCTTTCACGTCATTTGATTATCGGACAAAGCAAAAGCGTGAAAAGTCTAGTGATGAGGATGTTTTTATTAAAATATCTCTTCTTTTTGTTTTTGAAAATATTTCCTTTCTTACCTTATTTTTGAAAAACATGCATTCAAGTTTAGTTTGGTCCATGATAAGGGTCCAATAATGGTGTATTTGGATGGGGCTTGAAAATACCTTTTCAACGATATATTATAAGCCCAATTCCAATGAATAATGAGGAAGTTATGGCCAAAATACTAAACTGGGCCAGATTTGGTTTTTATATGCGGCCTAATGATCTAGAGGAGGGCCTATTATTAATTATCATTCCTAAAGCTATTAGGATTGATTATAGTCTTTTAGAATACTTTATAAGGTTATCTTAAATCCTAATGGAGTTAGGATTGATAATTATGTTTTAAAGAGTTTGTAATTGAATAAAACTACTCCTTTTGAGAATCCTTGATTTGTACGAAGTGGAATATATTAAGATTTTATTTTTGTGCCTCATAACATTTATTCAAATCTTATGTGGTTGGATAGTTCTTGAAATAATATTTCCAATGATATATTAAAATATTAAATCCGAGTTATAACGAAAAAGATATGAATGAGATATGAAACTTTATCCAAAACTGACACCCTTCACCTATTTTGGCCATATCATTTTTTCTACAAAAGATTTTAATCTGATACAAATTGGGTTGGAAATTAGACTTCAAAAACGCGTGAAACTAATTATTAGCGCCTGGCTCTAAGGCTTGGCGCCTGGCGCTAATTGCTAGCGTTGACGCTGATCAAGTTTTATGCGCGTCAGAACTGTGTTTTGATTTTCTATCTTTTTGGTTGACTTTCTCTATAAATAGCTTTCTAAAAACTCCGTTTTCATTCACCAACTCTCATCAAGATTCTCTGTATTACTCTCTCTCTCTCTTTTCTAAACTAGCCTTTTCTCAAATACAAAATTCCGCATTCGCAAGACTTAGATACACCTAGACATATTCGAAGTTGCCTTCGCCCTAGATGTGAAAGGTTTAATTTCTGAGGGTTTGGTCCCAAATCTCTCTTTCAATAATTTAATTAAATTATTTTATTATTTTCCTTAAAGTTATTAACGTGTGTATTTTGTTATTAGAAAGAGATACGAGGCATCCAAGTAAGTGCTTTAATTGATTTATTAATTTTATGATATACAAATCATGCTTAGATTGTTATTTTGATTCCTAGTATCATGTTAGGATGTTTTTATTGATTGCTAGTATCATGTTTAGGATGTTTCTAGTATCATGTTAGGATGCTTTCTTTAGTATGATATTTAGGGTGATTTGCTTATATCAATCATGATTCCTGCGGATGCTTCCTATTTTCTTTCCTAATATTCATGTTTGTATCATGTTAAGGATAAAGCTTTGATTTTTATTGTTTAGTGACATGCTAGGGTTTGTGATTAATCTTGTTAGTATCATGCCTAGGATATTGCTATTATTATTATGCTTTTACATGATTATGTTAATTATGATTAATTTTATTATTTTAATTATGATTATAATTGTTATAATTTATGATGATTATTTTCATTATGATTATTTTTATTTTTATTATTATTATTATTATGATTATGATTATGATTTATTATTATAATTTTATTATAATTATTATTATGTTGCTTGATATATATATTGTTATTGCTTGATCACACCTTTTATGCATGTTTAAAGGGAATTATTACTTGTAATCACGTTTATATAAGATAGTTAATAATCTTGTTTAGGGTTAATATGATTATAATTAAAGTGATCGCCAATAATAGTTTTATTTGTGCATTAATATTCAACCAACATAGATTAACAGGTTTAGGGTTAATCCTATTCACTGTATGTTAGTCAGAAAGCGCACATGAATACAATCAGAATAAAGTAGAGGCCTATTATTAAGGCAGGTTCAATCTCTTTTAGGTTGGATTTCTACCTTCATCCCAGAACTACTAGTCATGGTTCCAGATCTATTGGAGTTGACGATCTCTTGGATCGTTAAGGGGTGTAACCTTCACCTCGTGAACGGTTTACAAGTTCCTAAAACTTGTTGGCGACTCTTTTGCTCTATCTTCTTTCTCTTTGGATGCCACCGTACTTTAGTGTAAGATCACAGTGGGGTACAAGCTAGGGATAATGCTTGAAATATTCCCTACACTTTGAGAGTAGGGAAGTTTGTTATTCCGGTAGATTTTGTGGTGCTTGAAATGGATGAAGATGCTACCATTCCCATTTTCTTGGTAGACCTTTTCTTGCTACCTTGGGGTCTATGATTGATTTTAAGAGTGCAAAAGTTTCACTGAAGGAAGGAGAAGAGGTTATTGAATTTGACTAGAATGAAAGCCTGAAATATCCATGTTCATCTTTAGAAAGTTGCATGTTGATCGATTCTCTTGATCTTGTTGTATCTTCCATCCATAGCACTTGCTCACTTTTAATGATCCTCTTGAGAATGTCTTGTTGAATAAGGATGAGATAGGTGCTCCTATCAAGGAAGTGACAGTGTATGAGGATTTGCTTGATGGAGGCATTGAGGAAGTGGATGAGCATATATGCATAAATATCTCAAGCCAAGAAGCTTTGCAAGCCGCCACTTCAAAGGAAGGTAGAGGTGTACCAATGGTTGAGGTCAAACCTTTTCCATCACACCTTAGCATCAAGGGATCAAGATGGAGCGGTCCCAATTCGGTCAAGAGTGGTTTTCCAAATGTCTTTGTGGAAGTATTAATGAAAGATTTTCTTTCTTCGTTCAAGGCTAAAGGCAATCGTCTAATGACGTATTTTAACGATGCTTTTGTTGGTTTGGTAAACTCATTGTTTCTCAGCCAACCACCTTAATTGGTGGAGGACGTCAAGCTAACGACGTTAACCAAAAGCGCTACTCAGGAGGCAACCCAGTTTTCTAACCTTTTTCTTTGATCTAATATTTCTCTTTGTTTCTTCCTTTTAGAACTTTTCTTATTTCTCTCTATTTTGGTTTGATCTTTTATTTTAGGTACCATGGGAATTGAATCGGAGAAAATTTTCAACAATTTTGGTGCTATTTCAATACTTCGTGAGGTTTGGTTATGCTTAGTGGAAAGGGTTCGTTGAGGTTATATGTTCTCGTGTTTGCATTCCCATCGTTTTTTATTAATGTTCAAACATATTATGGATTATTTCTTATGAAATTTTTGAGTCCTTGATCATGACATTTGGTAAGGACGGTGAGAATGCAAACACGAAATCATTTTTAAGGGGTGTTTTTTTTAGTGCCTTCCCGAGATGTGTGAGGGGCGCACGCACCAAGCTACACGCACACGCATCACGAAGATCTCCAGCTGGCGCGGTTATTTTCCCGCGGGCGCGGATACCTGTGCACCAAAAATGCCGAAATCCAACCAGGAACTTCACGCGAGCTGGCCAAGGGCTACCCGCGGGCGCGACATTATCAGGAGCGGGCGCGGCCTCTGTTGCGCGCACGCACCTATAACCCCAAATCACACCATCTCTTTCAATTCTTTCATTTTTCCCTCCTAAAACCCTATACCCTCTCTTGCAATACCAAACCTACTTCACCTCTTTAGCTATCATTTCAACATCAATTTCAATTGCCAAAATCAAGTTTTCAAATCTAAAACCCAAAAAAATTTCAGATTTCTTTCCCCAATTCAAGCAAAAAATTGGGTCTTTTTGAAAATTTTGAAACTTTGTGTTGAGGTTTGGAGCTTGTTTTTTGGGAGTTTTATTTGTTCTTACATCTTCATTTTGAGCATTTTTCAAGCATTTCAAGGCTTCATTGAGGTATGTTTTCTTATTGTCTATTCATCATCTTCCTCTTTGATTTAAGCTTGAACCTTTATGCTTTCATGGTGAAACTCTATGGTTAGTGTTTTTCACTTGGAATTTATGTTGAATGATATCGTTGGATGTTGAATTGAAGTTTCATCATGATAAATGTGTGAACTTTGATTGTAATCTTGAATAATAATTGTTGGCTATTTTCTCTTTCATGGGTTTTCTTTATATTAGTTTCATATCTTTGATAATTAAATGTTTGGGAATTATTTTTCAAATTGACTCATGATTGACTTCTTCTGTTGAAGTTTGCCTTCAATCCATGTTATTGGCTTAATATTCATGATGTTATCAATGGCATTGTTCATTTGTTACCATTTCTTGTTTCTATTGTGAAATATTTCCATTTTGTGCTTGTTGATTGAACAACTACTTATGCTTAGTCTTGATACTTTGTAGATGGCCACACTTTGTCATAATAAGCGAGCTAGAGCTAGTTCAAGAAAGTCGAGGTATATTGTTCCACCTCCACTGGAGGTTGAGGAAACTTATGGCATTGTGTTTTCAAAAGAATCTCATTGGGAGTGCTTCAAACGTATTTAAAGAAAAGCTTAGGCCAACGCGTTTCTATGATCAAACGACAACAAAGTTTCTAGGGATTAATGAGGATGTTCATCTCCTTGTGGAAGGCCTTGATCTTTTGGACTTCTTGGAATTGAATGCCCCTACCTATGATGGGGTGACTTATGAATTCCTTTCTTCTCTCGAGTTTGTCCATGAACCGGGTGAAAATTACTCAAAGATTTTGACTTTTCAACTCTTCAACAATGATCACTCTTTGACGGATGCTCAACTATGTTCATATTTCAAGTTTCCTTGGGCCGAGGATTCGGATCATTGTATCTATCCGGCTAATTGTAGAATGGCAAGTGAGCATGGATATGATGAGCAACGTTGGTGGAGGAGTATCTCGGAAGAAGGAAAGTATGACCCTCAGACTTCAAAGTCCGCTTCTATGATTCATCCGGCTATGCGATATTTCAACTGAATCCTCACATACGCACTCTTTGGGAGCTATCTCTCGTGAGGAGCTTTGTTTGTTGTGGATAGCTGACCAAAATGACTTTAAGATAGATTGAGTCAGTAGATTTCACGGAGCATTTGATCTCTCGATTCTTGGATATTCGTGATGGAGTTTTCCTTTCATGATGCATCCAATTGGGTGGGATGATTTCTATCCTAGCCCTTTCCATCAATGAGAATTACAAGGCTATGCTAGACGAGCTTCCACAGATTATTGATCCTAGAGAAAAGTCCCCCTCGCATTTCTTAAACATCTCTGCACTAGTGAATCAAAAATTTCTTGATCGAATAAGGAAGGACGATGTTTTTATTTGGATGGTCTCTCGGTATAAGGAATGGTTCATCATGCCTTGCAAAGAGGCAACTACTCGTTCCGAGGAGAGAGATTCTTTGTCCTGGAGGCCCCCGATGCGAGATGTTCATCCCTCTATCCGACAAAGGACAAATTGCACAAGAGGTCGTTCAACTAATGCATGCTCATCGATTGCTCATTCTCTTTCTCCGGTTGAATCGGGAGGTACATCAATTCCCTTCCCCTTTCCCACTCCTTCTACTTTTGATATGTGAACAATTCATGCCAAGCTTGATTCTACTACTAACATGTTGTACTCCATGCCTTCTATGCAACCCCCTTCCCTTGGTTATGATTACCATACTTATCGATTATATGATTTGCATGTTTCTAGGGGTGAGATAGATCCTTACTTCAACTATCTGTACCTCCTGGTCCAACAAGGACCTGTCCCTTAATGGGAGCCTTTCGATCCTACTGTGGGTGCTAGACTTTGTTACCTTATTGGGAGGGCCCCCATATTCACCCTAGTTCTATCATAGGCACTACCCCGGTCACTTACGACTATAGGCATCCTCGGAGTTGTGATTATGTGTATGATCCGGCTAATCCTTCACCTTTTCTGGACCCTAAGACTTTCGGTAGGTGGGGTAGGTCAGGTAGCCGATCTTAGATGATTGGTCTCATTATTTTAAGCTTGATAGAATTAGGAAGGAAAGTCGGTTGAGGGGTAAGGCTCCCATAGAAGTGAGCGAGATGGAAATCTCTAGTCATTTGATGGAGACCGGTGAGGGGATGACAGGCGGTATTTTAGGTCGTCACTAAGACACCTCTATCAAATTATATTTGTAGTCCTAAACATGCAACTAAAAGAGTATAGAGGCAAGTTAAGGGTCGAACACAGGGAAACGATTAAGCACCGCTATTTATCTCCTAATGTTAATCTAATTCGATCAAGAAGTGTGGTGGGTAAAGTAATGACTAAAGGGGATAGAACAACAATTAAAATAGGTACTAGGGGGAAGGATCAAACATGCTTTGATTTCAACGAAGTTAGGCATCGGAAAATAGGTTTACATGTAACCCAAGCGACTCATACAAGGAAATATCAAGAATACTCTCCAATCACCTATCGGGATTAAGAGCCTTCCTAGCTAACATACGCTCACACTATCGTCGTAAGGCATACAAGCTAAGGTCATGCAATAATCAATCACCTAATGACTATTCCTAAATCGCACTATCGTCACGATTTAGTTCACGTCATTCAACCACAACATGCATATGGCCATAAACATGGAGTGACTAATAAGTATAAGCACAAGGAAGATTTAATCACAAATATTCCAAATTAACCTAGCCTAACATACATCAAACTCAAAGTATATCTTCACCAAACCCCTAGCAACAAGAAACTACTCACTAGTCATAACTACAACTACAATCATGCTAAGCAACATTATAACCAATGAAATGGTAAGAAGGACAAAGTTTTTATCAACTAAATTAACAAGAGTAGAAGCTTTAATCATAAAAGCAAGAGACAATAGAGAAATATACCAAAACCTTCATTGAAATCCAAATAAAGAGCCACACATCATTCAATCTTCAATCTCCAAGCTTGACCATACATCAATGTTGCAAAATTACTTCTTCAAAAACTAAAAGTAAAACTAATGTTGATAGACAATGAGAATTACACTAAAAGCTATATGATTGTTCAATACAAAATTTCTCTATCAAAGACCTAGGAAATTGATATTTTTGAGCTCTCCCCTTGGGTTTCTATGCTGGCTTTTTTTTATCTTTTCTCCCCCCTTTTAACTTGGGCTGAAATCGGGATTTGAATCAGCAGCAGAGAGGCGCGCCCGCGCCCAACAGTGGCGCGCCCGCGCGTTAAATGATGGCGCGGCCGCTCCTAGAAATGCGCGCCCGCTCCAAAGAGGGTATTTAATGGTTGATCCCGCTCATCAGCGCGCCCGCGCTCTATAGATGCGCGCCCGCTCCTTTGGTTGCGCGCCCGCGCCATTCGTCTGGTTTGGACTTCTTCCTGTTTTGCCCTTATCCCTTCCATCTCTGAATCAACAGCATACGCCTGCAATCATGGAACAGGAAGGCAAGGCGTGATACAACGAAAGGGGAGGGGAGTATAGACTACCTAAACCACACGAATACACATTACGCGCCACAAAGGTAGAATACTCGAAATAGGAGGATCATAGCAAAAACATACTAAAATGAACTGAATTATTACTAAAACTACTAGAAAAGACTATCCTAAGAGCGACATAAATGTCACTCATCAAATTCCCCCAAGCTAGACCTTTGCTCGTCCTCGAGCAAAGCTAAAGGCAAAGAAGATTGAGAAACGATTATCCAAACACAAGCAATATAAATAAAAATAAAATAAAATAAAATAAAATAGAATAAAATAAAAAGAGGGGGGGAAGGAATTTACACTAACTCACTTTCATAGGAATCACGGTTGTTTTTAACATAAACAACAAGCCATTTAAACCTCAAAGTCGCCAATGAGGACGAGTATGCTCTCGTGGGGGTTTCCAAAGAGTTTAACCCACAACTCTTGGCGACATGCTCAAGACAAACCAAAACAAAGGAGCAAATAAAGAAGAAAATCAACTACAAACAAGCATAGATGGATGACAATCTTTCTAGGTACTAAGAGTAAACACATTTTTGGATGCCAATGGTTGATTGAAAGATAAGTTATTCTAAGCATAGAGAACTCTAATATGCTCCACTCCACCCGCATTCCATACATTCTTACCGCGTTCCCTCATCTGGATTCAAATCCACCCTTCAAGGTAGTATCTCATGACTCCACGAAGGAGCCGGAACAAATGAAACAAGGGTGACCCGACATCTTACCAAGTCATGCTCTCTCCATATGCTTGAAATCTAGCTCCCTCCACCGACTAGTGACTCAACCAATCCAAGTTAAAAGGACTTAGGGTTGTAATGCAGGCTAGGAGGCAAGGGTGAGGAAAGAAATAAATAAATAAATAAATAAAATAAAATAAGTATAATGAAAATTTGGTGGTAAATCCTAATTGTGAAGCAGAAGATGTCGCCAATTCTCATAACAAAGTAGAATATCACCAATTTCCAAACAAAATACATCTTCCCCCAAGCTTATTCAGCACAAACTCACAAAAGTATATACAAAATGCGTAGAACCTCTCCCCAAGCTTGAAATGAGCAGTGCCCTCAATGCTCAAACTATATACCTTTTTTTTTTTTTTTTTTTTCTTTTTTTTTTTTTTTTTTTTTTTTGTTTTTTTTGTTTTTTTTTTTTTTTTTTTTTTTTTTTTTTTGTTAGAGGAACTTCCATTGTCCTTGCTTGTTATTTCAAATTCCACACCATCACCTTGCAACTTTCCGATTTTAAATCATTACAAACTATCATGTCTCAAACTTCACAAGTCATTGGGCGAAAAGTGAAACAAAAGGTCATGGGGTTTGAATGTGTTTATGAACAAAGAGGTGCAGGCTCAATCATGGCTAGCAAGGGGCAAACGCAAAAAGAAAAAAAAAAATATAATTTATCAAGAAGCAACAAAAGGAAAGATAAACCTAGAAAAGCAAAATAGTCACCGAAGAAAATGCTTTTATCGTCCTTAGATATAGTTCGGTCGCGATCTCGGGTAGCTAGACAACAAGTTCTCGATCGAAGCATGCCTTGGTTAAGGATCCTAAGCCGCTCATACAATAAGTGGTGGAGGCTTGAACAATAAATCTGACATGGGTTACAAAAACTACCTTTAGGGCTTTAAATCCCCCAAAGAGGGCAACGCCATCTTACCACAAACAAGTGAATTTGGGTTCGGTGGGCCTTACGAGTTCTAGCAACTACCTTAGCATAGACATATCTTAGAGTCAACCAATGGCAATCCAAGAACGCGGAAACTCTTAATCCTTAGGAATAAAGACATTCAAGAACGCAAGTCAAATTATTTTTTTTTTTTTTTTTTTTTTTTTTTTTTTTTTTTCTTATTTTTTTTTTTTTTCGCTATAAACTAATCTACCCTTGACAAAATTTCTAGATCTTCACCAAAATCAACATTACCTCAAAAATCATCAAGCCGTAAATACATACCTGCACTGGTGAATCGCCATGTTGGCGAATACCAGTAATCATCATTATCGACAGGGAAAACGGGGGGCGGACTCAGCGGTATCCATCAAACCGAGAGAAGCGTCCCCAAAGCAGCATCATCATCAAAATCATATCAAAAACTCATCAACAGGATTAGTGAACAGGGGCAAAGTCAACCAAAGAAAACAGTCATGTAACTCAGTAGAATCAGCAGCATGAAGGTACAGGGAAAACAATGAAAGACCGGCAGGCGAGCAAGTAAGAATCCCAACCAAGTCACTCCCTACCAAGAGTATATCTCCAACTCATCAAAATAAGCGTACAAAAACAAGGGAGAGAGATATACTCAAGGACGCAGCCTACTGGCCACTAGAGCCGGGCTCACTAGGTGAGCCAGACCGACGTGGCGGCTCGTCATAAGTGAAGCCACTAGGGGGGCCGAAAAGGCCCCAACCACCGTCAAAGCCCGGCGGCCAACCGTAGTGACCTCTGTAAAGATCCTCTTGCCAACTAGGCAAAGGATCAGAGGGAGTGTCCTCGGATTGAGAGTACAGAGGGGCGGGGTGATCAGGATGTGCATAGGGGTACGCAGGGTCCCCTCTAAAGTCACACCCGCCGGGCACACGATAATCGTACTGCCCGTCCTCTGGGAAGCTGCGGAGCTCCCTACTAGGCTCGGAAGGACCTTGCCAGTAGGGGTAAGTGGGGAGATTGTCCCCCCCCCCCCAAGAAGGAACAGGGCCGTGCTGAGGCGGCCAATTGGGGTAGTTCACGGGGGGGGCAATCTCTCCTCTATCCACAGCGGAGTCATAGAGGGCCTGCTGCTGCAGATGGTGGCCTTGCTGTGACTCATAAATTGCCTGCAACTGCCTAGCTATATCAGATAGCTGAAATGTACCTGTACCTGCGGGTTGCTGGGTAAACGGCTGCTGCTGCTGCTCCTCCTGAACCTCCTCCTCATTACCCATTTCAACCTCATCGTCTCCATCGACATCGGGCACTCGCCCGCTATCTCTCAAAACTCTCCCCACATTAGGGGACTGACGCGTGAGAGAAGTGAAGTGAGGCTTGGGGAGGAAACAATGGTGGGCTCCTCTAACTAGCCACCTAAAAGCATTGGGGTTCGCCGTGGGGGTAATAAAATCAGAACGGCGAAGCTGGTCCAAATCAAGGTAAATATCCCCACTACTACCTACGGCCGTGCATAGAGGTAGAAGGTCAGTGTAACCTAATTTGGTGGCCAGTCTAGTGACCATCGCCCCGCAGTGTATGTCCCCTGGCTTTTTCCCCTTTGCTATGGCTTGGGAGGTTTGCATGAAGAGGAAACCCAAATTCAACCTCCGAGCATGCTCTGCCTTTGTGGCTATCCATAGGCAAAGGACCTCTTCCTTAGTCAGCTTCCCTAGGTCCTGCTTAGGAATGATAGAATACCCTAATAAACGGTGTAGGATCCTAAGGGCAGGGTGCCAAATCTCACTGGCTAAGGAAGTCCGGGTGTAAAACTCATTTTTGCCTGAAATGGAACGCCACCAAGCGTACTCACTATACTCCCCAAAGCTCTCATATAGAGGGTAGTGAATGTCGGCATCGGGGTGAAGGTCGAGGGCTCGGTTGAACTCTGCCAATGACATTGTGTGGGGGTTGTTGAAGAGTTGGAAAGAAATTCGAAAGTCGTCATTTTCTAGACTATCCACTTGAAAAGACGAGAAAAACTCTAATGTGGGTTCTTTGTAGGTCATGAATGAGGAGTTTATGAATGACCCTAATCGAAGGTTGTCAAAAAGAATCCACAAATCATCATTAATACCGAGTTTTATCATGTCTCCACGATGGTAGTGTCTAGAAGGTCGCAACTTACGTTTTTGCATTTCCGAGTGTATGGAGGAGTGGCTTTTGTGTAAAAATTTTAGGGTGGGTAAGGCATTGGGTTGGTCTGACTCTTGGTTTTGGGACGATTGTCCCGACTTTGCAGTTTTTCTCTTCTTCCCAATTCTTAGACTTATGACTGCCCACCTCTTTTTTTTTTTTTTTTTTTTTTTTTTTTTTTTTTTTCACTCCTTTTCAAAGCCAACTCCGGCTATTTCCACCCTTAACCTCCACAAAACTACAATGTACCTGTTCACAAGCAATAATAATCCAACCACGCAACGAATATAGCCTAAGATACTAATCAACAACAACAAGTTCAACAGAATCCAGCAATAATTTCAACAATAATCAACCAAATTTCGCTAATAACCTAAGATAATCAAAATCCTTACTTAAAATTAATCCAAGAGAATAATTAACTAAGGAGATCGAATACCTTTACCTTTATGCGGAAGATTGCTGTTTTGGTGTCGATTTGGTGAAGGATTTGAGTAGGAAGGGGGGGGGGGGTTCGTTGCGGTTGTGCCCTTGATGCCCAATTGCTACCTTTGAAGATGAACAAACGGAGAGGATGATTGATTGAAGCTTGAGGACGATTGATGTGGTATATATTTTGAGAATGATTGATTTATGAAGGTGGAAGAAGATGATCTTGGCTATGGTGGTGAGGAGCGGCCGCGAAGAGAGAGAAAGGCAAAGAGGGTTTGGTTTATGTTTGTGAGGATTTGGAAATTGTGGGAATATAAGAAGCCACCGTATTTTTTTTTTATTTTTTCTGATATCCAGAAAGGCGCGCCCGCTCCCGATTAAGGCGCGCCCGCTCCTTAAAGAAAACGCGAGCCGCTCCTATATCGCGCCTAAATCGCTCCAACTTCCTGGAAATCAGTAAAACTACAGCGCGCCCGCGCTAATAATAGACGCGCCCGCGCCTTCTTTAAAACGCGAGCCGCTCTGCAATCGCGGCCAAATCGCTCCTGCCTCCTGGAATGGAAGTAATTTTCAAGCGTATACCAGGCGCGCCCGCGAAGAAACCAGGCGCGCCCGCGCCTTATTGCTCATGCGGGCCGCGCTTCAGCCGCGATAAAATCGCTCCCACTCCCTGGAATTGGAGAATTTACATTCACAAAAACGGCGCGCCCGCGATGAAACCAGGCGCGCCCGCGCCTTACTGCTGTTGCGGATCGCGCTTCAGCCGCGATAAAATCGCTCCAACTCCCTGGAATTGGAGAAATTTTCATTCATAAAAATTGTGCGCCCGCGACGAAACCAGGCGCGCCCGCGCTTTAATGCTGCTGCGGATCGCGCTACAGCCGCGTTCAAATCGCGCTGAGGTTCTGTTTCTTTAGAATTCATCCGAGCACAAATTTCAAAATTCCTCTCTTTTTTAATTTTTCTGCTTTGCTCTTGCCTTTCTTTCCTCGTGGACACACGCAATCACGCCTGCATCAGAATTGATTGGGAAGAGCGTTAGGTGGATTAGTTCAAGCGATTTGAAAGAAAATAAAATCAAAGAGGTTAGAAACCGGGTTGCCTCCCGTAAGCGCTTCTTTAACGTCACTAGCTTGACGTACTTCACACGGAATCATGGTGATTTGGAAACATCAATGAGAGATAAATTTTCTGGCTTCTCAATTAGCTGACCCTCATAGTATGGCTTGAGACGCTGCCCATTCACTTTGAATGGAGGGTACTTGTCATTGAAAATCTCAACCGAGCCATAAGGAAAGGTTTTGGACACTTGAAATGGACCGCTCCATCTAGATCTCAATTTCCCGGGGAAGAGCTTGAGTCTTGAATTGTAGAGCAGGACCTTTTGTCCTTCCACAAATTCCTTCTTGGAAATTCGAGCATCGTGCCATGCCTTGGTTCTTGCTTTGTAGAGGCTTGCACTGTCATATGCGTTCATTCTCAGCTCTTCCAACTCATGAAGCTCTAGAAGCCTTTGCTCACCCGCACTGTGGAGATCAAAGTTGATTTGCTTGATTGCCCAATGCGTTCGGTGCTCCATCTCTACGGGTAAATGGCAATTCTTCCCATAAACAAGCTTATAGGGGGTAGTCCCTATAGGAGTCTTGAAGGCGGTCCTATATGCCCACAATGAATCAATGAGCTTACTGGACCAATCCTTCCTTGTTCTAGCAACAGTCTTCTCTAAGATGACTTTTAACTCCCTATTTGTGACCTCCGCTTGACCACTTGTTTGGGGGTGGTAAGCAAGGCCTCGCTTGTGAGATACACCGTACTTTGAAAGAAGCTTGTTGAATGCATGGTGCTTGAAGTGTGAGCCTCCATCACTTATGATTGCCTTAGGAACACCGAATCTTGGGAAGATGACTTTCTTGAACAAATTGATGACCACCCTTGAGTCGTTGGTGGGAGATGCCACGGCTTCCGCCCATTTGGAGACATAATCAACGGCAACTAGAATGTGCCGGTTTCCTTGGGATGAGATGAAAGGGCCCATGAAGTCAATTGCCCAAACATCAAAGATTTCAAGTTCAAGAATAGGATTTTGGGGCATCTCATCGCGCCGTGATATGTTCCCTGTCCTTTGGCACCTATCACAAGTCTTAACAAATTGCCAAGCATCTTTGAATAGAGACGGCCAAAAGAGCATACATTGCAAAACCTTGGAAGCGGTCTTTTGAGCACTCATATGACCACCACAAGGGGATGAGTGGCACATTGAGAGCACATCTTGGAATTCTTCATTAGGAACACATCTTCTCAAGAGTCCATCCACCCCTCTCTTCAACAACATGGGGTCATCCCATATATACTTCTTTGCTTCATGCTTGAGCTTTCTATGTTGTTGAGGAGTGAAATCCGGAGGTATGGCACTACAAGCCAAGTAGTTCACAATATCCGCATACCAAGGCTCCGATTTTGCCTCAAGAGCATATAAGACATCATCCATTAGGGCATCTTCAATTGGCAAATCGTCTTCATGTATTCTTGCAGCTCCTAACCTAGAGAGGTGGTCCGCCACCACGTTCTCGGCTCCCTTCTTATCTCTCATTTCGTAATCAAAATCTTGAAGGACCAACACCCATCTCAACAACCTCGGTTTGGCCTCCTTCTTACTTATCAAATATTTGAGAGCCGAGTGATCGGTATACACTATTGTCCTAGAACCAATGAGGTAGGTTCTAAACTTCTCAAATGAGTGGATAACCGCCAAAAACTCTTTTTCGGTAGTTGTATAATTTCGTTGGGCATCGTTGAGAGTCTTGGACAAATAGTATATAACGTGAAGTTTCCCATCCTTTCTTTGTCCCAGAACCGATCCAATGGCCCCGTCGCTTGCATCGCACATTAGCTCGAATGGTAGAGACCAATCCGGTCCTCGGACTACGGGGGCGGTGCAAAGGGCCTTTTTCAACCTGCAAAATGACTCATGACAAGCTTCATCAAATACAAATTCTTTATCCTGTTGCAAGAGAGATGTGAGAGGCTTAGCAATCAAAGATAAATCTTTGATGAAGCGGCGGTAAAAGCCGGCATGACCAAGGAAGGACCTCACTTCTCTCACATTTGTGGGAGGAGGAAGCTTCTCGATCACATCAACCTTCGCACCATCGACTTCGATGCCCGCTTGGGAGATTTTATGGCCAAGAACAATGCCGTTTTCCACCATGAAGTGGCATTTCTCCCAATTGAGCACCAAGTTGGCACTCTCACATCTTTCTAAACAACGAGATAAATTCATTAGGCACTGCTCATACGTGCCTCCACCAACGGAAAAATCATCCATAAAAAATTCCATTTCTTCCTCGATCATTTCACTAAAAATTGACATCATGCATCTTTGGAAGGTGGTCGGGGCATTACAAAGACCAAAAGGCATCCTACGGTAAGCAAAAGTTCCGTAGGGACAAGTGAAAGTGGTCTTTTCTTGATCTTTTGGGTCAATTGGGATTTGGAAGAATCCCGAATAACCATCAAGAAAGCAATAAAAAGCATGCTTTGTAAGCCTCTCAAGCATTTGATCGATGAACGGTAATGGAAAATGGTCTTTGGAAGTGTTGGCATTTAATTGGCGGTAATCAATACACATGCGCCAACCCGTAACAAGCCGAGTTGGGACCAATTGTTGCTTATCATTGATCATTACCGTCATACCTCCCTTTTTCGGCACTACTTGAACCGGGGATACCCAATCACTATGAGCGATTGGATAGATGATCCCTGCTTCAAGTAGCTTGGAAACTTCCTTTCTCACAACCTCTTGCATGGAAGGATTAAGTTTCCTTTGCCGTTGCCTACACGGCTTAGCACCCTCCTCTAAATCGATCTTATGCATGCATAGGGAGGGGCTTATAGCTTTGAGATCATCAAGAGTATAACCCAAAGCCTTCCTATGCATTTTCAAAACATTAAGCAATGAGGAGGTTTGCTCTTCCGTGAGGTTAGCATTGATAATGACCGGAAAAGTATCATTAACATCCAAAAAGACATACCTCAAGCCCGAAGGTAGAGGTTTCAATTCTACTTTCGGAGCTACCTTACCATTGGAGATTTCCTCCTCTTCTACTTGGAAGACTTCATACGGTTGGGGCATCTCTTGGTCGGGGGTTGTCTCTTCTTTCTCATCAAGCATTTCCTCATATAATTGCATCTCCTTTTGATCACCTACCTCATTCTCATTCAACAAGACATTCTCAAGTAGATCATTAGAAGCATGCATATAAGGGTATCTAAACTCATTCATCAAGTTTTCAATTGTATCTATTCTAAAACATTCATTGTCAGAGGAAGGTTGTCTCATCACCTTATTCAAATCAAATTCGATAGAATCATTGTCAACCTTCAAGGTCATCTTGCCTTCTTTGACATCAATAATTGCTTTAGAGGTAGCTAGGAATGGCCTACCCAAGATTATAGGAATTATTTCATCTTCATCCATTTCAAGAACATAAAAGTCCACCGGAAAAGTGAACTTACCGACTCTAAGGGGTATGTCCTCTACTTTCCCTATAGGCAATTTTGTGGACCTATCTGCTAATTGGAGGGTGATGTTTGTAGGTGAAAGGTTTCCCACATTAAGCTTTTGGTAGACCGAGAAAGGCATTAAACTCACACTAGCACCTAGGTCACACAAAGCTTTCCCCAAATGAACTTCATTGATAGAACAAGGGATGGAAAAACTACCGGGATCTTGCAATTTAGTTGGTAGCTTACTGGAGAGAATAGCACTACAATTTGCGGTTAAGCTAACGGTTTCAACTTCTCTCCTTCCATTCAGGAGGTCTTTTAGGAATTTAGAGTAGTGTGGCATCTCTTTCATAGCATCCACAAAGGGTATAGAAACATGCAAGCTCTTTACTACATCTAAAAATTTTCCAAATTGGACATCAAGCCTAGACCTAGCAAATCTTTGGGGAAAAGGCAACCTCTCATTCCTAGGTTGGAGATTAAGGGGTAAAGATGTTTGATCTTTGGTGCTCTCCTTTTCGAGTTCCTTCTCTTTCTCTTTCTCACCCCTCTCATTCTTTCCGGCACTTCCCTCTAGAATCTCATTCTCTCTTGATGATTCATCCTCAACCTCAAGTCCTATCCTCACATCGGGACTCTTCTCAACATTTAGTTCACTCTCAAGGATCTTCCCACTTCTAGTAGTAATGGCATACATAGACTTGGGGTTGACACCTTGACTAGGTAAAGAAGAAGACGAAGAAGGGGAGGATGAAGAACTTGGTTGGGCAATTTGAGAGATTTGGGTCTCAAGCATTTTCATGTGTGCCTTGATTTGTTTCTTTTCTTCCTCTTGACTCTTATTATGGTTTTCTTGATTTTTAATGAAATTTTGAAGCATAGCCATCATAGGATCAGGAGGGGCTTCTATTTGGAGGGGTTGAGTAGGGGGAATTTGAGAATGGGGCCTTACTTGGTCAAAACCGGGGGGTCTACTATTTTGTGAGAAAGTAGAAGCATTTTGAGGTCTATTACCCCCGGAACCCTGATTGGAATTAAAACGTTGTTGGTTGTTGGAATAGTGTTGTTGGTTTTGATTCCAATTGGGTCTTTGGTTTGAGTAACTTCTTCCATTGTAATTGGAAGAGTTTCCCCTACCTTGGCCTTGGTTATCATAACCACCACCACTTTGATTCCATTGACTTTGATTCCAACCTTGGTTTTGATTCCAACTACGGTTTGGGTTTTGATTCCAATTTGGTCGCATTCCATTATTTCCCTCACGGGGCACAAAATTCATGGCATTAACATCTTCAACATTATCATCATTTTCATGGGGAGGGGGACCTTCACTTATGGACATACATTGTTGAGAATTATGATCATAGCCTCCACATATATCACAAAACATACAACCAGGAGGCATGGCATTGTAATTAGAGGGAGAAGAAGTAGAAGGATTCATACCATGGCCTCCCTTGGGAGAAGGGGAGGAAGCATTTTGGGAACTTGATTTCATGAACTCCTCCATTTGTTTCGCCATCTTTGCCATTTGGTTGGAAAGATTTGTGATGGCATTGGTTTGCTCGACGGAATGTACCGTTCCTTTGCTAGAAGTGGCTTCCCTCTCACCTTCGTACCAATCCTCATAATTGCGCACAACTTCTTCTATGATACTCTCCACTTCATCTTCCCTTTTGTTCATGATTGGGCCTCCGGCTCCGGCATCAAGGCTAGTCTTACTTTGAGGGGAGAGTCCTCCGTAGAATGTTTGGAGAACTTGCCAATTAGGAATCCCATGGTGTGGGCATTGCCTTTGTAATTCTTTGAATCTCTCCCATGCCTCACAAAGAGACTCTCCACCTCTTTGGCGGAAACTTTGAATCTTTGAGCGAGCCTCGGCGGTTTTCTTGTGATTGTAAAACCTTCCTAGGAACGCCGTAGTTACCTCATTCCAAGTCGTGAGGGAACCGGGAGGAACATCCTTGTTCAACCAATGTTCCGCCGCTCCCATGAGTGAGAACGGAAACATCTTCAATCTTATGTACTCTTGGGACACCCCGTTGATCTTGATAGTGTCACAATACTTGAGAAATTCTTTGAGAAGCTCATGGGGATTCTCAAATTTCCCACCGGTAAATTGCCTCTTCTCTATCATTGAAATGAAATTAGGCTTTATCTCGAAATTGTTCGCTTGAGTGGTGGGGGCTAAGATCCCACTTTGTGAGGCATAAGGTTCGGGTGCTCCAAGTTGCTTTAGTGACCTTTGATCACCCATGCTTTGTTGATTATGGTATTGGGCAAATGGGTTGGGAGTTAAACCTGCAAATGATTCACGATCCTCACTAGAAGAGGGTGAAGGAGTAGGAGAGCTACTAACTTCCTCTTGGAAAGGGTTTTCCACACTATCCCTAATTTCCCTCCTCAATTGAGCAAGGGTGCGCTCCAGCTCTGGGTCTATGGGCGCCAAAGGACTAGAACTTCGTTGCCTCCTGCGCATATACAAAGCTAAGTAGAAAGTGAGCACTGACAAGCAAGGAGTAGTAGGAAAATTAAACAAGTGAACTAGTCTCAACGAAGGGATAAACGTACAATGGAAACCGTTTCCCCGGCAACGGCGCCAATTTGACAGGCGGTATTTTAGGTCGTCACTAAGACACCTCTATCAAATGATATTTGTAGTCCTAAAAATGCAACTAAAAGAGTATAGAGGCAAGTTAAGGGTCGAACACAGGGAAACGATTAAGCACCGCTATTTATCTCCTAATGTTAATCTAATTCGATCAAGAAGTGTGGTGGGTAAAGTAATGACTAAAGGGGATAGAACAACAATTAAAATAGGTACTAGGGGGAAGGATCAAACATGCTTTGATTTCAACGAAGTTAGGCATCGGAAAATAGGTTTACATGTAACCCAAGCGACTCATACAAGGCAATATCAAGAATACTCTCCAATCACCTATCGGGATTAAGAGCCTTCCTAGCTAACATACGCTCACACTATCGTCGTAAGGCATACAAGCTAAGGTCATGCAATAATCAATCACCTAATGACTATTCCTAAATCGCACTATCGTCACGATTTAGTTCACGTCATTCAACCACAACATGCATATGGCCATAAACATGGAGTGACTAATAAGTATAAGCACAAGGAAGATTTAATCACAAATATTCCAAATTAACCTAGCCTAACATACATCAAACTCAAAGTATATCTTCACCAAACCCCTAGCAACAAGAAACTACTCACTAGTCATAACTACAACTACAATCATGCTAAGCAACATTATAACCAATGAAATGGTAAGAAGGACAAAGTTTTTATCAACTAAATTAACAAGAGTAGAAGCTTTAATCATAAAAGCAAGAGACAATAGAGAAATATACCAAAACCTTCATTGAAATCCAAATAAAGAGCCACACATCATTCAATCTTCAATCTCCAAGCTTGACCATACATCAATGTTGCAAAAGTACTTCTTCAAAAACTAAAAGTAAAACTAATGTTGATAGACAATGAGAATTACACTAAAAGATATATGATTGTTCAATACAAAATTTCTCTATCAAAGACCTAGGAAATTGATATTTTTGAGCTCTCCCCTTGGGTTTCTATGCTGGCTTTTTTTTTATCTTTTCTCCCCCCTTTTAACTTGGGCTGAAATCGGGATTTGAATCAGCAGCAGAGAGGCGCGCCCGCGCCCAACAGTGGCGCGCCCGCGCGTTAAATGATGGCGCGGCCGCTCCTAGAAATGCGCGCCCGCTCCAAAGAGGGTATTTAATGGTTGATCCCGCTCATCAGCGCGCCCGCGCTCTATAGATGCGCGCCCGCTCCTTTGGTTGCGCGCCCGCGCCATTCGTCTGGTTTGGACTTCTTCCAGTTTTGCCCTTATCCCTTCCATCTCTGAATCAACAGCATACGCCTGCAATCATGGAACAGGAAGGCAAGGCGTGATACAACGAAAGGGGAGGGGAGTATAGACTACCTAAACCACATGAATACACATTACGCGCCACAAAGGTAGAATACTCGAAATAGGAGGATCATAGCAAAAACATACTAAAATGAACTGAATTATTACTAAAACTACTAGAAAAGACTATCCTAAGAGCGACATAAATGTCACTCATCAGGGGAGTTCTCATTCTACCCCTTACCATAGTGGGGAATGATACTACCTTGGTCCCCCCTCCTTCTTTTGTTCTTTATTTATGATTTTTCTCCTTTGCCTATTTATTTTTAGGTTTAGAATTGGGGGGGGGGGGTGGCCCATTTTAAGTTTTGGGGTATTATATGTCATTTGTTGATTGAGTTTTTTTTTGTTTTTCCCCTTGCTTTTGTAGTTCATTCCTAGTCTCATCTGCTTTTGGTATCGATCTCTGTGTCCTTTGGTTTTATGATGATGCTATGCTTTTATTGATTTTTCTGCCCGACATTTTAGATTTGTTGTTTGATTCGCTGAACGTTGTCTGATGCGTCTCTCTGTATCTCTGTTATGATGATTCCTGATGATGATTATCTGCTATCTTGCTTTTTGTTACTATTTCGGTCTGTCATCTCATTGGATACTACTCCTGTTGCTATTTGCTTTATTTTTATTTTTTTTAATTTTATTTTCTTCCTTTTCTTTTATTTGATTTTGTTTGGAAGTTACTAACAATTTTCTTTGTATATAGTTCATATATTCTCACCATGCTCTATTGTTTATGCTTTGTATTTCAACAATGCGTAAGGTGCTCTTTCACCTTGATATTGTAGCATAGCTTTTGCGCTCGGTGAGATCTTTATATATCTTTTCTTTTTCTTTCTTGGTTTCTTAGTTTAGGGTTAGCTTTAGGATGAATTGAATGGTTTGAGGAAGTTTGCTTTGTAACAACTAGCGTGTTTGGGGTCATTGGCGTTGTTGCCGAATGACCACTTGTTTGACGATATGGTATTACTTGTCTTTGCTTGCATTCTTGTGAATTTCACTCTAGCTTTTGATTTTTTTCTCTTTTCTTTCTTTCATTTACAAATAAAACATTTTTGAGGCTATTTTTCTTCTTTTCACTTGTTTAGCTCTTTTCTTTAGACATTCTACATTTCGGAAGTTTGCCTTTGCATGTATGCTTTCCTATATTTAATTGGTGTGCATGTTTTGAGAATATTTGCGATTGACCTTTTAGGGCTTTGAAGCCGGATTTCGTTGGGCTTGTGGTAAGACGGAGTTGCTTCCTTTGGTTGATTTGATGCCCTTAGTGAGTTTTTGCCACACCATGTGAGTTTCAATATTTTTTAAGCCTTATACATCTATTTTCATGAGCGGCATGGATCCTTGAATATTGTGGACCTAATCTAGAATCTTGACTCATAATTTTCAAACTCGAGACAAAACTAACTAGGGAGGACAAAGACATCTTTTCGGGGTGGTAATTTTCATTTCTAGGATTTTTCTTTCTTTTAGTTCATTGGATTTACATTTGCCTTATTGCTAACCATTTGAGCCTTTTACCATCTTTTCAAGCCACATCTTTAGTTCTTGAGCCTTTTGTTTCATTTTGTTTTCATTATTGGTTTTTATGAAGCAATTGATCTTTATTGTTGGTGTTTGTGGTGAGGATGATTGGGTATTTGGTTCTTTTAAAAAGCAAGCTTATGTTGTGATATATGTGTGAATAATGGCAAATGAATAAGATAAAATCCGTCCATTGTAAAACAAAAGGCAAGGACAATGAAATTGCATATTTGTAAAAGCCGTCCTAAGTGTAAGAGGCGTGGACAATTGTTTTGTTATGAATGAAACTACAATTTATATCAAAGGAAAAAAAAAAGAAAAAAAAAAGTGAATATGAGAAAAACTCAAAAAAAATTTGATGTAATTTCTTTTCCCTTTTCAAGCATTGAGGACAATGCTTTCTTTTAGCTTGGGGGAGAAGCGTTTACGCTTTTTGTATATATTTGTGGTTATAGCTTTGAATAAGCTTGGGGGTGTTAGATTGTTTTGTTTGGTGATTACTTGATTGTGATTCTAAGAAAGGGCCCGTTCTTTTCTTTACTTTTAGGGAAACCACCAAGTTTTAAAATTTTAGCCTACCTCTAACCTTTTGCCCTAACGTTACAACCTTTGGGAAAGTCCTTTCGACCTAGTGGTTGAGTCATATACCAAGGGAGGGCATTTTGAGTTAAAGCCTAAGGAAAAGGGATGCAAGGTCAAGATGTCG
This sequence comes from Chenopodium quinoa, assembly GCF_001683475.1. NCBI lineage: Eukaryota > Viridiplantae > Streptophyta > Magnoliopsida > Caryophyllales > Amaranthaceae > Chenopodium > Chenopodium quinoa. The sequence continues at coordinate 1,855,588 of NW_018743813.1, read as the reverse complement.
GGAAACCCTAAAAATTCTACTATTTTTTTCGGTTCCTTCGAGGAACCATAGGGACGCTCACTAAGGTAAGATTTGAAACCATAGGGAGAACACAGCTAGATTGGTTGGGATAAAAGTGGATTGGGCCTCATTAGTTCTCTACGCTTAGCATACCTTATGTTTCAATCAACCGTGAATATCTTGAAGCATGCGTACCCATTCCTTATAGAAAAGTGTTCATGCATTTGCATTTGACTATTTTTGAAAGTCCTTGTGAAGAGATATTTGTTTGAACTTTTGTTTTACTTTCTTTTCTTTTTAAATGATTTTGCCTCATTTTGTTTCAAAGAGTTGTGGGTCAAGCTCTTAGGAAACCCTTGCGAGACCTCACTCGTCCTCATATGGGACTTTGGGGTTTAAAGGGCTTGTTGTAGCTAAAAACAATCGTGATTCCTACGTTAGTGAGTCTTAGTGTATATTCTTCTTTTCTCTTTCTCTTTTCTTAATAAGCCATCCTTATTCCTTTCTAGCTTTTGTTTTGCTCGGGACAAGCAAAAGTCTAGCTTGGGGGAATTTGATGAGTGTCATTTATGGCACTCATAGGGTAGTGTTTTAGGATATTTTCTCTATGCTTTTCATGCTTTTCTTTTACCATTTTGATCATTTCTCCTCTAGTTTCTCTATTTCTTCTTCTCTCGTGTTTTACTCTCCTTTATGTGCATTTCTTCGTGTTTTCCTTTTATATTGCTCTTTTTCTATTCTATTTTCTCTCCTTGGTTTCTCTTGTAGGTTCATAAAGACTTAGCTTTGCAAAGGATTCAAGATGAGCAAAAAGAGCCAAGCAAAGGAGCTTCAAGTCTCATGAAGAGGGCTCTCCTCTTTGCCGCGGGCACGGGACCCATGGGCCGCGGGTGCAGGTTTTGGTGCACATATTGAGGATTTTTGGGAGGAACTCTTTGCGCCCTACCCGCGGTCTACTCGCGGGCGCGGAGATGTTGGAGAGGGTGCTCCAGATCAGAGAGACTGCAGCCCCCTGCTTCTTTAGGAATAGGGCATTTTGCCGCGCCTTGTGTCGCGGGCGTGGGTGGCTATGCCGCGGGAGCGTGCTACAGTACCCGCGGGCGCGAATTTTGCCCAGATTGCCCGCGGAGGTAATTATAGGTTCCGTACCCATTTCACCGCGCCCGCTGGGTCTTCGAGGAGAGGGCGCGACCGATATCCTTTGTTTTGGTCCAACTTTTAGATTTTATTTCATTTGCTTAGTTTTTAGAGAGAGAAACTAGAGAGAAGTTAGAGAGAAAGTAGAGATTGTAATCTTTGGATTTGAATTGTAATTCAACATTGTTTCTTCAATCAAGTTTGTGAATCTTCTTCATATCAATCAAAGTTAGTAAGATTTCTTTCCTTTGAATTTACTTCAATTTCTATTTACTTAGATGCTTGAATGTTTGGATTGGATCTTGATTTAGTTTTAAGAATTTGTTGATTGATTGTATTTCATTTTGATTTTGCTTGCGATGAATATTTTTGAGATTGAATTTGTTCTACTTTTAGATTTCACCATGATTAGTGCGTAGATTAGTTGCTAGGGAGAAGGGGAAGCATGCTTGATTGATGATTATTGTTAGTTGATTATCCTTGATTGATTGATTGTTGCAATTAAATTGGTTGACATATTTGTGCATATTATTAATTAGACTAGGAGTGATCAACCTATAAGATTAATCTAGATTGCATTGCAAATTCCAATGACAAGAACAATTGATTTGGGAATTGTTCTAATTGATTGAATTTGATTGTCATTCTCCTTGTTAATCATTCATAGTGAACCCTAGTTTTTTTTTATAGGAGATAAACCTTGAATTCCTTTGATTGCGATTTATGTTTTTCCTTTGCAATGTTTGAGTCAATCGGGTGATCTATCAACTAGCACGATTGTTAAGCTTGCATGTGGAACCTATATCCCTAGTGTTTAGCAATTTGATTGAATTCTTGATTCTTGTTATCATAGTTACCATACTCAACTTTTGACAATTCTTCGAAATAACTTAACTTTAGACTATAACATGGTTTTAATTCATTCCTTTGGGTTCGATCCTTGGCTTGCCCTATACTCGTATAAGGTTTGTTAAGCGTTTACAAATTTAGTTTGACTTAGAGAGAATGAGATGACGACGCAGTTCCAACCCTTGTCACCAGACCTTTCCGAAGCATAGGAACTTGGGCAGCCGTCCTCAAAGTCTTGCGGATCGACATGCGCTTAACCTTCCAATTGCCGCTATCTGACTTCAGCCTTTTTTGCCTTAGATATTTTTTGCTTCTGCTTGCCTCATTGTACAAACTCTTAACTTTGTTTTTGTTTAGTTGTACTTGATTCGGTAGTTGTAATTTCCTGCTTGTGGGCGGCTGCCGATGTTTTATTATGTTTAGAAACACTTGAACTTGTAGCTTGGAGTACGGGGCTTGTTTCTCATGTTATGAATCTGTTGCTTTTCTTCCCACTGCTTTGCTTTAAACTTACACATTTGCCATTCTAAGTTCTTTGAAAATTTTCAAAAATTTGCTAAGTAAAGAGCTTCGGCTTGGAAGATTGCAGCTGAAGATGTCTTACACTTGAATTCTTATTGCCCCCCAGAAATCTGAAGACCTTATCACGCTATTATTCTTGGTTTTCTGTCTTTCTGATAGAATGGATATCTGAGACACTGATAAGTGACTTTTATGTCACTTTTAGGGGTGCTTATTGAATACTTTTCCGACTTATTTCAATAATTAAGCTCATTTTATCCTTTATTTCTATTATTTTTATTATTCTCGTCTTTTATCTTTTTATTTGAGTTTAATTTATTTCTATTATTCCGACTTAGTTTAATTTAGATTAACTTAGTTTTATTAATTCCTAGTTTCTCTCTTTTTATTTATTTTTCTTTTAGTTTCTAGTTTGTTTTCTTTATTTTATGTTATTTCATTTAATTTTAGTATTTATTTATTTTAAGCATTTTATTTTACTTTATTTATCTTATTTTATTTTACTTTATTTATCTTATCTTATTTTATTTTATCTTTTGATAATCCCCTCGTGTTGTTTTTGGTTGTAGGTGTTTTCGAGTCCTTGGTCAATCGGGTTCAAGGTCCGAGAATTGAGTCAAACAACATGCTCCAAGCATCCCTCACATCAACCAACTCCCCTGGCAGCAACCTACCACCAAAATCACCACTCACCAGCCACCAGCTCCACCTACAACCTCCACCACAATCAACCACAACAGTCGCACCACCACCAGCACCCACCTATCACAGCCACAACTAAGCTCCCCTGCTCCACCACTTCCACACACAAAAAAACAACCACCGGCTCCACCACTGCTGCCCCCTTCACCACACAAAAACAACAGCCACCACTCACCTCACAATACCAACATCACCCACGAACCACGCATTCCCAACCTCAGCCTCCACAGCAGCCACCCAAACCACCATCCACCAAAACCCGTATCAACAAACACCAATACCACCAATCCGCCAGCAATCACCACCAATTCTCCCCTGTTTCCTCTCCTCTTCTCACTGACCCGCAACTCCAATCAACCACCATTAGCCTCCGTATCCACCACCAATCTACACCAGCAACTTAACTCCAATTCCCGCAGCTCCAATCAATCAATTCGCATAAGCATCAGCAAGTTCGAGCAAACCGTTGAGAGTTCGGTCGAGGTACGATTCAGAAACTTTCAGAGTTTTGTAAATTGAAGAGGTGTGGTCGAACACACCCATGGTTCGAACAAACCAACCCCGTAGTTCGGCGCACCAACCCCTGGTTCGACCGAACCATTTCACGAGCTTCGCGCGTGACTTTTAATGAAAATCGGACGGCTGCGATGTGATGATGCTTGATAATACTAATTAAAATTGATGAGCGGTGGTGATGATGGTTGATGATGTGTAAATGGCGAAATCCAAATATCAGAGCAATGAGGAAGTGAATTTGGGGGAAGGAGGGGTCTGATGCTTTTCGTGGGTTTGGTAGGAATTTTGGGGTTTCTTTTTCCTTTTCATTTTCTTTTATTTTATTTTATTTTATTGTAGTTTTGTTTTTTTTTTTTTTTGGTTTTTAGTTTAGTTATTTTAATTGTTTTATTTAGTTTTATTTCTTTTTAATTTATTTTATTTTATTTTTATTTAACTTGTTTATAAATACCCCCTTTGGGGTTATTTTCTCCTAACTTTCAATCAGCATTTTATTTTAGATAGATTAGATTAGTTTAGCCTAATTTTATTTTCTCTCTCTTAGGGTTAGTTTAGGAGTAGTGTAGAGAGAGAAAGCTTGGATTTCCATGGAGTTTTTGAGAGCTTGAAGAAGCAACTTTGTGGAACTTCTTCTCATCTATTCAATGAGCATTTTCTAACTTTCTCTCATCTTTATTTCTTTGCTTAATTCTTAGTTTTATGCTTTTTGTTTGTTGATTTGAGTAGATTAATTAGTTAGTTTGTTTAATCTTGTTTTTATTCTTATTTTACATTGTTTTCCATGTCTTTCTTCATTATGTTAGCTTAGGTTTTGTTTTAGGGAATTGGATGAAGGTTATATTAATGAACTGAATGATTGATTGTGATTAGTATGAAATTTTTTCTTGATTATTGTGTATGGGTGATGCTTTTATGGATTAGAATCTTTCTAGCTAATCGATTCTATGCTCTTAATTGTGCATTCAATTAATTGTGCGAGAGTGAGTTGGTTGAAAGCCTTAAATTATTCCATACCTTTGATAGGCTAGTTGCACGAGAATGAATTAGTTTAGTAGGATAATTAACATGCTTAATTGTGCGAGAGCGAGTTAAATGTGTTGATGTTCCTAATCGAGGTCATTTTCATCTATTTGTATGATGTTATTTAATACATTGATGTGATTGAATTCCACTTTCCCTAGTTTTAGTTGTTTGTTCTTAGTCGTGTTTAGTTTAAGTCTCTCTCTATCTCACAACCTTTCCTACTAGTCTAGTTGGCACAAATTAATACACTTAGTCCTTTTGGGTTCGACCCTTTACTTGCCACTAACTAGTTTAGTGTAAGTTTAGGTATTATAAATGATTAATTTTGTTAGGATAGTAGCTTAACGACTTATTTAACCCGCGATCAGACATAGGGCCAACTTAAGGCAGTATCTCAAACAATGACCCTCTAGGGTACAGGGCTCAGTTAAGGCAATACCCCAGACTCATCCATGGACTCATTGCCTTAGAGAACCAGTCTTACCAAAGCGTTTGCATTGGCTGAAAGACTATTGTTCTGTTTTAGGCGAGTTCATCAGAAATCCGAAACCTGGTGCCTTAACGGAGAAGGTTTTAGATAGTGCTTAAGGAAACCCTTAAAGATTAGATAGAATAAAGAAAAATGAAAGAATAAAAGTTTGCAAGTATTCATAGAAATATTGGCTCTAAGGCCTTTCAATAATAATTGAAAACATACTTACAAAGATTGTTCTGCCCCAAAGGGTTTACACGTGATATTTCTTAAGTACATATGCATTTAAGTGATTTTTCAGCTCAGCTCCATCCATCTGTCGAAGTCGGTAAGTTCCTAGCTGAAGCTGATCGTAAATTTCGTAAGATCCTTCCCAAGTAGCTGAGAGTTTCCCATGAATTCGGCTTTTCTGAACTACTGCAGCATTCCGAAGGATGAGGTCCCCAATTCTGAGAGGCCTCGCGTGGACCCTTCGGTTGTAAAACTTGTTGATTCTTTGCTTATATGCAGCCATTCTATCTTAAGCCGAATCTCTGACCTCATCTAGGAAATCGAGGGACTCCTTCATAAGCTGTTCATTTTTAGTTGAGAAGTGGTGCACTCGAAGACATTCAGCGCCGATTTCCACTGGAAAGAGGGCTTCGGCTCCATACACTAGCTCAAATGGTGAATGGCCCATAGCCTCTTTTTAAGTCATTTGAAGTGACTAGACAGTTCTAGAAAGTCCCTCTATCCATTTGGACTTTCGATCCTCAACCCTCTTTTTGAGAGCGTTAAGAATCTGCTTGTTAGCAGCTTTGGCTTGTCCGTTACTTTGCGGATGACACAGTGTAGAGTATGTAAACTTGATTCCAAACTGATCAGTATACCGCCGTAGCGACAAATTATCAAATTTCCTTCCATGATCAAAGAAAAATACCTTCGGGATACCGAAGTGAGTGATAATGTTTTTCCTGATGAATTTTCTGACAGTTTGCTCTGTAATGTTAGAGGTTGCCTCGGCCTTGATCCATTTGCTGAAATTGTCTATGCCAACTATCAACCATTTTTTCTGATATGGAGCGTTCGGAAAGGGACCCAGGATATCCTGCCCCCATTGGGCAAACGGAAGCGGATTCATGATTGGCTGAAGATCCCGGGCTGACTAATGGATAACTGGTAATAATATTTGACATTTTTCGCATTTTATGACCAGCTCCTTAGCATCTGAGATCATGGTGGGCCAATTACTCTGCCCTTAGTGCTTTATGGGCTAAACTTTTTCCCCCGATGTGGTTCCCACAAATGCCGAGATGGATTTCCCGAAGTATATAATCAGCATATGTTGGTCCTACGCATTTTAGTAGCGGGGCTGAGAAATATTTTTTCAGCTAGGGGTGAAAGTGATATGGATAAAAACCGAAAACCGAACCAAACCAAACCCAATTAGAAATTCGGTTTTGTTTTTTTCGGTTTTCGGTTTGGATCGGTTTCAAAAAATTGAAATCGAAATATTTCGGTTTGGATTCGGTTTGGGGCTTTCAAAAACCAAAAATCGAAATCCAAACCGAAGTTTTAAAGCCCAAAGATTCTCAACCCATATATCCGGATATCCCCTACATATATAAAGCAAAACCCTAATTTTTTACTTCCCTTCTTTCACTCTTCTCAGTTCTCATTTCTGCGACCTTCCACTATTCCTCACCAAAACCCTAATCCTCCATTCCTCTCTCAACACCTCACTCACTCCGGCCACCTCCTCACTAACTCCGACAACTACCTTCCTTAGGACGTATCTCACAACCACCTTCATCAGTTCGACAGTTCGTGTTTGTGCTCCCTCGATCTAGTCACGATTTCTAAAAGCAGCCTGTGTTCCGGTATTTGTCATCACCACGACACCACCTTCCTTAGTCTGGTCACCACCTCCATCGCTCATTCAGTCACGATAGTCACCTTATTCCACCGCTATTCGTGTTCGTCGCCGCTTGTGTTCATCGTCGCTCATCAATCACCACCACCATAAATTTTCTAGGTTATCCTTAATTTTTTTTAATTATCCTTTATATAATCTATAGTTGTAGATGTTAGTCTTGTAATCAATACAATTTATAAAATTATTATAGTTGTGTTAGTGTATTACTTCTTTTTATTATTATTATTTTTTTAGATCTATTCATTGTAAATTTGACTGTGTTTTAAAAAAATTATTTTTCTTTAACAATCTGGAAAAATCCCCTTAAAAGTTCGGTTTGGATTGGATCGGTTTCAAATCTAGTTCGGTTTGGATTCGGTTTGAAAATTTCAAATCCGAATTAATTTGGTTTGGGTTCGGTTTGGGTCAAAATCCAAACCGAATACTGAACATTCACCCCTATTTTTAGTAGCTCTCCTCTGAAGACAATAAACCTTGAGCTGGTCCGCTTCAGCTTGGAGGCTAAAATTCTGTCTTCGTGGATTTCTCTCCGAAGTTATTAAGCTAGGATAGGGTCCATCCAGCTAGGTTCATGGTCGACGCTGCACACTTCTGGTGCTTCGTCGACACTTCTCTCTCGGCGCACTTCCACATACACAGATCGATTCAGCCCAGTTAGAGTTGAACTAGCAAGTTTGGAGAGTGCGTCGGCTTGAGCATTCTGGCCCCTTGGGATCAGTTGTACTTCAAACGTTTTTAGCTTTGCGATAACTGTTTTGATCTTGGTGAGGTAGGCTATCATTGAGGGCTCTTTGGCCTCATAGTCGCCCCTGATCTGATATGCAACCAGCTGAGAGTATGTCTTGAGACAGACATGTTCGACTTCCAAAGAGATGCACAATTCTAGGCTAGTGACTGCTGCCTCATATTCGGCTTCGTTGTTCAAAGCTTTGAAAGAAAATTTTAGTGCATACTCACAGGATTTGCCTTCGGGAGAGGTTATCACTACCCCTTCCCCCGAACCATTTACGGTGGAGGATCCATCGTTAAAAACTTTCCAGATTATCTTTTCTTCGTCTAACGTTTCCTGGTACGAGCATTCGGCCAAGAAGTCCGCTAGAGCTTAAGCCTTGACGGCTGCTCTTGGCTGATAGCTGATGGTGAACTAAGTGAGCTCGAAGGCCCACTTGGCTAACCTCCATGATTTTTCAACTTTGCCGAGAACTTTTTCCAGAGGATGATTAGTCAAGACCACTATTTGATGGAAATCAAAGTAGGGCCTCAACTTCCGAGCGGCTACCACTATTGCATAAGCAACCTTTTTGAGTACGGGGTAGCGGGTCTCGGCATCCGTCAGAGTGTGGCTGACGAAGTAGATCGGCTGCTGAACTTTTTCTTCCTCCCTTAGTAGCACTGCGCTTATAGTAGCTAGGCTGACTGCCACATATAAGTACAAGGTTTCCCCTTCAGCTGGACGAGCCAGCGTGGGAAGTTGAGCCAGATGCTTCCGAAGCTGCTTGAAGGCCTCTTTTTTCTCGTCTCCCCAGATGAGCTCTTTTGTTTTTGGGAGTTTCAGGGCTTTGAAGAAGGGTAACCCCTTATCCGAGGATCTAGAGATGAACCTTGATAGGGCTTCCATTCTTCCGGTGAGCTGTTGAACATCTCTATTTGTTTTTGGCCCAGGAAGATCGAGCGCTGCTTGCACCTTTGCGGGATTGGCGTCAATCCCTCTTTTGCTGACCATAAAGCCGACAAATTTCCCAGACTTCACGCTGAAGACACACTTCTTCGGATCCAGCTTCATTTGGTGCTTTCTTAAGGTGGCGAATGTTTTGGCCAGGTCCGTAACATGGTCTTTATCTTCTTTGCATTTGAAGATAGAATCGTCAACGTAGACTTCCATGTTTCGACCTTTTTGATCGGCAAAAACTTGATCCACCAGCCTTTGATATGTTTCCCTAGCATTTTTCCATCCGAAGGGCATCATTTTGTAATTGTACACCCCGACGTTCGTGACGAAGGCCGTCTTTGCTCGGTCGTTGGGGTGCATGAAGATTTGATGATACCTCGAGAATGCGTCCATGAAACTAAGTAGGGCATGCCCACTTGTCTAGTCGACCAGCTGATCGATCCTTGGCAAGGGGTAGAAGTCCTTCGGACAAGCCCTATTTAGGTCCGTGAAGTCAACGCACATTCTCCAGGTGTTATTTGCCTTCTGGACCATCAACACATTAGCCAACCATTCTAGATACTGGCAGGTTTCGATGAAGCCTACATCCAGCAACTTTTTGACTTCCGGTGCAATGTCTCGATTGTTGCTTGCGGAGTAATTCCGCTTCTTTTTCTTAATTGCCCGACATATGGGTTTGACTAATGTGGTTCGGATCAATTCCAGAGATGATGTTCGGATCAATTCCAGGCATGTCAGTTGCCGAGAAAGCGAACACATCTCGATTGGCCCAAAAGAGTTGGATTAGTTTAACACGGACGTTCGGATCAAGATCCATCCCGATTGTAACACATTTTTCACCGTCTCCTTCAGTCAATTAAACCGTTTTAGTTTGCTGATCTAGCTCCATTGCTTTGGGGCCAGACTCTTCATTGTTGGGCTTGCTGTTGATGTTTGCAGGCTTCCCAGACTTTTTCTTTGGTTGGTCTTTTGAGTCTTTCGGCCCAGATGAAGAACCAGCCTTCTCTTTCTCTGACCGTTTTTCTTTGGCCAGAGAACCTTGAGCCGAAGCGCTTAGGCCATTTGGCTTCTTCAAAATTGGCTCCTTTTCTTTTTCTCTTTCCTCCTCATCCTCATCGTCGTTTTCAGAATGACTGGTGGATGGCTTGAGGTAGTTTCACCTTCGGGATTTCTTTTGGCTTCCCTCAATCCTTTCGGGGTAGCCGGTGTCTGAGACGTATATCATCATTTGATGGTACGTGGAGACTACCCCTTGGATCTCGTGAATCAAGGGTCTTCCCATGATCATGTTGTACAATGAAGGAGCGTCGATAACAAAAAAATCGGCCATAACTTTGCTAGATGCTTCATCGTAACCAATGGTGACAGGAAGGAGGACCTTCCCATCGGGATAAGTTGAAGGCCCATTTAATCCGGATACCGGGTAGGGTACTGGCGTGAGGTGCTTAGGCTTCAGCTTGATCTAGTTATAGGCCTTTCAGAACAAAATGTTTGCTCCGCTGCCACCGTCGACGAGAGTCCTCGAGACGTTGTGTTGGCCACTATGGCGACAATCACCAGGGGATCCTCGTGAGGGAAAGTCACCCCCAGCGTCGGCGGCTGAGAACGTCATGTTTAGCATCGGCGGCTAAGGAGGTTGAATGTCAGCATTGTTCACCTAGTGAGTCAGAGCCCTTAGGTGACGCTTATGCTCCCTCCGAGAACATGTCCCTCCGGAAATGACGTGGATCGGAGGAAATTTTTCCTCCGATGCTTTGCTGTTCTTTCGGGGGAAGTCGATTTCTTGCCGAGAGTCTTTCTCAAACTTCTCAGCTTCTTTTTTCTCGCTGTGATCCGCGATATATTTTTTCAAGTACCCCTTCTGGACCATATCATCGATCTGATCCTTCAGCTGGATACATTCTTCGGTGTTGTGTATCGGTGACTCATGGAACTCACACTATTAATTTTTATGTTTTTGCTGATACCACTGTGGAAGTGATCTCGGCTTTCGGTAACTCTGCTTCCCCTTCGTCACACTATAGATTTTAGCGCGTGGGAGGGAAAGCGGAGTGTAGGATTCGTATCTGCCCAAGTAAGGTGAAGATTTTTACTTCTTCAGCTCGTTTGCCAAAGTTTGTTCTGAGGCTTTTTCCTTTCCCTTCGCCTTGTAGCCTTGGCCTTCATAGGAGAATAATTTTCATTTTGTTCCACTCTTCAGCTCGGATTAACTCTTCCAAAGCGTTCAGAGCTTCCTCCAAGGTCTGCAGCATATGCATAACTATGAAGTCAAGGAACGGTCTAATTTGAAGGCTGTGTTGTAAAGCAAAAACGACCAGCCCCTAGTCAAGACTTGTAACGACAAATGACTCGTTGCTGAAACGGGTCAAATAGTTTCAAAGACTTTCGATCTCCCCTTGCTACAGGGCCATGAGCTCTGCAGTTGTTTTCTCTCGATGATTTGCTGTTGAAAACTTACTTTTGAACTTGGTGGACAAATCGTTCCACCCCGTTGTGGAACCTTCCTTGACCCCCTTAGAGATCCACGCTTTCGCGACCCCCTTGAGAGTAGTAGGAAAGTACTTGCACCACGTCGCTTCGGACCTGGGGTTCAGATGCATGTGCCCCTTGTAGGAGGTAATGTGGTCCTTTTGATCTGAAGTGCCATCATAATTAATGTGCAACGAAATTTTAACCGTAGGCACATGCTCTTCCAGTATCCATCGCTCAAATGTGGAACTGGTGGGAAGCATCACAACCTTTCCTTTATTCCTGGCCAGGTGGATTCAAGTTTAGCCTCGGCTTGGTTAGGTTGATCGTAAACGCTTCGGCGAATAGTTTCTGGCTGAGAGGCAGAAATGTTTCTGTTGCTTCCGAAGATCTCGTTGTCGGACTCTTTCAAGAAATGTGGGTTTTTTCTTCTTTCCTGCTCGGTTCTCCATGTGTCCCCTTCCCATTGATCCTCTAATTCCTTGAAGGATTGGGGCTTTCCCCCCTCTTGGCCGATTCTCCTTCGAAGGTGATCGGTCACAAGGAAGTGGCATCATTCCAGCCTTCTTGGCCTCCATAAAGACCGCCACAGCCCTCGCTATTTCCTTAGTCGAGGGTCCTATCAGAGGGGTCCCTTGCTGAGTTTTAGAGCGAGACTGAATGCTTAAAGGTGGACTTCGAGCATCCGAATGATTCAGACGTTGAGAATTCGTCCGTTGAGAGTGATGATAGGGAGAATGAGTTATCTCTCTTGATGGCCCCCCGAGTTTGCTTTCCCGGAAGAATGCCTGCTAGGCGAGGCTTGTGGGACGGAGAGGGCTTCTCAAGTGACCCGTGGCTCCTCTTTGACAAAGAGGTGCCACTCTTGTCGAATTTCTTGTTCTTACGGTTCTTAGCCATTGATACTAAGATTAGAGTAGAACTATTGAGATTGGTTAAAAGATTTTTTGAAAGTCGTCCCCACAGACGACGCCAAATTGTTTCGGGTGAAAACAATGGTACCATAGGCAAGGTCCTTCTGAGGTGGATGAAGACTGGGATCGGTCCAAATGATGTTGGGCTGAGGATTTATGCATAGTAAACACATGTAAAATGGCCTCGGGGGCTGTGTCGAGGAAGACCCCTCTGATGCCGAAATCAATACAATGTGTAGAGAGAGAAAGCTATGCAAGAGAATTAATTACTTCAAGCTTATGTAAGTGAGTGTAAGAAGGTGTATTTGATGGTTTTTATACCTTTACTTAATAGGAGGATTGGTCTTAAGCCAAATGGGCTTAAAATGTTGACCGGACCTTGACTTGATTCTGACTTGGCATGGATTGGAGAGTTTAACCTTTGACCTTGGGCTTGTAATTGAATTGTTTATGGATCAGGCCCAATTGAGACTAAATTGGACCCCAACACTTTTGAATTCTAAAGCAAGAATGAAAACATGCATACCTATTTTAAAAGTTAAAATAAACTTAGTGAAAGATGGAAAAATCTTCTGCATGTAGATTACATTTTATTTATTTATTTATTTATTTTTGTCAGACCGTAAATAATGGTTTCTTGTTATATTCACTCTATTTTTTGTTATTACTAGTAATAGGTTATTGATTAATTGAATTTTATTAATTGATTTCTAAGGAGAACCATGATTTATTGCAGTGAATTTTTGGGCATTTGTGTAATTATGCAAAAGAATTAAATAAGCTATTTTGAAAACGTTGGGGTTAGGAGCATTTCCAAATTTATCTAAATCATGCCAATCAGTTAATGTGACCCGCTGTTTAACAAACACCTCAATTAATTGATTGGTTTGGTCAAATTCTCTAATTGGTGTTGAATAAGCTCTTTTTGGCTTAATAAGCTGATTACCAAACGCAACCTATAATACTAAGAATTAAATGAAAAGTAAAAAATCCTAATACACCTCAAATATTTGTCATGTCATAGATTACTAATCACTTGACTATCATACTTGCTAGTTTATGGGTATATTATAGATTAATAATCACTTGACAATGTAAAAATTAAAAAAAAAAATTAAGTATTATTGTAGAACTGTTGTCCAAAGTTGTGATCTCTTTTTATTTTCACTAAGCATCTAGGGAAAGGCTAGTGTGAACACATCTCTTTGCATTTTATTAATTGTAAAATAAACCCAAGTCAATAAGTTGACTTTTGACACGTACAATATCCAATGTGGCACTTATATGAATTGTACGTGCCTACAGCCAGTTGTATGTTAAGAATCAAGAGAACGATTATACATAATGATAGGTTTATTTTTATTTTTATTTTTCCTTTTATACCTCTTTGGATCTGTAGAAAATATTTCAAGCCATCCCACACTTGACCCCTACTGTTATCATACACTTAAGTATGTATGCGTCCAAAGGGAAGGATGCTAGAGTAAAAGAGTCGCCAACAAGTTTTAGAAACTTGTAAATCATTCGTAGGGTGAAGGTTACACCCCATAACGACCCAGGAGATCGTTAACTCCAATAGGTCTGGAACCATGACTGGAAGTCTCAGGATGAAGGTACAAATCCAACTTAAAAGAGACTGAACCTGCCCTAAAAATAGGCCTCTACTTTATTTTTCTCGTATTCATGTGCGCTTTTGGACTAACATACAATCATTAGGATTAACCCTAAACTTGTTTATCTATGTTAGTTGAATATTAATGCACAAATAAAACTATTATTAGCGATCACTTTAATTATAATCATATTAACTTAACATGATTATTAATTATCTTATTAAGCGTGATTATAAGTACAAATTCCCTTTAAACATGTATAAAAGGCGTGATCAAGCAGTAACAATAATAAACATCAAGCAACATAATCATAATAATAATCAGTACAATAATCATAATAACAATCTCAATCATGTTAAAGCATAATATTAATAGTGTAGGCGTCGTTCGAAGTGCGCCTACGTTAAAGCATGTTGTGAATATGCTTGCACTCTTAGGAAGTGGGAATTGACACAATACGATTGGGGACAAATAAAGTAGGGAGTCGCCAACAAGTTTTTAAGGAACTTGTAAACCGTTCACGGATCATAAAAAGGCAACTACAAATAAGGGACAACAAAGGCAACAACGATTGACCCGTGAAGGTTACACCCCATTTAGAATCCATGAGATTACTAACTCCATATTGTTCGGAACCACGAAAGGAGGATCGGGGATGATGGTACGAAGTGAGTCATGTAGTCACATTGGCCCGTATTGGCCTCTACTCGATTCTTATAGTGAAAAATAATTCCTGCGATCTCAAAGGCATACAAACAAAATATTCAATTTGCTCCAAACTATTATTAGGCTAAATTGGTTGAATATTAATGCAACATATAATTCTAAAATATTCGTGATCACTTGAATTAAACAATAAGATTAAAAGGAACCTAAACCGGTTGTCCAAATTATCATATTAGTCGTGATTTTCAATTACATATTCCCTTTAAACATGCAATATGGTGATCATAAAAATAATAGAATAAACATTAATATTGGAAGCAATTTAACAATGATATCATTAGTCAAATCGAATGTAAAATTAACCTAATCATGATACTAGCAATATAAAAATAATAAGTAATTAAATGAAATTATTACTCACATTCCTCGCGTTCCTTTTAATTGCTACATCATGAATAAATTGTTAGTAACTTCAATAAAAATATAAATCAAATGGAAATTAAATTAAATAAATATAGATTTTATTTAATCCAAGCCCTCAGTTATTTATACCTTTCACGCCTTGCTTTAAGGATGGAACCTCGGGTTTAGTATAGACTCCTTAGAGTGCTTAAGGGAAGAATGGTGTAATTAGGAATATAGGTTTAAGGCTTAAAATATGAAAGAGAGAAGAAGAATGATTTTTGGTGTCAAAGAGAGAAAGAGAGAAGGATTTGATCATCAAGCTTGTTGATGATTGAAAAAAAGGGAGATATGACCTCTATTTATAGAGAAAAAAGAAGGCTCGAAGAATCAAAATAAGATAAGAATTCGAATCGGATAAAACTCTTGCGATAAACACCAGTTTTTGCTGTTTTTGTTTTTATCATATCGTTTGATCCAGAAATTGGAATAAGATGAATAAGATATCGTTGGAAAGATCTTGAAATCTACTTTCTAAACCAATTGAAATCAGATTAATATATTTTATATATTAAAAGATATGGACGAAATAGTGAGACGGTGTCAGTTTCGGATAGAGTTTGACATTTTATTCATATCTTTTCCGGTATAGCTCGGAATTGATATTATAATATATCATTAGAAAGATAATTTCAAGGCTGTCCAACCATAAAAAATTTGGATAAAAAATATGAGGAAAGAAAATAATATCTGTCTATATTTGAACATCTTTCAATTCGGATAGAAATAGGATTTTCGAAAAGAAAAGTTTTATTCAATTTCAAACTCTTTAATCTTATCTTTTCAAAACGGATATTTAAGACCTTTTAGAAAATTATAGAAGTTTCTAATTAATTATAATTGTTTTAGGAATGAGATTAAATAATTTGGACCCTCCACATGATCATTGGGTTGTAGGTAAGGTGGGCTTAGGTTCGGTTTGGGTTTAGTTTAATATTTTTGCCAAAACTTATTCGTTATCACTCGGATTTTGGCTTATAATATATCGTTGGAAAGCTCTTTTAAAGCCCCATCCAAATATTAAATCATTGGACCCAGATTATGGACAAAATAAAATGGATTAAATGTTTTATAAAAAGGACACGAAATGAATGATTTAAAGGACACGAAATGAATTATTTTGGGTTTAAAGGCACGAAAAGAGAAAAATAATTTATGGTTTTGGGAAATGGGCTATGAGTTGGGTTGGTTTATGAAATGTATTGGGATTGAATATAGATTTAAGCACTTCAAGATTAAATACTTAACCCGACCAATAATGGCGGTGAAAGGTTGTTCATCATCGGATTTGGATTTTGGGAGACATTTTAGGTGTCTACAGAAGCCCCCACTTTGAATGAGTTTGTAGAAACGTCAGTTTTGAAAATGATAGTCAAAGTAGTCGATAGGGACGGAGAATGATTTAAGACGTTCTCCGATCCTAAATCACTCTGTATACGCCTATACCTGCAGAAAAATGTTAATTACAAAGATAAAAGAGTAAAAGGATAGAATACGTATCTGGCACAAGTGTATTGGTGACAAATGAATTTGGCAGCTTCCTATGCTTGAAGGAATCCACCGGATGACGTTTTTTGAAACGCTTTTAATGCTTGAGGAAAGCCGACAGATGAGTGTGGTAGTTTTCTAAGCCTGAAGAAACCTAACGGATGACACTTTCCATGCTTGAGGAAAGTCGACATATGATTTTGGCTTTTTCTATGCTTGAAGAAATCCACCGATATTGCTTTCTGTGCTTGAGGAAAGTTGACAGATGATGAGATTGCAAGGCTCTGTGTATCGAGAACCTTACGTCATGAAATGATGGTGGTTCGATTGTCCCCGAACGTGGGTTGTAGATGGTTCGCTTGTCCCCAAACGTGGGCTGTAGATGGTCCGCTTGTCCCCGGACGTGGGCTGTAAATGGTCCGCTTGTCCCCGGACGTGGGCTGTAGATGGTCTGCTTATCCCCGGACGTGGGCTGGCTGTATGGTCTGCTTGTCCCCGGACGTGGGCTGTAAATGGTCCGCTTGTCCCCGGACGTGGGCTGTAGATGGTCCCCTTGTCCCCGGACGTGGGTTGTAGTTGGTGCGCTTGTCCCCGGACGTGGGTTGTAGTTGAGACCTGCAAAATAAAATTTGCCAAGGGACTCGTATAGACTATGATTGACTTGACCAACTGACTTGACCAAGCTTTGACTTGATACGACATGTGTATGACTTGTGATTGTGTGTGTATATCTATGGTGTAAGTGTGAATACACAAGCAACCGAAAATGCAAAATCAAAAATTTTTCTGCATTTTTGTCATGAGACGAGTGGAGGGTGCCGACTTTCTCCCGAAAAAGAAAGACGTGAAAAATGAAATGCATAAAAGGCATGATCAATAAAAAAGAAGGGTTTGATAAGAGAAAAAAATAATTAAAAAAAGTCAATAAAAAAATCCACATATAAGCATATCGTCACGCACAAATTCCCTTTAAACATGCATAAAAGGCGTGATCAAGCAATAACAATAATAAACATCAAGCAACATAATCATAATAATAATCATCAAAATAATCATAATAACAATCTCAATCATGTTAAAGCATAATATTAATAGTGTAGGCGTCGATCGAAGTGCGCCTATGTTAAAGCATGTTGTGAATATGCTTGGCACTCTTAGGAAGTGGGAATTGACATAATACGATTAGGGACAAATAAAATAGGGAGCCGCCAACAAGTTTCTAAGGAACTTGTAAACCGTTCACGGATCAAAAAAAGGCAACCACAAATAAGGGACAACAAAGGCAACAACAAAGGCAACAAATGCTCGAAGAATCAAAATAAGATAAGAATTCGAATCAGATAAAACTCTTGCGATAAACACCAGTTTTTGCGTTTTTTGTTTTTATCGTATCTTTAGATCCAGAAATTGGAATAAGATGAATAAGATATCGTTGGAAAGATCTTTAATTTTAATTTCCTTAACCAATTAGAATCAGATTAAAATTTCTATAGAATAAAAGATATGACCGAAATAGTGAGATGGTGTCAGTTTCGGATAGAGTTTGACATTTTATTCATATCTTTTCCGTTATAGCTCGGAATTGATATTATAATATAGCATTGGAAAGATAATTTCAAGGGATATCCAACCATATAAAATTTGGATAAAAAATATGAGGCAAGAAAATAATATCTGTCTATCTTTGAACATCTTTCAATTCGGATATATATAGGATTTTCAAAAAGAAAAGTTTTATTCAAACTCTTTAATCTTATCTTTTCAAAACGGATAATTAAGATCTTTTAGAAAATTATAGAAGTTTCTAATTAATCCTAATTGATTTAGGAATGTGATTAAATAATTTTGACCCTCCACATGATCATTGGGTCGTAGGTAAGGTGGGCTTAGGTTCGGTTTGGGCTTAGTTTAATATTTTGGCAATAACTTATTCGTTATAACTCGGATTTGGCTTATAATATATCGGTGGAAATCTCTTTTAAAGCCCCATCAAAATATTAAATCATTAGACCCAGATTATGGACCAAAATAAAATGGATTAAACGTTTTATAAAAAGGACACGAAACGAATGATTTTAAAGGACTCGAAATGAATTATTTTAAAGGAAACGAAATGAATTATTTTGGGTTTTGTAGGGAATAATTTCAAGCTTTAATCCCACTATCTTGAACTCCACTGTGATCATACACTAAAGTACGGTGGCGTCCAAAAGGGAAGAAGATAGAGCAAAAGAGTCGCCAACAAGTTTTTTAGGAACTTGTAAACCATTCACAAGGTGAAGGTTACACCACTTAACGATCCAAGAGATCGTCAACTCCATAAGGTATTGAACCAAATAAGGGTTCGGGGATGAAGGTACAAATCCAACCTAAAAGAGATTGAACCTGCCTTAATAATAGGCCTCTACTTTATTCTGATCATATTTATGTGCGCTTTTTGATTAACATGCAATCAATAGGATTAACCCTAAACCTGTTTAATCTATGTTGGTTGAATTTAATGCACAAACAAATCTATTATTGGCGATCACTTGAATTTATAATCATATTAACCCTAACAAGATTATTAATATCTTATTAAGCGTGATTACAAGTACAAATTCCCTTTAAACATGCATAAAAGGCGATCAAGCAATAACAATAAATATAATCAAGGAACATAATAAATAATCAACATCATGAATAATAGTTATAAATAAAATAATCATCATCAAAATAATATTAATTATATTCATAATCATCATAAATTATAACAATCATAATCATAATCATGTTCATGTTAATATTAGAGCATAATAGACATAGCAAGATCCTAGGCATGATACTAACAAGATTAAAAACAAACCCTAACATGTCACTAAGCATTAAAAATCAAATCTTTAACCCTAACATGATACTAACAATCATAAATATTAGGAAGAGAATAAAAGGCATCATAGCAATCATATTTAATATTAAAAATACCCTAGACATGATACTAGGAATATCATAACAACAATATAAACATGATTTCTACATCATAACATCAATTAAATCAATTAAAGTACTTACTTTGATGCGTCGTATCTCTTTCTAATAACAAAATACACACGTTAGTAACTTCAAGGAAAATAATAATCAAAACAATCAAATTAGATAATTGAAATAGAGATTTGGGACCAGATCCTCATAAATTAAACAGATATTTCATCAAATGCCAATGACAAATTTAAAAATTCATCAAATGCCATTGCACTTTTCAGAATTCACCAAATGCCACTCACAAATAGTAAAATGTCACATCGTGCCATTAATGAGGCCTGGACGTTAACAGTCCGTTAATGGGATTCCTAATTCACCAAATGCCACTGAATATTTTCTAATTTCACCAAATACCATTGCTTATTAAAGTTATTACACAATATACCTCTAAAGTAACGACTATTTTTTTTTTAACAATTTTGAATTATTGATGGGGCAAAGTAGCCGTTGCACACACATTCTTGTATAAATGTAAGCCTTTAAAAAACTTTTAAATTCTGTTTTGAAATTAGGTGTATTGATGAAGTGAACAACATGTAATTGAGATGAAATTGAATAAAGTGTTTACTTGAACATGTCTTCCATATATTTCTTCCTGTTTCAATCATGTTCATCCAAAAAATAAGGGCACTGTTCATCCAAAAAATTAATGCCACTGTTGCCAATGTATTTGTCTAAAGTTTACACAATATTTCCCAAAAAAATACCATCCAAACACAGCACACATTGGAATTATATTGTTCAACAACTAGACTACATTAACTTAGGTTGCTGTGCAGTGAAAAGTGTAGGGGTTTGGAGCTCAAGCAGCTTTCTTTGCTCTCTTCTTGGACCTTGAAGTGCTTGCTTCAGCTTTTGCATTATTGTTGGTTGCTGCAGTTGTTGCTTCAGCTGCTGCAATCTTTTTCTTTGCAACACATGTCAACATGTTGTGCCCCAACTCCTTGCATAGGCTGCACTTAACTATGCTATGCCTCCTCCCTTTTCTTGCTTCACTTGCACCTCTTCTTCTCTGCTTCTTAGGTCTGCCTGCAGATCGTTTCACTGGGGGTGGTAGTATGTCAGGCAGGTTGAAAGAAGGCCACTGGGTTTGGTCAGGCATTGGGTGCATATGCTCAGCATAAGTGCTTTTGTATGCCCTCCCTTTGAAATAAGGTGACACAAAATCTACAGCCTGCAGCCTTTGGTGGTAAATCACCCTAAGCACATGCTTACAGGGGATCCCTGAAAGTTGCCACTTTCCACAACCACAAGTTCCAGCCCCAAGTTTAATGGGAAAGTGCACATGTTGATCCCTCACCTCAAACTCATCACCCCCACATGGTGTAGCATAGCAGAACCCAGACTCATCTGATCTTGTTTGCAAGATCTTAGTAGCATACTCAGTTAGCTCCCCATCTCCCATTGATGTTGCTTTATCAAACCTTGGAGCCATCCTACTCATGCACCATTGCCTAATAGCTGCAAAATAGAAATCAATATAGAAATTACAGCAAAGAAAGGTAGAAATTGCATTTAGAAACTGACTTAACAACAGAGCAAATTCAATTTTAAACCTTCAAGTAGCTTTTAACACAGGTAGATCTCTGTATGGATTGGTGCAAGAGTTGAATGATTCCACAAAATTTGTTGTGTTATGGTCACAACAAATTGCTGGCTCAAACTGATGCCTTGACCAAACCTCAGTGGTGCTGTTCAAGTAATCAACAGCCTTTGGATTGTAGGCATGAATGTTCTCCACTTCTTTGTTGAAGACATATGGATTGTAATCATCAGCAGCAACCCAAAAGAGCTTGTGAAAAGCTGTTCCACTAAAACCATTTGTTTTGCAGTTGTTGTACAAGTGTTGACAACATATTCTTCTACTAGCTTTAGGGAAAGTCTCCATAATTGTTGCGTCAACTCCCTGCATAGGAATGTAACTAGTCAGAAGGACGAACTTTGCCCTTTGGAAATAAAAAATCACAGCAAATTGAGAGTTACCTTCATCCTGTCAGAGATAAAAGTCCAATCATCTCTGTTGCATCCCTCTTTTTGAAAAAGGCACTTCAAATTCCTCATAAAATAACCCCAAGTCTCAACACTCTCTGTGCTTACTAATGCCATAAGCAAACACAAAGATCTCATTGTTCCCATCAATTCCAACTGCTGTTAGCAGAATCCCCTTATAATAACCACTTAGATGGGCCCCATCAATGCCAATGATAGGCCTACACCCTCTCAAAAAGCCTCTAACTTGGGCAGCAAAGGAGAAGAAGCATGCCTTGAACCTAGGTTGGACATTTGCAGATAACTGTGTCCATGTCACTAGTGCATAACTTCCTGGATTGGTCTCTTTCACCATCTCAGCATATCTTGGAAGGAGACTGTATGCCTCTCCAAAGCCACCATGAATCATCTCCTTGGAAACTGCTTTCACCTTGTAAAACAACCTTTTTTCACATGAATTCTGTACCTTTCCATACATATTCTTTGCAAAGACTCTACTGGAATGTCTGGATTGGCTTGAATATGTGACTGCAGATGTCTGCAAAGCCAATCACAGCTAACAACAGGGTTTACCTCAAGCCTGCCACAGGTTGCATGCTCCCCTGTCAATGTCTTGATTGCCCAACTGACTTTGTCAGGCATTGTTGAAGCATGAATTCTCCAGTTGCAGCCATCAATAGCACATCTTGCTATAAACCTTTGAGGGTCACTCTTTTCAAGAAAGACTCCAAACCCTTCTTGTACACAAAAATTCTTAATAACTTCAGTGAATGACTGTTTGTCTAGAAAAACCAGCCATGGCTCTAGTGTAATGCTACCAAATTCACAGTGTCTCCAAACCTTGCCATTCTTGTATGTTTTATCCATTGCTTGGCTCCCATCAAGATAATCTTCAAATTATTTGTCTAGGATGTCATCATACAAGAATTCATATTGTTCCTCTTCTTCTATGAAGTCCCCAAGATCATCAGCATCATCAAAGTCTTCACTACCAGATTCTATGTAATCTGAGTCCTCACTGTCATCATCATCAGATCTATCATCCTCACTACTGTCAACCCTAGTTGGATCCCTCCTAATTCTTTTAGATCTCCTTAAACTGACCCTCTCATAGCTTCCCCCATCAACCCCTTTCCCACTCTTCTTTTTTGTTCTGAACCCTAGTGGTCTTGACCTTCCCACCTTTTTGGATTTCTTAGGTGGTGGAGGTGGTGGAGGTTCAGATGTTCCTGCTTCAAGTTCAACTGCAGCTTCAGGTGATTGAGGTGGTGGAGTTGTTCTTGGTTCAGGAGAAAGTGGTGGTTCAGGTGTTGGGGTTATTTGTGGTTGAGGGGAGAGTTGGGTTCTTCCAGTTGACCTTTTTTTGGGTGTTGTTTTTTCCTTTTTTGAGGAGTCGTTTTTTTTCTTGCACTTGAAGATTTGGGCTGGTTCATAGGAGAAGTTTGTTGAGGGTGTTTAGGTGGAGTGGAAGGCTGAGTACTCTGTTCAGGCTCAGGCTGAGATGCCCCTGGGAATACCTCATCAGCTTCTGGAGTGTCAAACTCTCTAACATACTCCATATCACCACCATCAACATTAGCAACAGGCACCTCAACTACAACTTTAAAAGGTTGTTGTTCCTCTAACTCTCTCTCAGCCTTGGCCTTTTCCTCCTCCAATCTAGCTTTATCAGCCATGGCCTTAACCCTTCTTTGCCAATTAGCCTCAGCATCCTTAAACACCTGCCTAGGACTTTGCTATTCCTCTAAGAATATTTCTACTGTCTCCTTCCCTTGAAACCACTCCAACATTTTAAGCATGTCCCTATCCCCAGCTAACTCCAAATTCCTATTAGTTCTAGGTGGCAATACAAACAAAGTGAAGCATTTGGGAAGAATCACATTTTGTTTCACAGAATCCTCAAACATAAACGCATACAAGTCCATTAGACTTGTTCTGTCAGTATCATCAACCAACACATCAAAGCCTTGATCTCTGTAATGGACATCAAGCCACACTCTACTCATCCTATCATCAACAAATTACACATAACATCAACACACATCATTCAAATTCACAACCATATACCAACACATCAGTCGTATCACAAAACAACATACCAACACAACATTGACCAAATTGAATTTCAAGCACTTCACAAACCCAAAATTCATATCAATGCAAAATCAATACCCACAAATAACCATCTTTAACATGAATTTTAACAATAAATCACACAGGTCAAGTCAAATAAGCGCATAAAACTGATCATTTCATAAAACCCTAACCCTAACTCAATTTTCGATAAAAAATTCAGAATCAAAGCGCGAAATGAAGATCGAAAGGGAAAATAATACATTGATTGCTATTTCCAGCACCCCAAAAAAAATTTGAACTCAACTATTTTCCTTGTAGTACCTCGAGTATAATTCACCGATTTTCAAGTTCGCCCAAGTTCAACAAACGATAAAGCGTCAATGTAGTTGCGTCTGTCGTTCAGGTGTTCGAAGAAAGCTTCTTCCTTGATTATGGTTTGAAGGTCTGAGTGTTGCTGAAAGCTCGACGAACAGGGGAAGGTTTAAGAAGAACAACGAGGGAATTTTTTTTATTTTTTTTTATCTAAATTTTAGAAGTCAGAGAGTCAATGCACTTTAGGGCGCCATAAAAGACAATAAGGGCATAGAGGTCATTTCGTGATAACGGACTGTTAACGTCCAGGCCTCATTAATGGCACGATGTGACATTTTACTATTTGTGAGTGGCATTTGGTGAATTCTGAAAAGTGCAATGGCATTTGATGAATTTTTAAATTTGTCAGTGGCATTTGATGAAATATCCGTAAATTAAAACCTTTCACGTCTAGGGCGAAGGCAACTTCGAATAAGGCTGGGTGTTTCTAGATCTTGTGAATGCGGAATTTTGTATTCAAAACAAAGTTTAGAATAAAATAAAGGAAGAGATGAAAGATTAAAGAATGCTAACTAAAACTAATTGTAGATCAATGATCGTGAGAATTGGTGAAAATTGGTGAAGATTGATGAATATTGGTGATAATTGATGAATGAAAACGGAGTTTTCAATACGATATTTATAGAGAAAATTAGCCAAAAGGATAAAATAAACAAAACAAAGTCTGAAGCACAAAAAACAGAGTTGGCGCCAACCCTGGCTAACTGGCGCCAGGCACCAACACTAGCGCCAGGCGCCAGTGGCTAGCGTCAGGCGCCAAGGTCTAGGGTTAGGGGCCAAGCCTAATTTTAACGCGTTTTCAAAAATCAGATAAGTTTGCCGTACTGGAGGATAAAATCATATAATTTCCTCAAAAATGCTATTTGATTTTAATTAAAACTCTGAAAAGTGAAAAAGTCAATTCATGAATGCTAATTGAATTAGGAATGAAAAGAACCTTCTAGAAGATTCTAGAAGTCTAAAATCATTCCTAATTGCATTAGGAATGATAAATCATATTAGTCCCTCCCCAAGATCATTGGGCCGCATATAAGGCTCAAATCGGGCCCAGTTTAGTAAATTGGCCATAATTTCCTCAATATTCATCGGAATTGGGCTTATAATATATCGTTGAAAAGGTCTTCTCAAGCCCCATCCAACTACACTATTATTGGACCCATATCATGGACCAACCAAACTAGATTGGCTATTTTCTTAAAATAAGTTTTCAAAAACAAAGAGAAGAGAAAAGAAAACTTTCCGCAACACTAGACTTTCCACACTTTTGCTTCATTCAATTATGATTCGACGCGAAAGGTACTCATCACTGGGTTAGGTTTTGGGGAGACACAAATGGGTGTCTACAAAAGCTCCCACTTTGACTGAGTTTGGAAAAATACAAGTTTCGGATACAAAAGTCAAAGTATCGATAGGGACGGAGAATGATTCAGAACGTTCTGCGATCCTAAACCAATCTTGTAACGCCGATACATGCAAACTAACGTTAGTTAAAATAGATAAAAGAGTATCTTGCACCAATCTTGTTACTTTCAGGTATCTTGCACCGTCGAGAACACGTCTCTGAAAGTAACTGATTTGCTGCTGTATCGTTGTTGTTTTGATGACCTCCTACAAGCTAGAGAATGTCATCCCGCTTGAAAACCGCTACGCCTGTAACTGCTTCCAATTTGGAAGATTGCTTCGCCTGAAACGATCCTCCTCCGCATTGATAATATTCCACGTCCTAGGGAATACTATCGAAGATTGCTTCTCTTGAAACAAATCCTCATCTGCATTGATAATATTCCGCGTCCAAAGGAATACTATCGAAGATTATTTCTCTTAAAACAATCTTCATCCGCATTATGACCATCTTCCATGCCTAAGGGAATATGATCGAAGACAACTTCGCCCAAAATTACCTCTAGTTGTTTGTGACAACCCTCCGCAAGCTGGGGAACGCTGTCGAAGATATCCTCTCTTGAAGTCATCCTCATTTTGATGCGATAATTTTTCAAAGGAAATTACTGAAGATCCACGCCTGTCGATCTTTAAAAGTTCGACTGAACTTGGCTCCCGCTATGCATATACATCGGCACTTCTGTTGCTTTGAACCTGTACGTCGGTGCCCTTTTGCTTTTGAACCTATATGTCGGTGCTTTCTGTTAGTGAGCCAACGCTTAGGCGCTTTAAGCTAAGTGAGACGATCTCTTATCAGGTCGATCACTTTGTGTAATCAAGCCGATTACCAAATCATGTCAAATTTCTTAGAGGGGCTAACTGGCGTACCAAGGAACCCAAAAATATGTTGCAGAAAGGTAGAACAACCCCATCAGGTGGCTGGGTGATCTGGCGCCACTGAAAAACCATCAGCGCCACTCATTTAGCTTTAGCGCAAGACGCTGATATTGGCGCCAGGCGCCAAGCCTAATTTGTGACGCCAATGCATTGGTCTTGGCTCTAGCACGGGGATTTCCTTAAATACCCCTTTCCTCTTCATTTCGCTGGCTGTTCGTCGTGAATTTGCTCGAAAAAATCCGTAAACTTCAATTGCTCGGTTCTTGCTCGTTTCTCAACTGAATTTGCTCAAATTTCTTGCAAATCAAAGCTCTTTTCATATATTTTCCCGATCTATGTAAGTTTTCTTCAAACTCACATCGGTTTTTATGAGTTTTTTGCATGTTTATTCGTGAATTTCATGAAAATTCGAAATTTATAATGCTCAATTCGCTTTGTTTGTCAAGTTTTATGCCATGAAATCGCTTGATTATGTTTATATATTGCCTTGAGAGTAATTTGAGACTTGTTTGACTCAATTTGGTGAAGAAATGAGCAATTCGCCATTGTTGGACCTCTTAAGGTCGTGAAGAACAATTTGACTCGTTCTTGATGTTTTTGCTAGCAATTCTTGTTCAATTTGTCATAATAATTACTATAGTGTTGCAAGAAATTGTTTGATTGCTTGAAAAATGCCGTTATGCTCAATTCGAATTTGTGCCCTGTTTTTAGTACTACGTACTTTGTTTTTGCGAACATAGTATCATGCGGCTAGGCAACCTTAGATACAATAGAATCTTAATTTATGATGATTTTGCACAATGTAGCATGGCTAGAAAACGAGGCTCGGGTTCACGGTCCCGAAACACTAGACGAGAGCATGAGCCCGCGGAGGACGACGCCGAGCCGTCCACTTCGCTTGGTCGACTTCCAGAGTGGGACGAGCAGACCTTGTTCTTCGCCCCCGTCCACCACATTTCTGAGAGGATGAGACGGGGCATCACGCCCGGGAGGACGCGGCATCATGGCTCCGCCTGTGATGGTTTGGGCGATTGGTACAGGATGTACATCGCCAAGGATCTTGAGACGAGACTCCTATGGGAGTCTTGCGGACTAGCTACTCTGTTCAAGACCTCCGAGGCTATGGTTGCCTCCAGCGGGGGTCACCATGTAGTGCGCGCTTTGGTGGAGTTCTTCTAGGACACAACCAACACCTTCCATTTCCCCTGGGGCGAGATGATGGTCACCCCTACGGACTTCAGTCTCATCACACGACTGGAGTTCACTTCTGTGCCACTGCCGTTTGACAGTGGAATCGACGTCTTTTCTTCGGAGGTCGAGGAGCTGTTGGGGCCGACCACTATTCGGGCCCGAGCTGAGGTCGAGACGACTCAGTTTAGCGCTAGGGGAATTCGCCGCTCGACACTGGCAGCGGCTCTTGATGACGATGCGACCACCCAAGAGCAGCGGGTGCGCATCTTTGCGCTGATGTTGTTGTCAGGGACATTCTCCCCTGACAAAGGTAGTAGGGCGTTGCTTTACTATCTTCCTGCTGTCCGTGATCTTCACCGGATCGGGACTTATGACTGGGTCAGCTTGGCCTATGCTGACTTCGTTCGTGCGCTGAGGGACTCGTGTTGACACCGATCATATGGGACGAACGTCGCTTTGTCTGTCTTTTGGAAGGTCGTAGAGGTAAACATGATTCCCTATAAAGTTTAGCTCTACACATTAGTTTAGCATTTACTCACACTTTTAACTCCTTGTAGATCTGGTTCTACGAGTACTTTCCTTCTGCTGCGCCGGCGAAACCATCGTCGCGGGGATTTCCAGTGAACGCCTCTTGGGGCGGTCATCATGTGGATATTTCTACTACACATGTCTGGAACTGGATCATTGCGATACAACTTTTATTGTTTATTTTGCTTTTTTGCGGTGCTTTAGGTATATTCTTGCCTGATTGATTCTCTTTGTAGGGGCCTGAGGTGGTATACCGGCCGTGGGGCGGTTGGACAGTCCCTGGGTTAGCCGCAAAGTATTCTGCTGAGCGTCGCTATTTTTTGGGGACTTATGGAGCGATTGCGTACTTAGGAGAGAGGGTTGCTACACAGCATTCCTCTGATGTCTTCGTCGTTCCTACTGCTCTACCACGTCACATGTTCGATGATGCGCGGTTGTCAAGCATGTCTGAGGGAGCTGGTACCCCTTGGGGGTCCTATGTGATCCTTGGGCGGTGCTATGTTGAGGACCTACTACCTTTGTTAGCTCCAGCCCCCGTACCAGCTGAGGATGTGAGGGTAAGATTTTTTCAGCTTTTACTTTCCATTAAGTAGCCCCCAAGTAATGTTTTACTGATTTTTTCTTGTTTTATTAGGACGGTGCTGCTGAGTTCGTGCCACCTCGTATGTCCATCCACTACCAGGGGATGTACGGGCCGATCGAGGAGATGATTCCTACGGCTCCCGAGGGCGAGCGCTTTGTAGAGCGGTCGATTCCTCGCCACCAGACTCGAGTAAGCCTAGTTTTTCACAATTTTGTGTTCACATATCATGCATATTTACTGACTTATTTCTCCGACAGTTTTCACGCGAGGTGGTTTCGACGATGGCACGATGCATAGATGCCTTCCGGAGCCAGCACGTCCGGATGAGAAATGCGGCCACTTGCCGTCGGGATGACGTCATCCGAGAGGTAGCCTTTCTTTACTTATTTTTTTGCATTGCTGCTTCAATTTTGCCTTGTTTCTGATTTAATTCTTTTTCAGGGCCAACCTATTGCTTCTCACACCCGCACGAGACCTGAGGGACGGAGGGATCCAGCGAGGTCTAGCTCGAGACGTCGTCGCACTTTGTCAGGGGGTTGAGGTGGTCGCTGTGAGGCTGCTCGTGCTGACGTTGCGGAGGGCTCGGGATCTTCTTCTGAGGGTGCGCATGCTGCACCGGTAAGAGAGGCTACCACGGCTTTCAGATGTTGTGGGATGTACGAGAGGTGACTCCTCGTATGGCGCATTTTTATGATATGATGGGCATACGTCCTCCGGCGCCGTAGTTTGTTCCTGTGTATATTTTATTTTGACATTTCATAGAACTTTGCCTTAGACTCACTATTCTTAGACACATTTTGTATATTTATGCTATTATGAGTTTATTTATTATTATGTGTATGTTTGTGTGTGCAAGAGAAGTGTGACAACAATTTTGCGCAAAAAATTCCGTCATTTTTATTATTGATGGAGGGTATCCGACTCTCTCCCCCCAAAAAAACAGAAAAAATAAAAAAGGAAAAAAGGTCAAATAAAATGTCGGGTGTTTGGAATTTAAATAAAGTCCAAAATATAATAATATAATAAAAAATAATAGCTATTTTAATTAATTAAGAAAAAGGATAAAAAATATGCTTAGGAAAGATAATCGGAGCCATAAATTCATTAGCCGACTCGAGATTAGTATTAAGAACGCAGGTTAATCACGCGCGCCTGCTGTGACAACTTGGCGCCAGCTGGCGCCACACTATGGCGTGTGGCGCCAGGAGCTACACTTAGAGTGTGGCGCCAAGCGTTGGCGACTGGCGCCAATTACGGGATTTTGACGCCAATTGACGCTGATGCGTATTTCATTCTGATTAAATATTCTCGCAATTTGTTTATAAATAGCCCCCTGCCCAGCCGATTCTTCTCATAATTCCGGCGAATAAAATAATTCTCTGCTTTAGAAAAAAAAATAATAATCATGTCCTTAGGCACCAAAACCTTCACCCAATACACTCATGAATGGTGTCGATCTCTTAATGCTAGAGACAGAAAAAGAATTAGATTTATTTCACTTGGGGGGAATTTATGGCATCAAAGGGGTAGATCTTGACCTAGACTTCATACATACCGCGTTAGAATTTTGGAATGTTGATACTCATTGTTTCAGAATAGGGTATGATGAGATTAGCCCTTTGCTAGAGGAATTTGGTGCTATTTTAGGCTTCCTTGCAATAGACCTCGTAGTAATCCCTAGAGTAGATGCATACTATTATAAGGATTTTGAGCGCTTCTTTAATTTGAAAGAAAAGGATTTATCAAAATAGTAGATGGAAAATAGTTAACTTGAAAGAATTCGCACGCCATTATTTTGATAAACCTCTTTCTGAATCTTTTCATATATATAGAAGAAGGGCGTTCTTATTTTGCATGCTTAACCAATTTTTTCTTTGTAGTGGTAAAAATAATGATGGTCAATCAATTATAACCACTATACTAGAACAAATTGAATCAGGGAGAAATCCAATGCCATTAATAGTTGGAGAGACTATGATTAGTCTAGATGAATTGAAAAGGGACCCAAAAGCACCTTTTTGCGGCTCTTCAATTTTATTACAGGTAGAAAAATAATATTTTTAATTACAGAAATCAAAAAATATATTTTTGTATTGTAATAATAATTTATTTGCATTGCAATTTTTTTTACAGATGTGGCTAATGGAAAGGCTAGGATTAATTAGCCCTCCGGACGAAATGGAGAAGTATACTCCCAATTGCTTCGTGAGGAGGATGAAACGCTTCCCTAAGATTGGGCGCCATGGGTGGAGAAAAAGTCTTCGAATCACGTGATTTTGCTATCAAGTGGGTCGTCCCATGGTGGAAAATTGAAAGGATAGTTGGTGTTAATAAGCAACCTTTCTGCCGCCTTCCAAGCTTGTCTCGTGTGACTTATTATTACCCCTGTAGGGTAAAAAGACAATATTGCTTGCTTTAGAATATTCCTTCCGGGGATCTTCGTCCTCCCTACGAGTACCCTGCGTCTCAAGAAGTAGACATATTTGATCCTTACTGGAGCGCTAGAACTTTATGGGAAGTGATTACCCAAAAGGTTCCTCCTTCTTTGCCCAATGATGTGAAGAAGTGGTTGCTGAAGAAACCTTTGAAGGATTCGAATAAAAATAAGGGTAAAACTGATGTGAAGAGTCGTCTGGGTGACAGGGTGATTCCTGCCAAGGAACGCCTAGGTGCAAGAATTGAATTCAAAACTCCAGCAATGCCTAGGAAGAAAAATGCTACCAAAGATAAAGGGAAAAGGAAAGCTAACACCACACATAAAAAGTCTTCGGTGGAAAAGAAGCATGGAGTGTTAGCTGAAGGGGAGACTATCACTCTAAAATTGAATGTAGGTCCTCTAAAGGATGCCTACTAGCTAAAGTTATGGATGAGGAGGAGGAAGTACACAAAAATTGGAAAAGGGCTAGAAAGGAAAAGAAAGATTAGGAGCATTGCTTAACTTTCAATTTATTAGACTTAGTTTATTATTATTATTTTTTTTAAAGTTAATTTATTTCAGCTTTATTTAAATTTTATCAATAATGTAATTTTATTTTATAATGAAATTTCAGCATTTAATAAAATTATTTACTTTAAATTTATTTTATTAAAGCAATGAAAAAAAAAACCAATTCTCCAAAAATTCTTCGAGTACGGAAGTCGAAAATTTTCCGAAAACACCGAAATTTGCCCAGAGTTTATTTCCAAATTGGCGCCAGTTATTGGAATTTGGCACTTGTCATTTAATTTTGGCACCAGACGCCAATTTCATCGGTTGGCGCTGATGATTGCGGGCTGGCGCCAGGTTCTTTTCTGCGACGTTGATAATTCGCCGATCTTCTGTTGAATTTTTAATTAATTCTAGAACGCGAAGATGTCGAAAAATAAAGTGGCCGCACCCGTAAAGGGTTGCCTACGTATCCTTTCTTAAAGAATCAGGCCGAACGTAGCTCTCTTGAGTATCATACTCAAGTAATTATGGGTAGTATTTCTTAAGTTGGTCAAGATTTGTCATGTTTGAGAATTCATTGCCATCCATATCAGTTAGTTTTGCTGCACCTCCTGACAAGATTGTTTTGACAATGTAGGGTCCAGACCAATTAGGTCTAAATTTACCCCTTGGATCTAAAACATTTTTCCTTAGTGCTTTTAACACCAAGTTTCCTACTTTGATATTTCTTGTCTTGACCTTCTTATCAAAATGCCTAACCATACGAGTCTGGTAACACTGAGTGTGATGTAGAGCTTCTAGTCGTTTTTCGTCGAGTAGAATCAGTTCTTCGTATCTTGCCCTAGTCCATTCAACTTCATCGAGTTTACTCTCTTACGCGAAGCGTAGAGATGGTATTTCTAGTTCGACAGGTTGTACGGCATCCATTCCATATACTAAGGAAAATGACGTATTTCCTATTGACGTACGGATTGACGTGCGGTAACCCCACAATGCGAAGTGAAGTTTGTCAGGCCAATCCTTATAATTTTCTGTCATTTTCTCGATGATAATCTTTAAAATTTTATTAGCCGCCTCGACTGCTCCGTTTGCTTGAGGTCTGTAAGGGGAAGAATGATGATGTTGAATGCCGTATTTTTGTAGCAATTCTTCACATTCGGCTTGAAAGTGAGTTCCATTGTCACTTATCATTTCATGTGGGACTCCGTATCGGCAAACAATATTTCTCTCGATAAAAAGTGCTACATGTTTCGCAGTTAGTTTAGTGTATGATTGTGCTTCGACCCACTTTGTGAAGTAATCAATTGCTACTATAATAAATTTGTGGCCTCCTGTTCCTAGGGGAGTAATTTTGCCAATGATGTCGATTCCCCATGTAGAGAATGGCCATGGCGATGTGTAGGTGTAGAGCAAAGATGGAGGGACATGTTGTAAATTGGCATAAATTTGGCATTTAGGGCATCTTTTTACGTATTGATGGCAATCCCTATTCATTGTAGTTCAATAATATCCTCCTCGCATTATCTTCTGGACTAGCATTTTGCCATTTATATGGGTGCCACAGATTCCTTCGTGGACCATACTCATTGCTCTTTGTGCATCCTTCTTTCCTACGCATAGGAGAGCTTGACCTTTAGGTAGCCTTTTATGTAGCTCGTTGTCTATGAGTACATATTGGGAAGCCAAAAGCCTCAATGCTCGTTTTGCTCTTTTGAA
Organism: Chenopodium quinoa; assembly: GCF_001683475.1. Classification (NCBI taxonomy): domain Eukaryota; kingdom Viridiplantae; phylum Streptophyta; class Magnoliopsida; order Caryophyllales; family Amaranthaceae; genus Chenopodium; species Chenopodium quinoa. The sequence goes on along the minus strand of NW_018743813.1, from coordinate 1,822,489 downwards.
AGCATGAGGAGGGTATTCTCCTTTGGCGACATAGTTGAGTATGTCCGTGTACCACGGTTCTTCTTCTTCTTCTTCTTCTTCTTCTTTGCCTTTGACTACTTCGTCATCTTCTATAGTCTGGATGTATGCTGGTTTGGGCCTTTTTTCTATAGTTAGAGGCATTTGCTCAACTTCCGTGGGAATCCTAACCATTGAGGCTAATCTTGCCAAGGCATAGGCAAATTGGTTTTCTTCTCTAGGTAGATATGTATATTCTACCTTGTCTAATTGATCGGTAAGAGTTTCCAGATAGGTTTGATAAGGGGCTAGACTTTCACTCCTTACTTTCCACCTTTTAGATATCTGATTGATGATCAAAGAAGAGTCTCCGAATATCCTTAATTTTTTCACTCCCAATGCCAAAGCTGTTTTAAGGACTACCACGCATGCTTCATATTCAGCAGCATTGTTGGTAACGTCGAAATCAAGCTTTATGGAGATTGGAATATGCTCTTCTTTAGGTGATACTAGTAGTACTCCAACGCCACATCCCTTTTGGTTTGAGGCTCCGTCGAAATACAAGGTCCAAGTATCATCTTCAGTAACCATTAGGTTTTCATCTGGAAATTCATTGTCCTGTATTGGCGTCGAGTCTTCTATTGGAAAATCTGCTAGAAAGTCTGACACCACGGATCCTTTGATAGCTTTTTGTGGCATAAACCTTACATCAAACTGGGCTAGGTTGACTATCCATCTTGATATACGTCCATTGAGTGTATATTTCTCTAATAGATACTTGAGTAGATCTAATCAGGAGACTACGGAAATGGTATGCACCAACATATAGTGTCTTAATTTAGTTGTGGCCCACACCAAGGCGAGGCACAACTTCTCGAGCGGTGTACAGCGTGCTTCGTATTCGAGCATCTTCTTGCTTAGGTAATAGATTGCGTTTTCCTTGACTTCTACCTCTTGTGCTAGCATAGCTCCCATTTTCTCTTAGGTAACCGTCAAATATAACCTAAGAGGTATTCCAGGAAGTGCTGGTGCCAATACGGGAGGATTAACGAGATAGGCTTTGATCTTTTCAAAGGCTTTTTGACACTCGTCATCCCATATTACTGGTACATTCTTCTATAGCTTCTTGAAGATTGGTTCACATATTGTCGTCAGTTTTGATATGAACCTTCTTATGTATTGAAACCGGCCAATAAATCCTCGAATCTGTTTCTCAGTCTTAGGCAGTGGCATGGACATGATTGCTTTGATCTTTGTTGGGTCTACCTTTATTCCTCTAGAGCTTATGACGTAACCTAAGAGCTTGCCTGAGGTGACTCCAAAAGCACACTTAGATGGATTCAACCTCATATTATATTTTCTTAGCCTTTCGAAAAATTTCCTTAGGGCTAGTTGATGTCCTGGACGGTCTTTTGATTTTACGATCATGTCGTCGACATATACTTCGACTTCTTTGTGCATCATGTCATGGAGTAAGGCAGTTGCTGCACGTTGGTAAGTAGCACCCGCGTTTTTCAACCCGAATGGCATTACCGTGTAGCAGTAAGTGCCCCATGGCGTTATAAAAGTTGTTTTCTCCATGTCTTCTTATGCCATGAGAATCTGGTTGTAACCTGCATACCCATCCATGAACGAGAGAAGCGCGTGATTTGCCGTGTTATCTACCAGAATATCGATGTGTGGCAAAGGGAAGTCGTCCTTTGGACTTGCCTTATTCAGGTCTCGATAGTCGACACACATCCTTACCCTTCCGTCTATCTTCGGAATTGGGACGACGTTGGCGACCCATTTGGGGTATTTGGATACCTTGATGAAACCTGTAGTTATCTGTTTTTGAACTCCTTCTTTTATTTTAAGGGCTACGTCGGGTTTCATTCGACGCAACTTTTGTTTTACAGGTTTCATTCATGGAATTAGTGGTTCTATTAATGCCTTGCATATCTTCATATGACCAAGCAAATACATCGATAAATTCTTTAAGTAAGTTAATTAAATCGGTTCTTTCTTGTTTATTCAATGTTAATCCGATTTTAACTTCTCTTTTATGAGTTGAATCATTCGAGATATCAACTGTTTCAGTCTCTTCAATTACCGGTGTTTTCTTTTCGAGTGTTTCCATTGCTTTAATAATTTCTTTGTCTTTTTCATTGTTAGTTAAGCAATGCTCGTTATCTTGGGTTAGAGAAGAACACGAGGAGTAAGGAGAATGAGAAATATTATTATACTCTAAGATCATTACATCAAAGAGTGATATGTCCTCAGGGACTAGATCACTAACTATCTTAGGAGAGGAAATAGGAGGGGGAGGTATTATTACTAAAGACTTAGAAGATTCTAAAGGGGAAGACTCTGACTTAGTCTCTGACTCGGACGACTCTTCAAACATCGGCCCTTGCCCTGTCGTGATGGATATCTTCCTTCTGCTTGGAGTAGTCACCTTGATAGTCTTGCGCCACCCTTGTAATGATCCTTCAGCTAGAGTAATTAGCTTCGAGGGATCAAAGCTTTCACTTTGTAGGACTGTTTGAATGAGCGAGGAGTTATCCTCTTTATAAGTTGGCTCATTCTTTTCTCGCCCAAACAGTAATCCCATGACGTTAAAGTCAAAGTATGGGGGTGCTTTCTCCTTGTGGACGGGAGTTGGGATTTCATCAGTGAAGTAGCAATCCAAGAAAATCTCGAATCCTGGTTGTCGTATGCCGTTTACAACAAATGGCTCGGGAAATTCATGGCATGGATAGTCCTCTCCTTCTTTTATAAACTGACCGTTAAGTGTAAGAGGGTATTGATCCATTAGGATTGCTTTCTTTTGAATGCGAGCGTCCCTACGTGCTTTTGAATTCTCCTGGGCTCGCTTGAGATCTTTCCGAGTCGGTTCAAAACCAAGTCCGAAAGTGTCCAACTTGGGGAGGCCAGGTAACTCCAGCAGTTTTGCCGTTCCTTTCTTCTTCCCCAGGGTCATCCCAGGAAAGTGTCCTTGTTTCTTCAGCATGGCATTGACAATCATGTTTGAATGGGGGTCATGGCAAAGAGGGGTCCTTTCATCATCCTGGATTAAGGAGACTTCTTCGTTAAAGCCCCGTAGGTCTTCATCATTCTCGTCGTGCTCCAAATTAATAATTGGATTTTCTATAGATTTGATTCTCATAGGCAAAGCATCGATGGTGATTGGAATTCCTCCAACTATAGCTTTCACTTGTTGGTGGAAAGATGAAGGGACGACCTTTAGATCATGAAGCCAAGGGCGTCCCAACAATAAGTTGAATGAAGCTTTGATATCTACTACTAGGAAAGTAGTAGCATGTTCTATTGCTCTTGCCGTTACATTTAAGGTAGTCTTGCCAAGAGCTTGACGATGTGTGTTGTCGTAGGCCCTTATTCCTTGTGTAGACGGAGTTAAATCTTCGTCCCTTATGCCGAGCATCCTCGCGGTTCTAAGTGGACAAACGTTGATGGATGATCCATTGTCTACAAGAGTCATAGGAACATTCATCCTCTTGCAAACTACTGTGAGGTTTAATGCCTTGTAATGTTTTTCACCTTCTGGGGGTAAATCTTTGTCAGAAAAGGTGATCAAATTAATCAGGCTTGGAAGGTCACTTGTGAGGAAGTTGGCTAGTCCTCATGAGTAGTGTCAGAGTCTATCCCAATTTTGTCCAAGGCATTCATTACAGCCAACCTATGTTCTCGAGATGTTGCCAGAAGTTTCCATACATTCATCTCAACTTTTGTCTTCTTAAACTGCTTAACAATGTCATTGTCTTCAATGATAGGTATGGGAATTTGTTGTGTGGTTGGTATAGGTTGTGTTGAAATGGGAGGTTGCATTCTCCCAGATCTTGTGAGGACATCTATTGATGAGTCTTCTTCAGCCCAAATGTCATCTGTGGTGTATGACACAGAAGGTGGAAGTCCTATTAAGTCCTTTAGATAGACATCTTCTTCATCACTGTTCCAAACTCCATTAATGGTTGCATCTTCTTCTTGTTGAACTTGGACTAGTTTCTTTTCATCAATCATTTTCTGTACCAAATCCTTGAATTTGAAACAGTTTTCTATAGTGTGCCTCCTGATTGATGATGCTGACAATAATATCTATATGTCCTTTTTAACGATTCGAATGGTCTCGGTTCGAGAGGTTTGATCTCGCAATTCTCAGAGAGCATTTCGAACATTTGCGCATATGGGATCCCAATTGGAATGTAGATTCTATTGCTCCTCTTGGGTTTTTCAGTGACTTGTAAGGGAAAATGATTTGCCTCATAAGTTGTTCCCTTGCTAATTAGAGGTAATGAGATCTTATTAGCTTCCACAAGATATTGAATGAGGTTTTGAAACCTGTAGCATTCATCAGTGGTATGACCGTTTCCTCGATGGTATTTGCAGTAGGATTTGGGATCCCATCTTGGAGATCGCTTTTCTAATATTGGATCCTCTGTTGGACCAATAGGTTTGATTAGTCCTTGATCATAGAGATGATCGAAAATAGCATCGTAGGTCATTCCTATGGGTGTGAATTCTCTTTTATCTTTCGGAAGTGGAAGCTCATCATATTTCTTATGGAGTTCGTTCATAGCTTTGAGAGCTTCAGGTAGTAGTTGCGATACTTCCCTCATAGACAGTGTGAACAATTGTATATCATCTTTATTTGCCGGTTCTGGAAGGTTATCCTTGACATCGAAAAAGATCTCCTCTTCTTTTTCAATGGCGCTGATTTCTTTGACAGGTCTAATGAGGGAGGAGGGGTCAACCTCGTTTTCCTCATCGGAGATAGCCAGGGTATGAGCTAAAGGTGCATTTTCAATGCTTGGCTTCTTACTGGCAGGGGGCAACGGCAGCTTGTTGTTGTCGATCAGGTCTTGAATAGCTTCCTTAAGCTTCCAACAGTTTTCAGTGAGATGGCCCTACCTTGGTGATACTTGGGGATTCAATTGGCCGACCTCTTCTCAACTCGTGGGTCCCCAATGGTCCAATAGGAGTTATAAGACCTTTTGCATTTAATCGATCAAATGCGGTGTCATAACTCATGCCAATAGGAGTGAAGTTCCTCCTGAATGGTTTCTTCTGTCCTTGGTTGTTCATAGCAAGGACTTCTCCTAAATTAAAGGTGCTAACATTGTTTGAGTGGGCGGTTTTGGAAGATGAAGGATTGTTGTTCTTCTTTCCTTTCCAGCCACTATTGGAGTTATTGCTGGCAGCTTTTAATTTAGCCAAGTCATCTTCAATATTGATCCCAATGTCATAAACGACCTTGAAAGTATGGAGATTATTTTGATATTTGAGATGCTTGGAATATTTTTCTTGGAGATTTTTGATGAACAGTCTCACAGATTCTTTTTCACTTGGCACCTCAATCATCTTAGCTGAGGTTTCTCTCCATTTGTTAAAGAAAGAGGTGAAGCCTTCATTCTCTTTCTACTTGAGGATTTCAAGTTCCCTATGGTCAGTCTCGACTTGAATGTTGCACTTGTACCTATCAACGAAAGCGTTTGCTATTGACTCCCAGGTAGAGGTCTTTTCTTTCTCGAGAGAAAAGAACCATTGTTGGCAAACGGTCTCGAGAGATAGTGAGAACAGAGAAGGGAACACTTTCTTATCAATACCCTTGATACTCATTATTGTTTCAAATGCTCTTAAATGAAAGTATGGGTTGTCAATTGCTCTGAATTTTGGGATGTCGTTGGTGTTGAACTTCTGGGGAAGAAGATCTTTGTCCACCGAGACCCCTTGTGATGTAAACTCTTGAAACTTGTACTCGCTAGACAACTTGCTTAAACTCTCTTGCATGAGGTCCATTTGTTGTTGCTTCACGGGATCATCGATCTTGAGTGCGAGAAGCTTCAATGTCTCATTCACGGTAGCCAGTTCGTTCTTATGATCATTGACTTCTTCTTGTGTTGCCATTATAGTCTTAGCTTTTCTCTTGCGAGCTATGGGTTTTTCGAAAATTTGGACTTGTGCGAAGAGGTTGTCTTTGATTAACCTTCCTTCTTTTCTTGACCACGCGTTGTAAATAAACCATTTTGCGCTTTAATTACTCTACTCGAATCAACTTGACTTTACGGTTTATTTTAAGGAAAAAAAGAAAAGGGTGCATATATTTTTAGGGAACTAAGTATAGTTTTTTTTGTATTGGAGGATTAATATCCGACTTACCCCCCTAAAAAAATGACGGAAAAAACGCGCACACAAGACTCTCTTAATCATAGTCAAGGTATATGTATTGGTGTGCGCGTTGAGTGTAAGTGACATGCTTGGACTCTTGTGTAAGACCATGGGACTTATGGCCTAAACTCGATCATTTACTCAAATAAATTCTGTTGACAATAAAATTTAACCGGATTAAATAGAAAACTGATTAATTAGACCCTAGGTGATGACTCGACCAATAATCCGAACTGTCGGCCAAGCAACAGGACTGGCGTCGCACTGTGGTGCTTGGCGCCAGACGACAGTGTTTTCGTCAGGCGCTACACTCCATAATGTGGCGCTACAGCTCAAACCTTGGCGCCAGTAATGGAGCTTCGGTCTAGGACTGTTTTCGGTGTTATTAGTCAATCGGGGTATGCCTAAAGTCGTACTAGGTCAATTCCGATTAAAATATTAGACTTCATTAACTTTAATTAATTAATTAATTAATTAGGTAAAGTTCTTTAAATCATTAATTTATTTAGTCTCAACACAAATCAACAAACGGTTAAGAGAAACATAGAATATATATGCACAACAAATAATGCACAATTAGTCAAGTAGACACAATATGATGCAATGGGTTTGCCACCTAACCATGGCTCTAATTCTTTAAAGTTCGGGATATGGTTTAGTCAATAGAGGGTCCATGGTTAATTGTCCGGATGCACCGCGCGGAAGCCTAACCGTGAAGGGTTGGCGCGAGTGGATGGGACACCACGAGTTTAGAAAAACTCGCTTCCATGGTTTGGTGAATTCAACATCTCGGATGTACCCTTTGTTGCATGGAGCGTTCAATCGGGTAGATGGAGCATGAATTCCCAGAGGGTTATGTCCATATGTAGAACACATATATGTTTCAGAAAAGTGAGAAAAAATTCAATCAGGAAGTAGGATCGAGCAAACAATACGAAAAACCGGTCGAAATTAGAACGCATATTTCTGGCTCGGTATTGGGGGAAATTGGCGCCAGAAAACAGAGACTGGCGCTAGATATTAAATGTAGCGCCTGGCGCCAATACTGGCGTCTGGCGCTACGACTAAAATTCTGGCGCCAAGCTCTGGCCCCTGACGTTACTTCCCACATGCCTCAGCAACTTTCTGTGCTCGATAAAATTTTCCAGTTTCGCGCGGTGTTATTTCGGTCCTAGTTGTGAAAGATATTTCTCAAATTTCCTACGTGTAAAATCCTATGTTTTTAACTCATTACGGATGGTCTTTCCAATGAGATCTTTTTTATGCATATGACAATAATGTTAATCAAAATTACGCACATGAAATACTTAGAACTTTTCGAGTGTCATCCACTCATTCTAAATCATTGCCGAAACAAATTCAGGAATTAAAATAGAAATCCTCCCAAGTGGAGTCGCCAAAAACTGTAGGGAATAATTTCAAGCTTTAATCCCACTAGCTTGAACCCCACTGTGATCATACACTAAAGTACGGTGGCGTCCAAAGGGGAAGAAGATAGAGCAAAAGAGTTCCCAACAAGTTTTTAAACCATTTACAGGGTGAAGGTTACATCCTTTAACGATCCAAGAGATTGTCAACCGCATAAGTTCTCGAACCAAATAAGGGTCGGGGATGAAGGTACAAATCCAACCTAAAAAAGATTGAACCTGCCCTAATAATAGGCCTCTACTTTATTCTGATCGTATTCATGTGCGCTTTTTGATTAACATTCAATCAATAGGATTAACCCTAAACCTGTTTAATCTATGTTGGTTGAATTTAATGCACAAACAAATCTATTATTGGCGATCACTTGAATTTATAATCATATTAACCTTAAAAAGATTATTAATATCTTATTAAGCGTGATTACAAGTACAATTTCCCTTTAAACATGCATAAAAGGCGATCAAGCAATAACAATAAATATAATCAAGCAACATAATAAATAATCAACATCATGAATTATAACAATCATAATTATAAATAAAATAATCATCATCAAAATAATAATAATAATAATATTCATAATCATCGTAAATTATAACAATCATAATCATTATCATGTTCATGTTAATATTAGAGCATAATAGAAATAGCAAGATCCTGGGCATGATACTAACAAGATTAATAACAAACCCTAGCATGTCACTAAGCATTAAAAATCAAATCTTTGACCCTAACATGATACTAAAAATCATAAATATTAGGAAGAGAATAAAAGGCATCATAACAATCATATTTAATATTAAAAATACCCTAGACATGATACTAGGAATATTATAACAACAATATAAACATGATTTCTACATCATAACATCAATTAAATCAATTAAAGTACTTACTTTGATGCCTCATATCTCTTTCTAATAACAAAATACACACGTTAGTAACTTCAAGGAAAATAATAATAAAAACAATCAAATTAAATAATTAAAATAGAAATTTGGGACCAAACCCTCAGAAATTAAAACCTTTCACGTCTAGGGCGAAGGCAACTTCTAATATGGCTAGGTGTTTCTAGATCTTGTGAATGCGGAATTTTGTATTCAAAACAAAGTTTAGAAGAAAAGAAAGAAAGAGATGAAAGTTTAAAGAATGCTAATTAAAACTAATTGTAGATGAATGATCGTGAGAATTGGTGAAAATTGGTGAAGATTGATGAATATTGGTGAAAATTGATGAATGAAAACGGAGTTTTCAATACAATATTTATAGAGAAAATTATCCAAAAGGATAAAATAAACAAAACAGAGTCTGACACACAAAAAACAGAGTTGGCGCCAACCCTGGCTAACTGGCGCCAGGCACCAACACTAGCGTCAGGCGTCAGGCCTGGGGTTAGGCGCCAAGCCTAATTTAAACGCGTTTTCGAAAATCAGATAAGTTTGCCGTACTGGAGGATAAAATCATATAATTTCCTCAAAAATGCTATTTGATTTTAATTAAAACTCTTAAAAGTCAAAAAGTCAATTTATCAATGCTAATTGAATTAGGAATGAAAAGAACCTTCTAGAAGATTGTAGAAGACTAAAACCATTCCTAATTGCATTAGGAATGATAAATCATATTAGGCCCTCCCCAAGATCATTGGGCCGCATATAAGGCTCAAACCGGACCCAGTTTAGTAAATTGGCCATAATTTCCTCAATATTCATCGGAATTGGGCTTATAATATATCGTTGGAAAGGTCTTGTCAAGCCCTATCCAACTACACTATTATGGAGCTTGACATGGACCAACCAAACTGGATTGGCTATTTTCTTAAAATAATTTTTCAAAAACAGGGAGAAGAGAAAAGAAAACTTTCCGCAACACTAGACTTTCCACACTTTTGCTTTATTCGATTATGATTCGATGCGAAAGGTACTCATCACTGGGTTTCGTTTTGGGGAGACACAAATGGGTGTCTACAGGTTTAAAGGCACGAAAAGAGAAAAATAAGTTATGGTTTGGGGAAATGGGCTAGGAGTTGGGTTGGTTTATGAAATGTATTGGGATTGAATATGGATTTAAGCACTTCAAGATTAAATACTCAATCCGACCAATAATGGCGGTGAAAGGTTGTTCATCATCGGGTTTGGATTTGGGGAGACATTTTTAGGTGTCTACAAATAGCAAGATCCTAGGCATGATACTAACAAGATTAATAACAAACCCTAGCATGTCACTAAACATTAAAGATCAAAGCCTTAGCCCTAACATGACACTAACATGATATTAGGAAAGAAATAGGATGCATCATAATAATATACATGTTATTAGAAACTTAATTTACCCAAAACATGATACTACGAAGCAATAAAACATTCTTACATGATACTAGGAATCAAAATAGCAATCTAATCATGATTTCTATATCAAAAGATCAATAAAGAAATTAAAGTACTTACTTCGATGCCTCGTACTTCTTTCTAATAACAAAATACACGCGTTAGTAACTTCAAGGGAAATATAAATAAAAGAATTAAATAAAATAATTGAAATAGAGATTAAGGACCAAACCCTAAAAAAATATCAATCTTTTACGTCTAGGGCGAAGGCAACTTCGATCTTGGCTAGGTGTTTCTAAAGCTAATGTACGAGGAATCTTGAGAAAGGAAAGGTTTAGAAAAAGAAAAAAGAGAGAGATAAAGCTTCTACTTTTAGAGAGAGAGAGAGATTGTGAATGTAGATAATTGTTACATAGGAAGATACGACCCCTTTTTATAAGAAAAATAGCACGGGATCAAAGAAAATCATATTCAGAATAAAACTCCTCCCGTCGCAAACGACAAGAGCCAGCGCCTAACGACGAGCTCGTCGCCAGGTGACGAAGGCCAACTAAAGGCGACGAAGGTCAGTGCCTGGCGACGACTCTCTCATCTCGTGCTGGTCCAAAAGTCAACACGCTTTTCCACGCGTTATTAGCTTTAATACCGGTTGCAGGTAATCTTGCGTCCGAGCAGTTTTCAAAGTCAGATGTAATATTTTTATTCCAAATAAAACATTCTTGTAAAATAATAGGCCCTCCTCTAGATCATCGGGCCACCTTTGAAAATCATTGGTCTTAATCTAATTTGATCCATAACTTCCTCACAAGTCATCAGAATTTGGCCTATAATATATAATTTGAAAGCTCTTTTCAAGCCCAATCCAACTACACTATTATTGGACCTGTGTTATGGACCAAAAAAATAGGACCGGCTATATTTTATAAATAAGAGTAAGAAAAGAAATATTTTTAGAAAACAGAAATAGAAATATTTTAATAAAAGCATCCTCATCACTAGACTTCCACACTTTCACTTCGTTCGATAATCAAATGATGCGAAAGGTATTCATCACCGGGTTTTGTTTTGGGGAGAAGTATTTGGGTGTCTACAGAAACCCCCACTTTGACTGATTTTGGAGGAACTTATGTTTCAAAAATAAAAGTCAAAGTAAAGAAAGGGACGAAGAATGATTCAAAACGTTTTACAATCCTAAATAATTCTTGTAACGCCGAACATGCAAAGTAGTGTTAATTAAAATAGATAAGAGAGTTAAGAAACGTGTATCTTGGACCATCGAGCACACGTCTCTGTGGGTAACCAATTTGTTGCTGCATATGTTGTTGTGACAACCTTCCACATGCTAGGGAACGCCATCTTGCTGTTTTGATTTCGTGGTTGCCGCTGTTGATGTTCACTTGTCTCTGAACAATGGAGCTTTTTGTTATGTCCACGCGTCTCTTAACAAAGAGCTTCTTTTTTTGTTTGAAGATCTTCCTCAAGCTAGGGAATACCACCTGAAAACTGCTACGCCCGTAACTGCCTCCAATTTTCGCTGTGATAGTTTTCCGCAAGCCAGAGAACATTATCGAAGATTGTTTTGCCAGAAACAATCTTCTACGCGTTAGAAACAATCTTTTACCATCTTCCGCAATCCAGAGTATACGATCAAAGATTGCTTCACCCGAAGTCATCCTTAGTTGTTGCGATAATATTCCGAAGAAAATTATCAAAGATCAACGCCCCTCAATCTTTAAAGCTCCCTTGGTTTTTGTCGATGCTTTGAAAGATGACAATCCTTTCTTCTTTAGGAATAATTGTCAACACAACTCTTGAATAATGTAGACAATCTAATTTAGGGAAAATTGTCAATGCTACGTAACAATCCGTCCTCAGAAATGTTGCCAAAATAAAGCGACAATCCGTATCTCGGAAATTTTGCCAAAATCCATTTTTGGGAAAAGTTTCCAATGCTTCGTAACAATCTATCATAGAACCTTGCTTCGATCGACAACCCACATATTGGAACATAATTCTTGAAAGCAATCCACCTTGGAAATTTGCCAATGCTATGCGACAATCCTTTTAGGAAAATGTTGCCACAATTGACAATCCGTGTCTTGGAACTTTTGCAAAAAGAGTCGATCGACAATCCATTTTGGGAAAATTTTCCACTTACTGAAATGAATGATAATCCACGTTAAGGAACCTTTGCCGAAATATTAAGATGAATAGAGACCTGCGACAATCCTTTGGGAAATTTTTCCATAGGGAACTATGTGTTTGACAATCTAATCTTGGAAAACATGCCAGCGATGACAATCTGAATTTAAAAAAAATTGCCAAACAGAGCAGGAGCATGAAAATCCACGCTTAGAAACTTTGCCAAAGATGACAATCCAATCTTGGAAAAATTGTCGTTTAAGAAGAATGCGCGACAATCCATATTTGGAAATATTGTCAGTTGGGGATGATAATCTAATCATGGAAAAATTGTTATATAAGTGTTTTCTTTTGAACTGATGCCTTGGTGCTTGTAATCAGCCAATCCTTAGGCTATTAAGCTAAGTGAGATGATTATAGTCAGGTCAATCACTTATTGCGATTGCAATCGAGCCGACTACTAATCTTATCAATTTGCTTATAGGGGCTAACTGGCGTACCAAGGAACCTAAAATTGTTGTATGAGCTGCATAATCCAATATGGGGCCATGAATCTCATCGCTGCTCCGACGCACGCTGGAAACTGTTGTCGCCGCGTCCTTGCTCTGATGCCAAGCGACATATTTTGTTGTCAGGCAACAGCCTTGTCATCTAATGCTGGAGTCAAGTTTTTATTCGCGATTTTTAAAAAAAAATAATTAGGTAATGTTCTTGCTCGCTGGAATGTACCTGCATTTACATTTTGGACTATATGACTTTGCTCATGTAATTAGGGTTGACCTAAGATTTAGTGTTGCTTGACTTATTGACTTGACATGACTCAAGGTATAAACTTAACTTTATGATGACTCACTACGTGTGACTCGTGTGTGCATAGTGCTGACTCATGACTTAATATGTACAGGACTTGAAATGCAGAAAAACAAAAATTTCCGTCATTTTTGTGGAGGGTACCGACTTTCTCCCGAAAAAGAAAGACGCAAAAAAAGAAAGAAGCGAAGTTTTTGAAGGTGCATGTTGAATGAGCTTAATACGTTAACGTTGTCTCTCAAAGTAAAAGGATTGTAACATCTTAGACTATCCTAGTTGACTTGATAATGAAAGTATTTAGGTAACTTAGGCGCGGAGGCTAAGTACTTCATACTTTGTAATGCAATGATGATTGATGTCGATATGACAAGGCATGCTTCAGCATTGTGTTAATATGTCATGACAATGAGTTCCTAAGGGAAGTATATTTGGTCATGTATCTGTGATGTGTGTGATAGTGACACTAAACTTAGGCCACCAGGGTTAAGTGTGTGGAAAAATTTATTGAAAAGAGTCAAATGGTGGTGACTCTTTAGGTTAGGTAAGCTAATAATGTAAGGATCAATCCCCCAAGTCTAGCTCTAAATGAATAGGGATGAGCATTGGAGATCCTTTGATATGATCATGAAGTGAGTGAGTGAATGTGAATATGAATGCATGTTTATTACGGCCGCACCCCTTTGTGAGGTTGCCTACGTATCTGACAGGGTAAAGTCGTATTCCCTAATCAAAAGTAATACCTAAATCCTCTAACTAATGTAGATAGGGAAGTAGAGTCGAACTCCACAAGGAAACAAGTCTTTTTACTCCTAATTATTTATTATAATCAAAATTATCTAAGTAACCAATATTTTTGGGAATAAATTCTATACTACGAAGAATAAGTTTAGGGAGAAAAGAAACAATAATAAGGAAGCCTAGGGTCACACGTTCACCAATAATTAATATTCCGGGATAAAATGAAGTAATTAATAATTAACATTGCACAAATAACATGATTAACACGCTCTCGCAATTTATTAATCAACATAGATCTAACAGGCTCTCGCAATTTACTAGATCTAAGTTCCTATTGAAAATAGCCTTTAATATTAAATTAACATCTACTCGATTCATCAATTCAATATTGCTAAACATTCACAACAAATTACATCTGCTCGATTTATAATCTAATTGCAAAGAATTAAAACAATTCAATAAGAAATTATCACGTAATATCAATAATCAATAATAATAAATTATCCCTTGATATTAATTATGGATCCCCATAAACCCTAGAATGAAACTACTAACACATAATCATAACTAAACTAATCAAATAAATAAAATAAAACATAATCAAAGAAGCAAGTAAAATAGCTGAAATTAAAAGAGAAGAAATTGTTACTAAAAGAAAACTAGATTAGTGGAAGTAATTAAGAACAAAAGTTGAGAGAGAGTTTAAGAGAGAGAAATATCCTAAGTAGAGAGAGAAAGTCTAAAAAAGAAAGTAGTAAAAAATTACGTGCAAATCTCGTACTTAATCATTCCCTAAAACAAAAATTTTAACTATCTAATCAGGTCTTGAGAAAACATGCGCCCGATCAGGCGAAGGGCCGCCTGATCGGGCCTGCCTTTTTCTTCACGATCCATCTAGGCAGCCTTCTTGCTGGTGCTCTATATGCGCGCCCGCCCGATCAGGCGCAAGCTTGCCCGATCAGGCCCGGTCTTCTTCTTCGAGTCTCGGATGTCGATTGGGCTCAATTCCTTGGCCCAATCTAAGTTTCCTCATCGGGTCTTGATTAAACAATCCAATAACCTCGTTGTCTCATACCGAGCCCTTAATCATCGTCTCTCACCGATCCTGGGCTTCAAAAGTGGTCGTGTCCTTCTAGCTTCCGTAGTTGATCCATAAAACCCGGGAAAATGCTTCAAGAGTGCAATTTCTTGTAAAATACAACTAAAACTACGAAAAAACTAGATAATGAAAATTATTAATAATTACTACTAATTATGACCAAGGGACGGGGGTAAATTACTAATAAAATGGACATATCAAACTTCCCCAAGCCAAACCTTTGCTTATCCCTAAGCAAAGAGCTCATCAATGAACATATTAAACACGCTTCACCCCAATAATCAAATCTAGCACAAACGATTCAAGGCAAATCTAATGAACATACTTCAACATCAAGCAATCTTATTCATCTAATCACCCTTCCTCCCCAACATTGTCAAATAGAGCAAACCACAAGAGCATATAGAATTTAAGACTAGTGCTCACACACTCAACTCTCATTTATGTGACGAGTAAAAGATGTACTCGATCACTCTCCAACCAACCCCTTTAATTGTGAACAATGCCCACCCATCTCACACTCTCGTGTGTTTAAAACAATGAACGCTCAACCTACTAGTCGACTCGAAATATGTCAAGTCATAACTTGCATTGATAAACAACACTTTCACATTTACACAACTTCTATGCACAAGGTCGGAAGGTCTTTAAAGCTTTTAATGTAAGGTTAAGGTAAAGGGTTGGGAATATTTGGGAAAATGTGAGAGAAAAGCTATGCATTAAGGGAGCCAAATCCTAATAAACCCATGATCAAAACAAATGATAATCATACATCTCCATCGACATAACCAACTCCAACAAAAACCACCAAATACAACTCCAAACAATATAAACAATCCCATTACTTACAAAATTCACTCATAAAAATATATGATAATGTAGAACTTGAGTGAAAAACAAACTTAGAACTCATTCTCTTTTTTTTCTTTCTTTTCAAACTTGAATTTTTTTCTTTTGTTTTACTTGAACAACCTTCAAATAAAACACTTGAGCATTAAATTTTTTTCTTTTTTCTCTTTTTTTTTTTTCTTTTAACTCATATTGGAAATTTCAACTTTGAAACACAACACATCAATATTTTCCAATCAAAATTCAAAGAACAATCACTCTTATTTTATTCCCACATTGTGCAAATAATGTGCAGACCACAACTCCCTCATCTCACTAACTAATAGCTCCCCCAAGCCAAGCTTGGGACTAGTTACCAATGGGGCTCATATAGGCTAATGTTGCTAAATAAACAATAAAAGGGCACAAGCAACAACATGGGTAACAAGAAGGGAACAAATGTATCTAAATACTCTGAAGGATACCTAAAAGAATGAACGCCTTCGTCCTCCTCATGTGCATAATAATAAGTCATGAAACACTACTCATAGTTGCAAATCAATACTTAAATTCATTGACATACCAGGAATTAGGGAACTATCACACATTTCCTAACCAAATCAACTAGTCAAGCACTATATTCACAAATAGTTGGAAAAATTGACGCATGTTTAGGAATCCAAACAATTAAACTTCAAATCATGACCAACAAATCCACAATGCTCATTATCAATAACCAAGAATCAAAACAAATTTTCTCAAGTAAGGGCCACAGGGAAGCATGATTTACAATTCATTGGAACATATTTTTTTTATTTTTTTATTTTTTTAATTTTGTTGTACTTTTCATATATAAGAAAGCAATAAAAAACTACACTAGGAAAGCAATAAAAACTATACTAGAAAGCTAATAAAAAGAGAAAAGGAAGAGAATTACCAAGCAAAAGATCACCCCCCAAGCCAAATCAAGCAATGCCCTCATTGACTTGGGAGTGTACCCTACTCCTCATCCTCATCCATCTTCGAATAGCCACCTCCATGGCTATAACCGGATCCTCCATGGCTCGAACCACCACCTCCATAACCAGAACCACCTACAAAGTAGTTAGGGTCCACACTCCCCCCAAGCCAACCAAAAGGTACATTGGTCCCATACCCATGGACCGATGAGTAGTCCACATAGGTACCATAGGCACTTGGGTCCGTGTATCCGCCTTGCGGATATTGGAACCAATCGGGAAAAAGTGAATCAGGGGGAATAGCCCCCCGACGGGCATAATCATCATACATGGGGTACAAACCCCTCCCGAGGTTCCTCTCCACATACCCCACCCGTCTATCTAGAGACCCAACTCTAGTGTCCAAGTCCCTAACCATACCCTCAACTCTCCCTTGCCCCATCTCAATCCTATCCAATTGGCTCCTAAAATCCAAAAAGTCATAAGGGGCGTTGGGGTAAATGTTGTAGTTGGTTGAGGAAGTGGGAATATCATATGTAAAGCGTGGAGGTGGTGGGTAGTGTGGTGAATGGTGATGAGGGGAGTGGTCTATGGGAGATTGGTGGGGTTGAGGTGAAGGGTGAGATGGTTGAACCTCTCCTTGACCGTTAATCTCAAAAGTATAAGATGGCTTCCCCTTCTCAAATTTGGTCAATGTGGGGTTGGGCAAAGTCAAAGCATTGTCCCTTCTACCCGATTCCCTTTGAATCACCCACCAAGTTTTACCTCCCATAACATTAATCCAATTAAGGCCACCTAAATAGGGTAGGTCCATAATAGTTGGGCTGGCTACCTTACTGTTGTTGTTAGGGACAAAGTTAAGGTGTTTGACCACTATGTCAGTTACTAGGCCACCAAAATAAATGGGTACCCTAGACCTACCCGCCTCGGCAACATTGGCCACCCTTTGGAAGTGGTTGGCCATCTTGTGGACTATGTTGAGCTTATCACTCCTAGGTATCATATATGACCCTAACAATTCTAGCTCATCTCGCCTAACATTGGCGGGTTCATGCCTTCCAAAGATGGTAAGGCCAACAAACCGTTGCCAAAACTTTGGCACGAGATGTTGTATCCAAGTGCCCTTCGCATGTTGGAGGTTCAAATTAGCATCCCCCGTAAGGGATTGATAGACAACGACAATGTTGTCTTGAGGAGGTTCAATTGGCCTATCCGATTTTAACTCAAATAATTTGCCAAATTCTTTCAAAGACAATCTAACATCATTATTAAGTAATCTAAATTGAACATGAGAAATTAAAGCATTAGATTTTATGACATTAAAACTAGAGATGAATTCCAAGGTTAAGTAATCATAAGTATCATAATGCATGTTAAACAAACCACTCATGCCAATTCCCTTAAACAACTTTTCTACGGGTTTGTCAATTCCTAATTTAATAAGGGTGGGGTGATGAACAAAACGCGTAGGAATTACCTGCCTCGACGTGAGATCAATCATCCTTTGCTTTTGCTCTTGGGTGCTGATGACCACCCTCTCCCATCCCGGAACTTGCAATTCCGGGTCAATTCTAGGCTCTTGTTGCCTTGAGCTTTCCCCCCTTACAGTCCTTGATCTCTTGAGAGCCATTTTTAATGAGAAAAGGTAGGAATGGGAGACTTTCTCTCTCTTAGGATTTTGAGAAAATTTAGAGAAAGTGGTAGAAATTAGGTGTAGATTGTAGAGAAAGATGAAAGGATCAAGAATATGAAAAAAAAATTTGAGTTTTGATTGAAGAATAGGAGGAGATCTTGAAAATAAGGGAGTTTGAAGGTGTAGAAATGGAGGTTTTAGAGAGAGAAAGTAGTAATGAAGAAGATGAAAGAAGAAGAAACTGAGGAAAGAAAGAAAGGAAAGAATTAAAAGGGTCGGCCTAAAATAGGCGCGCCCGATCGGGCGAATTTTCTGAATTCTAGAATTATGGTTGTGCGCCCGATCAGGCGAGCTCCTCCCGATCGGGCGAGCTCCGCCCGATTGGGCGCGAATACGAACGAAAATTTCGCCCTTTCACTCGCCCGGTCGGGCGAGCTTCGCCCGACATTTCTTTTCCTTCACTCGATTTGCGCCCGATCAGGAGAAATAAGCTTGGATTTTTAACTTCACTTGCGCGCCCGATCAGGCAGCCTCGCCCGATCGGGCGAATTTAGCTCCAATTTCCAACCCCATATGCGCGCCCGATCGGGCAGCCTCGCCCGATCGGGCAAAATAAGAGCTGAAATTTGTCCTTGCTTGATCGCCCGATCGGGCGAGCTCCGCCCGATCGGGCCCGTGCCCAGTCGGATTTCCTTAGCTTTTCTTCGATTTCTTTTCGTCTTCAATTTTTTCTAAGTCTCTTTACCTCTCAAAGCTATACGTGTACAAAAACACTTATAAATGGTAAAATTTCACTCTCCTCGCCTCTCTAAAATCAAAATAAAAATAAAGAAAAAGGAAAACTAGTCTAGAAAGCAAGAAATACGGGTTGCCTCCCGCAAAGCGCTGGTTTAGCTAGGTCCCGTACGATCCTCTTACCACCTTGATGCTGAGGTTGGAAGTGGAGTTAGAACGGTTTCCTCCACATCTTTACTAGTAGCGCCCTCATGATACACTTTCAATCATTGGCCATCCTAAACTCTTCACCCTTGTCATTGATCAACACTACCGAGCCAAATTTGTTCACCCTTGTGACAATGAAGGGACCGGACCACCTAGACTTCAACTTTCCTGGGAAAATCTTTAATCTAGAATTGAAGAGAAGAACCTTATAACCCAGTGCAAACTCTATTGGTAAGATCCTCTTGTCATGCCACTTCTTGGTCTTCTCCTTGTAGATTCGTGCACTATCATATGCCGACAATCTAAACTCATCTAACTCATTGAGTTGGAGGAGTCTTCTCTTACCCGCGACCTTAGATTTCATGTTAAGCTCCTTGATCGCCCAAAAAGCTTTGTACTCCAACTCCACGGGAAGATGACATGCCTTACCATAGACTAATATATAAGGCGAAGTACCGATTGGTGTCTTGAATGCCGTTCGGTATGCCCAAAGTGTGTCATCAAGCTTCGTACTCCAATCTTTCCTAGACTTGGCTACTACCTTTTCTAGGATCGCCTTGATTTCCCTATTAGAGACCTTAACTTGACCGCTAGTTTGAGGGTAGTAACGAAGCCCGGTTTTGTGATGTACACCATACTTCTTAAGGAGGTTATCCAATTGTCTTTCATGGAAGTGAGTACCTCCATCACTAATAATAGCCTGTGGAACACCAAACCTCGGAAATATGGTCTTCTTGAACAGCTTGATGACTACCTTGGCATCGTTTATTGATGAAGCTATGGCCTCGACCCACTTAGACACATAATCGACGGCTACGAGTATGTAGCAATTCCCATTGGAAGATGGGAACGGCTCCATATAATCAATACCCCAAACATCAAATATTTCTATTTCAAGAATCCCGGTTTGGGGCATCTTATGCCTCCGCGAAATGTTGCCAGTCCTCTGGCAAGAGTAACAATCCTGCACAAAAGTGTTAGCATCCTTAAATATAGTAGGCCAATAGAAGCATGACTCATTAATCTTAGCCATCGTTTTAGTGGGGCCGTGATGTCTTCCATAAGGTGAGGTATGACAAGCGGTAAGAACTCCATGAGCTTCCCATTCGGGAACACACCTGCAAAATAATCCATCTGCACACTCACGAAACCAAAAAGGCTCATCCCAAAAATAATGTTGAACATCATAAAGTTATTTCTTTTTTTGTTGGTAGGACAAGTCAAGAGGTAGAGTACCACCCACTAAATAATTAGCAAAATCCGCATACCATGGGTGTTGCTCTACAACTGCATAAAGGTTGTCATCAGGGAAAGAATCATCTATAGGTAGAGAATCCTTACCATCATCATACCTGATACGTGACAAGTGGTTTGCCACTACGTTCTCTGCTCCCTTTTTATCTTTAATTTCTATGTTGAAGTCTTGAAGCAAAAGAACCCATCGGAGTAGCCTTGGCTTTGATTCCGCCTTAGCTATCAAGTACTTCAATGCTGCATGGTCAGTAAAAACAATAACTTTAGAACCAACAAGATATGATCTAATTTTTTCTAAAGCATAGATAACATCAAGAAACTCCTTTTCCGTAGTGTAATAGTTGACTTGGGCTTCATCCAAAGTTTTTCTAGCATAATAAATAGCATGCAAAACCTTGTTCTTTCTTTGTCCGAGCACGACTCCTAGCGCAAAGTCACTTGCATCACACATGATCTCGAAAGGAAGGTTCCAATCGGGAGCACATATGATGGGTGCCGATATCAAAGCCTGCTTAATCCTGTTGAAAGCCTCAAGACACTCGTTAGTAAAAATAAAAGGGGCATCCTTGAGCAAAAGCTGAGTCAGTGGTTTAGGAATTTTAGAAAAATCTTTGATATAGCGGCGATAAAACCCCGCATGACCCAAGAAACTTCTAACTCCCTTAACATTAACTGGGGGAGGTAATTGCTCAATCACTGATATCTTAGCTTTGTCTACTTGTATGCCCTTATCAGATATAATGTGACCTAGGACTACTCCCTCTGTCACCATGAAGTGACATTTTTCCCAATTAAGAACTAAGTTGCACTCTTCACATCTTTTCAAAATTTTAGCAAGATTAATTAAGCATGAATCAAATGAAGAACCATATATGCTAAAATCATCCATAAGGACCTCCATAATAAACTCTATGAAATCAGAAAAAATGCTCATCATACAACGTTGAAAGGTAGCGGGTGCATTACATAAGCCAAAGGGTATTCTACGGTATGCAAAAGTGCCAAAAGGGCATGTAAAAGTAGTCTTTTCTTGATCTTTAGGGTAAATCGCAATTTGGAAAAATCCCGAATACCCATCCAAATAGGAAAAGAATTTATGATTGGCTAACCTCTCAAGCATTTGATCTATAAAGGGAAGAGAGAAATGGTCCTTTTTAGTGGCGATATTTAATATACGATAATCAATGCACATACGCCACCCTGTTACAGTTCTAGAGGGAATTAATTCATTTTTCTCATGGGTTATCACAGTCATCCCACCCTTTTTTGGCACTACCTGCGCAAGTTACCCATTTAAAGTCAGAAATAGGATAGATAATACCTGCATCAAGTAATTTCATAACCTCTTTCTTGAGTACTTCCTGTATGTTGGGATTTAATCTTCGCTTGGGTTGAATGCAGGGCTTATAATTGTCCTCTAGATGTATCATGTGCATACAAAAGACATGGCTGATACCCTTGAGATCATTAATACTCTACCCAATAGCTTTCTTATGGGTTTTGAGAACCCCTAGAAGTTGGGAAGTTTGTAGGTCAGTAAGTGCACTACTGATGATCACGGGGTGTAGTTCCTGTTCATCCAGAAAAATTTATTTTAAATGAGAAGTGAGAGGTTTTAGCTCAGGTTTCTTGACCTCTGCAGGTTTTGATTCCTGAACTAAATTTACTACTTTCATTGTTTCCTTGGGGCTTAACTCTTTTAAGGAAAGAGCCTTTTCAATATCTTGTACCTCATTACCTCAAACGCTGGCATTGTCTCTAGATAAATTCCCTCAGAGAACTTCCTCTAGGGGATCCTTCGCAAGAACCTGTGGGAAGCTATCATCACAAATATCATCCATTATATCAATTACATCAATATTGCAACAATTCTCCTCTAGCATAGGCCCTTTCAAAACCTTCCCTAAATTAAAAGTAACATTGTTGTCACCTACAGAAAGGGTTAGTTTACCATTTTTAACATCAATAATCGCTCCTGTAGTATGGAGAAAAGGCCTACCTAATATAATGGTATTTGTGTATCCTCTGCCATGTCAAAAACAACAAAATCAACAGGAATAAAAAATTTACCAACTCTGACAGGGACGTCCTCTAAAATACCTAAGGGGTATTTTACCGAACGATCTGCCATTTGCAAAGTTATATTAGTAACTTTTAATTCTCCCATATTAAGTTTAGCGCAGACAGACGATGGCATGACACTGACGCTAGCACCCAAATCACACAAAGCTTTATCAATAAAAAAATTCCCTATATGGCAGGGGATAGAAAAACTACCGGGATCCTTTAATTTAGGAGGGGATTTGTTTTGCAATAAGGCGCTACACTCCTCTGTGAAAGCTACAGTTTCTACTTCATTGAAGGCCCTTTTCCTAGTAATAATGTCTTTCATAAATTTAGCATAAGCAGGAACTTGAGTGATTAAGTCAGTAAAAGGAACTGTTACCTTCAGGTTTTTCACAACCTCTAAAAACTTACCAAATTATTTATCAAGCTTACTCTTCATATGTCTATTAGGGAATGGAAGCTTGATAATTGGGCTCTGCACATCTCCTCCCTTATCCTGCGATTTACCCTGCACAAAAACATTAGTAGGGTTAGTATCTATTTGTAGCCATGTAGGGCTAACAGGATTAGCGTTTGGTATAGAGGAATCTAGATCAGGAACTGGTCTATCTTCCTTTGTCATAGGAGGTCCATCATAATGTGAACCACTCCTTAGAGTGATTGCATTGGCATGATCTGTAGGATGGATAGGTTGTGATGGTAGAGCTCCATGCTGACGGGATTGTAGGGTGGATGAAAGTTGTGCAATTTGATTGTCCATGATTTTATTATGGGCTAGGGTAAAATCAATTTGCGCATCCCTACTCTCTATATGCTTTTGCATATTGGTAAGCATTGCTCTAATTTCTGTTATGGCAGGGTCGGAAGATGATGAGGGTGATGCTTGGCTTTTCTGGCCGGAATTAGGATGATAATATTTTTGATGTGGTGGGGTTTTCTATTATGATTGCTGTAGAGGTGGAGGGTTTTGTACATTGGTGCTCCGGTATGAAAGACATGGATGATTTGTATAACCAGCATTGTAAGAATTGGAATAGGGGTTATTCTGCATATAGGTTTGAAAGGCATTAACTTGTTCCATAGAGCTCCTACAATCTTGCTCCCAATGACCTACAATTCCACAATTTTCACAAAAAGCTTCATTGTTAGCAACGGAAGAAACATTAGCTACAGAGTTAAGAGAAACAGTAATATTATCTTATTTTTGACAAATAGACGTTAATTGAGCTTGCAAAAAGGATACGGAATCGACATTATGTTTTCCTTTATTTGCAAACCCTCTCGGATTCCCATATTGGGAATTGTGTATTGCCATGTCTTCGATAACCTGTCCTGCATCGTCCACATTTAAGTTCATGAACCTCCTACTAGGTGCAGAATCTAGCACTGATCTAGAAGAATTTCCAAGTCCATTATAGAATGCTTGGATCAATTGCCATTGTGCTAGATTGTGGTGGGGGCACTCTCTCTGTAGATCCTTGAACCTCTCCCAAGCCTCATATAACGTTTCGTCAGCCTCTTGAGCGAAGTTCTGAATAGCACAGCTTAGCACCACTTTTCTCTCTGCAGGATAGTATTTATTACAGAAATTCAAAGCAAGAGTTTCCCAGTCACTAATACCAAGTGCAGTTCTATTCAAACCATTAAACCATAATTTAGCTTTGCCACATAATGAAAAAGGAAAAAGAATCTCCCTGATTTGGTCTTGCGTGACCCCGGCTTGTCTAATGGTGTTACAATATTGGCAGAAATCTGCAATGTGAAGATTAGGATCTTCACCCTTAGCTCCACTGAATTGCTTCCTCTCTATCATAGTGATAAATTGGGGCTTGATTTCAAACTGAACTCCATGTAGTGCTGGAGTGGGAGTAAGGTGCCGGAAATCTGTGAGCATCGGTTGCGTGTAGTCACTAAGTTTCTTCTGGGCCGTCATCTCTAATTCCGAATCTGAAGGAATATCTGTGTCACTAGAATTAAAGGGAGGATCTCTTTGACTGTAGCCTCCTCTGAACCCGCCAGAATTTGTCTATAGATTTTTCGTTGCCTATGAAAAGAGCGCTCGATCTCAGGATCGAATAAGATGTAACATGATCTGGAACACCTGGGCATAAACAAGGAACTAAAAGAAAAATATGAGAATTGCCTCAAAGAACTAACGTTCTCTAAGACAAAAGGGGATAATCTAGACTACAAAAAAAATAATCAGAAAACAAAAATAAAATCGTTTCCCCGGCAACGGCGCCAAATTTTGACAGGGTAAAGTCGTATCCCCTAATAAAAAGTAATACCTAAATCCTCTAACTAATGTAGATAGGGAAGTAGGGTCGAACTCCACACGGAAACAAGTCTTTTTACTCCTAATTATTTATTATAATCTAAATTATCTAAGTAACCAATATTTTTGGGAATAAATTCTATACTACGAAGAATAAGTTTGGGGAGAAAAGAAACAATAATAAGGAAGCCTAGGGTCACAGGTTCACCAATAATTAATATTTCGGGAAAAAATGAAGTAATTAATAAATAACATTGCACAAATAACATGATTAACAGGCTCTCGCAATTTACTAGATCTGAGTTCCTATTGAAAATAGCCTTTAATATTAAATTAACATCTGCTTGATTCATCAATTCAATATTGTTAAACATTCACAATCAAATAACATCTGCTCGATTCATAATCTAATTGCAAAGAATTAAAACAATTCAATAAGAAATTATCACGCAATATCAATAATCAATAATAACAAATTATCCCTTCATAATAATTATGGATCCCCATAAACCCTAGAGTGAAACTACTCACACATAATCATAACTAAAATATTCAAATAAATAAAATAGAACATTATCAAAGAAGCAAGTAAAATAGCTGAAATTAAAAGAGAAGAAATTGTTACCAAAAGAAAACTGGATTAATGGAAGTAATTAAGAACAAAAGTTGAGAGAGAAATATCCCAAGTAGAGAGAGAAAGTCTAAAAAAGAAGGTAATAAAAAATTACGTACAAATCTCGTATTTAAACATTCCCTAAAACAAAAATTAAAACTAATTAATCAGGTTTTGAGAAAACACGCGCCCGATCGGGCGAAGGTCCGCCCGATCGGGCCCGCCTTTTTCTTCACGATCCATCTGGGCAGCCGCTCCCGATCGAGCTAATGCTCACCCGATCGGGCGCGCCTTCTTGCTGGTGCTCTTTTATGCGCGCCCGCCCGATCGGGCGCAAGCTTGCCTGATCTGCTCGGTCTTCTTCTTAGAGGCTCGGATGTCGATTGGGCTCAATTCCTCGGCCCAATCTAAGTTTCCTAATCGGGTCTTGATTAAACGATCCAATAACCTCGGTGTCTCATACCGAACCCTTAATCATCGGCTCTCACCGATCCTGGGCTTCAAAAGTGTTCGTGTCCTTCTAGCTTCAGTAGTTAATCCATAAAACCCGGGAAAATGCTTCAAGGGTGCAATTTCCTGTAAAATACAACTAAAACTACGAAAACACTAGAAAATGCAAATTAGTAATAAAAGTGGCTCGAAAGAGTCAAAAACACTACTAATTATGACCAAGGGATGGGGGTAAATTACTATATAAAATGGACATATCAGTATCCGTTAGGATTGAGGCTGAACGTAGCTCTAGCCGAACCTCGCACAAGTGTGTGTATATCTCAAAGAGGTCTTTTAAGGGTTTTAACGTGGTTAGGATAAGGGTTATAGAAGAAATTGATAAAGGCTCTAGACCCTAGATAAGCCCCCAATTAGGTGGGCAACCTTGCATTTGAATCCTTGTAATTTTATGCTTGAGTTTTTCTCACTTTTAAACTCTCTTTTATTTACATTTTGCTCTTTTTTTTTTTTTTTTTTTTTGCTTTTGCATTTTTTTTAACTTGAACCTTTTTTGATAAGTGTGGGTGTAGACACCCAAATGTGTCTCCCCAAAACCAAATCCAGTGATGAATACCTTTCATGTCATTGATTATCGAACAAAGAAAAAGTGTGAAAAGTCTAGTGATGCGGTTGTTTTTATTAAAATATCTCTTCTTTCTATATTTGAAAATATTTCTTTTTACCCTATTTATGAAAAATGTGTATTCCAGTTTAGTTTAGTCCATTATATGGGTCCAATAATGGTGTAGTTGGATGGGGATTGAAAAGACCTTTCCAACGATATATTATAAGCCCAATTCCGATAAATAATGAGTAAGTTATGGCCAAAATACTAAACTGGGCCCAAACCGGATTTTACCTACGACCCAATGATCATGTGGAGGGTCAAAAGGTTTAATCCTATTCCTAAACTTATTAGGATTAATTAGAAGCTTCTATAAGTTTCTATAAGATCTTAATTATCCTTTTTGAAAAGATAAGATTAAAGAATTTGAGTTAAATAAAAACTTTCCTTTTATAAAAACTTTCCTTTTTTTTAATCCTAATTCTATTCTAATTTAAAGAAGTTTAAAGACAGTTAGATATAATTTTTGTGACGCATAATCTTTATCCAAATCTTATATGGTTGGATATATCTTTAAATTATCTTTCCAATGATATATTATAATATTATTTCCGAGCTATAACGAAAAAGATATCAATGGAATATAAAACTCTATCTAGAACTGACACCGTCCTACTATTTCGGCCATATCTTTTTATCTACAGCTTTCAAACGACATATTATATGTCTTATTTGGACTTCTGGATCAAAAAATATGATAAAATCAAAATCCACAAAAACTGTTGTCCATCGAGTTTTATTTCGATTCAAATTCGGATTCTTTTCTTATTCTTTGACCCTCTTTTTTCTTTATAAATAGAGGTCATATCTTTCCGTTTTCAATCATCAACTCTCATCAAGAATTTCTTGATTCTATCTCCCTCTTTCTAGCCTAGACTTTTACAAACACAATTCCTCACACCTTAGCACTAGACACACCTAGCCAAGTTCGAAGTTGCCTTCGCCCTAGACGTGAAAGGTTTGATATTTCTGAGGGTTTGGTCTCAAATCTTTATTGCAATTATTTAATTTAATTATTTTAATTTTGCATTTTCCTTGAAGTTAATAACGTGTGTATCTTGTTATTAGAAAGAGATACGAGGCATCAAAGTAAGTACTTTAATTGTTTAATTGATATTATGATATATAAATCATGTTTAGATTATTATTTTTATTCTTAGTATCATGTTAGGATGTTTATTACTTCCTAGTATCATGTTTAGGGTTAACAACTAAAAAGTTCTAATATCAAGTATGCTTATTATGATGCTTCCTATTTTCTTTCCTAATGGCATGTTAGTATCATGTTAGGGCTAAAGCTTTGATTTTTATTGTTTAGTGACATGCTAGGGTTTGTTATTAATCTTGTTAGTATCATGCCTAGGATCTTGCTATTAATATTATGCTTTATTTTTAACATGATTATTTTGATTATTATTATTATTATTATTATGATAATTATTATAATTATAATTATTATTTTGAATATTATTATTATTTTGCTTGACATAATTATTGTTATTGCTTGATCACGCCTTTTATAAATGTTTAAAGGGAATTGGTACTTGTAATCATGCTTAATAAGATAATTAATAATCTTGTTTAGGGTTAATTTGATTATAATTCAAGTGATCGCCAACAATAGATTTATTTGTGCATTAATATTCAACTAACATAGATTAAACAGGTTTAGGGTTGACCTATTGATTGCATTTAGTCAGAAAATGCACATGTGTAGGGAATATTTCAAGCATTACCCTAGCTTAAACCCCACTGTGATCATACACTAAAGTACGGTGGTGTCCAAAGGGAAGGAAGCTAGAGCAAAAGAGTCGCCAACAAGTTTTAGGAACTTGTAAACCATTCAAAGGGTGAAGGTTACACCCCTTAACAATCCAGGAGATCGTCAACTTCAATAGGTTTAGAACCATGACTGGTAGTTCGGGGATGAAAGTACAAATCCAACCTAAAAGAGATTGAACTTGCCCTAATAATAGGCCTCTACTTTATTCTTATCGTATTCATGTGCGCTTTTTGACTAACATGCAATCAATAGGTTTACCCCTAAACCTGTTTATCTATGTTGGTTAAATATTAAAGCACAAATAAAACTATTATTGGCGATCACTTGAATTATAATCATATTAACCCTAAACAAGATTATTAATTATCTTATTAAGCGTGATTACAAGTACCAATTCCCTTTAAACATGCATAAAAGGCGTGATCAACCAATAACAATAAATATCAAGCAACATAATAATCATCTTAACAATAATCATAAAAATAATCATGATCATAATAATCATAATAATAATCGAGACAATAATCATCATAATAATAATCAAAACTATAATCATCATAATAATAATTATAATAATCATAATCATAATAATTAAAATAATCATGTTAAAGCATAATAATACCAAGATCCTAGGCATGATACTAACAAGATTAATAACAACCCCTAGCATGTCACTAAATATATAAAAATCAAATTTTTAAACCTAAAATGATACTAACATGAATATTAGGAAAGAAAATAGGAAGCATCGTAGAAATCATAATTGATATAAGCAAACCACCTTAAACATCATACTAAAGAAATCCTCCAAACATGATATTAGGAACATCCTAAATATGATACTAGGAATCAATAATATATCCTAACATGATACTAGGAATCAAAATAACAATCTAAACATGAATTCTATATCATAATTAAAATCAATAAATCAATTAAAGCACTTACTTGGATGCCTCGTATCTCTTTCTAATAAACAAAATACACACGTTAGTAACTTCAAGGAAAATAATAAACAAATAATTAAATCAAATAATTGAAAGAGAGATTTGGGATCAAACCCTCAGAAATGAAAACCTTTCACGTCTAGGGCAAATGCAACTTCAAACTTGGCTAGGTGCTTCTAGATCTTGTGAATGCGGAATTTTGTATGCAAAAGGGTTGGTTTAGAAAAAAGAGAGAACAAGCTTTAGCTTAGAGAGAGAAGAAAATTAGAAAACTAGAGAGTTGATGGAAATTGATTATTGAAAGTAGAATTTTAAGAGGCTATTTATAGAGAAAATCAGTCAGATGGATAAAAAAACGAATTAGAGTTTCAACGAGAATGAAACACAATTAGCGCCAGGCGCTGAAGGTTAGCGCCTTGCACCAAGCGTTAGCCATAGGCGCTAATGCTTGTCGTCATGCGCTAATAATCAATTTCACGCATATTTTTGTTTTTATCATATCTTTCTATCTGGAAGTACAAATAAGACATATAATATGTAGTTGGAAAGATATTGAATTCTACTTTTCAACCCAATTATAATCAGATTAAAATCTTTTGTAGATAAAAAGATATGGCCGAAATAGTGGAAGGGTGCCAGTTTTGGATAGAGTTTCATATCTCATTCATATCTTTTTCGTTATAGCTCGGATTTAATATTATAATATATCATTGGAAAGATAATTTCAAGATCTATCCAACCATATTTAATTTGGATTAAGATAATGAGGAAATAAAAAAAATCTGAATATATTCCACTTCGTACAAAATAAGGATTCTAAATAGGAGTAGTTTTATTCAATTTCAAACTCTTTGAAACATATATATCAATCCTAACTCCATTAGGATTGATAAGAACCTTCTAGAGTATTCTAGAAGACTATAATCAATCCTAATAGCCTTAGGAATAATAATTAATAATATTCTCTCCTCTAGATCATTAGGCCGCATTTAAAAACCAAACCGGGTCCAATTTAGTATTTTTGTCATAACTTCCTCATTATTCATCGGAATTGAGCTTATAATATATCGTTGAAAAGGTATTTTCTAGATCAATTCAAATACACTATTATTGGACCCTTATCATGGAACAAACTAAACTTGATTGCACGTTTTTCATAAATAAAGAAATATTTTCAAAAATAGAAAGAAGAGATATTTTAATAAAAACATCCTCATCACTAGACTTTTCACACTTTCTATTTGTTCGATAGTTAATTGACGTGAAAGGTATTCATAACTGGGTTTGGTTTTGGGGAGACAGATTTGGGTGTCTACACATTTTATTATCGAACAAAGAGAAAGTGTGAAAAGTCTAGTGATGAAGATGTTTTTATTAAAATATCTATTCTTTCTGTTTTTGAAAAATTTCTTTTCTTACCTTATTTATGAAAAACGTGCATTCCAGCTTAGTATGGTCCATGATAAGGATCAAATAATGGTGTAGTTGGATGGGGCTTGAAAAAACCTTTCCAACGATATATTATAAGCCCAATTCCGATGAATAATGAGGAAGTTATAGCAAAAATACTAAACTAGACCCGGTTTGGTTTTTATATGCGGCCCAATGATCTAGAGGAGGGCCTATTATTAATTATCATTCCTAAAGCTATTAGGATTTATTATAGTCTCCTAGAATACTCTAGAAGGTTCTTTTAAATCCTAATGGATTTAGGAATGATAATTATGTTTTAAAGAGTTTGAAATTGAATAAAACTACTCGTTTTTAGAATCCTTATTTTGTACGAAGTGGAATATATTCAGATTTTATTTTTGTGGCTCATAATATTTATCAAATATTTGATATGGTTGGATAGATCTTGAAATTATCTTTCCAATGATACATTATAATATTAAATTCGAGTTATAACGAAAAAGATATAAATGAGATATGAAACTCAATCCAAAACTGACATCGTCCTACTATTTCGGTCATATCTATTTATATACAAAAGATTTTAATCTGACTTTAATTGGGTTAGAAAGAAGACATCAAGATATTTACAACAACATATTATATGCCTTATTTAGACTTCTGGATCAAAAGTTATGATAAAAAAAAAACGCGTGAAACTGATTATTAGCGTCTGGCGCTAATCGAGTTTGATTCTCGTTGAAACTCTGATTCGTTTTTCTATCCATCCAATTGATTTTCTCTATAAATAACCTCCTAAAATTCTGCTTTCAATCATCAATTCTCATCAATTATCACCAACTCTCATCAAGAATTTTCTTGATTCTCTCTCTCTTTCTAAACCAAGCCTTTTACAAAAAAAATTCCTCACTCATTAGCACTAGATACACCTAGCCAAGTTCAAATTTGCCTTCGCCCTAGACGTGAAAGGTTTGATATTTTTGAGGGTTTGGTCTCGAATCTCTATTTTAATTATTTAATTTAATTGTTTGATTATTATTTTCCTTGAAGTTACTAACGTGTGTATTTTGTTACTAGAAAGAGGTACGAGGCATCCAAGTAAGTGCTTTAATTGATTTATTGATATTATGATATAGAAATCATGTCTAGGTTGTTATTATGATTCCTAGTGTCATGTTAGAGCGTTTTGATTATCCTAGTATCATGTTTAGGGTAACAACTATTATTTTTAATATCAAATATGACAATTATGATTCCTATGATGCTTCCTATTTTCTTTTCTAATATTCATGTTAGTATCATGTTAGGGTTTTTGATTTTTATTGCTTAGTGACATGCTAGGGTTTGTTATTAATCTTGTTAGTATCATGCCTAGGATCTTGCTACTATGCTTTAACATGATGATGATGATTATTGATTATAATTATTATAATGATTATTTTTATAACTATTATAATAATTTTTATGATTATTTATTATGTTGCTTGATACTTTTTTATTGTTATTGCTTGATCACACCATTTATGCATGTTTAAAGGGAATAATTTCTTGTAATCATGCTTAATAAGATAATTAATAATCTTGTTTAGGGTTAATTTGATTATAACTCAAATGATCGCCAATAATAGGATTTATTTGTGCATTAATATTCAACCAACATATATAAACAGGTTTAGGGTTAATCCTATTGATTGCATGTTAGTCAGAAAGCGCACATGAATACGATCAGAATAAAGTAGAGGCCTATAATTAGGGCAGGTTCAATCTCTTTTAGGTTGGATTTGTACCTTCATCCCCGAAATTCCAGTCATGGTTCCAGATCTATTGGAGTTAACGATCTCATAAATCGTTCAGGGGTGTAACCTTCACCCATGTGAACGGTTTACAAGTTCCTAAATTTGTTGGCGACTCTTTTACTCTAGCTTCCTTCCCTTTGGACGCGATCATGCTTAAGTGTATGATCACAGTGGGGTTCATGTTTGGGGTAATGCTTGAAATATTCCCTACAGTGGGCAATCCCGATCATGCGGTCTTTTACTCACTTGGCATTCATGTTTCTTAGGCGCAATACCAAGCACTTGATAAGAGACGCAATCTAAGACGTGTTTATATCAAAGACATGTTCATGTCAAAGAAATTGGAACACTTGCCCTTTTGTACACTTGTATTGTTTTTGCTATTTAATCTTTTGATTCACTCAAGCTTTTCTTCTTGGAAAATTGCATAAGTTACACACCATCCTTTCCCAAGGTTAGGTAGATGTGATGAGTGTCATTTATGGCACTCATTTCGCTCTCTTTAGGGTGGACTTCATGTTATTTTATAGCTTATTTCTTAAGCTTTTCCTTAATTTTACTCTTTATTTATGTAGTTTACATTTTCTTAGTTGTATTTCTATTTTTATGCATTTCTTGGTTTATTTTGTTATTTTCTCTTTTATTTGCTTGTTTTCTTTCATTTTTCAGGTTAAGGTCGTTATCCAAAGATTCTCGGGGCCCCTTCCCAAGTTTGGCATTGATTAGGATGCCTAATGTTCTCCATTTGAAGCTCAAGCATAGAGAAGTGCAAGTTCCTAAAGACTTTAGGCCGTGCTTTCAAGCCGTGGGGGCACGAATTCTCGTGTTGAACCCACAATCATGGAGTTTGGAAATTTCAAGGTCACGTGTTTATCAAAAGCATTGAGTAGAACGCACAAGGAGCATCGATATGATGGTGAAGAGGGTTGCCTTGTTCCCAAGCGCGGGCGCGCGTGACTATGGAACGGTCGTGCCTCGCTCTAGCGCAGGCGCGCTTTTCTGGGTCTCTGTTCCGTACCCAGTTTTGCGCGGCCGCGCTTCCCCTTGTAGTTAGCCACGCCTGTACCGGTCTATTTTGGACGATCTAACTAATTTCTCTTCTTTAGTTTTACTATATATAGATTTTCATTTTATTTTTAGAAAGAGTTTTTTAGAAGTAATTAGAGAGTTCATTTTTAGAAGTAGAATAGAATTAGAATAGATTTTTAGAGAGAGAAACTCTGGATTGTAGAGAGAGAAGTTCTTGATTGATGATTCAAGAATTTTTCTCCATTGACTTGAAGCAAGTTAGTAAGGATTTCAATTGTTTTGTTGATTGTTCAAGTTTGAATTGAATTTGTGATTGAATTAGTTTGATTAATATGATGATGATGATGAAATTATTTTTTAGCTTAGTTTTGATTTTGATTTCCATGGATTGTGTGTAGTTTTCTTGCTAGGGGAATGGTGAAGCATATATGAGTAATGGATTGAAGGTAATTAGGGGAAATTGATGGAAGTGATTAAATTGGTTGATTGATTACATGCATTTGTGTGATTAATTGAAGAGTAGCTAACTTTGATTGTTGCACTAGGTTGCATTGTAAGATCAAATTGATACGGAAGATTGATTTGTGGCTTGCATTTGTCGATTGAGTAGGTTTGCAAGGTTCATAGTTAGATTCTCTCGTAGTTGACGCTAGTTTGTCCTCTAGGAGTTTAGCCTACCATACTCTCTTGATTGGTTAATTGATTTTCCCTTGCAACACTCGACTTAGTCAATTACAACCCCAATTGGTTGTATCCATTTCGAGTATATGTGGATCGTAAACCCTAGTGTTTGATATATTTGATTTCTTCTTGATTGTTTAATTGCTTTGGAATTTATACACCTTACTTCATTACTTCGAGATAGCTTAGCTTTTGCATTAGCATTCATCTCCCATTCCTAGTGGTTCGATCCTCGACTTACTCCTATGCTATGTATAAGGGTGTTTGAGAGATTACAAATTTTGTTTGGCCGAGGGAAGATTAGTTTTCAACGACCTAATCTCCACCCTCGATCAAAATGGCGCCGTTACCGGGGAATGATGTAGTCGTTTTCTATTGTTGTTGAGTCTATTTCACTTAATTTCAAAAATAGAAAAAGATTTTTCTCTTTAGGCTACATTTGTAGCCGTGCTATTGATATTTGCTTTGAGTTTTTTTGTATGAGTAGGATAAGAGGAAGGAATTTAGTGCCATTTGATCTGGAAATCGAGAGAATAATAACAAGGATAAGGGTTGCTAATCGTTCTTTGAGTCCAAGATCTCCAGGAGAGGAAATTAACCAAGAAAGAGAAAAGGAGGATCGAGTAAGCATGGGAACTAATCCAAGAGTTGCTTTGAAGGAGTTGGGAACTCCCGGCGCTTATAAATTTGAGAGTGGCATAGCTCCGCCAACAACTCCCGCCAATGACATTGAGATTAGGCCGACAATGATAACAATGATTGAACAAAGGCAATTTAGTGGTGCCAAGCATGAAAGCCCACTAAACCATCTCAAAGAGTTTGAGAAGTATTGTAATACCATCAAGGTCAATGGGGTTTCTCAAGAATTCATATGGCTCAATTTATTCGTTTTCTTTAATTGGAAGGGCTTTAGAATGGTTGGATAAGGAAGTGAAATCTAATTCCTTGAGAACTTGGGATGAGGTTACTAAGGAGTTTCTTTCCCATTTCTATCCTCAAAAGAAGACCGCCGAGGCAAGAACTCTAATCCAAAGTTTCAAGAAAAATCCTAGTGAGAGTTTTTATGAGGCTTGGGAAAGACACAAGGAGTATCAACAAGAATGTCCTCATCATTCCGACTTATCAAATCATACAAAATTTCTATGGAGGATTGAGCCCCAAAGGAAAGTCGTGTCTTGTTGCCGGAGCCGGAGGCCCGATTAGAACAAGACTAAAGAGGAGGTTGTTGATATTATTGAGGATGTATTTAGTCACTACATGGGTTAGCAAGAGGGTGAGAGAGAGAGAGTCCATAAGCAAGAGTGGCTCAACGGTTTATTCGGTTAATCATCTTAATGCAATCAATAACTTGTCTTCCCAAAGCTCAAACATAGGAAAGGCGATGACATTGATTAAAGCTAAGCTATAGAGTGACTCTTCGATTGCACCAAGTCTTCCCTCCCACATAAAAGGGTGAGGTACACCTTCTAACTCTACTCCTCCTTGTATCTCGAGTAATGTGCCAAGTGGTTGTGTCTTTTGTGTTGTTTGTGCGTCTTGTGACCATAATTCTTCTAATTGTCCAAATGCTTTTGAAAATTGTGATGATGTTGAAAACAATGATTGTGAAAGTGAATTTTGTTTCCAATAATAACAACGGAAAAACATTTGATGGTCCAAGGAATTTTGGGAATAGGAATTCTCACCAACAATGTAGTTTTGATAAACCAACCCAACTCCTACCCCATTTTCCCAAATCATAACTTATTTTCCTCTTTTCATGCCTTTAAACCCTAAATAATTTATTTTGTGTCCTTTAAAATCATTCATTTCGTGTCCTTTTTATAAAAACGTTTTTTCCAGTTTATTTTAGTCCATAATATGGGTCCAATGATTGAATATTTGGATGGGGCTTTAAAAAATCTTTCCAACTATATATTATAAGCCCAAATCCGAGTTATAACGAATAGTAAGTTATGGCCAAAATATTAAACTAAGCCCAAACCGAACCTGCCCACCTTACCTACGACCCAATGATCATGAGGAGGGTCCAAATTATTTAATCCGATTTCTAAATCAATTAAGATTAATTGGAAGCTTAAATAAGTTTCTAAAAGATCCTAATTATCATTTCTAAAAAGATAAGATTAAAGAGTTTGAAATTGAATAAAACTCCTTTTTTAAAAAAGTCCTAATTTTATTTGAATTGAAAGACGTTCAAATATAGACATATATTATTTTCGTGCCTCATATTTTTATCCAAATTTGGATAGCTCTTGAAATTATCTTTCCAATGATATATTATAATATCAATTCCGAGCTATAACGGAAAAGATATGAATAAAATGTCAAACTCTATCCAAAACTGACACCGTCTCACTATATCGGCCATATCTTTTATTACATAACATATTTTAATTTGATTCTAATTAGTTTAGAAATTAGACTTCAAGAGCTTTCCAATGATATCTTATTTATCTTATTCCAATTTCTTGATCAAAATATATGATAAAAACAAAAACCGCAAAAACTGATGTCTATCGCAAGAGTTTTAATACGATTCGAACTCGATCTTTTCTTGATTCTTCGACCCTCTTTTCTCCCTATAAATAGAGGTCATATCACCCCTTTTCCAAACATCAACAAGCTTGATCATAATATCATTCTCTTCTTTCTCTCATACTCTAAGCCTCAAACCTATATTCCTAATTACATCATTCTTTCCCTAAGCACTCCAAGGAGTCCATACTTAACCCGATGTTCCGTCCTTAAACCAAGGCGTGAATGGTACAAATAACTGAGGGTTTGGACCAAATAAAATCTATATTTATTCAATTTAATTTTCATTTTCTTTATATTTTCATTGAAGTTACTAGCAGTTTATTCATGATGTAGCAATTTAAAGGAACGCATAGAATGTGAGTAATTAATCAATTTAATTACTCTTATTTTATTTTATTTTAATATTGCTAGTATCATGATTAGGGATATTTTATATGTGATTTGACTAACGCTATTATTGTTGAATTGCTTCCAATATTAATTTAAAGGAACGCCTAATAAGATAATTTGGACAACCGGTTTAGGTTCCTTTTTAATCTTGTTGTTTAATCAAGTGATCACGATATTTTAGAATTATATGTTGCATTAATATTCAACCAATTTAAATAATTTGGAGCGAATTGATTCTCTCTTTGCATGCCTTTGAGATCGCAGGAATTACTTTTCACTATAAGTATCGAGTAGAGGTCAATACGGGCGAATGTGACTCCATGACTCACTTCGTACCATCATCCCCGATCCCTCCTTTAGTGGTTCCAAACCATATGGAGTTAGTAATCTCATGGATTTTGAATGGGGTGTAACCTTCACGGGTCAATCGTTGTTTCCTATCGTTGTCCCTTATCGTGGTTGTCTTTTTATGATCCGTGAATGGTTTACAAGTTCCTTAAAAACTTGTTGGCGGCTCCCTACTTTATTTATCCCTAATCGTATTATGTCAATTTCCACTTCCTATGAGTGCCAATCATATTCACAACATGCTTTTACGTAGGCGCACTTTGAACGACGCCTACAGTGGCTAACACCAAAATTTAGGTAACAATCAAGGCCGAGGTAATTGGAACAATCAAAATAGGGGAAATTTTCAAAGTAACAACCAAAGGGGACCCCCACCCGGATTTTCTCCAAGACCTCAAGGAAATGGTGATAATTATTATGGTCAACCCCCATCATCCAAGACTACCTTGGAGGAGATCATTGAGAACCAAACCAAGATTTTGAACAGCTACATGTCGGTGAGTGATAAGAAGTTCAATGAGATGATGACACACAAGAAGATGCTTGAAACCCAAATCACTCAACTATCCAACACTTTGAAAGATTGTGCTAGCCCTTCTTCACTACCCTCTCAAGGAGTTGATCCTAAGAAACCCGTTTATTCTATCACCACCAGGAGTGGAAAAGTGCTTCAAGAGAGAGTTTCTAGGAATAGTGAGGAGGATGAGAATAACAGTGATTGTGATTCAAGTGAGGAAAAAGAGAAAGATGTGACAAAGACTGTGAGCAAAGAGAAAGTCCATGAGAAAAATAAGAGTGTTGAGAGAGTGCAAGAGGAAGTGAGAAAACCCGACCTTCCATATCCCCAATAGTTTATGAGGAACAAATTAGATGAAAATTTGATAGATTCCTTGACATGTTGAAGGAGGTCAATCTTTCTATCCCTCTCACCGAAGCTATGACCTAAATTCCTAGATATTCCAAATTCCTTAAGGATATCTTGAGTGGCAAGAGAGAGTGCAACGAGATAGATTTGGTAGAGCTTGGTGAGTGTTGTAGTGCAATGATTCACAATGACCTACCAAAGATGATGAAAGATCCAGGTAATTTCTCTATTCATTGCAAAATCAAGAGTAAGTTGTTTGAAAATGCATTGTGTGATTTAGGTGCTAAAATGCATTGTGTGATTTAGGTGCTAGTGTTAGCGTTATGCTTTACTCGGTGTTCAAGAAGCTTAAGCTAGGAGAACTTCTTCCTACGAACACGACCTTGCAATTGGCCGATAGATCCATTAAGTTCCCAAAAGGAAGAGTTTAGGATGTTCCCCTTAGGATAGGTGGTTTCACAATTCCCGTAGATTTTATTATGCCAGAAATTGAAGAGGATGGCCACATTCCTATTATTCTAGGGAGATAGTTCTTAGCCACCTTGGGTGCTCTAATAGATGTTAAAGGAGGCCGTATCACTTTGAGAGTTGGTAATGAAATAGAAAGTTTTAAGATAAAACCAATGCATTAATCCTTATCTTTTGTAAAAGGGATCATGAATGATAATTCCCTTCGTTCATTGGATAATGTGTGTGTGATTAATTCTTCAACTAACAGTGTTCATGAGATTTTTGATGATGTGCTTGAGAAGTTTA
This sequence comes from Chenopodium quinoa, assembly GCF_001683475.1. Taxonomy (NCBI): domain Eukaryota; kingdom Viridiplantae; phylum Streptophyta; class Magnoliopsida; order Caryophyllales; family Amaranthaceae; genus Chenopodium; species Chenopodium quinoa. The sequence goes on along the minus strand of NW_018743813.1, from coordinate 1,783,549 downwards.
ATGGCATGAAATTTAGTGAAGAATTAAAAGAGCTTTCAAAGGCTATGGATGTAGAGGTAGTTGACATTCCACATTGATTTAAGCTTTGTCCTCAAGAGGAGGAGGATGGTTCCAAGGAAGTAATGGTGTTAACCCGTCTACAAGAAGGAACAAGGCCAAGAAGAAGGCAAGGGCTTCTAGGAAGAAGCGAATGAGATTGAAGTTGAAGAATGAGAAGGTTGTTTTTGAAGTTCAAGCAAATGAGGTTTCATCAAGCAACAACGAGGAGTTGCTACAAATTGAAGAGAAGTTTGTACTTTCCGTCACTTTGAGTAAGGTAGTGTCCTTTGACCCTACAAGATTTGGAGGAAGGGTCGAGCTTAGGACCATAAGCAAGGGCTTCCCGTGAAGCAACTTAGAGATTTCTAACCTTTTTCTTTTGATTTCTATTTTCTTAATTTTCTTTCTTTTATTTTCTTTTCTTTCACTTGTTTTTCTTTTAGAATTATAGGGTGAACTCATGGAAATGAATTAATTCAAATGAGCACGAGCAATGGATAGGTGAATTGCGGTTTTTGATGTGATGTATGTTCGATTTTATCGAATTTTGAGGTAAAAAGGGTAAGAAATATTAGTGAGATAAGATAGGGAAGTTGTGCTAAAATTTGAAGAAAATTTGAAATTGGTGAGTTCATTATGGTGCTATCATTATTTTAAGGATACTGAACCCGCATTCTTCATGTTTGGAAACTGATCATTACGATGGGTTCAAAAATCCCGGGATGATATTGAATGAAAAGCTCATAGATGAACGCACCAAGGAAACAAGAAGCCAAGTTGCCTGTCTGGCGCGGGCGGTCCAGGGGAGGGCATAGGCGCTCCAGGAGAGGGCGCGGGCGCGCGGCCTAGCTGCGTGGCCGCGCACCCCTGCAGCAGCCGCACCTTATTTTCTTTTTTCCCCTTTCTTTTCCTCATTTCTCCTTTTTCCCTATTACATTCGAACGCACCCCCTCTCATCTCACTCTCAACCCGCACAAACCCTAACCCCTCTCATAAAAATTCATCACACAGTCAACCAATTTTCAATCAAAAATCATCAAACTTCCCACATTTTCATCCTTTTCAACAAAGAATACACTACGTCCATCCATTTTAACCTTCAATCTCTCTCATCCATTATTGAAGCAAATTGGGGTATTTTCGTTTTTGAGGGAATTGGTGGCCAAAACTTGTTCAATCTTGCATCTTGTATGGTATAAACATCTTCTTTTACTCTTAATTGCATAATTATATCATATAGTTGCAAGTATTAGATTGTTGATGGTTGTGAATAGTAGTAGTATGATTTTTTGTGAGTTGATGATTGATGTTGAATTTTGGTTGATTATATATGTTGTTTATTGATTGTTATTGCCTTACATTGTGTTGTTTGATGTTTTTGTAGCTAAATTGAGCATGATTGTTGAGGTCGGATATTTGGTAGTATGATATTTGTATTGTTGAGCATTGGTTATTGGTTTCATTGTGATTGGTGTTTCGTTGGAAAGCAATTGTTGATTTGAATTGGTGGTGATTGTGTAAATTAGAGATTGTTTGATTTTGGTAGTGAGTGTTGATTGACGCTGTTGGTAAAGGAGTGTGATTGAGGCATCTTGAATTGTTGGTTGGTGTTTCCTGTGGTGTTTGTTGTATATTGTGATCAGATTGTTGAGCTAATATCTTCGGGAGATCACCATATCTAAACACATAAAAAACCTTCTCAAGTAAAGAAAGAACAATGTAACCTTCCCCCTCTACCTCACAACATCGTCAACCTACTCCTATTCCCAAATTACGAATCACCGACCCAAAACAAAAGGCAAGATACACCAAACTAAAAGATAATTGTTCCCTTAAACCTTCTCGACATTACTTCCAACCGGACATGATCAAGTTGGCAATTGATGAAGACCTAAGGGAATTGCTTAACAACCTCCGTATGGGATCATTCGTGAGTTGGAGCTTCCTTACTTATGTTAAACCTACTTTGGAGTTTTTGGCTATGGTTGATCTTGTTGTAGTTGAGGAAGGTTACTACCGAGTTCGGTTTCCCCTTTTCAAAATTCATTTTGATCTATCTCTTGAAGAGTTCAATGCGACTGTTGACTTTGATCCAAACTCGGATATTTTGGATCTCGAGATCTTTTTCAATAATGAGTATGAATAAAATACATGGTGGGATGACATTTCGGGGTGTGGAGACTTTGTGACCCGGTTGCTAAGATTAGTAAGGTGTACCAACCATGTCTCCGAGTTCTCCATTGGCTTTTGGGGTATTTGGTATTTCCGAAGTAAGAGTTGGAGCAAAATGAGTCAGTTGGAGCTTCAGATTCTTTGGGTGGCTACTCGTGAGGAGTACCGAGGTCGTCTAAATTTTGGTTAAACATTTGTGGAGTATTGCCAAGGATTGTAAGATAGGGAATCCAATGAGATTCCTTGTGGTAGCATGGTTACAACTCACAAGGCTAGTGACCAACCTTGAGCTCGGTCACTATTTTCTTTCTTGCACTTCGGTGGGGGACGTTGATTCTCTCTACCTCAACATCAAGCAATTGAAGAAAATCCATTTTTTAGCAAAGAAAGATGATGACGAGGTGTTTGATTGGCTTAGGGAGAACACGCATTAGTGCTATCTTCCTAACCCCTCCTTGACTTCTCTCCACCGTCACTGCCCTCCCTAATATGATGATGATGAAGATATAGGTGAAGAAGAAGAACAAGAGTCGCCACAACAACAACAACAACAACAACAACATCAAGAACAAACAACACCAATTTGCTAACTCCGACTTGGATGCCCTTAGTGCTCAAATGACCAAGTGTTGTGGAACAAACAACACCAATTGGCATGTACGATCAAGACTTTGAGGCCCTCTACTCTCAAACGCTCTTAAGTGGAAGTAAGGATTATCTGTTGCCTTGAATTTAGTGATGTCAGTGGTATTGAACATCTGCGGAAGAAGTTCCTTGTCCACTAAGACACTTTGTGAGCTAATACCGTGAAATCTATAGTCGCTGGATATTTTGCTTAAGCTTTCTTGCATGAGATCCATTTGTGGTTGCCTTACAGGGTCATTAACTTGAAGAGTTATGTTCTTCATCAATTCAGTTAGGTTGGCTACTTCCTTCTTGAGTTCATTATCTTCTTCTTGAGACGCCGTTATCTTCTTAGTCTTTCTTTTCCGAATAATTTGTTTGTCGAAGAGTAGCACTTGAACAAAGGTGTTGTCCTTGATTAATCGTCCTTCCCTCCTTGACCAAGTGTTGTGGAAAGGAAATTGGGGATATTTACAGTTAATTATCTGACTCAAACTCTATTCAACATGCAATGGATGGAAGGAGGTTGGAAGAATGAATGTTGTGTTACGAAGAAAGCACGTAGAGAATGGAAAGATGTTGTAGATGGGTATATATAGTTGAAATAGGAATAGAACATACCCCAACTCAAATGACGGAAAGGACGACTCATGCATGAACTTAAGACATGGTCATGGTGACATATTCACAAAGTGCGTGCTAAACTAGTAAGTTTAGGTGACATACTTTGACTCTTTTGTGAGACCATAAGACTATGTGCCTAGAATCGATTTAGGACTGAATATTATTACTGCCATTAATAAACTGATTAAACCGTATTAGCAAATTAATAAAACTGACACATCGTGATGACTCGAGTAAGATTACTGGCTGTCGTTAGACAATAGTACCGTCGCCAAACGCTAACAACCACCGCCAAACGACGTGATCGTCGCCTGGTGCCGTACACTAGAGTGTGGCACCACAGTCCATATCTTTGCGCCGTTATGGAACATCAATGTGGGACTATTTCCAGTATTTTGCTCTAAAAGGATTTGCCTTAAAAGTCGTGCTCAGTCCAGTTTGATCAATTTATTAGACTCTAATCATTATTAATTAATAAATTAATTATTTAAATTAACAAAGTCCTTTTAGTCATTATTTTATATATTTAACTCATACACAAGTCAAACAAATGGTTAGGAAAAAACACATAAAGTATGCACAACAAATAATGCACAAGTAGTCATATAGTCACTATATGATGCAATGAGTTTGCAACCTAACCATGGCTCTAGTTCTCTAAAGTTCGGGATATGGGTTAGTAAAAAAGGATCCATGGTTATGAGTCCGGATGCACCGCGTTGAAGCCTTACCTTTAGAAGGGTTGGCGCGTGTGGATGGGACCCCGCGAGTTAAACTCGCTGCCATGGTTTCAGGAATTCAACATTCTCGGATGTATTCTTCGTTGCCAGGAGCGTTCGATTGGGAAGATGGAGCATGAATTCCCAAAGGGTTATTTCCATATGTAGAACACATATGAGTTTCAAAAAATAAGGAAAAACTCAACCAAGAAGTAGAACCGAGCAAACAGTACTAGAAAACTAGTCGAAACAAGAAGGTAGATTTCTGGCTCGATAGTGGAAGAATTTGGCGCGAGAACTCCATCGCCAGACGATAAGCTTCTCTCCTGGCGACAACGCCAACGTTAGGCGCCGACGTTGATTTCTCAACGCTAATTCCTACATGCCTCAGCAGCTTTCTATTCTTGACTTTTCTAGTTTTTTCGTAGTATTATTTCGATTCTAGTTGTGAAAGATGTTTCCCTAGATTCCTACTTGTAAAAATACTATGTTTTTTACTCATTACAAATGGTCCAATGAGAACCTTTTTTTATGCTTATGCTAATAATGTCAATAAAAATTACGTACATGAAATACTTAGAACTTTTCGAGTCTCATCCACTCATTCTAAATCATTACCAAAATAAATTTCATGTTTTAAAATAGAAATCCTCCCTACTAGAGTCGCCAAAAAAAACTGTAGGGAATATTTTAAGCCATCCTCCACTTGAACCCCACTGTGTTGGCGTCCAAAGGGAAGGAAGCTAGAGCAAAAGAGTTGCCAACAAGTTTTAGGAACTTGTAAACCGTTCACAGGGTGAAGGTTACACCCTTTAACGATCCAGGAGATCGTTAACTCCAATACGTCTGGAACCATGACTGGAAGTTTGGGGATAAAGGTACAAATCCAACCTAAAAGAGACTGAACCTGCCCTAAAAATAGGCCTCTACTTTATTCTTCTCGTATTCATGTGCACTTTCTCACTAACATACAATTATTAGGATTAACCCTAAACTTGTTTGTCTATGTTGGTTGAATATTGATGCTCAAATCAAACTATTATTGGCGATCACTTGAATTATAATCATATTAACCTAACAAGATAATTAATTATCTTATTAAGCTTGATTAAATGTATAAATTACCTTTAAACATGCATAAAAGGCATGACCAAGCAATAACAATAATAAACATCAAGCAACATAATCATAATAATAATAATCATGGCAATAATTATAATAACAATCTCAATATTATTAAAGCATAATATTAATAGCAAGATCCTAGGCATGATACTAACAAGATTAATAACAAACCCTAGCATGTCACTAAACATTAAAGATCAAAGCTTTATCCTTAACATGACACTAACATGATATTAGGAAAGAAATAGGAAGCATCATAATAATATACATGATATTAGAAACTTAATTATTACCCTAAACATGATACTAGGAAGCAATAAAACATCCTTACTTGATACTGGGAATCAAAATAACAATCTAAGCATGATTTCTATATCAAAATATCAATAAAGCAATTAAAGTACTTACTTAAATGCCTCGTACCTCATTCTAGTAACAAAATACACGCGTTAGTAACTTCAATGAAAATATAAATCAAACAATTAAATTAAATTATTAAAAAAGAGATTAGGGACCAAACCCTCATAAATTATCAAACTTTCACGTCTAGGGCGAAGGCAACTTCGATCTTTGCTAGATGTTTCTAAAGCTAATGTATGAGGAATCTTGAAAGAGGGAAGGTTTAGAGAAAGAAAAGAGAGAGAGAAAGCTTCTAGATTTTAGAAGGAGAGAGAGATTGTGAATGTAGATGTTTTTAAATTAGGGAGATATGGCCCCTATTTATAAGAAAAATAGCCCGGGAACAAAGAAAATCATATTCTTAATAAAACTCCTCCCGTCGCAAACGACGAGCTCGTCACCAAGCGACGAAGGTCAACGCCTGGCGACGACTCCGTCGTCTCGCGCTGTTCCAAAATTCAACGCGCTTTTCCACGCTTAATTACCTTCAATACCTGTTGTAGGTAATCATGCGTTTGAGCAGTTTTCGAGATCAGATTTAATATTTTTAATTCTAAATAAAACATTATTTTAAAATAATAGGCCCCCTCTAGATCATCGGGCCACCATTGAAAATCATTGGGCCTAATCTAATTTGATCCATAATATCTTCACAAGTCATCGGAATTGGGCCTATAATATATCATTAGAAAGCTCTTTTCGAGCCTAATCAAACTACACTAATATTGGACCTGTCTTATGGACCAAACTAAATTGGACAGGCTATTTTTCATGAATAGGAGTAAGAAAAGAAATATTTTTAGAAAACAGAAAGAGAAATATTTTAATAAATACATCCTCATCACTAGACTTCTAACTTTCACTTCGTTCGATAATCAAATGATGCGAAAGGTATTCATCACCGGGTTTTGTTTTGGGGAAACACATTTGGGTGTCTACAGGATCCACCATTTTGTATAAAAATTTTAGTATTTTATTGAAAATAAAATTCAAAATCAATGTTTTATTAAAAATAATACTCTAAAATAATTTTTTATCCTATTATATCTATTCAAATTTTATTGAAAAAAAAACTTTCAAATAACCTTTTTTTTAATCCTATTTTACAAAATAAAAATAAATATATTCCAATAAATCTTACGTGTCATATTAATAACTAATTGTCGTCTACAAGTCATGACACTTGGCAAAAATTTATGGAATGCCAAGTGTTGTTGTCTCGTAGACTGACTAAAAGTTTAGCTTTATATATTAGTTACTAATTTTGTGCCCGTGTGATTCTCGGGTTGTTTATTGAATTTTTAGATAAATTTTAAATCTATATGTCAAAATTTAAAATATAAAACTGATACAAAATTAGTTAGAAATTTATAAGCTTTTGAGATGATTTGCTATCTAGTATTCATACAATGACTAACAAAACTGTTGGTAAAATGGTTCAATTGAATACACAAAAATTAAAAATATTAGCAAAAAAAAAAACAGAATTAAATAAAAAAATTTCAAGGCTTGTTGGGTTGACATGAATTAAAACTTTGGGCCAGGCTATAACCTGAAGTAACCAATCTCAAATAACCCATGACCCGAATCTAATTGAAAGGTCTACATAGTATTAAATTTATATTAGATTGTGAAGTATTTTATTTTAATTGATTAAAATTTATTATAAAATAATTTTTTTTACGTTTTGAACTATTTCCTTTGCTCCAAATAATATTATGATATAAAAAATATATTTTATATGATAATTATCAAGGATTATAAACTATAACTTTTTTCAATAAAATTATAAAAATTTGTATATTTGAATATTGGAATTTTGTCAAAAATAAAAATCTAAACTAATAATATTATCCTAAAATTCTATCCAAATTTGATTGAAAATAAATTTGTAAATTAAACTTATAATTTTATCTTATGTCGTCTATCTAAATCTATCCAACACGGCGCGACACTTGGCGAAAATTTAAAATGCCAAGTGTCGCTGTCTCGAGGCCTAACTAAAAGTTTAGCTTTATATATTAGTTATATGATATGATTACACTTTCAATTATTGAAAAAGTTGTTTTAAAAACTTTGAAATATACAAAATTTATTTATTTCCTTTTAAACTACATATTTATTGAAATAAGACATGAATTATTATTACAGAAATAATTGACTAAATATGTATCTTAAAAATAGGCTTTCACTAAAATAAACATTATTAGTAATAATAAAAATTTTAATATAGCAAAACATGTCATTAACTTACAAAAATACTAGATTATAAAAAATAAAATCTTGTTCGATTTTTCTGATTGGTTGTTTTATTTTTTAAATACAAATAAAGAAATTTTTTAGGGATATTCTCACTGGGGAACTCCAATTTATTAAATTTACAAGTGGTGAACGTCCTTAAAATTAATTATCATCGATGAACCTTAATTAGAATGACCAAATTATTGGTAACCTTAATCACCGTTTAATTTGATTATTTAACAACTATGGTTAATTGTAGGAGTAATTACTAATCTTTCCCTAAAAAATAAGCTTTCCCTCCAAAATTATTTCCGTAACTCCTTCCAAAACGAATCCCCTATTTTATATATAATCATTTCCCCCAATTTCCCCCAATTTATGTGAGCCCTACCTTCTAGCTCTGTTTAATTTTCTCTTTCTGCCCAAAATTTATCCCCAATTTCCACCATTTTCGATGAGAATCCTCGCGCGTCTACTGCTAGGAAGGCTATCACCATCGATGAAAGCATTGCGTGGGTGAAGCTTATGCGATGCGACTGTTCCCCCCCCCCCCCCCAGTTTGCCGCTATGATGATTTTAGAGACATGGAGAAACCCGTAGAGGCTGTTCTTCAAGTGTAGAAGTTGTGATTTCTTTGTGTGGTTGAAGGAAGGGGATATAATTAGGGTTGGAGACGAAATGGAGGTTGAGCGAGGTGACAGTGTTTATGGTGTTATTGATAGGGTTGATGAGTTGATTAAATTTATCAAATTAATTGCTAGGGTGGCGCTGATAATGTATTTTGTGTTTTATTTGTAGTTGCTAAGTGATGATGGTGGTGCTATGTTTTATGGATTAATAGTGTGGTGTACTAGGACAACTACTCTCGAAATTATGTACTGGATTTTCATGAATAAAAGCACTTTCCTTTACATGAGATTGTTTGCAATTTATTGTGTCATCCAAATTTATGCTTATATTATTGAAACAAAAATTGTTGGGATATTCATATTGAAGACAAATGACGAAAGAGAAAATTATTGAACAAAAGCAGAGGGTGTTGAATCATTAATCATGTGACAAATTCATTGTCATAAACTTAAACAAAATTCATTGTTAAAAAACAACCAAAAAACAGATTTAACAACCCTAAATGGCATACATTGTTTGATTTCCTAATTTGATCTTTGAAAAAATAGTCATTCATTACAATTCATCTCTAATATGTATAATCTAACAAGGTTGTGATGCTCAAACTCCTTTTTTTGCCTGGGTTCTTGGTGACTGTCTTACTGGTTGTGATGAAGATGCCAGTGTAGCAGGATCTGATTGGCTTTGACTTATCACTTTCTATGGCTTTGGGGCTTTCTTTGGGGCTGCTCCAGATTTGGCTTTTTCTTTCTTAGTCAGACCACCTTGACAGGTTTAGGAATTGTGTCCAAATTGTTGGCATTTGCTGCATTTGACAGTATTAGACCTTTTCCCCTTAGCTTTCTCACCTTCTTCCCTTCTTCTTTTCCTAGACAGCCTCCCTATCCCTCTCTTCATTAGTGGTGGGCCAATCTCTTTATATGTGTTGTCAGGCCATTGCTCTGGATCCGGTATCACTTTGATGTTGTGTGCAAAAGTGAGCTTGTAACTTTAGACTGAGTACCACTAACTAATGTAGTTCCTTGGGTCATCATGTGAGTGAAAAATTTCCCTCGTAGCATGTTTGCAAGGCAATCCAGATAATTTCCATGCATTACACACACATGTTTTATCCTTGAGGTTCACATCAAGAACAGATATGTCATTTAACACTTCAAATAATCCATCACTAGATTTTAGGAACTTACAAGACCTAGACTCCAGCCTTAACTTGGATTCTTCTCATTATGTTAGGGTAGAAATAATCTCTCCAAGCTTCACACGCTTCCCTTCTGGTAGCCATTCTTACCATAGTTAACCTTCTTATACCTACAATCAAAGTTAGACAAACATGTTAGCCTTGTACTTCTATTTTCCAAAATCACAACCCATACATAAAGAGCTTGAGTAATATTGTTACCTTCAAACAAGGTCAATACTGGTATGCATCTATCTACTCCCAAAGTAGAATTGAAACTATCAACAAAGTTAGATTTGTTGATATCATTCTTGATGGCTGGATTGAAAGCATTCTTTGTCAAAGTTGACTGTGGGAAAACTTCTGCAAGTAACTCTAAGGCGAGACTAGGTTTTTGAAAACTAATCTACCCTTGTTCAAAAAAACATTTTGTAATCTCTCAACACACCTGTAGACACCTAAAAATGTCTCCCCAAAACCAAACCCGATGATGAACAACCTTTCACCACCATTATTGGTCGGGTTGAGTATTTAACCTTGGAGTGCTTAAATCCATATTTTCATTTCTTAAAAAAACCCAATTCCTAGCCCATTTCCCCAAACAATTACTTATTTTCCTCTTTTCGTGCATTTAAACCCAAAATAATTCATTTCGTGTCCTTTAAAATCATTCATTTCGTGTTCTTTTTATAAAAACATTTATTTCAGTTTATTCTGGTCCATAATCTGGGTCTAATGATTGAATATTTGGATGGGGCTTTCAACTATCTTTCCAACGGTATATTATAAGCCCAAATCCGAGTTATACCGAACAAGTTATGGCCAAAATATTAAACTGAGCCCAAACCGAACCTAAGCCCACCTTACCTACGACCCAATGATCATGTGGAGGGTCCAAATTATTTAATCCCATTCCTAAACCAATTAGGATTAATTGGAAGATTCTACAAGTTTATAAAATATCTTAATTATCCTTTTTAAAGAATTTGAAATTGAATAAAACTTTTATTTTTGAAAATCTTATTTCTATCCGAATTGAAAGACGTTCAAAGATAGTCAGATATTATTTTTGTGTCTCATAGTTTTTATCCAAATTTTATATGGTTGGATATCCCTTGAAATTATCTTCCCAATGATATATTATAATATTAATTTCGAGCTATAACAGAAATATATGAATAAAATGTCAAACCCTATCCAAAACTGACACCATCTCACTATTTCGGCCATATCTTTTTATTCTACTAAATATTTTAATCTGATTCTAATTGAGTTAGAAAGTAGACTTCAATTTCTTTCCAACGATATCTTATTTATCTTATTTTTGGATCAAAATATATGATAAAAACAAAACCTGCAAAAACTGTTGTCTCTCGCAAGAGTTTTAATCCAATTCGAACTCGATCTTTTCTTGATTCTTCAACGCTCTTTTTTCCTTATAAATAGAGGTCATATCACCCATTTTTCAATCCATCAACAAGCTTGATCATCAAATCATTCCCTTCTCCCTCTTTAGCCTAAACACTAGTCATCCTATTCTCTCATAATACTTCCCCTAAGCGCTCCAAGGAGTCCATACAATATCCGAAGTTCTATACTTAAACCAAGGCGTGAAAGTTATAATTAACTGAGGGTTTGGACCAAATTAAATCTACATTTACTTAATTTAATTATTTCAATTTGATTTATTTTTTTATTGAAGTTACTAACAGTTTATTCATGATGTAGAAATTTAAAGGAACGCACAGAATGTGAGTAATTAATTAATTTAATTAATCTTATTTTATTTTAGTATTGCTAGTATCATGATTAGGTTAATTAATATTTGATTTGACTAATTTACTGTTAAATTGCTTCAAATATTAGTGTATATTCTATTATTTATTTATGATCACCATGTTAAAGGGAATATGTAATTGAAAATCACGCCTAATAAGGTAATTTGGACAACCGGTTTAGGTTCCTTTTTAATCTTGTTATTATTCAAGTGATCACAAATATTTTAGAATTATATGTTGCATTAATATTAAATCAATTTAGCATAATAATAGTTTGGAGCAAATTGAATTTTTATTTGCATGCCTTTGAGATCGTAGGAATCACTTTTCACTATAAGAATCGAGTAGAGGCCAATACGGGCGAATGTGACTCCATGACTCACTTCGTACCATCATCCCCGATCCTCCATTAGTGGTTCCAAACCATATGGAGTTAGTAATCTCATGGATTATGAATGGGGTGTAACCTTCACGGGTCAATCGTTGTTGCCTTTCGTTGTCCCTTTATTCGTGGTTTCTTTTTATGATCCGTGAACGGTTTATAAGTTCCTTAAAAACTTGTTGGTGGCTCCCTACTTTCCTTGTCCCTAATCGTAATATGTCAATTCCCACTTCCTATGAGTGCCAAGCATATTCACACATGCTTTTAACGTAGCCGCACTTCGAACGACGCCTACAACACCTCTATACAAAGCATAGAGTAAGTCGAGGATCGAACCACTAGGTATGGTAGGTGAATGCTAATGTCAAAGCTAAGCTATTTCGAAGCAAGGAAGTGAGGTGTGTCTATTCTACCAATCAAACAATCGAAATGAAATAAAATTTATAAAGCACTAGTTTATGAATCCACATAAACTTGTAATTGATTCAACTAATTGGGATTGGAGATGACTAAGTCGAGTGTTGCGAGGGAAAATTGATTAAGAAATCAAGAGAATATGTTAGGCTAATCTCCTAGAGGTTAAACTATCGCTAACTACGAGAGACTGTTAGCTAAGTAACTTGCAAACCTACTCAATCGACAAATGTAAGCCAGAAATCAATTTTCCGTATCAATGTGAACCTACAATGCAATATAGTGTGAGAAACTAGGGTGATCACTCCAAAATTAAACACACACATGCACATAATCAATCAACCAATTTAATCACAACATCAACTCAATCAATTTCTCCCAATTAGTATAAATCAGATACTCACATATGCTTCACCATTTCCCTAGCAATAAAACTACTCACTATTCATTGAAATCATCATAAAAACTAAACTAAGAAACAAATTCATCATCATCATATTAATAAAAAATATACCAATTCAAAAATCAAAACTTGAACAATTGACAAAGAAATTAAGATCAAAACTAAGATTGCATTAAAGTAAAGAAATCCTTACAAACTTTCTTTAATTTCCCTAATTTATTCTCTAATGATCCTCTAATCATCCTCCCTCTAAAAATAGAAAGAAAATCTATACATAGTAAAACTAACAAAGAGAAGTTAGTTAGATTGTCCCTAAATAAACTCATACAAGTGCGGCCAACCATAGGGGAGAGTGCGGCCGCGCAAAATCGGGTACGGAATAGGGACCCAGACAGGCGCGTCCGCGCCACCAGGCCACGCGACCGCGCTAGGGTCGTGCGCGCCCGCGCCTGGGACCAGGGAGCCCTCTTCGCTATCATTCCAATGCTCCTCGTGCATTCCACTTAGTGCTCTTGATAAACAAGGGATCTTGCAGTTTCTAAATTCCATACTTGCGGGTTCAAGACTAGAAATCATGCCCCCACGGCTTGAATACACAACTCAAGGACCTTAGGAACTTGCACTTCTCCATGCTTGATCTTCAAATGGAGAACACTAGACATCCTAATCAATTCCAAACTTGGGAAGAGGCCTCGGGAAACTTGGATAACAACCTTAACCTGAAAATTAAAGGAAAACAAGCAAATAAAAGTGAAAATAACAAAATAAACCAAGAAATGCATAAAGAAAGAAATCCAACTAAGAAAATGCAAACTAAATGAAATAAAGAGTAAAATCAAGGAAAATCTAAGTAAAGAGCCGTAGAATAACATGAAATTCACCCTAAAAGAATCAAATGAGTGCCATAAATGACACTCAAAAAATTCCCCCAAGCTAAACTTTTGCTCGTCTTCGAGCAAAACAATTCAAGAAAGAATAAGGATGAAAAACTTATTCAAAAAGAAAAAGAAAGACATAAGACGAGAATATACACTAAGACTCACTTTCGTAGGAATCACGGTTGTTTTTAGCTACAACAAGCCCTTTAAACCCCAAAGTCGCCTATGAGGACGAGTGAGGTCTCGTAAAGGTTTCCTAAGAGCTTAACCTATAACCCTCCACCAACATACATGGGGAAAACTATAAAAATAAAAGTAAAAGAAAGAAAAACAAAATTTAAACCTAAACGAATTGGACTTTAAAAAATGATCACATTTCAAATGAATAAACATCTTTCTTAAGCAAAAAGGGGCATGCACGTTTCAAGATATCTGAGGTTGATTAAAACATAGGGTATGCTAACCATAGAGAACTAGTTATCACAATTCACCTTCATCCCATTCAATCTTACCGCGTTCTCCCTATAGTCTCAAATCTCTCTCTAATGAGCATCTTAATAGCTCCTCGAAGGAGCAGAAAAAGAAACACTTTTGGGCTACACGACTTCTTGACAATGCATCCCCTCTCTTTAGGCTTTAACTCATAATTCCCTCCCTTGAAATTTGACTCTACCTCTAGGTCGAAAGGTCTTTCCCATGGTTGTAACCTAAGGGCAAAAAGGGTTAGGAGTAGGCTAAAATTTTTAAATTTGGTGGTATCCCTAATAGTGAAGCAAAGAACGGGCCCTTTCTTGGAATCACAATCAAGTAGTCACCAAACTAAAACAAACTAACTCCCCCAAGCTTATTCAAAGCCATAATCACAATCTTATTAACAAAAAGCGTAAACGCTGCTCTCCCAAGCTTAAAGGAAGCATTGTCCTCAATTCTTGAAAAGGGGAAAAGAATCACTTCAAAATGTTTTTGATTTTTCTCATTTTTCAACTTTTTTTTTCCTTTTTTATTCATAAATTCAAAGCAATTGTCCTTTCCTTTTTTTTAAAAAAATTTGGACGGCTTTTAAAATTTTGCATTTATTATGTCCTTGCCTTTTTTAACTTTAGACGGCTTTTTCTACATACATTTGCCATTATTCACAAAATATTTACAAAACACAAGCTTGCTTACAAAAGGAACCAATGTCCATACTTATAAACCACAAACTCCAAAAACATGACCATTTGCTTCATAAAAACAAAAAGAAACAAAAGGCTCAAAATTCTTACATGGTTATCAAGATCGCAAATGTAAACTCAAAGAACAAAAATAAAGAAGATTAAACCTAGAAAAAGAAAAATTACCACCCCGAAAAGATGCATTTGTCCTCCCTAGATGGTTCGGTCTCGTGTTTGAGAATTATGAGTCAAGATTCAAGATTAGGTCTGCAATAGTCAAGGATTCATGCCACTCAAGCAAGATATGTAGAAGGATAGAAAAATGATTAACCTCACATGGATGTAGCAAACTCACTATAGGTGTCAAATCGACCATAGGAAGCAACTACAAACATGCCACAAACAAGTAGAATCCGGTTTCATGATCCTCCTAGTTCTAGAACATGCTACCTTAGCATACACCTATCCTAGATTCAACCAAGCATATTCTCAAACCGTGCATACCCATAGCATTTAGAAAGATATTCATTCAAAAGCAAAAATTGGTTGTACATAGTCCAATTCAAAAGGAAAAACAAAAAGGTGACAAATAAAGCATCAAAACATACAAAAAACCAAAGACAAAAAAAGAAAAATAAAAGATAAGAAAAGAGAAAAGAAAAACACAGATAAAGGAAAAGAAGGAAAATAAAGAATGGAACGAATATGCAAGTAGAACATGTAATTCCCAATCGACAAACAAGTGATCAAATGACAACATCGTCAATGATCCCAAACACTCTAGATGTTAAAAGCATCCATCCTCGAACCATTAAACTTTTCCTAAAACTAATCCTAAAGTATGCATCCAAGAAAATAAAAGAGAATAAAGAAAAATAAGAAAGATCTCACCGGCTTCCAAGCAATGCTAAAATAGAAAGGTGAAGAATCAACCACTTAGTGAAGCTCCAACAAACAAAGCATCATCATCAAAGCCATGTGAGAACAAAAATGGAAAAGAGAACTATGAACAAAGAAAACAGTTAGTAACTTGAAAACAAAAGAAAAGAAAAAAAACAAAAAGGAAAGAAAATAAAAAACAAAATAAGTAAAACTAAACTATAAAGAAAGCAAAATATAAGAAAATAAAAACTAAAGAACCAATGAAACATCTAACTAAACAACAAAAACTTAAAACTACAAAATTTGGATTTCAAGGGTTTTGGATTCATGGGATTTGGATTTTAAGGGTTTGGATTCAAGGGAGCAAACACACATCATCATCACAACAACAACAAGAATAAGAATGAGCCAACATCATCAAAGTAGAATCAAGAATGAGATCATCATGCAAAGAATCAAGAGAAGCAAGGTAAGGTTCAACAAAAAATTGGCCATCGAGACAAAACCTCTAAGAAAAGGAAAAGTTCCCCCAAGTTAAACAAGGATACATCTCAACATCCCAACAATACAAAGAAAGCACACATAAGACAAGGGATGGAGGCACATAGCACAAAAATGAGGGAACTAGCAACCACTACCACTCGGCCCGGACCCATCAATTTTATCCCCATCATAGGAAAACCCGGATGGGAGACCATGAGGATCCCATCCCCTGGTGTAACCAAGTGGCCAACCATAATGCCCCCTAAAGTTATCTTGTTACCAAGGGGAAAGGAGAGTGAATTTCTCAGGAAAAGCGAGCGGTAGTGGGTGATCCGAGAGTACATAGGGGTAGTTAGAATCACCCCTATAGTCACTCCTACCGGGAACACAGTAATCGTAGTTACCGTGTTTATCGGGGAATGAGCGAGTCTCGGAGTTGGACCCCGAGGGTCCTTGCCAATATGGGTATGTAGGTACCCCATCACCCCCAAAAGATGGTATAGGAACATATTGGGGTGGAAAGAAAGGGTAGTTAACCAGGGGGAGTGATTTCTCCCCGGTTAACACCCGCATCATACAATTGTTGTTGTTGGAGAAACATACCTTATTGCATCTCCGAAATCCCTCTCATATGGGTATAGAGGGCCTCAAAATCTTGATCATACATGCCCTCCAACTGGATTTGCACCTTCATTTGAGCACTAAGGGAATCCAAGTCGGAGTTGGCATATTGATGATGTTGCTCTTAATGTTGTTGTTGTTGTTGTTGTTGTTGTTGTTGTTGTTGTTGTTGTTGTTGTTGTTGTTGTTATTGTTGTTGTTGTTGATGTTGCGGCTTCTTCTTCTTCTTCTTCTTCTTCTTCTTCTTATTATTATTATTATTATTTTTCTTCTTCTTCACCCATATCCTCATCATCATCATTGTAGGGTGGGCAGTGACTTATGGGGACATGCCAAATGTTTACTACATTCTCTAGGTTGAGAGAAGTAAAGGAAGGGTTAGGGAGATAACACTAATGCTAATTGTCCCTTAGCCAATCAAATATCTCGTCGTCATCATTCTTTGCCAAGAAATGGATTTACTTCAATTTCTTGACGTCGAGGTAAAGAGAATCAACATCCCCCACCGGAGTGCAAGATGGAAAATAATGCCCTAGCTTAAGGTTGGTCGCTATCCTTGTGACCATGCTCCCACAAGGGATCTCGACGGAAACCCTATCCTGCAACCCTTGGCAATATCTAGCAAAAGTGTACCCGAAGTTTAGGCGACCCCGGTACTCTGCACGAGTAGCCACCCATAAAATCTGAAGTTCCAATTGGCTCATCTTTCCTAAATTTTTGCTTCGAGAACACCGAATATCCCAATAGCCTATAGAGAACCCGGAGACATTGTTGGTATGCCTTACTAATCTTGGCATAGCGGGTCACAAAGTCACCACAACCAGAAATATCGTCCCACCACGAATTCTGATCATATTCATTGTCAAAGAAGAGCTTGGGATCCAAAATATCAGAATTTGGATCAAAGTCTAGAGCCGCATTAAACTCTTCTAAAGATTTATCAAATTTAATGTTAAAGAGTTGAACCTGGACACGGTAGATATCACCCTCGACCACCACAAGATCAACCGTGGCCAAGAACTCCAAAGTTTGTTGAACATATGTACGGATGCTCCGGCTCAAAAAAGATCCCATGCGAAGGTTGTTGAGCAATTCCCTCAAATCCTCATCAATCCCCAATTTAATCATGTCCACTTGATAGTAGCGACAGGAAGGCTTAAGGGAACGGTTTGCTTTGAGCTTGGAGTGTCTAGCTTTCTGGATTGGGTCGGTAATTCTAAGTTTGGGGATAGGGGTAGGTTGGCGTTGTTGTGAGGTAGAGGGAGAAGGAGCGGGTTTTTCATTTCTTGAAGAGGTTTTTGATGTGTTTAGACATGATGATTTTCAAAGATAGCAAATCAAAACACCACAATCACCCCAAGAAACTCCAACCAACAATCTTGAATGCTTCAATCGAACTCCTTAACCAAAATCGACAAGCAACAACTCACTACCAAAGTTGAGCAATCCCAAATGCACACAATTACCACCAATTCAAACCACCAAATGCATTCAAACCATATACCAAGCAAAAAGAAATCAAGAACCAAGGCTCAACATTATCAACGAAGCACCACTACCAAAAATCCGACCACAACAATTCTCAACAATAATGATCAATCAAGCTACACAAACAACAAACAACACAATGTAAGCAATAAAAAATCATTAAACATCACAAATAACCAACAAAAATCCAATTTCAAACATCTAAACCATCAAAATACATATTACTACTATTCATTCCCCTTAAATAACCAAAACATGCCATTATATGGTATAATAAAGCAATTAAGAGTAAGAGTAGATGATTATACCATACAAGAAGCAAGTTAGAGCAATCTTTAGCCACCAATTTCCTCCCACACGAAAAACCCCAAATAAGCTTCAACAATGGAGGAGAGAGATTGGTGGTTGTTATAGGTGAAATGTAATATGTATTTGTTTAAAATAGAAGAATTACAAGAGTATTTGATGAATGGTGATGGAAATTTGGAGGAATTTGAGTGAAAATTTGATGAGGGTGAACGGGTTTGTGTTCGTGAGAAATGAGGGGTGAAGGGGAAATGAGGTAAAAGAAATAAAAAGGCACGGCTAGGGGGGTGCACAACCGCGCGTCCTGGCAGCGCGCCCGCGCCAGCTGCTGCTCCTCTTGCCTTTTTCCTTGGTGCGTTCATGCGTGGGTACATCGATAACTATCATTCCGGGATTTTTGATCCCATCATAACGATCAGTTTCTAAATGTGAAAAATGTGGGTTCAACACCCCAAATAATTGTAGCACCACGATGAACTCACCAAGTTCCAAGTTCCAATTTCCTCAAACTTAAGCACAAATTTCCTAACTTACCTTTCTAACAATTCTTACCCCTTTTACCTCAAAATTTCAATAAAATTGAACAAAAACACATCAATAACCGCGAAACACCATTCCATTGCTCGTTCCCACTTGATTTTATCCAATCAAAAAATTCAACATATAAATCCACAGTAAAAACAAGTGAAAGAAAAAAAAAAGAAAAAAGAAAAAAAATTAAGAAAAATAGAAATCAAAAGAAAAGGTTAGAAATCTCCGGGTTGCCTCCCAGGAAGCGCTTGCTTAAGGTCCTAAGCTCGACCCTTCCTCCAAATCATGGAGGGTCAAAGAACACCACCTAGTCCAAGGTGACGGGAGGAGCAAATTTCTCTTCAATTTTTAGCAACTTCTCGTTGTTACTTGATGAGTCTTCATTCGATGATTCTTCAAAAGCAAGCTTTTCTTTCCATAACCTCATTCTCTTTCTCTTTTTCCTAGAAGCTCGAGCTTTTTTCTTTGCCTTGTTCCTCTTTGTAGATGGTTTCACACCATCAACACTCTTAGATCATCGTCCTCCTCTTGAGGGTAGAGCTCAAACCAATGAGGAATGTCAATCTCCTCCTCGTCTTTGAGCTTGGGAAACTCCTTTTTCTCTTCACTAACCTTCTTGCAATCAAAACTCAAAAGAACATCATCACAATTCTCAAGAATATCGTTAGTTGAAGTATCAATCATGCATACATTATCAATAGAGCGAGGGGAATTAACACACATGATTCCTTTCACAAAAGACAAAGACTTATGCATCGATTTTACCTTGAAACTTTCCTTATTGTTACCAACTCTATAAGTAATACGACCTTTCTTAACATCAATCAAAGCTCCCGGAGTGGCAAAGAAAGGTCTCCGTAAGATGATAGGAGTGGTCATCTTCCGCAATCTCTAGCACAATGAAATCAACGGGAATAGAGAATTCTCCTATCTTAAGAGGAACATCCTCAACTCTTCCTTTTGGGAACATGATGGATCTATCGGCTAATTGAAGGGTCATATTAGATGGAAGGAGCTCACCTATCTTAAGTCTCTTGAAGACGGAATAAGACATAATACTCACGCTAGCCCCGAGATCACAAAGGGCATTTTGGAACAATTTTCCTTTGATTTTGCAAGGGATGGAGAAATTCCCGGGGTCTTTCAACTTTTGGGGTAAGTCATTATGGATAAAAGCACTATAACCCTCCCCCAAATTCACCGGTTCAACCATATTGCAATCCCTTTTACCGCTCAAATTTCCTTAAGAAACCTATCATGGTTTGGCATTTGTTCCAAGACTTCAGTGAAAGGAATAGAAAGATGAATTTTCTTAAGCATCTCAATGAATTGTCCAAATTGCTCATCCAATTTGTGCCTATTGAAATTTTAAGGGTGTGGAAGTTTGGGCTTGTAAACCTTATCTTTCTTCTTTGCTTTCTCCTTTTGCTCTTGATTAGATTTCTCACTCATCTTGCAAGACTCCTCATGCTATTCTCTTCGCTTGTATCACTCTCCTCTTCGCCTCCTTACTTTTCCTAGGGACACTCTCTTCAAGGACATTACAACTCCTAGTGGTGATAGAACAAACCGGTTCCTTAGGATCAATTTCTTGCGAGGGTAAATTAGATGGGCTAGCACAATCTTTCAAAGGTTTAGCTAGTTGAATGATTTGATTCTCAAGCATCTTTCCATGAGTTAATAGGCCATGAAACATTTTTCCACTAGATGATATGTAATCGTCCAACTTCTTGGCTTGATCTACCATGAAATTCTCTAGCCTACTCATAAATTGAAATTGTTGATAATAGGAATCATCACTTTGGCATTGTGTTATTGGAGTACATTTGGGTGAGGAACCCCTTTGTGCATCATTTTGAAAATTTCCTCTACTTTGGTTACACCAATTACCCTTACCAAGATTTTAGCCGAAATTTTGACTATGATTACCGTAACCTTGGTTATGATCCCTATATTCTTTGCCGTAGCTTTGATCATTACAACCAAAGTTGTTATGGTTACCACAAAACCTTGGGTTACTTGGTTCCTATAACCACTATTTTGGTTATAATTATCGTAGTTTCCATGGTTGTGATAGTTCCTATTTCCAACATTTTTTTTGAGCATTAACTCTAGATCCAAAATCACTATTACCAACATAATTCACATGCAAATTTTCATTTTCATCGTATTCATCCCATCCATCACAAGGAACATTTGGACAATTAGAAGCATCATGATCATTTCTTCCGCTTAAATCACAAACCAAACATTCTGTAATCATGCAACAAAAAGCGAAAAGAGGGTTAGAGTAAGAGGATGTACCTCTCCCCTTAAATTGGGAGGGAAGATCTTGTGCTTGTGAAGATGAATTTTCAAGATTAGCTTTGATAGAAGCCACCTCCTTCCCTAAGTCCAAAAGTAGAGTAGACAATTTGTAGATGGCATTGACTTGATCAACTGAGGCACACTCGTTTGTTGACTCTTCCTCAAACTCTTTCCAACTCATGTAGTTCCTCACTACATCATCTATCACATCAACAACCTCTTCCACCGTCTTGTTCATGATTGGGCCTCCGGCTCTGGCATCTAAACTCGACGTACCTTGAGGACTCGCTTTTCGTGGTGAGGGCACTCTCTTTGATACTCTTTGTACCTCTCCCATGCTTCATAGAGATTTTCGTTAGGCTTTTGCTTGAAATTTTGGATCAAATTTCTAGCTTCCGCCGTTTTCTTTTGAGGGTAGAAACGGGATAAGAATCCTTTGGTAACATGGTCCCATGTTCTGAAAGAATTCAGCTTGATCTCCTTGTCCAACCATTCCAAAACTCGCCCTATGAGGGAAAAAGGGAACAATTTGAGCCTTATAAACTCTTGTTCAACCCCACTCACTCTAATAGTGTTACAATATTTCTCGAATTCCTTAAGGTAATTGAGAGGACTTTCATTAGATGCACCACTATATTGTCGCCTCTCGATCAAAGTAATCATTGCCTGCTTGATTTCAAAATCGCTATCCGGAATCAACAATGGAGCAGTCCCGCTCTCTTACTTGTATGCACCCGGAGTACCAACCTCCTTCAATGTAACTCTTTGAGCTTCTCCCATACTCTCTTGCACATACAATCTCGAACAAAATTATTAGTAGCACGGCTACAACTGTAGTCTAAAGAGAAAAATCTCTTATGTAGCCTAAAGAGAAAATTCTCTTTGTATTTTTTATATTAAAAGAAATAGACTAAACAACAATAGCAATCATCTACGCCATTCCCCAGCAACAGCGCCTACACCCCTATACATAGCATAGAGTAAGTCAAGGGTCGAACCACTAGGAATGGGAGGTGAATGCTAATGTCAAAGATAAGTTATTTCGAAGCAATGAAGTGAGGTGTGTCTATTCTACCAATCAAACAATCGAAATGAAACCAAATTTATAAATCACTAGGGTATAGATCCACATAAACTCGTAATTGATTAAACTAATTGGGATTAGAGATGACTAATTCGAGTGTTGCGAGGGAAAATCGATTAAGCAATCAAGAGAATATGGTAGGCTAATCTCCTAGAGGTCAAACTAGCGTCAACTACGAGAGACTCTTAGCTAGGAAACTTGCAAACCTATTCAATCGACAAATGTAAACCACAAATCAATTTTCCGTATCAATGTGGACCTACAATGCAATCTAGTGTGAGAAACTAGGGTAATCACTCCTAAATTAAACACACACATGCACATTATCAATCAACCAATTTAATCACAACATCAACTACATCAATTTCCCCCAAAAAGCATAAATCAATTACTCATATATGCTTTACCATTTCCCTAGTACGAAAACTACTCACTACTCATGTAAATCATCATCAAAACTAAACTAAGCAACAAATTCATCATCATCATATTAATCAAAAAGTACCAATTCAAAAATCAATCAACTTGAACAATTAACAAAGAAATTGAGATCAAAACTAAGATTGCATTAAAGTAAAGAAATCCTTAAAAACTTGCTTCAATTCAATGGAGAAAACACTTGGAATCATCAATCAAGAACTTCTCTCTCTACAAACTAGAGTTTCTCTCTCTAAAAATCTAACCTAATTTTATTCTAATTTCTGAATTAATTCCCTAATTTCTTCTCTAATGATCCTCTAATTATACTCCCTCTAAAAATAGAAAGAAAATCTATATATAGTAAAACTAACTAAGAGAATTTAGTTAGATCGTCCCCAAATAAACCCATACAAGCGCGGCAAACCAAAGGGGAGAGCACGGCCGCGCAAAACTTGTTACGGAACAGGGACCAAAAAAGGCGCTCCGTGCCCGAGCGAGGCGCGGACGCGCCATGGTTGCCCGCTCCCGGGCCTGGTAGTAGGGGAACCCTCTTCCCTATCATTCCGATTCTCCTCGTGCATTCCACATAATGCTCTTCATAAACACGGGACCTTGCAGTTTCTAAACTCCATGCTTCCGAGTTCAAGACTAGAAATCATGCCCCCACGGCTTGAAATCACACCTCAAGGACCTTAGGAACTTGCACTTGTCCAATGCTTGAGCTTCAAATGGAGAATACTAGACATCTTAATCAATGCCGAACTTGGGAAGAGGCCTCGGGAAACTTGGATAACGGCCTTAACTTAAAAAATTAAGGAAAACAAGCAAATAAAAGAAAATAAACTAAGAAATGCATAAAGAAAGAAATCTAACTAAGAAAATGCAAACTAAAAGAAATAAAGAGTAAAATCAAGGAAAAGCTAAGTAAAAGATTTATAGAATAGCATGGAATTCACCCTAAAAAGAATCATATGAGTGCCATAAATGACACACATCAGCAAGCCACACCAATACCAAAGGATTAGTCTTTTGTAAAGCTGTCATAGCTTTCTTGAAAGTGAATGGGTTGTATGCCCTAGCAGCATTCTAGAAAAGTTGGAACATTAGCAAGCCAAGAAATTGGCCCTTGAAATTTTGACTAGATGCTTGCAGCAGTATCTCCTACCCACCTTTGGCCACATTTCAGACCCGGCTGGATCAACACTCTAAACACATAAATGAAGCAAAGTTATTAGTATCATAATCACAAAGAAAAGCAATGAAAATAAAGAATTTATGTCACCTTTTGTCTGTCAGAAAGTATGCACCATCCATCTCCCCTTCCAGAATCTTGTAGAGCATTCTTCAAATGCCAAAGGAAGAATTTTCAGTTATCAGCATTCTCTGCACCCACAATTGCCCATGAAACTAGAAATATCTCATCCGGATAGGCATGGGAGTCCTTGGGCATTGCTTGGGCCTCCTGATAGGGTTGAGAAAAAGATTTCCATCCATGGCTACTGCAGAAAGTAACACACCACCATAATTGCGCTTAAGGTGGTCCCCATTTACTCCAATCAAGCTTCTGCAACCTGCTTTCAACCCATCTAATGCAGCTTGGAAAGCAATGAAAATGCTGCTGAACTTTAGAGACCTCTTAGGTTCAGGTCTAGTCCAAACAACATGAGAAAAAGAGTTTGGGTTGGTTTCTCTAATAACATCATAATACATTGGCAAGTGTTTGTATGACTCATCATGACCACCATGTATTTCTTTTAAGGCTTTTGACCTAACTCTATATGATGTGCTCTGTGCCATGTCAACACCAAATCTCTTCCACAACAACTCATTTAGGGACTTGGCTGGGATGTCATTGTTAGCCCTAATATGAACCATCAACACTCTTGTGGCCCACCTCACATTCACCATTGGATTCCTCATCTCAAGTCCTTGGCATGTATGTTCTGCATTACTAATATTCTTGATTGCCCAGGTAGTGTTGTCTGGCAAAATTGATGCATGCAGCCTCCAATTACAGTGTATGTATGAGAATCTTGCTGCATATCTTTTGGTGCTAGCATAATCAACAACAATAGAAAACCCACAATGTATACAGTAATCTTTAACAACATCTCTGAGGTGTTTTTTGTCAACAAAGAGCTGCCATTCCTTCAAAACTATTTTACCAAACCCCTCATCCTTGTATACTTCCCCATTGTTATATAGCTTACTCAAATAATTATCTTGCTCTTCCTCATACTCAAATTCTGCTTCCTTAAAAGGACAAAAGGAATCCTCAACCATAGGCCCATATTTATCCTTTGATTGGTTATCCTCTTCACTTAAACTCTCATTATCCTCATATTCACCACCATATTCAAGATGCTCATCTGGACTGTACCCATCATCATCATCATCATAATCATCATCATCATCATCATCATGTGCTTCATACACTGTAAAAGTTGTATCAATAGTGCCTTCACCTAAACTAACTTCAGGTCTGACATTCTCATTGCCACCCCTAGCTATTCCCTCATCCAACTTATGCATAGTGTTGACAACACTCTCACAACCACTAGTACTACTACTAATCACAATACCCTTTCTTCGGGCACTAGTTCTAGGCACCCTCCTTTGAAAATAAGTTGACACCTTGGATGACATAGAAGATTCATTCACCCCTGAGTTGTTACTAACACCAAATACTCCTACATTTTGCAAAGGAGGTACAATGTGTTGGGAAGATGGGGTAGGTTGTGTATCTTGTATGATAAAGTCTTCAAGGGATGTGTATTGAGAATCAGGGTCTTGGGTTGCAACAGGTTGCTCGGTTTGTTCACCTTTGTAAGGGGTTGGGGAAATATTGAACCAATACTCTAATTAATTCCCTCTCCCTCTGCCCCTCTCTCTCCCAGTTGCATTTTCTCTCCCTCTCCCTCTCAAACTACCTCTCCCCCTCACACTGCCTCTCCCTCTCACACTGCCCCTCCCTCTAATAGTATTCCTCCTCCTCCCTCTCACCCTTCCCCTCCCTTTAGCTCTACCTGCACTAACACCCTCTTCTTCCAATCTCTGCTCCCTTTCAATCCATGTTTCCTTAGGATCATAAGTAAGCACTTCAGGTTGAACCTGATTATGTTTCTTGCCCAATTCACTCAAATGATTATTAAATTCTTCCTTACTGACAACTTCTGCTTCTACTACGACTTCTCTATTTTTTCTCTTCATAGGTGTAAGTTTCTTTTGAGGTTCAAATAATAAAGGCATGAGAGCTTCAGGTTGTACCATTTGCTCCTTACCAACCTCAGATGCATTCATTTGATGCTTTCCTTTAATTAAAGACCTAGCACCTGCTACAACTTTAGTGTCTTTTAATCCATCCCTAACTTATATGTATCTCTTTTTTTTGGCAAGTTTGTAAACATTTTCATCAAATCATTGTCATTTTCAAGTTTCACATGCTTCATTTGTACACATAACAGAATGTGAGGTTTTGAGGAGTTTCAACATTGTTTTGCTTTGCCTTTTCCCAATACTCTACAATTAGGTCTATTAGATTAACCTTATCAACATCCTCAACCAAAATAATCACATCAATTCCCCAATATTGAAACCTTAAGTCTATATTATCACCCATTTTGCATCAATCACAAACACAAACAACAACACTTGTATAAGATTCATACATGATAATAATCGAACCAAACAACAAATTTGACAACAATTGCATAAAATTCACACATCTAAACCAAGGAAAAAAGGTCTTTCACTTTAAACAACATCGATTTCACAATAACCAAGAACAATAAACAAGCATACAGTCATCATCCATTCGAAACAAAAAAACAAAGGGCGTACTACAAATGAAAGCATAAAAATGCATAACTCACTTTGATTCATGCTCTATTTGATAAATGTGCAGCAAAGATTGCACTTTTACTCCACTACAATGCCTAACAATCCATATTATTTCCCTAAACTAGCGCAATTTCGTCACACTTGATTTCCCCCAATTATCAGCAGATTGCCCTAAAATCCACTCCAATATTATCTATTACCTCTAAATAATTAAGCTCTAAAGCGAATTTTGTAACCCTTGAATAATTTTTAACAATGATAAATTCGCAACCTTTGTCTGTAATGGATCTCAGAATTAAAATAGGAATAAGATGAAATAGGGGAGACAATGGGTTTATTTTTATTAGACATTGTTGGTTGAGGGAAGTAAATGAGGGCAGATTAGGAAGTTCAGGTTTTTTTTTAAAAAAAAAAGGTTTTAAGTGTTAACCATGGTTAAATAATCAGAGTAAATGGTGATTAAGGTTACCAATGATTTAGTCATTATATTTAAGGTTCACCAATGATAATTAAATAAGAACGTTCACCACTTTTAAATTTAATAAATTGGAGTTCACAAGTATGTGTCCAATTTTTTAACTAAGGGCAAAACTTTTTTGCACGCAATTAATTAAATCTCACCGGAAAAACTATTCTAGACCCCTAACCCTAATTATAAAAATAAAATTAAAAAAAATAGACCCCAAACACAATATTTTCCAAAACGTTGGACCTCATTTGTGATCTTAACTTGAAATTGTAGGGATAAAATCAAAAAATTGTGAATCCTGAAAATTAATATTATATACTTAAATAATCGCTATAAGGAGGGTGTTCCCATTGTAGGGGATCCTTCTCCTTAGATGTCCATGACCCTTTGAAAGCCAAGGACTTTACAATTGTTAGGGTGTATTTGGATTTGAATTCCTCATTGTTTGGGGGACCTTGAATTAGAAATGATCCTATCATCATGCTTTTTTTGTAAGAAATAAGTAGGAGTCGCCAATAAATTTCATGAAAACTCATAAACCTTGTTCATGCCTTTCTACCAAGTAGAGTTCAAGAGATAATTAGCACGAATTGTAAGTTTACCCACGCCCAAATTGGTCTACATCTACCAGAAATGAGTTCGGGAGCGAGGGTACTAAAATAACGTTCCTTTTAGGGAGAAATTGCTATTCTAACCCTAGTTACGGCCTCTACTAGCTCTTCATTTTTCACAGTTTCATCACCAAACAATATATGCAATGTGGCACCTAAAACTAAGTTAGTTGATTTAATTTACAAGCATAAATCACGTGGGAATTACATTGCAAAAGTTGTTATTCTTTTTTTAATCAAATTCATGATAAGAACAAGAAATAAACAGTGTTTGCTTTGACTTAGGTGATAAGAAAATCAATTAATTATTCAAATTCTAGTCTTGATTAACACAAGAATACTATGTGAATTAAATTAATTAAAAGTTTGTTTAAAGTGATCAAACAACACTATTTATTTAATTTAGAGTTATTTAAACAATAAAAAAAAAGTGATTTATCTAAGTGCTCAAGAAACTTACTGTTCTTCTTTTATGCTAAATCTCCGTTTCATGCGTTCATGGACTTTCTTTCTATTTCGTAACCTCAGTGGACTTTAATGGATTCAATTAGGGTTGAAAAGTATTTGGAAATAGAGAAGAAAAGTAGTATGATAGTAAGAGAACTTGAGAGATTAGGGTTTTGAGAATGCTAGTGATATGAAATAACCAAGGAAAAACAAGAAAATGGGAGGTGAAATCAACAAAAAAAAAACAATATCAAATCAACAAAACAAGCTAAGATATGAAATAGGGGTTCTTAATCAAAGCTAACACAAAGTAATAAAGCTAGGATTAAGGTGTAACCAAAAAGATTACAAGGTAGCAATCACAAAGAAAGCAAATAATCATAAATATTATGGGTAGAGAGAGAAAGTCTCATTGATTACAAAATCAAGCAAAGTTAAAAATGAAAACTAATTCAAAATGTTCTCAAAAGGAACTTAAATAATCCATACAAAACTGACTGAAAATTGGAAAAGGTTCGGCCGAACACTGGGTAGGTTTGGCCGGACTATTGGGTAGGTTCGGTCGAATCAAGGGGTAGGTTCGGTCGAACTTCCCTGCTCCTGGTTCGGTCGAACTTTTGGGGTTTGACCTCTCCTACAAAAATGCTGAAATCTGGTTTGCTACTGCCTGGGAGGTTCGGTTAGACTCACCTCGGTTCGGTCGAACTTCCCTGCTCCTCACGACTACCTGGACAGCTCAAATTCAAACGTTCATAACTTCTTTGTTTCTTTCTGAAATTTTGCATGTGACTTGTCGTTCAAATGATCTTGAAAACTAATTTCACCTCCAACTTGAATCACCTAAAAATTCCTTGTAAAGAAAGAAATATGGGTGAATAAAGTAATTTCATCATATGTTGATAAGCTTCTTCCTCTCATCCTTGTTCCCATTCTTTATCTTCAACCATCAATTGTAAAATCAAGACACAAGGATTATTTTTATTCACCTAAGTCACGTCATAACATAGAGAATTTATAAAAAAGTAGATTGGAGCCAGAAATGCCACCGAATGGATCATATAGTCGCACAACTCGTAGTTTTCAATAATGCTCCCGCATCAAACCCTCTATCTTGAAACGGAATTGACCTCAATTCCTAGGGATGACATAAAACTCAAACCAAACCTTGGATGATGATGAATTCATTATTAAAAGCAATAAATCCTACCTAGATTCACAAAACACATTCAACCGATGTATCTACCCGGATCAAACACTAAGATGACGAACTTGAGCAAAATGAGGAGTAAAATAAAGTGAACCATTGTGTAGAGCAATAGGATAACAATAATATCACCATTCACATTGTTGATTCTTTTACCCAAGCACCCACAACAAGCGCAATACGATAACCATGGGGGTTGGTCAACACATGATGGCCCAACAAGTAGTGTAGAATCACATTGAAAAACATCATTGAAGGAATATCCAACACTAAATGTAGAATCAATAAAAGATGTACCAATCAACACACCATAGACTAAACAATTCCTTTCAAATTGTTGTCTTGCAATACTTTAACAAACATGAAAATATGGTACAAAAGAATCTAGCTTAAGATGTTCATAAGAATTTGAAGTCATTGAAAAACCACCGTGGTCATTAAAAGAAGCTTTCACATCATCCAACTTAAACTAACTCTTCTTTCGATTCATCCTCAATATAGTAATCATCACAACTCTCATTAACATGAATGTTAAAAACCTCACTAGAAGGAGATAAAAGAGGAGAAGGGTTATATACCTCACACAAGAGATTCTCATGAACCGATGGCAATGAATCTTTAATATGAAATATGGGCTCCATGTTGACTTCATTTCAGGTCAAAATTGATAATGCCTCTTTGCAATTTGTTGACTCGACATTAAAAACTACTTCTTCATCATAGATTGGTGGACCATAGTCTCTTTTATGATCAAGTGGAAAATGTAGGGTACATACTTTTTCATTTAAGATAGGAGCTTCAAATTTGCACATAGCCTCTTCCCTCATAGTTGGAAAAGGCTTGTGCCTCAACCTTTTGATGCAAAAGGAATTTTGAAAGAAGATTTAGAATACCCACTAGCACTATTCACCTTAGCAAGCTTCTCAAAGTTCAAATCCTTTTGCATTACATGATCAATACTTCCATGGGAATAAACATCATCTTTTTGCCTTAGCTTCCTCTTAAGACAACCAATGTTCCTAGCATTCTTATGTTTTTGGGCCTCTTCAATCCCACTTAAAATAGAAAGATTTTCAAACTCCCTTGTATACTTCTCCACCATCATAGATCGTTGATTGAGAGCATTCAATTTAAGAAAAACATCATGCAAATAATCTCTCAAGGAACAAAAGCTTAACTCATGTGCTTCTTTAATTTCTCCCAAGATGTGATTTTTGTTTTTCCCTCAATCCTCCTACGAATCTTAAACTCTCGTACCACAAAGATGCATGTTTCTTAAGTTTAATGATGGCCAATTTGCGACGTTTTTCATCATTATATCCTTTACAATAAAAAAAATTTCTCCATAGTTCTAACCCAATCGAGAAATTCATTAAGATTAAGATTATTTCTGAAGTCCGAAAATTCCAACTTGATGTCTTGGTCACGATTATCCTCATGGTGTCGTTGGTGGTGTTCCCTTCTCTAGTGAGGAGAGTGAGAACCATCTTCTTCACTTGGGCTTCTCCTTCTTCTAGGACTTCTTCTATTCTCCAATACCTCAAGAAGTATATCAAACATCCTTTCTAGAGCATCCAATCTAGAGTTTTCATTGTAACCTTCATCATCTTCATAATAGTATCTATCACCCATATTTCTTTATAGAAAGCTTGTATCTTTGAGAGAAAATTTCAAATTTTCTAGGAAAAGATGAGATCTTTTGAGATGAGGAAAGAAAAATTCAAAAGGTAGGATCTTTATAGGCTAATAACCTAGGATCTTGATACCAAATGATATGAAATAACCAAGGAAAAACAAGAAAAGGGGAGGTTAAATCAAGTAACAACCATATCAAATCAACAAAACAAGATAAACCTATCTCAACAGGTTAAATGGTTTACTTGTTCTATTTTTAGGGGGTTATTAATTAAGGGTTATAGGGGTTACTTAATAAAGGTTATAAGTTACTTACAAGGTTTACTTAATAGCATTATAGGGATTACTTAATGGTATAATATCAATTACTTAATAGTATGATTGGGTTTACTTAATAGCATTAGAAGTATTACTTAATAGTTAGAGATGGGTTACTTAATAGCATTATAGGGATTACTTAATAGCATAATATCAACTACTTGATAGTATGATAGGGTTTACTTAATAGCATTTTAGGGATTACTTAATCGAATAATGTCAATTACTTAATAGTATGATAGGGTTTAATTAATAGCATTAGATGTATTACTTAGGAGTTAGAGAAATAGTTGGAGATGGGTAACTGTAGGGAATATTTCAAGCGTTAACCCCTAGCTTGAACCCCACTGTGATCATACACTAAAGTACGGTGGCGTCCAAAGGGAAAGAAGATAGAGAAAAAGAGTCGCCAACAAGTTTTAGGAACTTGTAAACCGTTCACGAGGTGAAGGTTACACCCCTTAACGATCCAGGAGATCGTTAACTCCAATATGTCTGGAACCATGACTGGTTGTTCGGGGATGAAGGTACAAATCCAACCTAAAAGAGATTGAACCTGCCCTAATAATAGGCCTCTACTTTATTCTGATGGTATTCATATGCGCTTTCCGACTAACATGCAATCATTAGATTTAACCCTAAAACTGTTTATCTATGTTGGTTAAATATTAATGCACAAATAAACTATTATTGGCGATCACTTAAATTATAATCAAATTAACCCTAAACAAGATTATTAATTATCCTATTAAGCGTGATTACAAGTACAAATTCCCTTTAAACATGCATAAAAGGCGTGATCAAGCAATAACAATAAAAATCAAGCAATATAATAATAACAATTAAAAAAAATAATCATAATATTCATGTTAAAGCATAATAATAGCAAGATCCTAGGCATGATACTAACAAAATTAATAATAAACCCCAGCATGTCACTAAGTAATAAAGATCAAAACTTTAACCCTAACATGATACTAACAATCATAAATATTAGGAAGAACAAAAATGGCATCATACTTTTAATCATACTTGATATTAAATTTACCCTAGACATGATACTAGGAAATTATTGTTGTCACCTTAAACATCAAATTAAGGAAAACATCCTAACATGATACTAGGAATCATAATAACAACCTAAGCATGATTTCTATATCATAATATCAATGCAAACAATTAAAGCACTTACTTGGATGTCTCGTATCTCTTTCTAATAACAAAATACACGCGTTAGTAACTTCAAGGAAAATAATAAAACAAACAATTAAATTAAATAATTGAAAGAGAGATTTGGGACCAAACCCTCAGAAATTAAAACCTTTCACGTCTAGGGCGAAGGCAACTTCGAACTATGCTAGGTGTGTCTAGTGCTAATGTATGAGGAATTTTGTTTGTAAAAGGGTAGGTTTAGAAAAAAAGAGAGAATCAAGAAATTCTTGATGAGAGTTGGTTAGAATTAGAGAGAATTGGTGAATGAAAATGGGGTTTTTAGAAAGCTATTTATAGAGAAAATCAACCAAAAAGATAAAAAATCAAAACAGAGTTCTGACGCGGATAAAACTTGATTAGCACCGATGCCGACAATTGGCGCCAGACGCTAACATTAGCGCCAGACGTTAACGCTAGCTCAAGGCGCCAGGCTTAGCGTCAGGTGCTAATATCTGGCGTTAGGCGCTAATCCCGTTTTTAACACGTTTTCTAAAATCAGATATAATTTTACCGTACAGGAGGATAAAATCGTATTTTCCACGAAACATTCTTTTATTCTGATTAAATTTCTAAAAAGCCAACAAAAGTAAATTTATCAATGTTAATTGAATTAGGAATGAAAAGAACCTTCTAGAAGAATCTAGAAGACTAAAACCATTCCTAATTGCATTAAGAATGATTAATCTATATTAGGCCCTCCTCTTGATCATTGGGCCGCATATAAGGCTCAAACCAGGCCCAGTTTAGTAATTTGGTCATAACTTCCTCAATATTCATTGGAATTGGGCTTATAATATATCGTTGGAAAGGTCTTTTCAATCCTATCCAACTACACTACTATTGGACCCATATCATGGACCAACCAAATTGGATTGGCTATTTTCTTAAAATAGGTTTTCAAAAACAGAGAGAGGAGAAAAGAAATTAAAATTATCCGCAACACTAAACTTTCCACACTTTCACTTCATTCGATTATGATTCGACGTGAAAGGTACTCATCACTGGGTTTGGCTTTGGGGAGACACAAATGGGTGTCTACAAAATCCCCCACTTTGACGGAGTATCCGCAACACTAAACACGTATCTGGTGAAGGATAATTAGGTCGTTGGACTAATTACTATCAACCAAACAATATTTATAAACCTACACCTACACTAAACAAGTTTAGTGGTAAGTAGAGGGTCGAACCACGGAGACGACATAAACACTATCAACACCACCACCAATTAAGCTAGGTCAAAGAGATAGGATGGATAGAACAATAAATAAAATGAGATTAATATAAAGTTAAACTAACACCAAGGGAGAGGGTCAAACATGACAATGATCTTCAATAAAGTTAGGCAATGGAAATGAGTTTACATGCAAACCAAATATCTCATATAAGGCAATACCAACAATACCATCTAACCACCTATCGGGGTCAAAGGCTTTCCCAACTTAACACATGCTCATACTATCGTCATAAGCTATGAAAGTTAAGGTTTTTGCATAGAATCGATCACCTAATGGATATCCCTAAGTTACACTATCGTCATAACTTAGTTCAATCCACCCAATTACAACACATGATTGGCTATTCACATGGAGTAATTAGTAAAACATGGTTACAAGGTATATTTAATCACATATAACCAACATTTGTCTAGCCTAATACATTCAAGATTCACCACATGCTATCACCAATCCCTTAGTAAAGGGAATTACTCACTAATCATGAACAACTAACACAAAACCCAACAAGAAGAACAAAGAGAAGCAATTAAACTAAACAACTACTCTAATCAAGCAAGAAATTAAGAAAGAACAATAAATGAGATAGAGTTTAGAATGCTCATTGAAGTATTGAAAAGGAATCCAAAACAATGTCACTTTGCATCTTCATCTTATTCAATCCACCATTGAAGCCCTTCACTTTCTCTCTCTAAAATACCCTAAATTACTCTTAATCTACATTACAAAGTATAAAAACAAAGATTAAAACTAAATCTAAGCCTAATTTATGTGAAGATTGATGGAGAGATGTTAGGGTTTAGCCCCTCAAAGAGGAGAGAGAAAACCCCAAAGAAACCCCCCATCAAAACTTCCCCAAAAATAGGAGAGAATCGGGCTAAAAATAGAACCGCGGTAGAATGGCGCGCCCGCGCCAATCTGGGTTTCGGCCTGGCAGCAACATTCAAATTCAAATATCCATAACTTCTGTTCTAGGAGGCTTCTTTTGGCGTGCAACCTATCGTTGGAAAGCTCTTCAAGTCTAGTTTCCAACTAAATTTGAATCACCTTAATCCGATGTGCAGATCAAAAGTTATGGCTAAAAGAGTGAACAAAGGTCAGTTTTGGAGTTCAGGCCCTTGCGCTCCCGCGCCTATCTTAGGCGCGCCTGCGCCTAAGCCGCGCCCAAATCGCGCCTACATTCTGCCTCCTTCAATATATTTGACCCCAATGTTAGGCACGCCCGCGCTGGGTTTGGCGCGCCCGCGCCATTCTGAAAGCGCGACCCGCGCTGTCCGCATGACCTGCTTGCTTGCTCCTTAACTTCCTTTGTAGCTCTTCAAATGAACTTCAATTGTCCAAGCTCTTCATTCTATTAAAATCAACTCCAAAAGCCTACAAAACACGAGGAAAAGCACAAAAACATAATAAAGAGATAAACGGAGCAAAAGGGGTACAAACAAGGGACAAACGTAGAAAAATACCGCGATTAGAGGATATAAATAGTGGCATAAATGCCACTTATCAGTATCTTGCACCGTCGAGCACACGTCTCTGAAAGTAACCAATTTGTTGCCACTTTTTGTTGTTTTGATGACCTCTTGCAAGCAAGAGAATGCCATCCCGCTTGAAGACTACTACGCTTGTAACTGCCTCCAATATCCCATGATAATCTTCCGCAAGCTAGGGAACATTATCGAAGATTGCTTTGCTTGAAACGATCCTCTTCCTCTTTGTGACCATGTTCCACATCTTAGGGAACACGATCGAAGACAACTTCGCTTGAAATCACCTTCAGTTGTTTGTGACAACTCTCCGCAATCTAGGGAACAACATCTTACTTTTTTGATGTTCACTCGTCTCTGAACAACAGAGCTTATTTGAATATTTTCACGCGTCTCTGAACAAAGAGCTTTTGAGGATATAATGCCCACGCGTCTCTGAGCAAAAGAGCTTGATGATATGTCCATGCGTTTCTAAACAAAAGAGCTTAAATGATATGTCCATGCGTCTCTGAACAAAAGAGCTTAAATGATATGTCCATGCGTCTCTAAACAAAAGAGCTTAAATGATATGTCCAAGCGTCTCAGAAAAAAAGAGCTTCGATACTTGAATTTTTGTTGCGATAATATTCCGAAGAAAAACTTCCGAAGACCAACACTTGTCGATCTTTAAAGCTCTCTTTAACTTTGCTTCCGCTATGCCAGTACGTCGGTGCTTTTACTTGTGAACCATTATGTCAGTGCCTCTTCTGTTTATGAACCAGTATGTCGGTGTCTCTGTTATTTATGAACCTGTATGTCGGTGTCTCTGCGATGAGCCAATGCTTAGGCGCTTAAGCTAAGTGAGACGATCTTTCAGGTCGATCACTTATTGCGATTGCAATCAAGCTGACCACTTGATCATGTCAAATTGCTTATAGGGGCTAACTGGCGTACCAAGGAACCCAAAATTGCTGAAAGAGGTTGAAATAACTACTCTGAGTGGTTGAGCGTTCTGTCGCCGCTGCAATGTCTCTGGCGCTGCAATTTGGATTTGTCGCCAAACGCTGAAATCTAGCACTAGGCGCTGAAATCTATTACTAGACGCTAGTTGTTGTTGTCTGGCGCTGGAGTCAGGTTTTCCCTATTCTGCTCTTGCTGCCACTGTTCATTGCTCGATTTCCCTTCGAACTTTGAACTTGGTTGTTTCCTTTCAACCAAACCCGCTCAAATAATCTTTTGTAAATTAAAGCTCTTCATCTCTAATTTACTGATCTATGTAACTCCTCTTATCTTGGAGGAATCTCCTGTATCATATTCGCGGTTTCTTCGAAAAAAATCCGGGAATGTCCTCGTTTGCTGGGATGTACCTACATTTATATTTTTAACTATAGGACTTTGCGTATCTTTCTTTATTTTAGGGTTTACCTAAGGTTTAATGTCGCTTAACTCAACTCATTGACTTGACATGACTCAAGGTATAAACTTGACTCGCTGTAATTGACTTGAGGTTGACTCGACTCAAAGTGTAATTACACATGTGACTCATGACCCGTGTGTGCATTGTAATGTGATCGCGCAAATCAAAAATGCAAAAAAGCAAAAAATTTCCGTCATTTTTGTGGAGGGTACCGGCTTTCTCCCGAAAAAGAAAGACGCGAAAAAAGAATCGAAGTTTTTGAAGGTGCATGTTGAACGAGCTTAGTCAAATGTTTTGCAATGGATTAATTCATCCTGGCCTATCTTAGTTGTTGACACCATGATGAAAGTATTTGGGTAACTTAGGCACGGAGGCTAAGCACTTCATACTTCGTGATGCAATGATGATTATGATTGATGAGTGATGTTGATATGATAAGGCATGCTTCAACGTTGCGTTAAGATTCCATGACAAAGGGTTCCTAAGGGGGGGTATATGTGGTCATGTATCTGTGATGTGTTTGATAGTGACACTAAAGTTAGGCCGCAAGGGCTAAGTGTGTGGGAAAATATATTGAAAAGAGTCCGTTAGGAATCAGGCCGAACGTAGCTCTAGCCGAACCTCGCACAAGTGTATGTATACCTCAAAAAGGTATTTTTAAGGGTTGTAACGTGGTTAGGCTAAAGGCTTGAAGAAGAAGGGGATAAAGGCTCAAGACCCTCGATAAGCCCCCAAGGTGTACAACCTCGCTTTTCAATCCTTGTATTTTATTTTATTTTTTTGTATGCTTGAGTTTCTACTCTTTTTTTCTTTAGAATTTATTTTATTTTAATAAGTGTGGGAAATTCCGATCATGCGATCTATCACTCACTTGGCATTCATGTTTCTCAGGCACGGTACCGAGCACTCGATAAGAAACGCAATTCGAGACGTGTTCTTATCAAAGATATTTTCGTATCAAAGACATTTGAACAATTGCCCTTTTGTACACTTTTATTTATTTTTTTGCTTATTTATTTATTTTGATCCTTTGAAATCACTCAAGCTTTAGAAATTGCATAAGTTACACACCATCCCATCCAAAGGTTAGGTAGATGTAGGTTGAAAAAATGAAGGGTCTATCATTAGACAAGGCTCAAAGTGGTTTACCAAGAAAGGATTGCATATTTGAAGGGTGAAAGGTAATATGATGTGGCTACAAGGGGTGCCTTTAATTATTTGTATACCTTGTGCTTAGTTTGACATGGATTTTTTTTTTATTTATTTTGTAACGATCATATGCAAGAAAATAAATGCTCATTTTATTAAAAGGGAAAAAGAAATAATCTACAAAATTAATCTAAAGGAAAAGAAAGGTGCCTATGCTAGACTTATTGGGATAAGGGTAAATAAAAGAAATAGAAAAAAAGAGGTCATGAAATTTCGTCGTTGAAGCTCGCCTCTGTCTTGTATCGTTTGCTCCATGATCACCTAATCTTCTCGTTAGCTAGAGGCAATAGGACCTTATTAGCTTCTATGAGATTTTTAAACCTGTAGCATTCATTAGTAGTATGACCGCGTCCTCGATGATACTTGCAATAAGAGTTAGGATTCCATCTCGAAGATCGATTTTCTGGCGTTGGATCCTTAGTAGGGCCAATAGGCTTGATTAATCCTCGATCATAGAGACGATCTAAAGCAGCATCGTAGGTCATTCAAATGGGTGTGAACTCTCTCCCGGGTTTCCTTTAGATCCTTGATTGTCCATGGCTAAGACACCATTATGGTCGAAAGTACCAACACTGTTACTAGAGTAGGTGTTTTCGGAAGAAGAAGGATAATCGTTCTTCTTTCCTTTACAACCACTGTTTTTATTGTTACTAATCTTGGCCTTCTTGTCGTGTCGGGGAACATGAAGGAGATTTGAATCAATGAGATCTTGAACACGGTCTTGGAGGGCGAGACATACTTCGGTGGTATGACCACGACCTCTATGATATCAACAATAAGAATTTGGATCCAATTGGGAAATCGTTTTTCAAGCAGAGGGTCTTGACTGGGACCAATGGGGTGATTGAGACCTTGATCGTGAAGATAGTCAAAAGCTTCATTGTAAGCAATTCCTATTGGTATGTATTCTTCAATGGCCCATTTTGCCCGTGGCTTAGGAGCATTGAGTTCTTTATTAAATCCTTGGCGAGAATTTTGTTTGATAACCATCACCCGATTTGCTAGTCCTTCTACCACATTCAAGAGCATGGCAACAACATCTTGAATTTTTCAAACGTCCTCTTTTAGACTTAACGAGTCTTCCCTGGTATTATCTAAGAAAAGACTTTCATTCTCCTCAATTATGGCCACTTCATCGAGAGAGGTTAAATATGTTGTCTCGATCATGGGCTCACCTACAGGTGTGATAAGAAGTGATGGATCGAAGGATGTTTGATCTTCTTCAATGGCTAGAACCTCGGAATTTTTATTGTCATCGATCAGATCTTGAATAGCTTCTTTGAGTTTCCATCACTCCTCAGTATCGTGACCCTTTCCTTGGTGATATTTGCAGTGCTTATTAGGGTCCCACTTGGGTGGCCTGGCTTCTGGAATTGGATCTTTGATGGGCCCTATGGGCATGACTAGTCCTTTGTGATGTAGCTTCTCAAAAGTTGTTTCATAACTCATACCAAGTGGAGTGAACACTCTTTTTGACCTTTAGATTCGCGATTTAGAGGCGTTCGTAGCATGTACCTCATTAATGGGAGAGGAAGAAGAAGGATGGTCGTTCTTCTTTCCTCTCGCACTATTATCTTTTAGAAGGTCATCTTCAATGTCAATGCCTATATTATACACAGCCTTGAAAGTATTCAAGTTGTGTTGGTATTTTAAGTGCTTTCAATACTTCCCTTGGAGATTCTTGATAAACATCCTTATAGATTCTTTTTCAGTAGGAGCTTTAACCATGTTAGCGGAAGTTTCCCTCCATTTGGTTAAAAAAGAAGTGAACCCTTCATTTTCTTTTTGTTTTAACATCTCAAGTTGTATGTGGTCTGTTTCGTCTTGAATGTTGTACTTATATCTATCTATGAAAGCATTTGTTATGGAATCCCAAGAAGAGGTTTTCTCTTTGTCAAGGGAAAAGAACCATTGTTGACAAATGGTCTCAAGGGATAAAGAAAACAAAGAATAAAAGACTTTCTTATCAATCCCCTTAATATTAATTATAGTTTCAAAAACTCTTAGATGAAAGTAAGGGTTATCTGTTGCCTTGAATTTTGGGATGTCGTTGGCGTTGAACTTATGTGGAAGAAGTTCCTTGTCCAGCGAGACCCCTTGTGAACTAATGTCCTGAAATTTATAGTCACTAGATAGCTTGCTCAAGCTTTCTTGCATGAGATTCATTTGTTGTTTCTTCACAGGTTCATCCATTTTGAGGGTTAAAGCCTTTAACACCTCAGTCACATTAGTCAATTGACTCCTAAGTTCATTAACTTCCTCTTGAGTTGCCATTATCTTTTTAGCCTTCCTCTTTTGACGAATCGGTTTATCAAAAATTAAGACTTGAATAAAGAGGTTATCCTTGATTTATCACCCTTCTCTCCTCGACCAAGTACTGTGGAAAAGGAATTTGGGGATATTCATTGTTAATTATTTGACTCAAACTTTATTCAACATGCAATGGATGGAGGAAGTGAAGAAAAGATGATGTAGATGGAGGGATATGAAGAATTAGGAATGGAATGTACCCCCAACTTAAATGACGGAAAAAACCGACTCATGCATGAACCTAAGACATGATCATGGTGACATATAAAAAGTGTTTGCGAAGACTAGTGAGTATAGGTGACATACTTGGACTCGTGTCACGACCATGTGGCTAGACTATGTAACTAGACTCAATTAATGACTTAACAAGGTATAATTAACAGAATTAATTAGCAAATTGTTTAGTTAGACACAAGGTGATGACTCGAGCAATAAACCAAACTGTCGTCGCACTGTGTAGTGTAGCGCCAGACGACAGAGCTGTCGCCAGGCGCTACACTCCACAGAGTGGCGGTGTAGTCCAAATCTCGGCGCTTGTGCTGGAACGTTGATCTGGAGCTGCTTTCGGTATTATTACTCAATAGGGGTATGCCTAAAGTCTTACTAAGTCAACTCTAATTAGATTATTAGACTCTAATTACCAAAATCAATTAATTAATTAATTAAGCAAAGTCTTTTAAGCCATTAAGTAGTTTATTTTGTTCTTAACGCAAGTCAAACAAACGGTTAGGAAAAATCACATAGAGTATGCACAACAAATAATGCGCAATTAGTCAAGTAGGCACAATATGATGCAATGAATTTGCAACCTAACCATGGCTCTAGTTATCTAAAGTTCGGGATATGGGTTAGTCAATATAGGGTCCATGGTTAATTGTCCGGATGCACCGCGCGGAAGCCTAACCGTGAAGGGTTGGCGCGAGTGGATGGGACACCACAAATTTTAAAAAAAAATCGCTTCCATGGTTTGGTGAATTCAACATTCTCGGATGTACCCTTTGTTGATCAGAGCGTTTAATCAGGTAGATGGAGCATGAATTCCCAGGGGGTTATGTCCATATGTAGAATACATATGGGTTTCAGAAAAGTGAGAAAAACCCAATCAGGAAGTAGGATAGAAAAAACAATGCTAAAAACTGGTCAAAATTAGATCGCATATTTCTTGCTCGGTATTGGAAGAATTTGGCGCCAGCAAACAGAGGTTGGCGCTAGCTTTTGGCTTTAGCGCCTGGCAACAGAGCTGTCATCTGGCGCTACATTCAAAATTCTGGCGCTAACTTTTGTTCGCTGACGCTAATTCCTACATGTCTCAGCACCTTTCTGTGCTCGATAAAATTTTCCAGTTTCGCGCAGTGTTATTTCGATCCTAGTTGTGAAAGATATTCCTCAAATTTCCTACGTGTAAAAATCCTATGTTTTAACTCATTACGGATGGTCTTTCCAATGAGATCTTTTTTATGCATATGACAATAATGTTAATCAAAATTACGCACATGAAATACTTAGAACTTTTCGAGTCTCATCCACTCATTCTAGATCATTGCCGAAATAAATTTTAGGAATTAAAATAGAAATCCTCCCCCGTGGAGTCGCCAAAAACTGTAGGGAATAGTTCAAGCGTTAACCCCTAGCTTGAACCCCACTATGATTATAAACTAAAGTACGGTGGCGTCCAAAGGGAAAGAAAATAGAGCAAAAGAATCGCCAACAAGTTTTAGGAACTTGTAAACCGTTCATGAGGTGAAGGTTACACCCCTTAACGATCCAGGAGATCGTTCTTAACGATCCAGGAGATCGTTAACTCCAATATTTCCGGAACCATTACTGGTAGTTCGGGGATAAAAGTAAAAATCCAACCTAAAAGAGATTGAACCTGCCCTAATAATAGGTTTCTACTTTATTCTGATCGTATTCATGTGCGCTTTCTGACTAACATGCAATCATTAGGTTTAACCCTAAACCTGTTTATCTATGTTGGTTGAATATTAATGCACAAATAAACTATCATTGGCGGTCACTTAAATTATAATCAAATTAACCCTAAACAAGATTATTAATTATCCTATTAAGCGTGATTACAAGTACAAATTCCCTTTAAACATGCATAAAAGGCGTGATCAAGCAATAACAATAAAAATCAAGCAATATAATAATAACAATTAAAAAAAATAATCATAATATTCATGTTAAAGCATAATAATAGCAAGATCCTAGGCATGATACTAACAAGATTAATAATAAACCCCAGCATGTCACTAAGTAATAAAGATCAAAACTTTAACCCTAACATGATACTAACAATCATAAATATTAGGAAGAACAAAAATGGCATCATACTTTTAATCATACTTGATATTAAATTTACCCTAGACATGATACTAGGAAATTATTGTTGTCACCTTAAACATCAAATTAAGGAAAACATCCTAACATGATACTAGGAATCATAATAACAACCTAAGCATGATTTCTATATCATAATATCAATGCAAACAATTAAAGCACTTACTTGGATGTCTCGTATCTCTTTCTAATAACAAAATACACACGTTAGTAACTTCAAGGAAAATAATAAAACAAACAATTAAATTAAATAATTGAAAGAGAGATTTGGGACCAAACCCTCAGAAATTAAAACCTTTCACGTCTAGGGCGAAGGCAACTTCGAACTATGCTAGGTGTGTCTAGTGCTAATGTATGAGGAATTGTATTTGTAAAAAGGTTGGTTTAGAAAAAGAGAGAGAATCAAGAAATTCTTGATGAGAGTTGGTTAGAATTAGAGAGAATTGGTGAATGAAAACGGGGTTTTTAAAAAGCTATTTATAAAGAAAATCAGCCAAAAAGATAAAAAAATCAAAACAGAGTTCTGACGCGGATAAAACTTGATTAGCGCCGACGCCGGCAATTGGCGCCAGACGCTAACATTAGCGCCAGGCGTTAACGCTAGCGTTAGGCGCCAGGCTTAGCGTCAGGCGCTAATATCTGGCGTTAGGCGCTAATCCCGTTTTTAACGCGTTTTCTAAAATTAGATATAATTTAACCGTACAGGAGGATAAAATCGTATTTTCCTCAAAACATTCTTTTATTCTAATTAAAACTCTAAAAAGTCAACAAAAGTCAATTTATCAATGCTAATTGAATTAGGAATGAAAAGAACCTTCTAGAAGAATCTAAAAGACTAAAACCATTCCTAATTGCATTAGGAATAATAAATCTATATTATGCCCTCCTCTAGATAATTGGGCCGCATATAAGGATCAAACCAGGCCCAGTTCAGTAATTTAGCCATAACTTACTCAATATTTATCGGAATTGGGCTTATAATATATCGTTGGAAATGTATTTTCAAGCCCTATCTATTGGACCCATATCATGGACCAACCAAACTGTATTGGTTGTTTTCTTAAAATAGGTTTTTAAAAACAAAGAGAGGATAAAAGAAATTAAAACTATCAGCAACACTAAACTCTCAACACTTTCACTTCATTCGATAATGATTCGACGTGAACGGTACTCATCACTAGGTTTAGTTTTGGGGAGACAAAAATGGTTGTCTACTGTAAATTAATAGCATTGTAGGGATTACTTAATGGCATAATATAAATTACTTAATAGTATGATAGGGTTTACTTGATAGCATTTTAGGGATTACTTAATGGCATAATAACAATTATTAATAGTATTATAGGGTTTACTTAATAGCATTAGAAGTATTACTTAATAGTTAGAGATGTGTTACTTAATAGTATGATGTATGATGTGTTTTATAAAACTATAATGGTGTTGATAATATGTAAGTGTTATGTTCTTATTTAATAATTTCGTTAAATGGTTTACTTGTTCTATTTTTATGGGGTTATTAATTAAGGGTTATAGGGGTTATTTATTAAGGGTTATAAGTTATTAACAAGGGTTATTGTTTCGGGGTTTTCTGATGTCCTGCGGGAGAGTTACAATTCCGAGACTGGAACCGGACGCCTGTACCTGCAAAACAAACGGATGCTCCGGATGGTTAGAGATCCGCCTCCGACGGTCAAGTTAGTACTTGATTAAGGAGTAATTAATGCAGAAATTAAAGTGATTGGGTCTCTCTAGG
This sequence comes from Chenopodium quinoa, assembly GCF_001683475.1. Lineage (NCBI taxonomy): Eukaryota > Viridiplantae > Streptophyta > Magnoliopsida > Caryophyllales > Amaranthaceae > Chenopodium > Chenopodium quinoa. Next base: position 1,739,203 of record NW_018743813.1, on the reverse strand, counting down.
TGAGAGTGTTTAATGTGTGTAATCTGCGTTGTTCGCGTCCCCCCCTTAATGAGGATTAAGGGAGGTATTTATAACCTCGGGAAACGTGTCAATCTAGGTTTAGGTTAACCTTGGGCTGATTGGGCTTCCCTCGGAAGTTGGGCCTAGGTGACCGGTTATCCCAGGTGTCATGGGAAGGACACGTGTCGTGTCGTAATTGGTCCATAGTGGACGGATCATTGCTTGACACGTGGCAAGATCCTATTGGCCCATGTGACGGACACATGGCGGAACCTGATTGGTCCACTTGTCAGATGGTGATTGGTGGGGAAAAATCCCCTAATCATTTGCCCCTCACAGGTGGCACGTGACTGGTCACGTGTTACCTGTGACAGGTATCGCCCTGTAACAGGCGACGGCCTGCTACAGGTGTCACTCGGCGAGAGGCCGAGAGACTCTCCCGCCAAAACTTTGAATTCTGGAAGTGACCCTTCGCCTTCTCACTTCGTTTATATAAAGGAGTGTTGACTTCGGTCATTTTCACACTTGAAAACTTTGTGAGAGAACATTCGGACCCCTTAACTTGCTCTGACATTTTGGACCCTTTCTGCCTACCGCCTGCTCTGACAAGCCGACTGCAAAGGATTTTCAGAACTTCATCAATCGTCACTCGTTCAGGTAACCGTCGGTTCTCTTACTCTTAATTTTCTCTTTACTTTATTCTTTTTTGAAATGGCACCACGGAAGCACACGACACGACCTAGGTTAGTGATCAGCCGGTCACCGGGGACGGCTGAATCTAGGACTAGGAGTGCCGCCTGCCCTTTTCTGGACCCATCTTTGCCCTTTATACAAAGTCCGACTGTATCTGTGTCTATGCAGAGCATGATGGCTAGAACAAAAAAGAATGCCAGGATCTCAAACTCAGACGGCTCATCCCACAGGGTGCCGATTAGTGAAACATCTGACCAGGCGCCAGATGTGGAAGTGAAACAAAGCGGCTTGAAAGCCGATAGTTCTGAGGGAGGAGTCAAAGTGACCCCTTCCCATTTTACAGTTGACAATTCTACATTCTCTCCTGCTCCTTTTAAAGGAGAGGAGGCGGGCCCCTCCGGGAGAGGGGAGGAGTCGTCCTCTTCGGACTCGTCAGAGGACGATTCCGAGTCTAGCTCTTCTGGCCATGCTTCTCTGGACGCAGAAGAGAAAAACAGTCGCCTACAAGAGGCGAGGCTTTCTCACGCAGTTGAGAAGGGGGACGAGTGGGCGGAGCCATCCGCCTCTCACCGAGAGCAAAATACCCCCTACTACTGCACGGTACCTCGGGGTCGGATCACAGCCATGCAAGAGAAAGTGGAGAGCTTTATCGCAAACCACACAATGGGCCCCGACTTTTTAGTGTTCGTGCCGGATCCAGAAGACATAGTCGTCTGGCCGGCTGCTACCAGTTATGATGGCGCCTGCTTTGGCTGCTACAAGGCGGCCATCAAGGCTGGGCTGCGCTTCCCACTACATCCGGCTGTTCAGCGGATCTTGGATGGGTATGAGTTGGGGTTATGGCAGTTAGCCCCGAACTCCTAGGTCAACGTACTCGGCTATGTGGCCGGGTGCGAACTGCACGGGGTGGAGCCAAACTTCGAGGCTTTCGCCCACATGAACTACCTCAGCCGGACCCCTAAGGCACGCGGCACCGGTTGGTATCAATTGACGAGCCACAGGGGCTACCTCATGACAAGAGGTAAAGCAAACAAATGGAAGGACTGGCGGAGCACCTTCCTTATCATTGAGAGTTCAGACACAGAGCTGAACAAGCGCTTCAACAGGTGGAACAGGAATCCGCCCCTTCTTGCAGGCGGCTGCAGCATGCCGCCTGTTCCCCCCAAGGCTAAGAAAGAGATCCTAGATAAAGGACTCTTCAAAGTAGAGTCGAAGGTGAACTCTACTTCAGGGGTACGAGAGCAAGTACCCCTGCACTGCGTCCCGAGCTTCAAATGGGTCTACGACGAGTACTTTTTGGCCGCCTGTGGCCTCAGCAATCGGTGCTCAAGAGGTAGCCGGCCTGTCGAATACTCTGTTGTTCCGTGCATTTCTTGTTATGACTTTTATTAACTTTGCTATTTGTTTTTGCAGCGGACTCCATGAGCAAAATTACCGCCTCCAAGACTGCGGCGGCCATGTTGCGGGCCTCCATCATGCAACAGTCTTCAACCGACTCCCCCAACAAGGGGGCACCCTTGGTGGGCTTCGAACCTTTCACCCTCTTTTTGGAGTTGTGTTTATGCATATACTGACTCTTTTCTTCTTTTTTAGACGGGCGCTCCAAGAGCTTCTTCTTCCCAACAGCCGGACCCCAAGGCCCGGAGGACGACTGTTGCGAGCTCTCCTGGTTCTGCCAGGAAACATGCGGCGGCTGAGAAACAGCTGGCCACTTCTTCTAAAACTCCAGCTAGGCCACCTAGAAGTATGAAATTATCCTTGTAAATTTTAGACTTGCTCCCTTCTTTACTAGGTCTAATCCGTTTGTTTATGCTTGATGCAGCCGACCCTCAGGAGCCTGACTTGGTCGAGGTGGCCAAGTCTATGATCAAGGCCGTTCCTCCAACTGAAAGGGAGGCGGTCAGGGGTGTCGGCACCCTTGACCTAGACGGGATTGCAGGGGTCCTTGCTGAGGTATACTTAGCATATTTTTGAGTATTTGAATTCCAGGACGCCTGTTTTCTTTTTTTGTTTGGAAACTGACGCCTGTTCCCCTTTTTACTTAGGCCTTGCTCCGAGTGAACGGCCTTCGCAAGCCGCTTGACCGGAAGAACAAAGAGGTAAAGGTTGCAAAAGCTATGGCCGCCTGTGACTGTGATAAAGCAATGTTTCAAATTGCCCAAAATGAAGTTCTGACCATTGATATTCTTTATTATCAGGCGCAGGCTACCGCCGCTATCCGGGCTCAGTTAGAGGCAGCCCAGAAGAGGAATAGCGAGCTGGAGGCGACCATCAACAACCTCAAGGCCGAGCTGAGACCACTTCGCCAAAAGATGTCCTCATACGAAACCTTGGAGAAATCCTTGGCGAGCGTAAAGGAACGTCTGGTGACCCAGGAGAAGAGTCTTACTCAGGAGCTCTCGGAAAAGGCCAAGCAAGAAAATAAAGAGCTGGTCCGGGAGATGATGGAAGACTCTGCTCAAATCCAGCGCATGACTTGGGGCCGCCTCTTCCCCAATGCCGACTTTGCCTCATGGGAAAAAACGTACCGCCAGTGTTCTGATAGATATAATCAAGAGATCCTGGCGGCTGCTGAGGAAGAGGCGTTGGAGGAGGAGGAGCAGCCGGTAGTGGCGCTTGTGCCGCTTGGGGGTAATGCATCAAAGAAGGATGCAGCTGAAGCCGAGTCAAGCAAGAAGAGTGTTGACCAGGCGGCAGCTGCTAATATTGAAGATCTGCCCCCTTCTTAAGCTTTATGTCTTCTTTCCACGGCCTGCGTGCCGTTTGTTTGTATTTACCCGGCAAGGGGGCCGGGGCTCTGAATATTTTGCCGGTCTTTAATGACCGGCTTCCTTTTAATGAATATTTTTGTTTTGCTTCAAATTTGTTTAAGTATTGAATATTCTGATATCCAATTGTACATTATACCGACTGTTTTACATGGCCGATAGTTGCAGACAGTTACGGATAGTTAGTCACGCCGCCTATGCCCCTGGACGACTGGTTGTCTGTTTCCAGGCTAGACGATCAGTCGGCCATTTATCCAATCGGTATTCAAACCATTTTAAAGACTGGATCCCCTTTAGGCAGGCGGTCTTGTCATTTGTAAAATTAACCAAGTAGGAAAGTGGTTTTCTACTTATCAAGTTTTTAGGCTAGAGACTTTAGGCCGTCTAGGCCGACTGTTCCCCGCCATATTTAATCTAGTGTGAACAGGTGCTGTATGAACACCTTTTTAGTTTCATACTAAATTTTTAAGGAGTGACCAAGTAAACATGATTGTTACCTAGTCGCCAAGTAACTGAGTAGTAGAGGTATCAAGCGGTGGGTACCGGTTGTTCCCCTTTATTCGCCAATGTTTGTTGGCTTTTAACTCATAGGTTGTTAACCTAGCAGGAGTAGTGGTTGAGAGCCCCTGTTTGCTAAAAACAGGCGGACGACTCATACCTTTTAGGCTCCATACTAAGTTTGAGAGAGTGACTATGAGTTAACTTTGGTGTTACTCAGTCGCCGTCACTCCTGCTTGAGTAGTAAAGGTACCAGGCGGCGGAGGCCGGCTGAACCTTTTGATTCGCCAATGTTTGTTGGCTATTAACTCAAGAGGTACCCCCTGCATTTATCCCAAGTAATACAGGCGGTCATCTGACTCAGATGTCAACTGCTACCACTGGTTTGGTTAGTGATAGAGTTATCCTTGTCTCAAAAACGGCTACGTGGTTGCCCTTGGGGACAATCGTATAGGTGTCGTGTAATTAGTTTATAGAGAAATGTTCCACCCATAAGGGAGCTGCTCTCTGCGACGAATTTCATCCGGAGGGATGCCGCCGGACGCCTGCTACGATGTTGGGACAGGTCGTATTAGTTTAAAGATTGGATCAGTTGGCTTGGCGCCTGGACTGATCATTCGGCTTGTGGCCTTGGTTAGTTCTTGGTGAACGTAGGTGCTAAGTAAGAGGAGGGTAGCCGCCTATTTAGGCACAGGGTCGGCCAGGCCCTGATCATTTTTAGCTAAGTATAAGGGGGGTGGCTGTGTGCTTTGGAACCTGTCGGCCCTCTTCTATGGAGAGTAGCCGACTATATATCCAGACGGCATGCCCCTATGGTGATAGAGTAAAATATTCAATGGAGATTAGCCGACTGTAAAGGTACAGGCGACATGCTTTGAAGATAGAGTAAAATACTCAATGGAGAGTAGCCAACTGTAAAGGTACAGACGGCATGCCCCTCGGATGATAAAGTGAAATACTCAATGGAGAGTAGGCGACTGTAAATGTATAGGTGGCCTGCCCCTCTTAAGTAAGAATAAAAAATTAAACATGGAGAGTAGCCGACTGTTTGTCAGTAGGCATGCCCCTCTTAAGTAAAAATGAAAACTGAGTATGGAGAGTAGCCGACTGTTTGTTAGTAGGCGTGCCCCTCTTAGTACAAAATTGAATATTAAGTATGCAAACTTTTATTAAGTAGCCCTTGACTATTTATATCATTCAAAAGAAATATTTCTTAAGATTATCTACATTCCAAGTTCGAGGCAACGGTTGGTCGTCTGGTGTTTCCAGACGGTAGGTACCGTCCCTGACCTCTTCACAGATTCGGTAGGGTCCTTCCCAGTTGGGAGTTAGTTTGCCAGACTCATTAGCCCTACCAACTGCTTCCATTTTTCTAAGTACAAAGTCCCCCACTTTGAGTGGACGCCTGTGTACTTTTTTGTTGTATGATCTAGTCATTCTCAGGCGGTAAATTTCATGGCGCAAGACAGCATTGCCCCTCCTTTCAGGAAGTGAGTCTAATGCCAGGCGCATGGCTTCCCAGTTTGCCTCTTCGTCATATAGCATTACTCGAAGAGTCGGCTCGTAGTGTTCTATTGGAAGAACAGCTTCTGCACCATAAGTTAGGAGGAATGGAGTTTCTCCAATCGCCCCTTTTTCAGTCGTCCTAATGGCCCAGAGAACATGTGGTAATTCATCCGCCCATAGGCCGCCTGCTCGTTCAATCTTTTTCTTGAGACCGTCTGAGATGATTTTATTAAAGGGTTCTACCTGGCCGTTTGCTTGTGGACGGCCGACAGATGCAAAGTAGTGTGCAATTCCTTGGTCACCCAACCAGCTTTTGAGAACAGGCGTCTCAAATTGGGGACCATTATCAAAAACCATAGACATGGGAACCCCGAACCGAGTGATGACATTTTTCCAAATGAATGAAATTACATCCTTCGTCTTGATTCCCTTTACAGCCTCCGCCTCTACCCATTTAGTGAAGTAGTCGACGGCAACAAGTATGTACCTCCTTCCGCCTGTAGCAGGCGTATATGGACCCAGAATATCCATGCCCCACTTAGCAAACGGTAGTGGGCTATGAATGGTAGTGAGGTCAGTAGCCGGACGGTGAATTAGTTTGCCAAACCTTTGGCACTTGTCACATTTTTTCACCATCTCCATCGCATCTGCTTCTAAAGTAGGCCAAAAGTAGCCCTGCCGCCTTGCCCGTTGAGTAAGCGTCCTGCCGCCTATATGGGAAGCACAGTAACCAGAGTGAAGATCGTCCAGTATCTCTCGCCCCTTTTCTGGAGTAACACACTTTAAGAAGGGTTGAAGGTACCCCCTTTTGTGAAGTTCTCCCTTTATTATTTCAAAACTGGTTGCTCGTTTTTTCAGTGTTGCCGCCTGTTGATGATCATCCGGCAGGGTACCATTTGTCAGATATGCCCTGATTGGATCCATCCAGGTTGAGCTTCTATCTAAGATTCCAATAGGTTCTTCCTCAATGCTTCTCCTCTCCATTACTTCCCAAAAAACAGTTCGAGGAGTATCACAGGAGGCAGATGATGCTAATTTTGAAAGTGCATCCGCCTGGTTGTTTTCTGATCTCGACACTTGGGTAAGATGGAAATCCTCAAGGGAGCCGACTGCTTGTCGGACCGCCTGTAAATACTTGATCATGGCCGGATGGGTTGCTTCGTATTCGCCATTGTACTGACTCACTATCAATTGTGAATCGGAACAGGCGTCTATTTTTCTTGCTCCTGCCGCCTTGCACATGCGGATTCCGGCTAGTAAAGCTTCATATTCTGCCTCATTATTTGAGGCCTGAAAACTGAAGCGTAAAGCATACTCGTACCTGTCGTCCTCTGGCGACTGACATATGACTCCTGCTCCACAACCATTTGAAGTAGAGCTTCCATCCACATATACCTTCCAGACTTGGTCTGTAACTTGAGAGTCAGGAGGACGAGTCATCTCAACAATAAAGTCAGCAAAGGCTTGCCCCTTCACTGCTTTTCTAGGCTCGAAAGTAACTTCGAGGCTCTGTATTTCTATGGCCCATTTGATCATTCGGCCTGACGACTCCATGATGGTCAGTGGCCGCTTGATAGGTTGGTCTGTATACACGACGACTGCATGTGCCAAAAAGTAGGGCTTCAATTTTTTAACAGCCATGAAGAGTGCAAGACCAAATTTCTCCACTAAGGGATACCTCAACTCGGCATTTTTCAGTACATGACTGACAAAGTAGACCAGGAGCTGACAGCCGTCTCTTTCAGCAAGGAGAACAGCGCTTAACGCATGATCAGAGACGACCAGGTACATGTAGAGTACTTCTTTGGGCAAAGGGCTGAACAGCCTCGGCAAGGAATGCAAGTGAACTTTCAATTTCTGGAAGGCCGCCTCAGCATCTGGCCCCCATTCAAACCTTGCCTTTTTCTTAATTGCCTGGAAAAAGTATAGGCATTTGTCGCCTGATCGGCTTAGAAATCTTCCCAAGGCCGCCAGACAACCTGTTAACTTTTGAACCTCTCGGATGGTACGAGGCGACTGCATGTCGATGACCGCCTGCACCTTCTCAGGGTTCGCCTCTATTCCTCTCTGATTGATAAGGAATCCGAGAAATTCCCAGACTCAACTCCAAAGACACATTTCTTGGGATTGAGCATGACATGGTGCCGCCTGAGTGTGGCGAAAGTTTCTCGGAGGTCCGACAGATGATCTTTCTGAAGTTTAGACTTGACAATCATATCATCAATATATGCCTCGAAATTTCTCCCAATCTGATCAAAGAACACAGTGTTTATCATTCGCTGGAAAGTGGTCGGGGCATTCTTAAGACCAAACAGCATGACCGTGTAACAGTATAACCCCTGATCAGTGACGAAGGCCGTCTTCTCCTGATCTTTCTTCCATAAAGGAATTTGATGGAAACCAGAGTAGGCGTCCATAAAGCTCATCAAAGCATGGCCGGCTGTTGAGTCGACCAGGTTATCAATTTTAGGCAGAGGGTAACTGTCTTTGGGGCACGCCTTGTTTAAGTCTGTGTAGTCTACACACATTCGCCAGGTGCCATTCGGCTTTTTAACAAGCACCACATTTGCAACCCAGTCTGGGAAGTAACATTGCCGAATGAACCCTGCATCAAGTAATTTTTTAACTTCGGCGGCTGCCGCCTGACTTCTTTCTTCGCCATGGTTCCACTTCTTCTGCCGTACCGGCTTCTTTTTCAGATCCACGGCCAGTTTATGTACCGCCAGATCAGGACTAATGCCTGGCATTTCATGGACTTCGAATGCAAAGATGTCCTTGTATTCTTTCAATAGTTTGTGAAAGTCGTCACCCAGGTCCCTTAGAGCAGTCGTCCCAACCTTGATTGTTCTGTCAGGACGCGAGTCATCTAACATCAGGTCCGTATGCTCACCAGCTGGCTGAGGGCGGAATTCATCCGACCGCTCCTCTACCAATGATTGCTATTTTCTGTCTTTTCTTGCGGCCCCTATCTGGGATGCCTTTCTCTTCTTGCCGCCTGCTTCTTGAACAGGCGCACTCTCCTTGACATTGTCAAGGTCTATTTTTCCACCACTCGACCCAGTGGCCATAACAGTGGGCTTGACATCCGAGAGATAACTTTCTCGGGCCATCCTCTAATCTCCCCTTAGGGACCCGATTGTTCCATTATCCCTCTCAAACTTGAGCAACATAAGAGATGGGATTATAACAGCCTTGGAATTATTCAGGGTTGGTCGTCCCAGAATCATGTTGTAGGCCGAGAGTTCTTCTACTACCAGGAACCGGACTACCATGTGTCGTCCTTCCCCTTTTTCGCCCTGGCGGATGGGTAAATCCACTCGTCCCACTGGGTGGACAACTCCTCCTCCAAACCCTACTAAAGGGTGGGATGCCGGATGTATGCAATCAGTCTGATATTTTAGTTTCGACAGACATTTGCTACTGATGAGATCTGAGGAGCTTCCGGTATCTATGAGGATTCGGCCAACTCTCTGGTTGGCCACTTTACATTCAATAACGATAGGGTCGTCATGCGACCCTCTTACCCCTCCTAGATCTTCTTCAGTGATGACAATCTCAGGAAATGAATATTTGGAGGGCCGTTCTTGGTGAACGGAATTTACATCTAACCGTCTGATATTGTCTTTATTGCCCCTAATAGTGGGGCCGCCTCCTGAGAAGCCGCCTGCAATGGTGTAGACGACTGCATCATCTGTATCGGAGCTGTCGGCCTGTTGATTCGTTTTGGTCGACTGCTTTTTCGAGGAAGTGTTCCCCGTAGATTTCTTGACATAAGTGTCAAGATCACCTTGCTCAGCCAGGCGGTCCAGATACCGCATGAGACTGATGCATTCATTGGTGTGATGACCAACATCTTCATGATAATCACAGAATTTTTCTTGGTTCCGATTGTTTGCAGAACCCTTCATGGGGACCGGCTTCTCAATTGAGATCCGTCCCTTGATTTCCTTTAGGATAAATTGGCTATCCTTGTTAAACACATACTTTGGGGAGTATGGTTTGAATTCTTTTTTCTTCTTCTGGGACGGCTGTTTAGAGGAATCAGTTGCCCAGACCTCTTTTCTCTTCTCGTCTTTGTTTGACGACTGCTTCTGTCGTCCTTCTCTTTTGTCGGACCTTTTCCCGTCTGACTGTTTTACCGTACTACAAAGATCAGTCGCCTGTATATAGGCTTCCGCTTCAATCAAGGCCTCTTGAAGAGTCGCCACCCTCTTTCGGACCAAATCAAATTTGAAGGTCGACCCGTCTTTGAGACCTCTGAAAAAGTCAGTATAGGCTACTTCATCCGGTAACCCTTGAATCTGTATTCTCATCAGGTTAAACCGCATGATGTAAGAACGAAGCCCCTCCTTCTCGCCCTGCTGAATTGTTCCTAAATCAAGGGTCGTCTTCTTCGCAGGGATGTTCATGGCGAAGTTGGAGGTGAATAAGTAAGCAAGCGTCTTGAAGTTATTTACACAACCAGTCGGCAGGTTGCCGAACCATTGTTGTGCGATTCCTTTGAGAGTCGCTGGGAAACACTTGCACCAAGTGGGATCATCCAACCCTTGAAGGTACATCAGGTTGGTGAATGCCATCAGATGGTCTTCTGGGTTAGTAGTGCCGTCATAGGCTCGCTTCCAGTTTGAAGATGTTCCCGTTCCCTCCTTTCAGTATGACGGGTACGTCTGGCCCTTAGGGTTCCGTCTGAAGCTGTGTGAGCTTCAACTTCAAATTCATTCTCAGTATCGTGGTCCGACTGAACTAGAGGGTTGTCCAGGGGACGTCTCTCTTCAGGAGTCAGTACAAACGTGGATGCCATCTCAGAAGTACTCTCCCCACAGACGGCGCCAAGATGTTTCGGGGTTTTCTGATGTCCCGCGGGAGAGTTACAATTCCGAGACTGGAACCGGACGCCTGTACCTGCAAAACAAACGGATGCTCCGGATGGTTGGAGATCCGCCTCCGACGGTCAAGTTAGTACTTGATTAAGGAGTAATTAATGCAGAAATTAAAGTGATTGGGTCTCTCTAGGTGAGAGTTTAATGTGTGTAATCTGCGTTGTTCGCGTCCCCCCCTTAATGAGGATTAAGGGAGGTATTTATAACCTCGGGAAACGTGCCAATCTAGGTTTAGGTTAACCTTGGGCTGATTGGGCTTCCCTCGGAAGTTGGCCTTAGGTGACCGGTTATCCTAGGTGTCATGGGAAGGACACGTGTCGTGTCGTAATTGGTCCATAGTGGACGGATCATTGCTTGAGACGTGGCAGGCTCCTATTGGCCCATGTGACGGACACATGGCGGAACCTGATTGGTCCACTTGTCAAATGGTGATTGGTAGGGAAAAATCCCCTAATCAGTTATTTTGTGAAATAGGGAAAATTTAGTTTTTTTTTTTGTTTTTTTCAAATTTATATTCTGCCTCGTGAAGAGGTGATGACATTGGTTGGTGAAGAATTTATATCAAGCCGTATTATGGACTATTTTTATATTTTGCTTAATTATTTTGAGATGCAAAAGGAGGATGCTGGTTTGAAGATTTATTTTGGTGGTGAATTTTTGGTAATTAACTTATGATGAATATTACTTTTTGTTTTCATTTATATTTGTTTTCCTCATTTGAATTGTTTTATTTGTCTAGTATCCTTTATCCGTTTTATATATATGTAAAAGGAAGCTCTAATGAATTAGAAGTCTTTAGAGCTTGGGATTATTGGCTTCAATCTGTTCAAACAATGGAGTTTCTAGATGCTATGCTGGTAGTTAATTTGATATTTTTCTGTGTATGCATATTTTCATTACAATTTTTTAATAGCTATGAGATTTGATTTTGTGTTTTTTTTTCCACGGATTTTTATTCCAATTTACTATGGGAATCACTATTCTGTTGTTGTCAAAAACTTTTATACCAACACTGTTGATTATTTGGATAATAGACGGTATTATTTGGGTGTTGGAAGAAATTGCACTTAGACATTTGATGGTCATCATACATATTAATATACATTCACTTGGCACTTAGTATTTATTATATTGATTTGGTAATTAAGTTTAATTCTTACTTATATTTTATCCTTCTAATTTTTTTTCCTGTAATACACATAGACTTCTCATGTCAAATTACATGGTAAGGAAGAACCATGATCAAGGTCATCATGTCAAGGAATTTGATATTCGTATGCTACAACTTTATTCTCAAGATTGTCTAAAGAATTCAGATTGTGGGGTCTTCTGTTTGTATCATTGTTTGTCGTATCAAGGTCAAGATTTTTAATGTAAAAATTTAACTAAGGTAATGTTGTTATTTTTTAATTCCTTATTTATTCTTATTTTTTTATTTAATGTTTATTTATGACCTTAATTTGTTTTGTATTTGTAGGCAGTTGAGCGACGTCGATATCGAGCTGAAATATGTGCTTAATCGGTTTTGTGCAACTTTAACTTAGTACGGGATGAGGTTGTTAAGATTTATAAGTTTACTGAAAACAACAAAGATTTGTATGAGGAAGTGATGTTAAATGAAGAGATTGATCGTCAAGAACTACTTGCCTTGGCAGAAAAAGAAGCATAAAAAAGGGCTAAACAAAAGGCAGAAGAAGCAGCATCAGTGGCTGCTACTATTGAGGCGGATAAACAGGCAGATTAAGGTATAGTGAAGGGAAGGAAGGCAACGACAAAGAAGTCAGAAGCCCCAAAAAAAGTGGGCACTCGTAGAAAGTAAGAATGTATTTTCTTTTATGTTAAGATGCTAGGTTTTTTTTTTTTTTTTTTTTTTTTTTTTTTTTTTTTTTTTTTGCAAAATAAGAACAAAGTTACTATTTGCTAGTTTGAACAATATTTATGTGTTTTTAATAGTAAAGTTGTAATCACATTGATATATATTGTCTATTTTCTGTTAATATATATAGTAATTTGTTTTCTTTTGTTATTTTTAAGTTATATTCTTTATTCATAATAGGGGTTACTTATTAAGAATAAAGTTGGTTACTTAATAGTATGATAGTTGTTACTTATGCTAGCTTATAGTGGTTACTTAATATAGATTATGTGGTAAGTTATGTTTTATCACTGTATTTACTTAATTACTTTATAGTTAGAGATGGGTTACTTAAAAGCAGTTTAGAAATTACTTAATGGCATAATATCAATTACTTTATAGTATGATAGAGTTTACTTAATAGCATTAGAAGTATTACTTAATAGTTAGAGACACTACTACAAAATGAGTAAAATTTCGACGCTTAATAGTATCTCGACGCTTTTGTGGGTCGGCATTAATTTTTGACGTGAAAAAGCGTCGAGAATGTTAGCATGTGCCACACACATGATTGTAATTAGCTCAACCCACTATTTCAGGTTTAGTTTAGGAATATTAAAACCGCCCAAAGCAAAACACGAAACCCCTCTCATTTCTCAGTTCTCAACCCTAACTATTCATCTCTATTTTATCCAGATACAAAATTCTGCAATGAGGTTTAGAACTTCATGAATTTCACACTCGGATCTTGTTTCTCCTTGCACTACTCATATGCTTGCTGAATTTCTCTATTCGCCTTCAATGGTTTTCCATTTTATCCCTTTCTTTGCCGATAATATTGAGGTACCTTGTTTCTTTTTTCGCTTCAATTCTTGTTTTGTCGAATTTGAGTCCTTTAGATTGTTTTTAGAAGTAATTTCACGAAATTAGTGTCAGATATGAGTTTGATTCATGATCGATACATATTTTAGGGTTTCTTTTTGTTTTACTATTTGAATAAAATTCTGAATAAATAGCCTTTTTTGTTCTTTGTATGAATGAAGGAAAATTTCAAGCTCTTTAATTACTCTTGTACAGTTTTAATTTATTAATTGGGATTCTGTTTTGCAGTTTTTAAGAATGAGTATAGAAATTGCATAAATTGGTTTTGGATTTTTTGGGGTTCAATTTAATTGAATACTAGGGGTACTATAGTGGCGCTTATCTGTGTTTAGATAATCAATAAAACAAGAAAATTGCTTGCATTTCAGCATTCAATGAATGTAATTCATGGACAGAGAGAGAGTGAGAAAGGTTACTGGTAAGTAGTGCCGTGGGTAGTGAGGAAGGGGGGGGGGGGGGGAATTTATTCCTGGCATAAAAGCGCTATAATTGTTCTTCTAGTGTACCTTGTTGAAGTAGATTAATTTGCTATTAATTAAATCGTCTTAATATTGATGTATCATCAAAAAGATTGTTTTTTCATTGAATATAGGAATTCTTTTGTTATTGAGGTTTTGGTAAAAAGTGAAAAACGATACCTAAATTGAAGATTATGGATTAGGTTTTATATTTAATCAGATTATGGCATATTTTGCTGACATTTTGTTGAATGCAGGAACATTTTCATTCCAACTTTGATAGAGATGCTATAAAGGGCTCTTGAATCTTCAAAAGGTATTTCATTGGCAAATGGGCTAAGAGTTTATTTTTTGGGAACTTTATACATACAACTATTTCTCTGAATTAAATAAATTATTGTAATGGTTTTGCTTTTGCTACATAGCTTATTGAACTTAATAGGTAATTAGGGAGTAGTAATAAGTGGATGTCTACTAATCCATTGTATGTACTACGCACATATGACATGCTTAAGTAAGAAAATTCGACAAATATTATACCTGGAATTGATTTTCCATGTAAGAAGGGTTAGTGCACCGTGCCCCTATGGCTGCTTCAAAGCCAGTGATATATCTATTATTTTTTAACTACTGTTTTCTATTGAGTTGTGCAATTTCTGTCTTCTTTTTAAGGTTTATCTAAAATGTGTTAACTCTTGTTGCCAGCTTGTCATCTTTAGACTTCATAACGGAAGAGGTATTTGTTTTACCCTTATATATTTGTTCATTTTAGAAGAATGAACAACAATACTTTGGGTTTAATCACGCCACTTGTTATTTTATTTCCATCACATAGTTGGGTGCAATTTTTAGTGTCAGGATGGTGGTGGTACGGATAAAGCACCTGCATCAAAACACGAGCCCATGATAAAACAGGTATGAAAACTTGGACCTGACTATGTCAACAGGATTCTAATATAAGTTTCTTATCCCTTTTCAGTTCATTTATCCATTTGAAATAAGACTGACATAAATAGATTGGTTAGTAAGCATACTAAGTACTAGGTAATTGAATCTTTTATCAAATATGGTGACTTTATTGCAAATTTTGTTTGATGGGCAGAGCATTTGGTCTGTAGTTGACAGTGAAAAGCAAATTAATCTTGGAAAGATTCTACCTATTAGTTTATGGAGTATATTAGGCACTTCAACTTAATCTTTTTGACAGCGACTTCAACCTAATCAAAATGAAATAAGACAATATTTAACATGTTTAGAGGATCCATGGACTTTGTGATTTTGATTCTATGTAATATTTTGACAGGAGGTGCTACTAACTCTTGTTGGGGAAGTTAATCAAGTGGCCCCTGTGATGAAGAAGAAATTTAGTCGTAAATAGAGAGTAAGAAGATCCTGGGATTGAACAGACGATCTTGGTGAGTCTGAAATAGTACTGATTATCCTCTCTAAGGAAATTCGTCATCAATGAGGTCTGCTGCTCTCTTTTACACATGTTTGTTTTCTCACATGTCTTTGTTTCCCTGTTATTCTGCCTGAAAATCTGAAATTGAGGTCCTTATGGTGCTTCAGTGTAAGATATTTTCAGAAATTTATTGAATCAAGAATGTATTGTTCGATTCTGTAAATGTGCTAGAAAAATTTGTATTTTGGAAAAATTTCAGAGCTGAATTCAGAGCTGAATTTCTGATCTGAAGTTCAGAACTGAATTTTAGATCTGAAAATCAGATTTGATACATTTATACTTAAGTCTTTGCTTAGCATACTAATCTGATTTCAATATGTGTTTGATCTTTCATATAATCAAGTTCACTCTTAAGTTCTTGTATGCTTAAAGCTTATTTACAATTGGTGAATGAAATGACTATTTTAAGTTGTTAATAATCTGATAGGATTAATGTGCTTCAAACGCATCTGAATGCACACAAATTATATCTGATGTGTTAGTATATTCTGGTATTAATTCAATTAATGTTGTTAATCAAATTGGTAGAATTTTGTGTCTATCTGATGGGTTTTTGTATCTAGTTGATCTGCAATTGTTACAACCTGTGAAAAAGTTAGGGATTCTAAAGGGTGTTAATGTTGTTGCTAGAAGGGTTTGTAGTGAATCTGAAAATTCTAATTGGATCAATAAACAACGAGTTAGTAGTAGTGGAAGTAGTGTAGGTGGGAGGCTTATGAAAAAGTTAGGTGGCGGGGTTAGATTGAATGGGGTGAGGTTTAAGGAATTCAGTTCTAGGGGAGTGGATAATGATGGTACCTACCTTTTTGTGGTGGCAATGGGGAAGAAAGTGGTGTTCATTGAGCTGAATTCAGGCAGTAGTAAGCATGATCGAGAGGTCGATGGGAAACGTGGGTTGTTCATGGTTTTGAAGGAAATGTCGTGTATTGATGGTGTGAAGAGTATGGCTTGGCTTGATGATTCATTGATTTTAGGGACTTGTAATGCTTATAGTTTGATGTCATGTATTACAGGGCATGTTGATTTGATATTTTCATAGGGTGTAACAATTGCAGATCCATGCAGATCAATTGCTGAGTTGGTGGTATCCTGGTATTTGGTAATTCTGGTATTTGATTGCAGATTAACTAGATACAAAAACCCATCTGGTAATTCTGGTATTTACAATTCATGTTGTTTGCCTAACACAGCTGCTATTCCTTGTCTCAAATTGTTGTCAAAAGATAAGAAGGTGCTTCTACTAGTTGATCATGCGGGCATTGTAGTGGATAATCATGTGTTCTCCTCATTCGATTGGTGAGTTATCTTCGTATGTGGTGATTTCTAGTAATGGAAAGATGGAATTCTAAGCTTGTTTGTGTGTGTATGTGTGTGTGTATAAGCCTATATTGTGTAATGTACTAATTTATACTTTGTATTTTTTTTTTTTTGAAGATTGGAAAAAGCAATGTAGCTGCAACAAGAGAATAGACTGGGACACTTGAGCATTCAAGGCCTATACATATGGATATCCCTTTCAAAGATATTTCCAATGGTATATTATAAGCCCAATTCCGTGCCAAAACGAAGAAGTTATGATCAAAACACTAAACCGGGCCCTAAAACCGACACCCTTGCATTCCAACGACCATAACTTTTTATCCATTACATATTTTTACCTTAATTTAACGGCATTGGAAAGTAGACATTTAGAGATTTCCAATGATACCTCACACGCCTGAATCCGACTTAGCAATCAAAAGTTATGGAAGTTTTAAACACGTGCTATCGTATAAGGCAAACCGCAAACCAGAGCAACTCAATCAACTGTGCGTGTCTTGCGCGTGACTCATAGAGATGCGCGCGGCACCCCAGCGAGACTCTGAGAGTTGCGCGCGCCACCTGACGGCACGGCTCTAAAACCCTAAACCTAGATCCCTACGCTTATAAATAGGGGTCTTCGTTCAGCATTACGGGGACCGAAAAATTCAGAATTAAAACCCTATTATTCTCAAAACCCTAATCTCTCAACTTTTCTTACTATCATACTACTTTTTCTTCTCTCTTCCCAAATACTTTCCAACCCTAATTGAATCTATTGAAGTCCTCGGAGGTACAAAGAAGAAAGAAAGTCCATAAACACATTAAACGGAGATTTAACATAAAAGAAGAACAGTTAGTTTCTTGAGCACTTAGATAAATCACTTTTCTTTTATTATTTAAATAACTTTAATTGATTAATTAGTGTTGTTTGATCATTTTAAAAAAAAATTAATTAATTAATTCACATAGTACTCTTTCGTTAATCAAGACTAGAATTTGAATAATTAATTGTTGTTTTATCACTTAAGACAAGGTGAATCTTATTTTTTATTGTTCTTTCACGAACATTTTTCAATAAGAATAATGACTTTTGCATATATTGTTTTAGGTAATGAAATTGTGAAAAGGAAGTGCTAGTAAGGCCGGACTAGGGCTAGAATAGCGATTCCTCCCTAAAAGGAACGTTATTTTAGTACCCTCGCTCCCGAACTCATTTCTGGTTTATGTATACCTATTTGGGAATGGGTAAACTTATGATTTGTGCTAATTATTCCATGAACCCCACATGGAATAAAGGAATGAACGAGGTTTATGAGTTTTCCTAAAACTCACTGGCGACTCCTACTTGTTTCTTACAAAAAAGTGTGATGGGAGTATCATTTCTAATTCAAGATCTCCCAAACAGTTAGGAATTCAAATCCTAATACACCCTAATAAGTGTAAAGTCCTAGGCTTTTAAGTGGCCAAGGGCATTTAAGGAGAGTACCCCTTACAATGGGATCACCCTCCTTACAATAGGCGACTTTGGGGTTTAAAGGGCTTGTTGTAGCTAAAAAAATCCGTGATTCTTACGTTATTGAGTCTTAGTGTATATTCCCATCTTATGTCTTTCTTTTTTCCTTTTTAAATAAGTCTTTCATCCTTAAATTTTTTTTGCTTAGTTTTGTTCGAGGACAAGCAAAAGTTTAGCTTGGGGGAATTTAATGAGTGTCATTTATGGCACTCATTTGATTCTTTTAGAGTGAAATTCATTCTATTTTATAGCTCTTTCAAAGTTTTTCCTTTGTTTAACACTTTATTTCCTTAGTTTGCATTTTCTTAGTTGATTTTCTATTTTAATGCATTTCTTGGTTTTTCTTGTCTTTTTCCCTTTTATTTATTTGTTTTCTTTCATTTTTAAGGTTAAGGTCGTTATCCAATGATTCTCGAGACCCCTTCCCGAGTTTGGCATTGATTAGGATAACTAATGTTCTCTATTTGAAGCTCAAGCATGGAGAAGTGCAAGTTCTATTTGACTTTGGGCCGTGCATTCCAGCCGTTGGGGCACAAATTCTCGTGTTGAACCCACCATCGTGGTGATTTTGAGTCTGCCATGTCCCGTGTTTATCAAAAGCATTAAGTGCAGCATCAAAGTGAGAGTAAACCCTCTCTTGCAATATCAAACTGACTTCACCTCTTTTGCTATCATTTCAACATCAATTTCAATTGCCAACATCAAGTTTTCAAATCTAAAATACAAAAATTTCAGAGTTCTTTCCCCAATTTAATAAAAAAAAAAATGGGACTTTTCAAAATTTTGAAGTTTTGTGTTGAGGTTTGGGGCTTGTTTTTGGGAGTTTTATATGTTCTTACACCTTCATTTTGAGAATTTTTCAAGCATTTCAAGGCTTCATTGAGGTATGGTTTCTTATTGTCTATTCATCATCTTCCTCTTTGATTTAAGCTTGAAACTTTATGCTTTCATGGTGAAACTCTATGGTTAGTTCTTTTCACTTGGAATTTATGTTGAATGATATCGTTGGGTGTTGAATTGAAGTTTCCTCATGATAAATGTGTGACCTTTGATTGAATTCGTGAATAACAATTGTTGGCTATTTTCTCTCTCATGGGTTTGTTTTATTTAGTTTCATATCTTCGATAATTCAATGTTTGGGATTTATTTTGCTCAATTTGACTCATGATTTGGTTTCTTATGTTCAAATTTGCCTTCAATCCATGTTTATTTGCTTAATATTCATGATGTTATCAATGTCATTGTTCATTTGTTACCATTTCTTGCTTCTATTGTGAAATATTTCCATTTTGTGGTTGTTTTTTAACAACTACTTATGCTAAGTCTTGATACTTTGTCGATGGCTACACATTGTCATAAGAAGAGAGCTAGAGCTAGTTCAAGCAGGCCGAGGTATATTGTTTCGCCTACACCCGAGGTTTAGGAAACTTATGGCATTGAGTTTTCAAAATAATCTAATTTGGAGTGTTTCAAACGTCTTTCCAAGAGAAAGCTTCGACCAATGCGTTTCTACGATCAAACGACAACAAAGTTTGTAGGGATTGATGATGTTGTTCGCCTTCTTGCTGAAGGCCTCGATCTTTTAGAGTTCTTTGATTTGAGTGCCCCTACTTATGCTAGGGTGACTTATGAATTCCTTTCTTCTCTCGAAGTTGTCCATGAGTCGGGTGCAAATTACTCAAAGATTTTGACTTTCCAACTCTTCAACAATGATCACTCATTGACGGATGCTCAACTATGTTCATATTTTAAGTTTCCTTGGGCTGAGGATCCGAATCATTGTATCGATCCGGCTCATAGTAGAATGGCAAGCGAACATAGATATTATGAGCAACATTGGTGGAGGAGTATCTCGGAGGAAGGAAAGTAAGACCCTCAAACCTCAAAGTCCGCTTCCATGATTCATCCAGCTATGCGGTATTTCAACCGAATCCTCACATACGCTCTTTGCTCTAAGGAATCTTTGGGGGCTATCTCCCGTGAGGAGCTTTGTTGGTTGTGGATAGCTGACCAAAAAGACTTTGCTCACGATTCGATTTCACGGAGCATTTGACCTTTTTGAATTTTTGTTTTCCCAAATAAATTTTCAGATTCTCAATAACCGTTTGGATAATACACGTATATACATAAATATTTCCAAAAGGAATAAATTAAGATTCGACTTCTTCTTGACTCGAACTTGTTCTTGCTTATTGGCTAAGGGATGGTAAACGAACCTCCTACAAGACCAAAATCAAATATTGACAAGAACAAAGAAAATATTTGATGTTCTAAATCAACTTTGAAGAATAAAATCACCGCAATGATCTTTACAAACGTTTAGAAATTAGGTAAGATTACTAATCCTTAAACACAATCGTTTTTGGTCTATAAACAAGCAAAAAACTAACTTGCTTTCTTGAAAATAACTTTAATTAAAACGTGAAAGTCATATCACTATCCTAAATATTTAAAAAGACAAAAATAGGATATATACATAGGTCCATCTCAATATCATATGTATGGCCTAAACAATAGCAAGTCATTAGAATTTACTCCAATTGGGGCTCCAAGACTTGCGAAATAGCAAGAATGCGCATACCCGACACATGGGGGCTCCAATATCAACAACAAAAAAAAAACACACAAAAACAAAATGAGATTTTCGTGCTATTCGAGCTACTTTTGAGAATCACCTAAACTACAAATGGTTTACGTAGATCTCGAGACTTACAATTTTTAAACACATCACAATGATTTAATAATCATTTTGTTCTTTTGAAAACTAAGTTTGCAACTGAACTTGGTAATTAAACAGGTTACATACTCGAGCCATATTCAAGTTCAACTTAAAAAACTAATCTTAGTGTATAATTGTTGTTCTAATACTTCAATTTACTATAGAGATTAGAGAGTAGGACTAGTATACAACAAAAGAAACAAAATCATGATGCATAAAACATACTTGCTCATACGAAAGTTTAGTACTCAATCATTCATCATGAAAATTGTATCAAGACACATTATTTCATGAGTTAGAATGTAAACAAAAGACTCCTAAATTCTAAATTAAGGAGTCTTCATTATTCTCCATTGTTCCACACATTAGAATTTCGCATGGAGGATAACATCTACTTTCTCGAGATTCAAACAGTGACAAAATTTGAACTTAATTGAAGGAATTCAAATGTAGCAAGAATAGGCGAAAAAATTGGAAAACATGTCATTTTTCCCTTACTTGTTCAAATGAATGGCCAATATTACTATAATTAGAAAAATTCTTTGTTAAAACTATCAAATGGTCAAAAAACGATTTAAACACACTAGTTTAATCGTTTCCAAGATCCTAGTCGTTATCATAATAAGACGAAACACAGGATTTGTATATCCAATTCAAGCAACATGAAAGGGTCTAATTATTGACAACAAGCAAATCATTGAAGTCACCAAACACTGGGGCTACAACATTCGAAAATGTAAAATGTGGGCTTATGAACCCGAAATATAACACAGCTACACCAGTTCGATGATCTCTTCAAGAATCTCCTAAACTAACTAGTTTTGTGCAAATCTTGAAATCACAGTTTTATCAGTGAATAATAATAACCATCGGTTATTTTTATCATTGATAAAACCAATTTTGCAACTTACGCATGAAAAAAATAATATATAATAATAAACATAAGTCGCAAGAACAAATTCATGCTATTATAAAAGTTCAAAATTCCATTGATAATTTTAATGCATAATTGTTGTTCTAAACACTTCAATTTACATTAAAATTAACAAGTATAGTCTATGCGAACAATAATGTTGAAGCACAAAGTCAAAATTAGAACAAAAAATATATATATGCTTGGCATGCTTATACAGGATCAATACTTTGTCACTTTACATGAAATTTTGTTGCAATATATTGCTTAAACATGTCACAACGACAAACAAACAAATTCATGAAAACAAGTCGAATAAAAAACCCCCAAATTCAAAATTTGGGATTTAACAGTTCGAAAATCGCCCAAATTCAACCAAGAATGAATGAATTATAGAAAATATCAATAAGGGACGAGATCTACTTCCTTTAGCTTCAAAAAGCAAGAAAATCGAAGCTCTTTAGAGAAAGAAGCGAAAATCGTGAAGGAAGGAGAGAGAAAGCGAAATGAAAAATCGCACTCAACGATTTTCTTTTTGCTGACTTAAATGTCGCGTGCAACTGAATTAGTTGCGCATGACAGACCAACGCAACTCAAAACGATGCGCGCGCTTGGCCAGCGCGACCTACTGAGTTGCGTGCGGATATCGGTAACTAAAATGGTCGGTATCCAGATTTTGACCCGTTTGATCATTTTCTCACCGATTTTTGCTCGTTATTAGACGTAATAGCGGGCAAATTATCAAAATCTTTTAAAATTTCTTTGCATATTGTATTTTGTTTTCTTCTTTTCCAGTTTTTTACATAATTCTTGCATGCACACCGTGCTTTGTGCCTTCCCTAAGCATACGTTTTGAACGTTTTTCGTAAGAGTGCCTGAAGACGTTCCGTGGTGGTACTTTACGTAAAAGCATCCATAGATAGGTTTGTCATTTTACTGTAATGACGTTACAAATGTCCGGGTTTTCTTCTTTTTTCACGTCCAAAGCAAAAAGGAAGGCGTTTTCATGCAGCGTTAAAATGCAAATGGCGTATCGTATGGCGCAAAATTGTACGGCATAGGTTTTGCGTAAAATTTCACTCAGCCCAAGCTTTGCGAGATCTACCTCTCGAAACTAAAAGGTAGAGAATTACTGTAGGTGTTAGCTCACGAGTCGACAGGCGCACCGAACCTTCAGGAACAGGCACTTCTTGAATGGGAGCAAATACGGTAGTTAGTGCGCATACTAACTTACTGGACAATTAGGGTGTCGAATCCATCCCTTGTATAAAGAAGCGACGAGACAATGTTGCGCCTATGTAGTCACGTGCTCCTAGTCCTAGTCCTAAGGCACGTGTACTCATCTTGTGGAAAAAACTGATGAGAGAGTTGTTTACTTTCTTCCCTCTCACTGAATTTGGATATATACCTCCAGTCCTGAGACATGTATTTTTATCTTGTGGACTTTCAGCTCGAATACTGGACCATTTCGGCTCTAATACCGAAAACCCCTTTTTCATCTTTTACTTTGTTAAAGTCAGGCTAAAGTTTCAATGACATATCGAGGGACTTTAGACTAACGATGACGCGATTGAGAGGAAATCTTCCCCTTTTTTTATTTTTAAAACCGATCTCTTCTCATGACTTGACATCATCCAGAACACCTTTACTTATAAAAGCGCTCTACAATTTTAAAGGATCAATCTAGATTCTTTAGCGCGTTAAGACTAGGAAAAACTTTTTCTAGCCATAATAGCTACTTGTTTCAAACACTTAGCGAACAAAGTGGGGGCTAACTGTAGACACCTACTTTTGGCCTCTTGTCCCGAAAGGAAGTGCGATGATGTTACAAAACTCCGTTCCTCATGTGAGATCAAAGTTAAAATGTGTATGGACTACGAAAAGCATTATAAAGTAAGTTAAAACCCATTTTGAGACCAAGTTCTCTTAGAGATTTGTCCGATAACTAATTAGGCCTAAAACGTGTTCATACATGATTAAACTTGATTAATAACGGACCCAAATGCGTCAAATGCAAGGATTGGATCCAATGGAACCTACATTGTTGAAAACCGAGCCAAACATGTAAACCAACCATAAAATTCAAATTCAAGGCCTATATAGATGGATATCCCTTTCAAAGATATTTCCAACGGTATAATATAAGCCCAATTCCGTGCCAAAACGAAGAAGTTGTGATCAAAACACTAAACCGGGCCCTAAAACCGACACCCTTGCACTCCAACGGCCATAAATTTTGATCCATAACATATTTTGACCTAACTTTAACGGCATTGGAAAGTAGACATTCAGAGATTTCCAATGATATCTCACACGCCTTAATCCGACTCAACAATCAAAAGTTATGGAAGTTTTAAACACGCACTGTCGTATAAGGCAAACCGCAAACCAAAGCAACTCAATCAGTTGCGCGCGCCTTGCGCGCGACTCATAGAGATGCGCGCGGCACCCCAGAGAGACTCTAAGAGTTGCGCGCGCCACCTGAAGGCGCGGCTCTAAAACCCTAAACCTAGATCCCTACGCTTATAAATAGGGGTCTTCGTTCAGCATTACGGGGACCGAAAAATTCAGAATTAAAACCCTATTATTCTCAAAACCCTAATTTCTCAACTTTTCTTACTATCATACTACTTTTTCTTTTCTCTTCCCAAATGCTTTCCAACCCTAATTGAATCCATTGAACTCCTCGGAGGTACAAAGAAGAAAGAAAGTCCATAAACACATTAAACGGAGATTTAACATAAAAGAAGAACAGTTAGTTTCCTGAGCACTTAGATAAATCACTTTTCTTTTATTGTTTAAATAACTTTAATTGATTAATTAGTGTTGTTTGATCATTTTAAAAAAAAAATTGATTAATTAATTCACATAGTACTCTTTCGTTAATCAAGACTAGAATTTGAATAATTAATTATTGTTTTATCACTTAAGACAAGGTGAATCTTATTTTTTATTGTTCTTTCACGAATATTTTTAAATAAGAATAAGGACTTTTGCAATGTAATTCCTATGTTATAAATGCTTGTAAATAAAATCAACTTACATAGTTTTAGGTATCACGTTGCATATATTGTTTGGTAATGAAATTGTGAAAAGGAAGAGCTAGTAGAGGCCGTACTAGGGCAAGAATAGCGATTCCTCCCTAAAAGGAATGTTATTTTAGTACCCTCGCTCCCGAACTCATTTCTGTTTTATGTAGTCCGATTTGGGAATAAGTAAACTTATGATTCGTGTTAATTATTCCATGAACCCCACATGGAAGAAAGGAATGAACGAGGTTTATGAGTTTTCCTAAAACTCACTGGCGACTCCTACTTGTTTCTTACAAAAAAGCGTGATGAGAGTATCATTTCTAATTCAAGGTCTCCTAAACAGTTAGGAATTCAAATCCTAATACACCCTAATAAGTGTAAAGTCCTAGGCTTTTAAGTGGCCAAGGGCATTTAAGGAGAGTACCCCTTACGATGGGATCACTCTCCTTACAATAGGCGACTTTGGTGTTTAAAGGGCTTGTTGTAGCTAAAAAAATCCGTGATTCTTACGTTATTGAGTCTTAGTGTATATTCCCATCTTATGTCTTTCTTTTTTCCTTTTTAATTAAGTCTTTCATCCTTAAATTTTTTTTGCTTGGTTTTGCTCGAGGACAAGCAAAAGTTTATCTTGGGGGAATTTAATGAGTGTCATTTATGGCACTCATTTGATTCTTTTAGAGTGAAATTCATTCTATTTTATAGCTCTTTCAAAGTTTTTCCTTTGTTTAACTCTTTATTTACTTAGTTTTCATTTTCTTAGTTGATTTTCTATATTCATGCATTTCTTGGTTTTTCTTGTCTTTTTCCCTTTTATTTATTTGTTTTCTTTCATTTTTAAGGTTAAGGTCATTATCCAATGATTCTCGAGACCCCTTCCCGAGTTTGGCATTGATTAGGATACCTAATTTTCTCCATTTGAAGCTCAAGCATGGAGAAGTGCAAGTTCCATTTGACTTTAGGCTGTGCATTCAAGCCGTTGGGGCACGAATTCTCGTGTTGAACCCACCGTCATGGTGATTTTGAGTCTGCCATGTCCCGTGTTTATCAAAAGCATTAATTGGAGCATCAAAGTGAGAGTAAACCCTCTCTTGCAATATCAAACTGACTTCACCTCTTTTGCTATCATTTCAACATCAATTTCAATTGCCAACATCAAGTTTTCAAATCTAAAATACAAAAATTTCAGAGTTCTTTCCCCAATTTAATAAAAAAAAAATGGGACTTTTCAAAATTTTGAAGTTTTGTGTTGAGGTTTGGGGCTTGTTTTTGGGAGTTTTATATGTTCTTACACCTTCATTTTAAGAATTTTTCAAGCATTTCAAGGCTTCATTGAGGTATGGTTTCTATTGTATATAGTTCTTTATTTCTCACCGTGCTCTATTGCTTAAGCTTTGGATTTCAACGATTCGTAAGGTGGTCTTTTACCTTATTTATGTAGCATAGCTTTGGCGCTCGGTGAGATCTTTCTATATCTCTTCTTTTTCTTTCTTGGTTGCTTAGTTTAGGATTAGCTTTTGGGTAAATTAAATGGTTAGAGGATGTTTGTTTTGTAACATCTAGCGTGTTTGAGGTCATTGGTGTTGTTGCCGAATGACCACTTGTTTTGACGATTGGGTATTACTTGTCTTTGCTTACATTCTTGTGCTTTTAACTTTTTGTTTTGATTTTCATCTCTTTTCCTTCTTTCAATTAAAATAAAACATTTTTGAGGCTTTTCTTCTTCTTTTTGATGACGACCTAGTTCCAACCCCTTTTCTCTTTTGCTATCATTTCAACATCATTTTCAATTGCCAACATCAAGTTTTCAAATCTAAAACCCAAAAATTTCAGAGTTCTTTCCCCAATTCAACAAAACAAAATTGGGACTTTTTCAAAATTTTGAAGTTTTGTGTTGTGGTTTGGAGCTTGTTTTTGGGAGTTTTATTTGTTCTCACATCTTCATTTTGAGCATTTTTCAAGCATTTCAAGGCTTCATTGAGGTATGGTTTCTTATTGTCTATTCATCGTCTTCCTCTTTGATTTAATCTTGAACCTTTATGCTTTCTTGGTTAAACTCTATTGTTAGTTCTTTTCTCTTGGAATTTATGTTGAATGATATCGTTGGGTGTTTGTAGGTGTCGTTTGAAGTGTGCCTACGTTAAAAGCATGTTGTAAATATGCTTGGCACTCATAGGAAGTGAGAATTGACATTACAATTAGGGACAAATAAAGTAGGGAGTCGCCGACAAGTTTTTAAGGAACTTGTAAACCGTTCACGGATCATAAAAGGCAACCACGAATAAGGGACAACGAAGGCAACAACGATTGACCCGTGAAGGTTACACCCCATTCATAATCCATGAGATTACTAACTCCATATGGTTCGGAACCACGAAAGGAGGATCGGGGATGATGGTACGAAATGAGTCGTGGAGTCACATTCGCCCGTATTTGCCTCTACTCGATTCTTATATTGAAAAGTGATTCCTGCGATCTCAAAGGCATACAAACAATAATTCCATTCACTCCAAACTATTATTTAGCTAAATTGGTTTAAAATTAATGCACACCTAATTCTAAAAATTTGGTGATCACTTCAATTAACAATAAGATTAAAAAGGATCCTAAACCGGTTGTCCAAATTATCTTATTAGGCGTGATTTTTAATTACATATTCCCTTTAATATGCAATACGGTGATCAATAATAGAATAAATTAATATTAAAACCAATTTAATCACAATTCCAACAACATAAAATCGTTAGAAAAATAATAGAAATAAAAGGAGCATGATCCTTACTTCGAATCTGTTTGCTTGCAACTACAAAATAATAAACGAGTTAGTAACTTCAAGAAAATAATAAAACAATAACTAAATTAAATTAAAAAAAATAAGGTTGATTTTAGGGCCAAACCCTCAAACGATTCTACCTTTCACGCCTTGGCTTAAGGACATAACCTCGAGTGAAATATGGACTCCTTTGAGTGCTTGAAGAAGGAATTTTGAAGTAAAAAGGGTAGGCTAGTGTTTAGGTTAACAGTATAGAAGAGAGAAAATAAGAATAATAAAATTCTGGTTGCCCCGTACATCAGAAATGAGGGGGTATTTATAGAAGCATGTTGTGAATATGCTTGGCACTCATAGGAAGTGGGAATTGACATTACAATTAGGGACAAATAAATTAGGGAGCTGCCAACAAGTTTTTAAGGAACTTGTAAACCGTTCACGGATCATAAAAGGCAACCACGAATAAGGGAAAACGAAGGCAACAACGATTGACCCGTGAAGGTTACACCCCATTCATAATCCATGAGATTACTAACTCCATATGGTTCGGAACCACGAAAGGAGGATCGGGGATGATGGTACGAAGTGAGTCGTGGAGTCACATTCGCCCGTATTGGCCTCTACTCGATTCTTAAATTGAAAAGTGATTCCTGCGATCTCAAAGGCATACAAACAATAATTCCATTCGCTCCAAACTATTATTTAGCTAAATTGGTTTAAAATTAATGCACACCTAATTCTAAAAATTTGGTGATCACTTCAATTAACAATAAGATTAAAAAGGATCCTAAACCGGTTGTCCAAATTATCTTATTAGGCGTGATTTTCAATTACATATTCCCTTTAACATGCAATACGTTGATCAATAATAGAATAAATTAATATTAAAACCAATTTAATCACAATTCCAACAACATAAAATTGTTAGAAAAATAATAGAAATAAAAGGAGCATGATCCTTACATCGAATCTGTTTGCTTGCAACTAAAAAATAATAAACGAGTTAGTAACTTCAAGGAAATAATAAAAAAATAACTAAATTAAATTAAATAAAATAAGGTTGATTTTGGGGCCAAACCCTCAAACGATTCTACCTTTCACGCCTTGGCTTAAGGACAGAACCTCGAGTGAAATATGGACTCCTTTGAGTGCTTGAAGAAGGAATTTTGAAGTAAAAAGGGTAGGCTAGTGTTTAGGTTAACAGCATAGAAGAGAGAAAATAAGAATAATAAAATTCTGGTTGCCCCGTACATCAGAAATGAGGGGGTATTTATAGGGAAAATGTGCTGAGGGAGCACACGGAACCCTAAAATGATAAAAACCCTAAAAAAGTATCCCGTAACACGGTCAGACTGTACCGTGACACGGTCAGACTGTACTGTTAGACGGTACACTTTCCCGTGACACGGTACAGTTTTGGAGTGACGCGGGGAATTTTCAGAAAACAGAATGAAAAACGCGTTAAGGGTTTACGCGGAAAGGACACGGAACGTCCCGTGTCACGGGAAGTCCCACCGTCAGACGGGAAGGGTTCCCATGACACGGTCAGACTGTACCGTGACACGGTCACTTCCAGTCCATTTTTTCGTCTAAATTCATTTTTAACCCTAATTTCTTTCGGCTTTTTAAGTGCCGATTGATAATTTCGGGCTTTTTTCTGACTTTTATTATTCGGGCTAAAATAAGAAAATAATAAAATAAAAATAAAATAAAAATAAATAAAATGTTAGGGCCAAAAATAAATAATAAAATAATAAAATAAAAAGGTTTGGGCTTAAAATTAATTAATAAGCTTGGGCTAAAATTAAAACTATGCTTTTACCAAACATCAAGACTAATCCATGGACCTTTCAAAGGTATGAATTTAATAAAATACGATATTTTAAGCACTCTCGGGATTAAATACTAAACCCGGCCAATATAGGTGGTGAAAGGTTATTTATCATCGGGTTTGGTTTTGGGAAGACATTTTTAGGTGTCTATAGTGTTGAATTGAAATTTCCTCATGATAAAGGTGTGACCTTTGATTGAATTCTTGAATAATAATTATTGGCTATTTTCTCTCTTATGGGGTTTCTTTATTTAGTTTCATATCTTTGATAATTTAATGTTTGGGATTTATTTTGCTTAATTTGACTCATGATATGGTTTCTTATGTTAAAATTTTCCTTCAATCCATGTTTATTTGCTTAATATTCATGATTTTATCAATGGCATTGTTCATTTGTTACCATTTCTTGCTTCTAGTGTGAAATATTTCCAATTTGTGCCTGTTGTTGAACAACTACTTATGCTAAGTCTTTATACTTTGTAGATGGCCACACTTCGTCATAAGAAGCGAGCTAGAGCTAGTTCAAGCAAGCCGAGGTATATTGTTCCGCCTCCACCCGGGGTTGAGGAAACTTATATGGCATTGAGTTTTCTAAAGAGTCTCATTCGGAGTGTTTCCAACATCTTTCCAAGAGAAATCTTCGATCAAATGACAACAAAGTTTCTTGGGATTGGTGAGGATATTCGCCTTCTTACGGAAGGCCTTGATCTTTTAAAGTTCATGGATTTGAGTGCCCCTACTTATGCTAGGGTGACTCATGAATTCCTTTCCTCTCTCGAAGTTGTCCATGAGTCGGGTGCAAATTACTCAAAGATTTTGACTTCCAACTCTTCAACAATGATCACTCATTGACGGATGCTCAACTATGTTCATATTTCAAGTTTCCTTGGGCTGAGGATCCGGATCATTGTATCTATCCGGCTCATAGTAGAATTGCAACTGAGCATGGATAAGATGAGCAACGTTGGTGGTGGAGTATCTCGAAGGAAGGTAAGTCTGACCCTCAAACCTCAAAGTCCTCTTACATAAATCATCCGGCTATGCGGTATTTCAACCGAATCCTCACATACGCTCTTTACTCCAAGGACTCTTTGGGAGCTATCTCCCGTGAGGAGCTTTGTTGGTTGTGGATAGTCGAGCAAAATGACTTTGATATTAAGTCGGTGGATTTCACGGAGCATTTGATCTCTCGATTCTTGGATATTCGTGATGGAGTTTGCTTATCAAGGTGCATCCAATTGGGTGGGATGATTTCTATCCTAGCTCTTTACATCAATGATGATTACAAGACCATGTTAGATGAGCTGCCCACCATCATTGATCCTCGAGAAAAGTCTCCCTCTCATTTCCTAAACATCTCAGCCCTAGTGAATCAAATATTTCTTGATCGAACAAGGAAGGAAGATGTTTT
Organism: Chenopodium quinoa; assembly: GCF_001683475.1. Taxonomy (NCBI): domain Eukaryota; kingdom Viridiplantae; phylum Streptophyta; class Magnoliopsida; order Caryophyllales; family Amaranthaceae; genus Chenopodium; species Chenopodium quinoa. Next base: position 1,708,713 of record NW_018743813.1, on the reverse strand, counting down.
CATCGTATAAGGAATGTTTCCTCATCCCTTGGAAGGAAGCAACTACTCAACCCGAGGAGAGAGATTCTTTGTCCTGGAGGCCCCCGGTGCGAGATGTTCATCCGTCTATCCAACGAAGGAAAAATTATACAAGAGGTCGTTCAACCAATGCGTGCTCATTGATTTCTCATTCTCTTTCCCCGGTTGAACCGGGAGGTACACCTACACTTTCCCCCTCTCGCACTCCTTCTACTTTTGATATGTCGACATTTCATGCCAAGCTTGATTCTATTGCTAACATGTTGTACTCCATGCCTTCTGTGCAACCCTCTTCCCTTGGTTATGATTACCATACGTATCGATATATGATTTGCATGTGTGGAGGGGGGAGTTAGAACCTTACGTCAACTATCCGTACCTCCCAATCCACCAAGGACCTGTCCCTTAATGGGAACCTTTTGATCCTGCTGTGGGTCCTAGACTTTGTTACCCTTATTGGGAGGGCCTCATATTCACCCTAGTTATGTCATAGGCACTACCTTGGGCACTTACGACTATAGGCGACCTGGTTGTTGTAATTATGCGTATGATCCAGCTAATCCTTCGCCTTTTCCGGACCCCGGGACTTTTGGTAGGTGGGGTAGGTCAGGTGAGCCAATCTTAGATGATTGGACTCATTATTTTTAGCTTGATAGAATTAGCAGGGAAAGTCGGTTAAGGGGTAAGGCTCCCATGGAGGTGAGCGAGATGGCAAGCTCTAGTCATTTGATGAAGATCGATGAGGGGAGTTCTCATTATACCCCTTACTATAATGCGGAATGATACTACCATGCCCCCCCCCCTTCTTTTGTGCTTTATATAGTGTTTCTCTTTTGCATATATGTGTTTCGGTTTAGAGATAGGGGGTGGCCCATTTTGGGCTTGGGGGTATTTTAGGTCGTTTGTTGTTGTGCTTAGTTGATTTCCCCCCTTGCTTTTGTAGTTCATTCCTGGTCTCTTCTGCTTTTGGTATCGATCTTTGCTTCCTTTAGTGTTATGATGATGGTGTGCTTCTATTGATTTTTGTGCCCGACTTTTTGGATTTGTTGTTTGATTTGCTGATCGCTGTCTGATGCGTTTCTCAATATCTTTGTTATGATGATTCCTGATGATGATTATTTGATGTCTTGCTTCTTGTTACTTTTTTTTATATGATGTCTCGTTGGATATTACTCCTATTGCTATTTGCTTTCTCTTTATTTTCATTATTTTATGTTCTTCCTTTTATTTTGTTTGATTTTGTTTTGAAGTTACTAACAAATTTCTTTGTATATAGTTCTTTATTTCTCACTGTGCTCTATTGCTTAAGCATTGGATTTCAACGATTCGTAAGGTGGTCTTTCACCTTGATTATGTAGCATAGCTTTGGCGCTCGGTGAGATCTTTCTATATCTCTTCTCTTTTTTTCTTTGTTGCTTAGTTTGGGATTAGCTTTAGGATGAGTTGAATGGTTCAAGAATGTTTGCTTTGTAATATCTAGTGTGTTTGGGGTCATTGACGTTGTTGCCGAATGATCACTTGTTTGAAAATTAGGTATTACTTGTCTTTGCTTGCATTCTTGTGCTTTTCACTTTTTATTTTAATTTTTAGCTCTTTTCCTTCTTTCAATTTAAAATAAAACATTTTTTAGGCTTTTCTTCTTCTTTTTTCTTGTTTCGCTCTTTCTTTGGACATTCTCCTGTGCATGTATGCTTTCCAATGTTTAATTGGTGTGCATGTTTTGAGAATATTTGCGGTTGACTCTAGGATAGGGTATGCTAAGGTAGTTGTTTAGACCTTTTGGGCTCTTGAAGCCGGATTCCATTGGGTGTGTGGTAAGACGGAATGATTCCTTTGGTTGATTTGATGCCGTTAGTGAGGTTTTGCCACATCCATGTGAGGTTCAATATTTTTCAAGCCTTCAACATCTATTTGAATGAGGGGCATGGATCCTTGACTATTGCGGACCTAATCTAGAATCTTGACACATAATTCTCAAACTCTAGACCAAACTAACTAGGGAGGACAAAGGCATCTTTTCGGGGTGGTAATTTTTCATTTCAGGGATTTTTATTTCTTTTTAGTTCATTGGGTTTACATTAGCCATCTTGCAAACCAATTGAGCCTTTTCCCTTTTTTTAAGCCACATCTTTAAATATTGAGCGTTTTGTTTCATTTTCGTTTCCATTATTGGTTTTTATGAAGCAATTGATCATTATTGTTAGAGTTTGTGGTGAAGAAGTTTGGGTATTTGGTTCTCTTGAAACCAAATTTATGTTGTGATATATGTTTGAATAATGGCAAATGAATAAGTAAAGCCGTCCAAAGTAAAACAAAAGGCAAGGACAATGCAATTGCAATTTTGTAAAAGTCGTCCTACATTTAAGAGGCATGGACATTTATTTTGTTATAATAAAAAAAAATAACAAAAAAATAAAATAAAATAAGTGGATTATGAGAAAATCTAATAATATTTTGATGTAATTTCTTTTCCCTTTTCAAGCATTGAGGATAATGCTTCCTTTTAGCTTGGGGGAGAAGCGTTTACGCTTTTTATATATATCCTTGGTTGATATAGCTTTGAATAAGCTTGGGGGTGTTAGGTTGTTTTTGTTTGGTGACTACTTGATTGTGATTCTAAGAAAGGGCCTGTTCTTTGCTTCACTTTTAGGGAAACCACCAAATTTTAAAATTTTAGCCTACCCCTAACCTTTTGCCCTTACGTTACAACCTTTGGAAAAGTCCTTTTGACCTAGTGGTTGAGTCATATACCGAGGGAGGGAATTATGAGTTAATGCCTAAGGAAAAGGGATGCAGGGTCAAGATGTCAGGAAACCCTAAAAGTTCTATTCTTTTTTCAGTTCCTTCGAGGAACCATAGGGACACTCAGTGGCAGAGCCACCCTTGTGCACGGTGGGTCACGGGACCTAGCAAAAAAAAAAAAAAGAACCATTAAATATTAAACATTGCAATTAATAATAACATGTGCCCATTAGTCTAGTGGTTAAGGCCTCACTCCTCTATACTGAGGGCACGGGATCAAAGCCCAACAACAACGATTCCTTTATTCTTTGCTTTCTTTCTTTTTTTTTTTCCTTTTTTTCTCGGTTCCTTTCTTTGTTCTTTCTTTTTTTGCTTTATTTTTTATTCCTTTATTTGTTCTTTCTTTATTTTTGGTGGAGGCATAATATAATTTTGTCAAATCACTACTACAAAAATGCTCAAAGAGACCTTTAGTAAGAGATCATTTAAATAAATATGTGGTCTCTTGGATTCAAAAGACCAAATATTTCAAATAAGTGGTCTCTCCTTTTTTAATTAAATAAATTAAAAAATAGAGATAATTTATTTAGGAGAAGTGGTCTCTCCTTTTTTTTTAATAAATAAATAAATAAAAGAGAGACCATCTATTTACAAAAAGTGGTCTCTCCTTTTTTTTCATTAAATAAATAAATAAAAGAAAGATCATCTATTTACAAAAAGTGATCTCTCCTTTTCTTTTAATTAAATAAATAATAAAAGAGAGAGGCCATTTATTCAAGAGAAATGGTCTCTCTTTTTTTTATAATTATTTTTAAAAAATAAAACCTTTGATAAGATCTAATAAAAAATGGAGTAAAAATATATAAACCGGTGAAAACCCTAACTCCATCCTTATGCTCATCAGCCGCCACCCTTCTCTCTCCAGTTTCATTTCGATCTGATTTTCCTCCTCAATTATTTCTAGATCTCTCCAAGTTTCATTCATCATGCCGTCCGTTTACGCCGATCGTATGATTACATTCGAGGATTCTGAGAAGGAGAGCGAGTACGGTTACATTTGTAAGGTAATTGATTTTTTTATATATATAAATATCATTGATTTTTGTTGTTTTACTTTGTTTGATCTGCTTTTATTGAAGTATTATGCCTTAATTCTTTCGATTTTGATGATTGTTTTGTTTATTTTAATGTTGTTGGGATCAAAGCCCAACAACAACGATTCCTTTATTCTTTGCTTTCTTTCTTTTTTTTTTTTTTCCTTTTTTTCTCGGTTCCTTTCTTTGTTCTTTCTTTTTTTGCTTTATTTTTTATTCCTTTATTTGTTCTTTCTTTGTTTTTGGTGGAGGCATAATATAATTTTGTCAAATCACTACTACAAAAATGCTCAAAGAGACCTTTGGTAAGAGATCATTTAAATAAATATGTGGTCTCTTGGATTCAAAAGACCAAATATTTCAAATAAGTGGTCTCTCCTTTTTTAATTAAATAAATTAAAAAATAGAGATAATTTATTTAGGAGAAGTGGTCTCTCCTTTTTTTTTAATAAATAAATAAATAAAAGAGAGACCATCTATTTACAAAAAGTGGTCTCTCCTTTTTTTTCATTAAATAAATAAATAAAAGAAAGATCATCTATTTACAAAAAGTGATCTCTCCTTTTCTTTTAATTAAATAAATAATAAAAGAGAGAGGCCATTTATTCAAGAGAAATGGTCTCTCTTTTTTTTATAATTATTTTTAAAAAATAAAACCTTTGATAAGATCTAATAAAAAATGGAGTAAAAATATATAAACCGGTGAAAACCCTAACTCCATCCTTATGCTCATCAGCCGCCACCCTTCTCTCTCCAGTTTCATTTCGATCTGATTTTCCTCCTCAATTATTTCTAGATCTCTCCAAGTTTCATTCATCATGCCGTCCGTTTACGCCGATCGTATGATTACATTCGAGGATTCTGAGAAGGAGAGCGAGTACGGTTACATTTGTAAGGTAATTGATTTTTTTATATATATAAATATCATTGATTTTTGTTGTTTTACTTTGTTTGATCTGCTTTTATTGAAGTATTATGCCTTAATTCTTTCGATTTTGATGATTGTTTTGTTTATTTTAATGTTGTTGGGATCAAAGCCCAACAACAACGATTCCTTTATTCTTTGCTTTCTTTCTTTTTTTTTTTTTCCTTTTTTTCTCGGTTCCTTTCTTTGTTCTTTCTTTTTTTGCTTTATTTTTTATTCCTTTATTTGTTCTTTCTTTGTTTTTGGTGGAGGCATAATATAATTTTGTCAAATCACTACTACAAAAATGCTCAAAGAGACCTTTAGTAAGAGATCATTTAAATAAATATGTGGTCTCTTGGATTCAAAAGACCAAATATTTCAAATAAGTGGTCTCTCCTTTTTTAATTAAATAAATTAAAAAATAGAGATAATTTATTTAGGAGAAGTGGTCTCTCCTTTTTTTTTTAATAAATAAATAAATAAAAGAGAGACCATCTATTTACAAAAAGTGGTCTCTCCTTTTTTTTCATTAAATAAATAAATAAAAGAAAGATCATCTATTTACAAAAAGTGATCTCTCCTTTTCTTTTAATTAAATAAATAATAAAAGAGAGAGGCCATTTATTCAAGAGAAATGGTCTCTCTTTTTTTTATAATTATTTTTAAAAAATAAAACCTTTGATAAGATCTAATAAAAAATGGAGTAAAAATATATAAACCGGTGAAAACCCTAACTCCATCCTTATGCTCATCAGCCGCCACCCTTCTCTCTCCAGTTTCATTTCGATCTGATTTTCCTCCTCAATTATTTCTAGATCTCTCCAAGTTTCATTCATCATGCCGTCCGTTTACGCCGATCGTATGATTACATTCGAGGATTTTGAGAAGGAGAGCGAGTACGGTTACATTTGTAAGGTAATTGATTTTTTTATATATATAAATATCATTGATTTTTGTTGTTTTACTTTGTTTGATCTGCTTTTATTGAAGTATTATGCCTTAATTCTTTCGATTTTGATGATTGTTTTGTTTATTTTAATGTTGTTGGGATCAAAGCCCAACAACAACGATTCCTTTATTCTTTGCTTTCTTTCTTTTTTTTTTTTCCTTTTTTTCTCGGTTCCTTTCTTTGTTCTTTCTTTTTTTGCTTTATTTTTTATTCCTTTATTTGTTCTTTCTTTGTTTTTGGTGGAGGCATAATATAATTTTGTCAAATCACTACTACAAAAATGCTCAAAGAGACCTTTAGTAAGAGATCATTTAAATAAATATGTGGTCTCTTGGATTCAAAAGACCAAATATTTCAAATAAGTGGTCTCTCCTTTTTTAATTAAATAAATTAAAAAATAGAGATAATTTATTTAGGAGAAGTGGTCTCTCCTTTTTTTTTAATAAATAAATAAATAAAAGAGAGACCATCTATTTACAAAAAGTGGTCTCTCCTTTTTTTTCATTAAATAAATAAATAAAAGAAAGATCATCTATTTACAAAAAGTGATCTCTCCTTTTCTTTTAATTAAATAAATAATAAAAGAGAGAGGCCATTTATTCAAGAGAAATGGTCTCTCTTTTTTTTTATAATTATTTTTAAAAAATAAAACCTTTGATAAGATCTAATAAAAAATGGAGTAAAAATATATAAACCGGTGAAAACCCTAACTCCATCCTTATGCTCATCAGCCGCCACCCTTCTCTCTCCAGTTTCATTTCGATCTGATTTTCCTCCTCAATTATTTCTAGATCTCTCCAAGTTTCATTCATCATGCCGTCCGTTTACGCCGATCGTATGATTACATTCGAGGATTCTGAGAAGGAGAGCGAGTACGGTTACATTTGTAAGGTAATTGATTTTTTTATATATATAAATATCATTGATTTTTGTTGTTTTACTTTGTTTGATCTGCTTTTATTGAAGTATTATGCCTTAATTCTTTCGATTTTGATGATTGTTTTGTTTATTTTAATGTTTTAGAATCAGTTGATTGTTAGTTGATTTGTGGTGATTAGGTTTTTTTTATTGTTGTTTTGACTTTTTTTTTATTTGTTGAATCATAGTTGATAGTAGTAGTTATGATTTGATGATTTATCGATTGTTTTTTGGTTTCATGATTTGGTTTGGGGATTTATGAATTTGAAGATTGCGGAAAGTGTTAGTTTTTATTTAATTTTGATTTTGCGATCTCACATTGCTTAACCTTGTTTTCGATTGCTTATTTAATTTTGATTTTGTTTTGATTTTGCGATCTTAATGAAGTTCTTTACATTTAGGCTCGTATAGTATATCATTTTTTTTTACTTGAATTACTTTCTGCCTTTACTCAGATTAGGATCTTCCTAATTATCATTTACTGTTTTATTTTTTAGCATGGACTGTGATAATCGACCTTAGACTCACTTGATCAAATGTGCTGACATTTTCAATTTAAAGAGTTTTAATTTCCTTTACTATTATAATTATTTGCTTATTTTGGTTGTCTTGGAAAAAATTTCAGGATAAAAAGTGTAATCAAAGAAGATTGATGATTTTGCTTGTTGAATGGTTCGATTGGCAAGATGTTGCACAAGATCTGTCAAGAACACCATTGTTTTTAGTATTTTTTTTTTACAATAGTATGGGTTTTGTACGTAGTATAATATTTTGCAAGTATATTGATGATTATTATCCAAATAATATGGGTCTTGTACCGTTGTACGTAGTATAACTTTTAGTATGAGTTATGTATAAATTTTAACAAGTACGAACTACTTGTATTTCGTTGTAAATTTAAAGTGCATTTTAATTTTTTAATTAAAATTACATATACTAATTGGAATACGAATAATTTTTTTTTTTAAAAAAAAAAGTTGCTGGAAAGAGACCATCTATTTAAAATAGGTGGTCTCAGTTTTTGAAAAACTAAGACCATCTATTTAAAATAGGTGGTCTCATATTTTGAAAAACTAAGACCACCTATTTGAAAGAGGTGGTCTTAGTTTTTGTAAAAACTAAGATCATCTATTCTAAATAAGTGGTCTCTCTTTTTAAAAACAAGAGACCACTTTTGATGAAATGGTCTCTTAGGCCAAAGAGACCTGTGAGCTAGAGACCACCCCTAAGGTAGTCTCTTTGGCTATTTTGATATGGTCTCTTTGGCCAATTTTGTAGTAGTGAATATCATACACTACCTATATGGCAATACATATTTTTTTAGCACGTGTTTTAAATTTATTTATTACTCCCTCCGTTTCATAATGTTAGTCCCATATATTATTTTGGGAGTTTAAAAAAGATCTACTCATATTGAATATATTTCATTTATATCTTGATTTTTTTTGGAATTAATTGATTGTGGATTAATGACATGACTCTAAGTAAAGAAATTTTTTACCTTAAATTATGCAATTATGACTTCTGCTTTCCTAATAAAAAATCAAAAACGTTAAATAAGGTAAACTAATTATGAATTATGTTGTATTTTAATGTTAGATTCCTAATATATTTGTTTTCTTATTTTATGTGATTAATTCTATATGGGACTAACATTATGAAACGGAGAGAGTACTTCCTAATTTTGAGAACGAATTTTTTTGATCACGTATTCTCACTAGGTAACTTGTTGAAATTTATTTTTTAATTTATTACCTTCATCCCTCAAATCTTACATTCTTAGTTCCCATTAGGTAACTTGTTAAAGCTCACCATTCTAAATCTTTTTGGCAATTTTATTGGTAATTTGTCATTATCCGTCACAAATCCTCCTCCTCTTCCATAAGATATTTTGACAAACTTTTAAATAAATCGAATGTACAATAAAATATTGTACATCCGTTATAAAGTTACTCTAAAATGGGTAAATATGACCCTAATATGAATAAAAGTTACTTTGGCATATATATAAGTTGCGAAGTATTTATGCTTTATTAATAAAAGTAACTCAAAATTTTTTAAAAGTGACCCTAAATTTGATAAAAGTGTCCTCTGTAATTCAGTAAATTATTGTACACCGGATGTATACAAAAGTTGTGAAGTGACATTTTTTTATTAGCTTTTGCCCAGACTGCCAGCGGAGTTAGTTATGGGTTCCGTACCCGTATCTGCGCGCCCGCGGAGTCTTGTTGGAAAGGACATGGCCGATCAGTTTTTCTTCTTTGTCGATATATACTCTTGTAAATCCTTTTGAAGGCGAACTTTTAGAGAATATTTCATTTGCTTAGTTTTATAGAGAGAAACTAGAGAGAAGTTAGAGAGAAAGTAAATATTGTAATCTTTGGATTTGAATTGTAATTCAACATTGTTTCATCAATCAAGTTCATGATTCTTCTTCATATTAATTAAAGTTTGTAAGATTTCTTTCCTTTGAATTTACTTCAATTGTAATTTACTTTTATTCTTGAATGTTTGATTTGGATTTTGAATTAGTTTTGAGAACTTGTTGATTGATTGTATTTCCTTTTGATTTAGTTTGAAATAAATGCGTTTGTGATTGAATATGTTTTAGCTTTAGAACTCAACATGATTAGTGAGTAGATTAGTTGTTAGGGAGAAGGGGAAGCATGCTTGATTTGTGATAATTGTTAGTTGATGATCCTTGATTGATTGATTGTTTCAATTAAAATTGTTGACATAGTTGTGCATGTGATTTATTAGACTAGGAGTGATCAACCTATAATATTAATCTAGATTGAATTGAAAATTCCAATGACACGAAAAATTGATTTAGGAATTGCTTTAATTGATTGTATTTGATTGTGATTCTCCTTGTTAATCATTCATAGTGAACCCTAGTTTGGTTTATAGGAGGTAACCTTTGAATTCCTTTGATTGCAACTATCGTTTGTCCCTTGCAATGTATGAATCAATTGGGTGATCTATCAATTATCATGATTGTTAAGCTTTCATGTGGAATCTATATCCCTAGTGTTTAGCAATTTGATTAAATTCTCGATTCTTGTTATCCTAGTTACCATACTCAACCACTGAAAACTCTTCAATTTAGCTTAACATTAGACTACAACATGGCTTTGATTCATTCCTTTGGGTTCGACCCTTAGCTTGCCTCTATACTCGTATAAGGTTTGTTAAGCGTTTACAAATTTAGTTTGACTTGGGGAGAATTAGATGATGACCTAGTTTTTTCCTTGTTAGTTAGTGTTACTATATATAAACTTTCCTTCTATTTTTAGGGAGAGAATTCAATGAGAGAAAATGAGATTTTGTTTTGAGATCAAATTTTAGAGAGAGAAACTCGAGTTTGTAGAGAGAGAAGTTCATGGTTGATGATTGATGATTCTAAGCACAGTTTCCATTGATTTCACAAAAGTTGGTAAGGATTTCTTATTCTTTAATACAATCTTTAGCTATTAATTTCAATTTTTTTTATTGATTTTTCAAGTTTGATTGATTTGTGATTGATTTAGTTTGATTAATATGATGATGATTAATTTGTTGTTTAGCTTAGTTTTAATCTTGATTTCCATGGATTGTGAGTAGTTTACTTGCTTGGGTGATGGTGAAGCATATATGAGTAAAAAATTGATGCTAATTGGGGAAATTGATGGAGTTGATGTTGTGATTAAATTGGTTGATTGATTATATGCATGTGTGTGATAGATTAAAGAGTAGCTAACTTTGATTGTTGCACTAGATTGCATTGTAAGTTCACATTGATACGGACAATTGATTTGTGACTTGCATTTGTCGATTGAGTTGGTTTGTTAAGTTCCTAGCTAGAGTCTCTCATAGGTGATGCTAGTTTGACCTCTAGGTGAATAGCTTATCATACTCTTTTGATTGCATTATTTATTTTCCCTCGCAATACTCGACTTAGTCAATTCCAATCTCGATTAGTGTTATCCATTGCAAGTATATGTGGATCCTAAACCCTAGTTTTTTTTTTATATATATTTCAATTCATCTAGTTTATTTAATTGTCTTAAAATACACACACCTCTATTTCACCTTTTCGAAATAGCTAAACTCTACCAATAGTAACCACCTCCCATTCCTAGTTGTTCGACCCTTGACTTGCTCCTATACTAGTTATAAGGTTGTGTTAAGTGATATAAATGTTGTTTGGCGAAGGAGATATTAGCCAACGACCTAGTCTCACCCCTTGTCATTGTTCCTCATCAGTTTGCTGGTGCTTTGCTAGAATGCTTGTTGTGCTGATGCTTTGGGGGTGATGACAGTCCTTTCTTCTTTAGGAATAGTTGCCAATACAACTCTTGAATAATGTAAGATAATCTGATTAAAGGAAAGTTGTCAATGCCACATAACAATCCATCCTAGGAAATGTTTCCACGATTAAACGACAATCTGTATCTCAGAAATTTTGCCAAAATCCTATTTTGGGAAAAGTTTCCAATGCTTTGTAACAATCTATCATAAGAACCTTTCTACGATTGACGATGCAAGCTAACTCGATAGATCTCGAAGAGCTGCCAGTTGGTGCTGATCCCAAAAAGCTCCACTATGTCCTTTACCACATCGGGTAATATCTTGAAACAAACTCTTAAGTTTCATCAGCCATACAACCGCATGCTGGGCTCGCTCTAAAAAACATATATATACAAAAAGTATGGTTACAAGTTTGAAAAATGAAGAAACGATGGTAAAAGAGACGGAGACACGAAAAGAACTCACTATGTCGCACCAACTCTAAATAGAAAGGTGATGGTTTGGGTCCCACTTAAGGACCTGAGGGTCCCAGTTGGGAAGAGCCTCCCTGGTCACATCCTCCTAGGCAACAAATTTGGGCTAACTTCCTTGCTAGGCACGAGTCCTCCTAGGTCCTCCTCAACTAGGATAAACGAAGGAGAATCCATGCTATTAAGGATAAAGTTCCTTATGAGTTTATTTTCTTCCTAACAGGAGAATACATGTGTTCTAGACTCATTTCGGCAACATAACGACTAACGAGAAGGAAAAACACAAAAATCAAATGCCACCCACGTTTGGGGGCTACGATATCTACAGTTAAGCTTAGTAAATGGGGGCTTTTAAAGACCCACAAAAGCCATCCTATACCAGTTTCAACTAAAATTATTCTAGGGATTATATTTCTATGTCTCAAAGAATCAACTACTTTTGGACAAATAATCATAACAGAAACATCATTATCGTCTACCAAACAATCTTGAGGTTCGAGCATGGCAAAAACAAGCTAAATGGAAACTTCGCCCAATTTTTTTGAATTTAAAATATTCAAAACATGATTCATGAGAGCAATGTAGTTCTGATACAATAATTTACTTCATAATCAATAAGTATAACATAAATGAGCAAGTAAAAAAATACCCAAGGGCTCGATTCAAAGCTAAAATGGGATTATGAACACTAATTTAAAATGAAACTCGAAGAAAAAAAGTCAAGAACGTACTTAAAAAAAGAAATGCTCAGATAAGACACAATAGTCAACCATTTTTCTGAAATTTGTTGCAAAAAAATCCTTAAAAATGACATAAAAACATGGAACAAACAATTTCAAGAATTATGGAGCAAAACAAAACCCCCCAAATTCGAAATTTTGGTGTTTTATGGTTCGAAAATCGCCCAAAATCAGCAAAAACGAGAACAAAAATTGATAACAACATACATTGGATTATGGAAAATATGAATAGACGATGATATTTGCTTCATTGGCTTCAAAAACAAAAGAAATTAAATCTTATTAGAGAGTGAAAGGAGCAAAAATGGCAAAGGACAGAGAGAGATAGAGCTAGATGAAAAGTCGCGCTCAACGATTTTCTTTTTGCTAATTTAAATGTCGCGCACAACTCAATCAGTTGCGCGTGACAACTTAGCACAACTTTGAATGATGTGCGCGCTTGGCGAGCGCGACCCACTGAGTTGCACGCAGATACCGGTAAAAAAAAATCCGGTATTGTGATTTTGATCCTTTGATCTATATTTACCAATTTTTGCTCGTTGTTAGAGTTAATGGCGCGCAAATTATCAAAATCTTATTAATTTCTTTGCATTTTGTAGTTTACTTTCTTCTTTGATAGTTTTTTTGCATCATCTTGCATGCACATCGTGCTTTGTTCCTTCCCTAAGCATACGTTTTGGACATTTTTCATGAGCGTGTCTTAAGGCGTTCCAATGTGGTGCTTTAGGTAAAAGATCCCATTGACAAGTTTGTAATTAACTTTACTGACTTTAGAAGTGTCACGTTTTTTCTTTATTTTTGGCGTTCACAGCAAAAAGGATGGTGTTATCATACAACGTAAAATTTTATGGCATAGGTGTTGTGTAAAATTTTACCTTTTCGTAACAAACATGATCTACCTGTCGTAGCTAAAACGTATAATTTCTTTAGGCGTTAGCCAAACAAGTCGACTGGCGCGCCGAACGTCTGAGGACGAGGCACATTCTTGATTGGAAGCAAATATGGTATTTAGTGAGCTTACTAGTTTTGGACAGTTAGGGTGTCCGTCCACCCTTTGTATAAAGAGCGACAAGTGATGTCGCATCTATTTAGACACGTGCCCCTAGTCTTGAGACACGTGTTTTCATCTTGTGGACAAAAAAGTGCTTAGAGAGTTGTCGATTTTCTTCTCTCTCACTAGATTTTGATATATGCCTCTAGTCTTGAGACATCTATTTCTATCTTATGAACATCAAATTCGGCGTTTTGACAAGCGAGTGTCATGGACTTTATTCACGTGATAGGCTACGAATGCCGAAACACCTTCCTTTTTTTTTATCATCTTTTTAAACTTTAGACCAACGATGTTATAATTGAGAGGATATCATCCCTTTTATCATGTTTACACCGATTTCTTCTCTTAACGTGACATCACCTAGGATAGCCTTTACTTTTAAAAGTGTTTAACATTTGCAAAGGATCAACATAGATTCTTTAGTGTGAATATGCTTTTTTCTAGCCTTAAGAGCTACTTGTCTCAAACACTAAGCGAATCAAGGATCGTTTCGACATCCTTAACATTACTGAATGATTCTCTATTCTTAGGGAAATTGGCAGAATGAGTCTCAGATTTGTTTCCTTAACTACTTTGATCCTCATATATTCTAGACTCGATCAAAGTCGGGACTAACTGTGGTAAATTTCCGAACAAGAAGGAGTTCATAAGTAATCTAAACAAAGATCTAGCAAGGAGAAGTGGTAAATTCCCAATTACATAGATCAATGACCTTTTTTTTCTTGTTTAAATAACTTTTAATAGATTAATTAATGTTGTTTGATCAATTTAAATGAACTTTTAATTAATTAAATTCCACATAGTATCTTGCGTTAAACAAAGAATAAAAGAATAAATTTATTGTTGATTAATCATTTAAGCCAACGCGAATCTCTTTTATTTATTGTTCTTTCACGGATATTGATTAAATAAGAATAACGACTTTTGCAATGTAATTACTACATGATTGATGCGTGTAAATAAAATCAACTGACTTAATTTTTTAGATATCACGTTGCTTATATTGTTTGGTGAAGAAATTGTGAAAAAGGAAGATCTAATAGAGGTCGTACTAGGGCGAGGATAGCGATTCCCCCCTAAAGAAAACATTATCTTGGTACCCTCATTCTTGAACTCATTTCTGGTTCATATAGACAAATTTTTGCATGGGTAAATTTATGATTTTTGCTAAATATCCCTTGAACACTTGAGAAAAAGGCATGGACGAGGTTTATGAATTTTTCTAAACTCATTAGGGACTCCTAGTTGTTTCTTATCAAAAAGTGAATGAATTGCCATAAGGAGTAAGAGAGGAATAATTCTTGCCTTAATTAGATAATGTGATTATATAATAAATGGCTTGGGCAAAAATAAAATAGACATTCATCTCTCACAAACAAACAACGTAATATTTTTTTCCCTTCCACTCTCTACAACCGGTTAGAAGTTCTCCATAGAATAGGCTATTAATTTCTTCCATCCAACTAGCATTGGTGGAGGTTTGATCTAAACTATGTAACAATATCAAAGGAGCACCAATTGGGGCTCTAATATTCGCAAGAAGGTTGAAGAAAGCTTGGGAATTCACGCATTAAAGGTTAATTCAAAACTATTATGTGATCCTTTATTTGTATATGCAAAAGATCCTATTTAGATGCGTATTAATGGGATTCTTGAAATTCCTCCTAGAGTACATAAAACCTTACAATGGTTTTAATTATCCCCTTGCATATAATTTATTGTTCTAGATAATATATATGATTATTTTGATGTGAATTAGGCTAATTTTAATTTGATTAAGGGGAGGAATGTAATTATGGATCGAATAACCATATTAAAGTATGATTTTAATTGATTAAACAGTGAATTTAATTGCTCAAATCGTGTCTAACCCTATCTGTTTTTAATTACTCTAAAAGCCCTAATAATTTTTCCTTTTTTTGTTGGTTATGAGCCCAAATTTTTTCGAATTTTAAATGTTCAATTCATGCTATTTAATATATTTTTCAGATTTAAACTTGGTTTAGATATGATTAATTAATTCCTGTGAAATGATTTTATATGTTTGGGATTTATTTTTTTCGAAAGGCTCGAAAATAATTAAAAATAAAGATTTTAGATTTATTTTGTGAACTAGGCATAAAGCGTTTATGTTTAATTTCATTTAGACCAATGAATTAATTTTACAATGTTGTAAAATTAATTTACTCAATAAAAGAAAAAAATTAGAGGTTGAGTGGAAGCAGCAACGGCTGGGTGGCAGAGTCACCTGCTGGTGGGCCATGGTGGCTAATCTGGTGGTCAGATGGAGAGGAAGGCAATGGGGAAGGTGTATCTAGGGGAGTGCAGTAGCTAAAACGTTCCACTATTAAACGCTTTTAGGCTTTACTATATAGGTTGGCGTGGCAGGCCACTTTGCCTAGCTACGCGATTGGTCGTTACTGTAGCTGGGCTCTGGCCTAAATGCGACAAGGGTTGCGACGTGGTTAGGCAGGGTGCTCGGTCACGACGGTTGGTGCAGCGTCAAGAGATGGTTTGTGACCGAAGCGCACAAGAGTTGCATGGCTCTTGTGGCTACCTTACTGGCTGGCGTAGTTTGGCATACTACCTATCTATGTCAGCCAACGTTGTTGTGACTAGGCGACTGCCTGGCTGCAACATCTAGCTATTGCAGTTGCTAGGCTCCGGCCTGACTGCTATAGTGGCTATAACGTGGCTGGACAGTCAGTTTAATTATGTTGTTTTTATTATTTTTTAATTTTGAAATTTAATATTTAATTATGGATAAATTTTGATTTATGATTTTTAGGAGATATTTGAGCAATTCCAATTATAGTTATTTGACTTAGTTTATGTGATAATTCCACAATTTCATTTTTTAATTGAATTAAAATTGGATGGTTAGCTAGTGATTAGGATGAAAATTTAAGTTGGTTAAAATAATCCTAAGATTATATATTTGTTTTATTTCATCTCATTCCTAATTAAAAAATATGATAATTTAGTTATGGTAATGGATAATGTTGAGATATTATCTAATCATGTCTTAAAATATGTGATATTTTGGAATATACGTTACCTTAATTCAGAATATCTGATATTTTAGTTTAGGCAAAGTATGCTACGTGATTTATTATGTGGAAATTGTACGTATATATATGTTATATTATTATTGCTATAAATTACATGTATGGCCCAATATTTAAATTAGATAAATTAGAAAATACGCTATGCGTATCGTTGTGTATTTTATAATTTAAATACGATCTGCGCATCGTTAAGTATTTTTTTAATTTATTTTAATTATGAAGTAGTTTAAATATTTAAATAGTTGATTAATCCAAAGAAGAGCCCAAGATGAGAAGGCACATATGACGAAGGTGGATGACGATCCACGAAGAGTTCAAGGAGGTGCCTAATCAAGCTTAGTTCTTAGGATTAGGGGCCATACTAGCTCATATTTAATTTTATTCATTATATTATTATTCTAAAAATGTTTATAAGTTTATTGAATGTTGGTATCAAATACGCTAGAGTTCTCTTAAAAAAATGCGATAGATTTCACTAGTTTATAACAACATAATAAACTTAGGTTCCACAAATATTGAGGTCCCTTTTTCCAAATAAAAACAACTGATTAAACCCTTGATTAATAGTAATGGGTCATGTCTACGCAAGGTGTTATTATTAATATTGGGAGGTAAGATAAAATTTCAAATTTTGTACACTTAATTTGGTTGTCCTCAACAAAATCATCAAAAGCGTTTTGCATTTTGAAGCAAGGCGATAGTTAAACATGTGATGTTATCTAGATTTGTTCATCGGTCCAAGACCGGACTAGACAAGACTGAATATTATAATTTTAAGAATCGAAAACCTAACCAATTAAGCAAGGACATAACTCGGACTGGGCCGCTTTAGACCGATTTTAGATTTTTTTTTATAATAATTCTGATTTTTTTTATAATTTTATGAAAAACTCGAAAAAAGTAAAGGAAAATCTACACTCTAACACTTTTTTTTTTGTATATTTAATACAAAAAGCTCATAAATTTAAAGTTTTCTAAGCTATTAAGGATATTTTAGCCATTATTTAAGGTTTCATGCATATTTTTAATAAAAAATGTATGTCCAGTCCAAGACCGATTTTTATAGGGTTTTGGACCAGAACGGACCGAAGACCGGGCAGATTTTAATCAGTCCAGTCTTGTCTGGGGTCGGTTCGAGGTTTCCTGGTCCATGTTTTCGATCCGGACCGATTTATGAACACCCCTAATGTTATCAATCTAACCAAGAATTAAAAGAAGCTGTAATTAGTAAAGGAGTTTACTTATCTTGAAAATGTAACCATAAGGAACAACCTCCGTCCGCTTAATGCTACATAGGAATAGGATCTTAGAATCACGTTATTCATTGAGAGACACAAAATGAATACAGTGTTATAAGTAGCTAAAATGATTTCAAAAGATGTTTGAATCATAAACTACTTTGATAAACATAGGGCTGTTTATGCGATTTTAGAGGCCCAGGGCGAACTAATGTATTAAGGCCCTATATAAATTATTTATGTTTGTTATGAAAATATTAGGGCCTAATAAATTTAATAGTATGTATCTATGTAGGAGTAAATTTCTTTTATTACATGGAAATCTAGTTGTAAGAGAATAACAAATCCTACAAAAAAAAGAGGCCATATTTCTAAGCATATATACATCTAGTAAAAAAATTGTTATAGAATACAAATTTATAAGAAGGTATTGCATGCGTACGGATGCACGAAATATTCTGTGTGGGAGGCTTGGATTATATATTTTACTCTTTGGGTGATGTGTTTCATGTATTGGCTGATATGTTTCATTTGTTGGTTGATGCGGTTTATAAATTTTTCTAATATATTTCTTTTGTTGGCTGATTTTTTTTTTTCTTTTGCTGGCTGATATGTATCAGACATAATTTGGCTTACATGTTTCTTTAGTTGGATGTTATATTTATTTTATTAGTTGATATGTATATTTTAATTATTGTTGGCTTATATGTTTCATTTTGTTTGTTGAGATGTTTAATTTTTTTGTTGGCATACCTATTGCTTTTGTGGGCAGATACACTTTATTTATTGGCTGATATGTTTCTTTTGTTCGCTTTTATGTACCTTTTGTTGGCTGATGGACTCGTCATGTTGGCTGATGTACTCTACTTGTAGGCGTATATGTATCTATTTTCATATGTATCTTTTGTTGGCTGATATACTCCTCTCGTTGGCTTATATATTTATCTTTTGTTGGCTGATTGGTGTGCCTCAGTCGTATGCAACCAAAAATATCACAACTAAGCTAACTGCAAATAAACGTAGTTAGGGAAGTCGAGTTCGAATCCACAGGGAAAAAGGGACTAATAACTGGAAACCTAAGTGGAAATACTCTAGGACGGTAGTAACCTAAGTAACGAGGGGGGTTTTCACGAGCAATGATGATAAATGAACTAAGTAAGAACAACGAACGTAATGAATAGGTAATCAATGAGAAGAACGGTCTTGGTTATGCGAAATCCACTAATGAACATACAAATTGATCATAGAAGTCTCCTCAATCAAGCTCTATTGAACACCTTGTTGTAGAATTCCTAGATTCTAAATTCTCATAAATAGTTAGAAATAGCAAAGCGCTCCTTTCTAACCCTTTCCAATGCACAATTCAAGACAAGCGCTCTAAATTATCCACAAGAAGAAAATAAACGGAGAAATCAACAAGGATTGAATAAATTAACACAAGCGGTCTAATTTCTTCAATAATATTATTCCCTCTTCAAGTTATCAACCAAAAGCATGCATCAATAACCTAAAGTTGCTACTTTGGAAAGATTAATTAGATGCAAGCGAATCCAATAATTCTAACCTAGCAATTGATTAAAGCAAATCATGAAATTAATTCAAGGAACAATATATATTCAATAGATATTAAGAGAAGAAAGATCTCACAATTCGTAGCTAAAAGCTTCAATCTTTAACCAAGAATCCGGAAGATTAAGCTTCCATGGATTCTTATTCCAAAACAAAGAATTCTGAAAATTCCAAGAAAACCCTAGAAAGCTTTTTTTTCTCAAAACTTAATTCTCCTTTTCTCCCTTCAAACTTAATTAAAACTAAGCTATTTATATGTTTCTATATTTTAATAACATAACACAATAATAATAATAAAATAATATCCAAAACACGAGCCAAAACAAAGCCAAATTGCTGAAAATTAACCAAAACAGCCCGAATTTCTGCCAGAGCCGCTGCCAGCTGCTCTGGACCCGCTGGCAGCTGCTCTGGCAGCCCCTCACTCTGGTATACCCGCTGCCAGCGGCTCTGGCCAGCTGCCAGCGGCCCTGGCAGCGGTTCTTGCTGTTTTTGCCTTCTTTCCTTGCTTCTTCTTCTTGCTTTGCTTCACCTTTTCCTCAAGCTTTCTTCCTTGCTCTTCCATGCTCCATCACAACTCTCAAATCACGAGCCAAGGTCCATCCTTCTTACATAACTCTTCATTGGTTCCCGAGCTCACTCACTCACTTATACTCATAAATCCCGCCTTTTGCACATAAGTGAGATCACAGCCCAAAACTCACAAAAGCTAACAAAAGTACATATAAAGCATCAAAACACACCCTAAAATGCTTCTCTCAACCCATGATAAGAAGGCTTATCAAATTCCCCCATGCTTGAACCTTTACTCGCCCTCGAGTAAACTTAGAGAATAAAACACATCCTCCTCACTAAGGTTCAAAACAGAAGATGGTGGAATCAAACTAGCTCTATGCACTCAAACTCAACAAAACATCCTAGTACTTATCAACCAATCACAATCACACTCCCCCATACTTCACACTTTGAATCTCCCTTTTTTCTTATTTATCAATTCATCCCCAAAATCAACTTGGAACGATA
Source organism: Chenopodium quinoa (assembly GCF_001683475.1). Taxonomy (NCBI): domain Eukaryota; kingdom Viridiplantae; phylum Streptophyta; class Magnoliopsida; order Caryophyllales; family Amaranthaceae; genus Chenopodium; species Chenopodium quinoa. The sequence continues at coordinate 1,688,633 of NW_018743813.1, read as the reverse complement.
AACGCATAGCCATGAGTATGAATATTCTCAACCGCCTAAAGAAATGAAATTTTTGATAAAATTGGGCAAACAAAAACTCAACTTAACCAAAAATCTCATAAAAACACTTCCACATTCAAGAGTGAAAACAAACAACTCATGCTCTCAAATTCCTAAGATGATCAACAAATTCCCCCAAAATCTCAACTATCTCCCAAAATCACCAAGATGAAACCTACCCCGACACCTCCTTATATCTCCTCCCCTTATGACACCGACTCCGGCAAATAGATGCGAAATTTCCTTGAAAAATCAAATTCATGAACATTTCTCTCTTTTTTCTCTCATTTTGCCTAGGAGCCCTTTCGGGTTTTCATCCTAGCCTCTCTTCTTTTTTTCAAATCTCACTATATCACCCGCTCATTAGCCTCTTTTTTGCTTAGGTCGCCCTTTCGGGTTTTCAACCTAACCGGGCCCCCATTTTTGCCTAAGCCGCCTTTACAGGTTTTCAACTTAGCGGGTTTCTTTTTCTTTTTTTTTCTTTTTTCCTTTTTTTTCTTTTCATTTTTCATTTTTTTTTTTTTCAAGCTTGCTTCATTGAACCACAATTAAGATAGTTATACAAAACCATCAAATTAAGATAACTATACAATTTGTAATGATATGCAAGAATTGCTTCCCCCCCTACTTGAATGAAACATTGTCCTCAATGCAAGAACAACAACAATTAAAACAAAAGTATGGGAAAGGAAGAAGGATGCAAAACCTCAAGGAGAAGGACCTCCGGAGCCGGAAGATTAGGCATTATCAAGGATTTCAAAAATTTCGAGAAGAAAAAATGAACTATGGGGACCCCAAGTGTTGCCCATGGGAAGATCATTCCAACCAAAAGCATTTTTAATTACCGCATAAGGCATGATATAGTTCTTATTGTTAAAATTGAAAGAAATTCTTGACATCCCTTAGTCAAAGTGGAAAGGAATTCATGTATACCACACATAAGTAGGTGCGCTCGTGCTCCATCACCTCCTCCAAACCAACCTCTTGCAATGCCTCCAAATCGAAGAACTTTGTGCATTGCACTATACTCTTGGGTTGTTGGAGTTCAAATAGCTTGCTCCTTTGTAGTGAGCCTAATTCCCATGAAGTCACTTGCTTGGGGAAAAAGAGGGTGATTCACCCTCTTTTGAAGTATCACCTTGTTGTCTCTTCCCATTGCTTAAGAATGAATTGCACAACTCACACTTTATTCTTCAAAGCACAATGAACACACCACCAAACCTCCAAACACCAAGGTTCTCACAATTCCTCAAATGCCAAGTGTGAAATTGAGAAATTGAAACAATTTTAGGTTGAATTGTCTTTGAAAGTGAGGGAAAGGGATTGTGTGTAGGAAAGATTGGGTTAGGGTTTGGGAGTATGAGTGTGGGATTGCTAAGGGAAAGAGAAGAAGGATGAATTGGATTTTAGAAATCAAGAAATGGGTCAAAAAGGGTGAAAAATTCAGGAAAGGCTGGAAAGGCCGCTGGTAGCGGCTTGGGACCCGCTGCCAGCGGCTAAAGCAGAGCTTTTGGATCTTCTTTGCTGGAAGACCCGCTGGCAGCGGCTATACTGCGTAAATTTTTTTTTTTTTTTTTTTTTTTTTTTTTTTTTTTTTTTTTTAGAAAAAATAAACGTGGAGGGGGGGTACCCGCTGGCAGCGGCTTTTGAGCAGCTACCAGCGGCTGGGACAGCAAAAGGGGAGGTTGGGCTGCTGGAAGACCCGCTGGTAGCGGCTGCAGAGCAGCTGCCAGCGACTACTGCAGGGATAGCCCCCCTTTGGCCTGTTTTGCTCTGTTTTTGCTGCTCTTCGCGCATAACAAATACTCCCAAGGCATCCACCTACACAAACACAATAAAAATACTCTTCACATCACAAGAAAAATAAAAAACTAAACTACAAGAAGAAATGGGGAAGATTTTCGATCGGGTTGCCTCCCGATTAGCGCCTTTGTTTTACGTCGTTGGCTCGACGCGGCTCATCCCACTTCGCTACTCCATTGATGGCTCGTAGAGATCGATGCACTCCACGTTCTCGGTTTTGAAACCCTCGAAGTAGGGTTTGAGCCTTTGGCCATTGACTTTGAAAATCTTATCGGTCTCGAGGCTTTGAATTTCAACTGCTCCATGCGGATATACATTCACCACTTGAAAAGGGCCCTCCCAACGGGACCGAAGTTTTCCCGGAAATAATCTAAGTCGGGATTGATATAGGAGTACTTTTTCACCGACTTTAACCTTCTTCCTAGCAATCATCTTGTCATGCCACAACCTATTCTTTGCTTTGTGGTATAAATGGGACAATTTCTTGCCCGGAATTGCAGACGGGCCGATTGTTGAACCTGGTGGTATAGGTGGAAGCTTGGAATGTTCATTCAATTCCCCCACCTTCACCTGCACATTAGTAGGCATAGAGAAATCCAAGAAATCACCAGATACAACATTAGTTATAGGTGTGAGGAACTCATCCCCACGATGATTGTTAGGAACATCATGCACCATTGGATCGACAACATTAAGAGAACATAAAGAATGAGTGTTGACAGGATACTTTATGGAATCATAAATGTTATACCCAATTGCTTTCCCATCAACCTCCATAGTCAAGGAACCGGTAGACACATCGATTTTTGTTTTAGCAGTCTTCAAGAAAGGTCTTCCTAACAAGATGGGGACTGCTTGTTTGTCATGTTCCATGTCAAGCACATAAAAGTCAGCAGGAAAAATCAAACCATCAACCTTAACCAACACATCTTCCACCACCCCCTTAGGATACACATTAGACCTATCCGCTAACTGAATCACTACCCCAGTTCCATGTAAAGGTCCAAGTTTTAAAGATTTAAACAGGGAATATGGAATAACATTAATTGATGCACCCAAATCCAACATAGCTCTATGAAAAGTGGTGTCCCCTATTGTAACTGGAACAGTAAACATACCAGGATCACTACATTTTTCAGGAAGTTTCTTTTGGAAAACTGCAGAAACATGAGCACTCACTTTCACTTTTTCCTTCCCTCCTAACCTGTGCTTCCTCTTTATAGTACACAGTTCTTTCAAAAATTTAGCAAATCGAGGAACACTTTTTATTAAATTCAAAAGGGGAATGTTTACCTCACACTTGCTGAATGTTTCATAGATGTCTTTGTCTTTATCATACCTCTTTGTTTCTTTCAAAGCTTCGGGAAAAGGTGGTGTGGGTTCATAAGATGGAAAAGTGGGAGGATTTGCTACAGCTTCATGTTCCACTTCCTTCTCCTCAGCTCCAATCAACTCTTCAGCCCTCTTAGTTGCAATTTCAGTCTCTTTCAGCTCCTTGCCATTTCTCAATGTAATAGCGTTGGCTTGTTGCTTAGGATTCAACTCCGTTTGAGATGGAAGTTTTCCCGAATCCTTAGCTTCAAGTCTGCTCACTGCACTTGAAATTTGACTCACTTGACTTTCCAAATTCTGAATACTGGATTTGGTCTCTTGCTGGAATTGCACCATGTTTTGCTGCATAGTAGAAACATTAGAAGTTAGTGATCTAATCATTTCATCAGTTGACATATCATTCGAATTTGAGCTTTGGCCTTGAGGTTTGGCCAATGGTGCCCTATATTGCTGATATTGCTGCTGGCCTTGAGCATTTTGCTGTTGTTGTTGGTTCCCCTGGGAATTCCCATATCTCAAATTTGGATGATCCCTCCATCCTGGATTGTATGTATTCGAATATGGATCATATCTTCTCTGAGGACCTTGCCCTTGGAAACCCATTGCATTGGCCTGCTCATTCTGTTCCTCTTGTAATTGAGGACATGCATCAGTGGGATGTCCTGTGGAGGTGCATAAACCACAAGCATTCAGTTGCTGTGGATTCCTTGAGTTCACCATGAACTCACGCATCATAGAAGTCAAATCAGCTACTTGACTCTCTAACTCAGTTGTATTTGAATTTGCTGCATTCACCCGGCGCGTGGGAGTTCTCTGACTGAACTGCCTAGAATTCTCTGCTAGCTCTGCAATCAGCCTAGTTGCATCTCCTGGAGTCTTATTCACTAGCCCTCCACCACTTGCTGCATTCACCATCCTCAAATCATCATCTGTTAGACCTCCATAGAAGTATAGGATGAGGTCTTGATCGGAATACCCATGGTACGGACAACTAGCACACAATCTCTTGAATCTCTCCCAATACTCATACAAGGACTCATCTTCCTTCTGATCCACATTGCTGATAGCTTTCTTAAGGCTTGCAGAAATAGTGGCTGGGTAATACTTCTCTAAGAAACACTTCTTCAAACCTGCCCAATTTGTTATGCTCCCTGGGGGAAGATAATAAAACCAATCCTTCGCTGCATCTTTGAGAGAAAAAGGAAATGCTCTCAACTGAATTTGCTCACCAGTCATCCCAATCGGTTTCATGCTAGTACATACCACATGAAATTCTGCCAGATGTTTATTTGGATCTTCACCCTTCATGCCATGGAATGCCGGCAATAGATGAATTAGACCAGATTTGATCTCAACATTAGCACCTTCCTCCAACTGCTGATATGCGATGCACAACGGCTAATGGTTCAAGTTAGGAGCTGTTAGCTCTCTCAGTGTTCGATTTTCTGCCATCACTTCCTCTTCTTGAATGTTGAAGATGTATGTTGATTCACTGGGGTTTGTTCTTGCCTCTCTTCGCAACCTAAAATAAATTCTACTAAGATAAACAATTAAACGGTAACGCCTAAGTCCCCGGCAACGGCGCCAAAATTTGGTGTGCCTCAGTCGTATGCAACCAAAAATATCACAACTAAGCTAACTGCAAATAAACGTAGTTAGGGAAGTCGAGTTCGAATCCACAGGGAAAAAGGGACTAATAACTGGAAACCTAAGTGGAAATACTCTAGGACGGTAGTAACCTAAGTAACGAGGGGGGTTTTCACGAGCAATGATGATAAATGAACTAAGTAAGAACAACGAACGTAATGAATAGGTAATCAATGAGAAGAACGGTCTTGGTTATGCGAAATCCACTAATGAACATACAAATTGATCATAGAAGTCTCCTCAATCAAGCTCTATTGAACACCTTGTTGTAGAATTCCTAGATTCTAAATTCTCATAAATAGTTAGAAATAGCAAAGCGCTCCTTTCTAACCCTTTCCAATGCACAATTCAAGACAAGCGCTCTAAATTATCCACAAGAAGAAAATAAACGGAGAAATCAACAAGGATTGAATAAATTAACACAAGCGGTCTAATTTCTTCAATAATATTATTCCCTCTTCAAGTTATCAACCAAAAGCATGCATCAATAACCTAAAGTTGCTACTTTGGAAAGATTAATTAGATGCAAGCGAATCCAATAATTCTAACCTAGCAATTGATTAAAGCAAATCATGAAATTAATTCAAGGAACAATATATATTCAATAGATATTAAGAGAAGAAAGATCTCACAATTCGTAGCTAAAAGCTTCAATCTTTAACCAAGAATCCGGAAGATTAAGCTTCCATGGATTCTTATTCCAAAACAAAGAATTCTGAAAATTCCAAGAAAACCCTAGAAAGCTTTTTTTTCTCAAAACTTAATTCTCCTTTTCTCCCTTCAAACTTAATTAAAACTAAGCTATTTATATGTTTCTATATTTTAATAACATAACACAATAATAATAATAAAATAATATCCAAAACACGAGCCAAAACAAAGCCAAATTGCTGAAAATTAACCAAAACAGCCCGAATTTCTGCCAGAGCCGCTGCCAGCTGCTCTGGACCCGCTGGCAGCTGCTCTGGCAGCCCCTCACTCTGGTATACCCGCTGCCAGCGGCTCTGGCCAGCTGCCAGCGGCCCTGGCAGCGGTTCTTGCTGTTTTTGCCTTCTTTCCTTGCTTCTTCTTCTTGCTTTGCTTCACCTTTTCCTCAAGCTTTCTTCCTTGCTCTTCCATGCTCCATCACAACTCTCAAATCACGAGCCAAGGTCCATCCTTCTTACATAACTCTTCATTGGTTCCCGAGCTCACTCACTCACTTATACTCATAAATCCCGCCTTTTGCACATAAGTGAGATCACAGCCCAAAACTCACAAAAGCTAACAAAAGTACATATAAAGCATCAAAACACACCCTAAAATGCTTCTCTCAACCCATGATAAGAAGGCTTATCACTGATATACTCCTGTTGTTGGCTTATATGTATCTTTTGTTAGTTGATATACTCCTGTTGTTGGCTTATATGTATCTTTTGTTGTCTTATATACTCCTCTTGTTGGCTTATATGTATATGACCACCAAAAAACCGATATATTTTCATTATACCTTTTAATAAAAAAGTACAAGAGCAAATATATAAGAAAACTTAATGACAACTACTTCGCTAAAACTAAGGGAGTAAACCCACGTCCAACAAATAAAACCTAGTCCCACTAACATTGACTCCTAATAATATGATAAATTAAACCCCCCTCATACTAATAAAACTTAATAATAGCAATTACCTACATCCACTACTTCAAAGCATACAACCAACACTCTCGATCTCTCGCTCCTTCGTCCTTTATGCCGCAACCCTCACCCACCACCAACACAACCAATAACACTCTTTTTCCTTCCTGCCACAGCCCCCACCGACCACCACGCCAGACCCCAGCTGCAGTCACGGCTAGTCGCACATCTAGGCAACCCGCATCCATCATCTACTTTCAAACATAGTAAATCTTCAATTTTGATTCAATAGCAAATTTAAAAACAATATCCATTTGGATTATTTATAATTGTTTATGCAATATATGTGGATATCTGATTTTAAGTCAGATCTAGAAAAGAGGAGGAGCATAAGAGTGAGAAAGAAAGGGAAGAGAATAAGGAGAGAGAAAGAGAAAGCAAAATGTATGGGAGGCACAAACACTTGGGTGTTGGTGCCCACACCCAATATTTTGCGTAAACTTATTAGTTATTAAAATGTTCTATGCAATTTAATATATAATTGTTTAATTAAGTTAAATGAAATTTGGTAGGTAATATTGTAAAACAGTTATATGAATTAAGAATAAAAAATATATTCATGATTATGATAATAAAGAAGTTTAAGATGAAATAATTTAATACTTTTTTAGGCACCGTTGCAACCCTGACATTCCCTGTTACCCATTCAACCACATTTCATTTCTTCATCAACAACTTTGAGCCTTGTCTAATGATTGACCTTTTTTATTCAACCCACATTCACTTAAGCCTAGGATTGGAAGATGTGTAATTGTATAACATTCAAAAAGCAAGTTAAAAAAAAGTATCAAAGCAACAATAAAACAATGTCTAAAGGCAAGTGTTCCAATGTCTTTGATATTAACACGTCTCAAATTGCGTCTTTCATCGAGTGCTTGGTACCGTGCCTGAGAAACATGAATGCAAAGTAAGTGATGGACCGCATGATCTGAGATTGCCTACATTGATTCAAAAGAATAAAAAAAATAAAAAAGAAATTCAAAAAAAAAAATGAAAATAAACTTGCAAAATTCAAAATTTTCAAATTCACGATTACATGTCTTAGGGATTCTCTTGGGTCTTGAGCCTTTTACCCTTTTCTTCTTTAAACCATCAAATTAACAACATTAAAACCCTTGAAATACCTCTTTGAGGAGTACATACACTTGTGCAAAGTTCGGTTAGAGCTACATTCGGCCTGATTCCTAACGGATACGTAGGCAACCTCACATTAAGGTGTGGCCACATTCATATGCATGATAGAGTCAAAGAATATCCAATGCTTAATCCTATGACCCTATCCATCTAGAGCTAGACTTGGGGGCTTGAACCCACATCGTTTAGTCTACCTACCTAAAGAGTCACCATCTCGACTCTTCTCACATCTATTTCCCTCACCATAGCCATTGCAACCTCACCTAGTATCACTTTCACACACGTCTTTCACACATACATAGCCATATCAACTCTCCCTTAGGAACCTTTTATCATGAAATCTTGTTTCCCTACCGCACATGCTTCATCATTTTCAAGACAACATTCATTAGAAAAAACGTTGTATACTTGCTTAACTTCCTGACCTGAGTAATATTCATTGTTTCATGCATCGCATAATGTGCTGAGCAACATTTATATATCAGTTATTTTTAATCATACAAAGCATATCGTGCTTAGATCCTTGACCTAAGAAACGTTCATTATGCAATAATAACTTCATCTATATACGTGCTTAGCTTCTAGACCTAATTGACGTTCAAGATCGTTTCTTCACACCATATATGATTCTTAGCTCCATGACCTAAGTTCATTCATCTATCGTGTCACATGATGTAATTGTCCTTAGCCTCCTGGTCTAAGAACATGCATCATGCATAAATTATTTTCAAGACAAGAAATTTAATCCATGCGATTTATTTCGTCTTGCTCAACGAAGAAGTTGAAAACTTTTTCCCTTTCTCATAACTTTTCTTTTGGGGAAATTAAAATACATTTTTAAAATTTTCTTATCGAGGGATGTTCGAAAATAAAACTTTTTTTTCACGTTTTTCTCGGGAGAGAGTCGGTACCCTCCACTCATCTCATGACAAAAATGACGAAATTTTTTTGCTTTTGCATTTTCGATTGCTTGTGCCTGTGCACACACACTCAAACTATACACACATAACCACAAGTTATACACATGTTGATTAGGGGATTTTTCCCCATCAATCACCATCTGACAAGTGGACCAATCAGGTTCCGCCATGTGTCCATCACATGGGCCAATAGGAGCCTGCCACGTGTCAAGCAATGATCCGTCCACTATGGACCAATTACGACACGACACGTGTCCTTCCCATGACACCTGGGATAACCGGTCACCTAGGCCCAACTTCCGAGGGAAGCCCAATCAGCCCAAGGTTAACCTAAACCTAGATTGGCACGTTTCACGAGGTTCTAAATACCTCCCTTAATCCTCATTAAGGGGGGGGGGACGCGAACAACGCAGATTACACACATTAAACACTCTCACCTAGAGAGACCCAATCACTTTAATTTCCGCATTAATTACTCCTTAATCAAGTACTAACTTGACCGTCGGAGGCGGATCTCCAATCATCCGGAGCATCCGTTTGTTTTGCAGGTACAGGCGTCCGGTTCCAGTCTCGGAATTGTAACTCTCTCGCAGGACATCAGAAAACCCCGAAACATCTTGGCGCCGTCTGTGGGGAGAGTACTTCTGAGATGGCATCCACGTTTGTACCGGCTCCTGAAGAGAGACGTCCCCTGGACGACCCTCTAGTTCAGTCGGACCACGATACTGAGAATGAATTTGAAGTTGAAGCTCACACAGGTTCAGACGGGACCCTAAGGGCCCGACGTACCCGTCATACCGAAAGGAGGGAACGGGAACATCTTCAAACTGGAAGCGAGCCAGCAGGCGCACCGCCTGTTCGGCAGCAGCCGACTGATGGGTCTGCTCCCATCACAAGGAACGAACTCATGACCTTCATGAGGGACTTCAAGGGAGAAATTCAAGAGTTGATCAACAAGAAGCCGCCTGCTCTGGACAAGGAGCAGTCGGCTAAGAAACCCTCCACTTCACGGAAGAGGAAGCCAGTTCAAGGGCGAGAGGCGACCCCTCATCCTAAATCTAGGAAGTGGGAGCCACCTGCCCTTGATTTCACAAAATACCGTTTTCCTACTCCAGGAAATAGGAAACCTGTTCGTCATATTCAGGCGGACGGGTCGAGGAAAACATACACAGACGCTCGGCTACTGCTAGAGCAGAAGAAGAGTGACCGATTGTCACAGTCGGCCTCTACTTCAAACTTCCAAGACAGTCTGCGAAATACCTCGATGAGGCATACTCAGTCGTATCATGAGAGTCAGTCAGGCGGAACCTCCCGTCAATCCGGCTTTCATAGCGACCAGGCGGTACCAAACTTACCGTTTGTACCGCAACAACAGTATTTTTTGCAGCCACCTCCGTTTGGTGGACATGCAGCAAAAAATGTCCAACCTATGGACTGGCAGCTACGGTTGCTTAGACTTGGTGAACAGCCGTCGGCCTTCTCCAAGGAAATTACTGAAGCCGCTCAGCCGGCCAAAGTGAAAAATGTATTAGTAGGCGCCTATGACGGCACTACTAACCCAGAAGACCATCTGATGGCATTCACCAACCTGATGTACCTTCAAGGGTTGGATGATCCCACTTGGTGCAAGTGTTTCCCAGCGACTCTCAAAGGAATTGCACAACAATGGTTCGGGAACCTACCGACTGGTTGTGTAAATAACTTCAAGATGCTTGCTTACTTATTCACCTCCAACTTCGCCATGAACATCCCTGCGAAGAAGACGACCCTTGATTTAGGAACAATTCAGCAGGGCGAGAAGGAGGGGCTTCGTTCTTACATTAGGCGGTTTAACCTGATGAGAATACAGATTCAAGGGTTACCGGATGAAGTAGCCTATACTGACTTTTTCAGAGGTCTCAAAGACGGGTCGACCTTCAAATTTGATTTGGTCCGAAAGAGGGTGGGGACTCTTCAAGAGGCCTTGATTGAAGCGGAAGCCTATATACAGGCGACTGATCTTTGTAGTACGGTAAAACAGTCAGACGGGGAAAGGTCCGACAAAAGAGAAGGACGACAGAAGCAGTCGTCAAACAAAGACGAGAAGAGAAAAGAGGTCTGGGCAACTGATTCCACTAAACAGCCGTCCCAGAAGAAGAAAAAAGAATTCAAACCATACTCCCCAAAGTATGTGTTTAACAAGGATAGCCAATTTATCCTAAAGGAAATCAAGGGACGGATCTCAATTGAGAAGCCGGTCCCCATGAAGGGTTCTGCAAACAATCGGAACCAAGAAAAATTCTGTGATTATCATGAAGATGTTGGTCATCACACCAATGAATGCATCAGTCTCATGCGGTATCTGGACCGCCTGGCTGAGCAAGGTGATCTTGACACTTATGTCAAGAAATCTACGGGGAACACTTCCTCGAAAAAGCAGTCGACCAAAAAGAATCAAAAGGCCGACAGCTTCGATACAGATGATGCAGTCGTCTACACCATTGCAGGCGGCTTCTCAGGAGGCAGCCCCACTATTAGGGGCAATAAAGACAATATCAGACGATTAGATGTAAATTCCGTTCACCAAGAACGACCCTCTAAATATTCATTTCCTGAGATTGTCATCACTGAAGAAGATCTAGGAGGGGTAAGAGGGCCGCATGACGACCCTATCATTATTGAATGTAAAGTGGCCAACCAGAGAGTTGGCCGAATCCTCATAGATACCGGAAGCTCCTCAGATCTCATCAGTAGCAAATGTCTGTCGAAACAAAAATATCAGACTGATTGCATACATCCGGCATCCCACCCTTTAGTAGGGTTTGGAGGAGGAGTCGTCCACCCAGTGGGAGGAGTGGATTTACCCATCCGCCTGGGCGAAAAAGGGGAAGGACGACACATGGTAGTCCGGTTCCTGGTAGTCGAATAACTCTCGGCCTACAACATGATTCTGGGACGGCTAACCCTGAATAATTCCAAGGCTGTTATAATCCCATCTCTTCTGTTGTTCAAGTTTGAGAGGGATAATGGAACAATCGGGTCCCTAAGGGGAGATCAGAGGATGGCCCGAGAGTGCTATCTCTCGGATGTCAAGCCCACTGTTATGGCCACTGGGTCGAGTGGTGGAAAAATAGACCTTGACAATGTCAAGGAGAGTGCGCCTGTTCAAGAAGCAGGCGGCAAGAAGAGAAAGGCATCCCAGACAGGGGCCGCAAGAAAAGACAGAAAATAGCAATCATTGGCAGAGGAGCGGTCGGATGAATTCCGCCCTCAGCCAGCTGGTGAGCATACGGACCTGATGTTAGATGACTCGCGTCCTGACAGAACAATCAAGGTTGGGACGACTGCTCTAAGGGACCTGGGTGACGACTTTCACAAACTATTGAAAGAATACAAGGACATCTTTGCATTCGAAGTCCATGAAATGCCAGGCATTAGTCCTGATCTGGCGGTACATAAACTGGCCGTGGATCCGAAAAAGAAGCCGGTACGGCAGAAGAAGCGGAACCATGGCGAAGAAAGAAGTCAGGCGGCAGCCGCCGAAGTTAAAAAATTACTTGATGCAGGGTTCATTCGGCAATGTTACTTCCCAGATTGGGTTGCAAATATGGTGCTTGTTAAAAAGCCGAATGGCACCTGGCGAATGTGTGTAGACTACACAGACTTAAACAAGGCGTGCCCCAAAGACAGTTACCCTCTGCCTAAAATTGATAACCTGGTCAACTCAACAGCCGGCCATGCTTTGATGAGCTTTATGGACGCCTACTCTGGTTTCCATCAAATTCCTTTATGGAAGAAAGATCAGGAGAAGACGGCCTTCGTCACTGATCAGGGGTTATACTGTTACACGGTCATGCCGTTTGGTCTTAAGAATGCCCCGACCACTTTCCAGCGAATGATAAACACTGTGTTCTTTGATCAGATTGGGAGAAATGTCGAGGCATATATTGATGATATGATTGTCAAGTATAAACTTCAGAAAGATCATCTGTCGGACCTCCGAGAAACTTTCACCACACTCAGGCGGCACCATGTCATGCTCAATCCCAAGAAATGTGTCTTTGGAGTTGAGTCTGGGAAATTTCTCGGATTCCTTATCAATCAGAGAGGAATAGAGGCGAACCCTGAGAAGGTGCAGGCGGTCATCGACATGCAGTCGCCTCGTACCATCCGAGAGGTTCAGAAGTTAACAGGTTGTCTGGCGGCCTTGGGAAGATTTCTAAGCCGATCAGGCGACAAATGCCTATACTTTTTCCAGGCAATTAAGAAAAAGGCAAGGTTTGAATGGGGGCCGGATGCTGAGGCGGCCTTCTAGAAATTGAAAGTTCACTTGCATTCCTTTCCGAGCCTGGTCAGCCCTTTGCCCAAAGAAGTACTCTACATGTACCTCGCCGTCTCTGATCATGCGTTAAACGCTGTTCTCCTTGCTGAAAGAGACGGCTGTCAGCTCCCGGTCTACTTTGTCAGTCATGTACTGAAAAATGCCGAGTTGAGGTATCCCTTAGTGGAGAAATTTGGTCTTGCATGGCTGTTAAAAAATTGAAGCCCTACTTTTTGGCACATGCAGTCGTCGTGTATACAGACCAACCTATCAAGCGACCACTGACCATCATGGAGTCTTCAGGCCAAATGATCAAATGGGCCATAGAAATACAGAGCCTCGAAGTTACTTTCGAGCCTAGAAAAGCAGTGAAGGGGCAAGCCTTTGCTGACTTTATTGTTGAGATGACTCGTCCTCCTGACTCTCAAGTTACAGACCAAGTCTGGAAGGTATATGTGGATGGAAGCTCTACTTCAAATGGTTGTGGAGCAGGAGTCATATGCCAGTCGCCAGAGGGCGACAGGTACGAGTATGCTTTACGCTTCAGTTTTCAGGCCTCAAACAATGAGGCAGAATATGAAGCTTTACTAGCCGGAATCCGCATGTGCAAGGCGGCAGGAGCAAGAAAAATAGACGCCTGTTCCGATTCACAATTGATAGTGAGTCAGTACAATGGCGAATACGAAGCAACCCATCCGGCCATGATCAAGTATTTACAGGCGGTCCGACAAGAAGTCGGCTCCCTTGAGGATTTCCATCTGACCCAAGTGCCGAGATCAGAAAACAACCAGGCGGATGCACTTTCAAAATTAGCATCATCCGCCTCCTGTGATACTCCTCGAACTGTTTTTTGGGAAGTAATGGAGAGGAGAAGCATTGAGGAAGAACCTATTGGAATCTTAGACAGAAGCTCAACCTGGATGGATCCAATCAGGGCATATCTGACAAATGGTACCCTGCCGGATGATCATCAACAGGCGGCAGCACTAAAAAAACGAGCAACCAGTTTTGAAATAATAAAGGGAGAACTTCACAAAAGGGGGTACCTTCAACCCTTCTTAAAGTGTGTTACTCCAGAAAAGGGGCGAGAGATACTGGACGATCTTCACTCTGGTTACTGTGCTTCCCATATAGGCGGCAGGGCGCTTGCTCAACGGGCAAGGCGGCAGGGCTACTTTTGGCCTACTTTAGAAGCAGATGCGATGGAGATGGTGAAAAAATGTGACAAGTGCCAAAGGTTTGGCAAACTAATTCACCGTCCGGCTACTGACCTCACTACCATTCATAGCCCACTACCGTTTGCTAAGTGGGGCATGGATATTCTGGGTCCATATACGCCTGCTACAGGCGGAAGGAGGTACATACTTGTTGCCGTCGACTACTTCACTAAATGGGTAGAGGCGGAGGCTGTAAAGGGAATCAAAACGAAGGATGTAATTTCATTCATTTGGAAAAATGTCATCACTCGGTTCGGGGTTCCCATGTCTATGGTTTTTGATAATGGTCCCCAATTTGAGACGCCGGTTCTCAAAAGCTGGTTGGGTGACCAAGGAATTGCATACTACTTTGCATCTGTCGGCCGTCCACAAGAAAACGGCCAGGTAGAAGCCTTTAATAAAATCATCTCAGACGGTCTCAAGAAAAAGATTGAACGAGCAGGCGGGCTATGGGCGGATGAATTACCACATGTTCTCTGGGCCATTAGGACGACTGAAAATGGGGCGACTGGAGAAACTCCATTCTTCCTAACTTATGGTGCGGAAGCTGTTCTTCCAATAGAACACTACGAGCCGACTCTTCGAGTAATGCTATATGACGAAGAGGCAAACTGGGAAGCCATGCGCCTGGCATTAGACTCACTTCCTGAAAGGAGGGGCAATGCTGTCTTGCGCCATGAAATTTACCGCCTGAGAATGACTAGATCATACAACAAAAAAGTACACAGGCGTCCATTCAAAGTGGGGGACTTTGTACTTAGAAAAATGGAAGCAGTTGGTAGGGCTAATGAGTCTAGAAAACTAACTCCCAACTGGGAAGGACCCTACCGAATTTGTGAAGAGGTCAGGGACGGTACCTACCGTCTGGAAACACCAGACGGCCAACCGTTGCCTCGAACTTGGAATGCAGATAATCTTAAGAAATATTTCTTTTGAATGATATAAATAGTCAAGGGCTACTTAATAAAAGTTTGCATACTTAATATTCAATTTTGTACTAAGAGGGGCACGCCTACTAACAAACAGTCGGCTACCCTCCATACTCAGTTTTCATTTTTACTTAAGAGGGGCATGCCTACTGACAAACAGTCGGCTACTCTCCATGTTTAATTTTTTATTCTTACTTAAGAGGGGCAGGCCACCTATACATTTACAGTCGCCTACTCTCCATTGAGTATTTCACTTTATCATCAGAGGGGCATGCCGTCTGTACCTTTATAGTCGGCTACTCTCCATTGAGTATTTTACTTTATCTTCAAAGCATGCCGCCTGTACCTTTACAGTCGGCTACTCTCCATTAAATATTTTAAACCAAGGCCAAAGCCGAATGATCAGTCCAGGCGCCAAGCCAACTGATCCAATCTTCAAACTAATACGACCTGTCCCAACATCATAGCAGGCGTCCGGCAGCATCCCTCCGGATGAAATTCGTCGCAGAGAGCAGCTCCCTTTTGGGTGGAACATTGCTCTATAAACTAATTACACGGCACCTATACGACTGTCCCCAAGGGCAACCACGTAGCCGTTTTTGAGACAAGGATAACTCTATCACTAACCAAACCAGTGGTAGCAGTTGACATCTGAGTCAGATGACCGCCTGTATTACTTGGGATAAATGCAGGGGGTACCTCTTGAGTTAATATCCAACAAACATTGGCGAATCAAAAGGTTCAGCCGGCCTCCGCCGCCTGGTACCTTTACTACTCAAGCAGGAGTGACGACGACTGAGTAACACCAAAGTTAACTCATAGTCACTCTCTCAAACTTAGTATGGAGCCTAAAAGGTATGAGTCGTCCGCCTGTTTTTAGCAAACAGGGGCTCTCCACCACTACTCTTGCTAGGTTAACAACCTATGAGTTAAAAGCCAACAAACATTGGCGAATAAAGGGGAACAACCGGTACCCACCGCTTGATACCTCTACTACTCAGTTACTTGGCGACTAGGTAACAATCATGTTTACTTGGTCACTCCTTAAAAATTTAGTATGAAACTAAAAAGGTGTTCATACAGCACCTGTTCACACTAGATTAAATATGGCGGGGAACAGTCGGCCTAGACGGCCTAAAGTCTCTAGCCTAAAAACTTGATAAGTAGAAAACCACTTTCCTAATTGGTTAATTTTACAAATGACAGGACCGCCTGCCTAAAGGGGATCAAGTCTTTAAAATGGTTCGAATACCGATTGGATAAATGGCCGACTGATCGTCTAGCCTGGAAACAGACAACCAGTCGTCCAGGGGCATAGGCGACGTGACTAACTATCCGTACCTGTTTACAACTATCGGCCATGTAAAACAGTCGGTATAGTGTACAATTGGATATCAGAATATTCAATACTTAAACAAATTTGAAGCAAAACAAAAATATTCATTAAAAGGAAGCCGGTCATTAAAGACCGGCAAAATATTCAGAGTCACGGCCCCCTGGCCGGGTAAATACAAACAAACGGCACGCAGGCCGTGGAAAGAAGACATAAAGCTTAAGAAGGGGGCAGATCTTCAATATTAGCAGCTGCCGCCTGGTCAGCACTCATCTTGCTGGACTCGGCTTCAGCTGCATCCTTCTTTGATGCATTACCCCCAAGCGGCACAAGCGCCACTACCGGCTGCTCCTCCTCCTCCAACGCCTCTTCCTCAGCAGCCGCCAGGATCTCTTGATTATATCTATCAGAACACTGGCGGTACGTTTTTTCCCATGAGGCAAAGTCGGCATTGGGGAAGAGGCGGCCCCAAGTCATGCGCTGGATTTGAGCAGAGTCTTCCATCATCTCCCGGACCAGCTCTTTCTTTTCTTGCTCGGCCTTTTCCGAGAGCTCCTGAGTAAGACTCTTCTCCTGGGTCACCAGGCGTTCCTTTACGCTCACCAAGGATTTCTCCAAGGTTTCGTATGAGGACATCTTTTGGCGAAGAGGTCTCAGCTCGGCCTTGAGGTTGTTGATGGTCGCCTCCAGCTCGCTATTCCTCTTCTAGGCCGCCTCTAACTGAGCCCGGATAGCGGCGGTAGCCTGCGCCTGATAATAAAGAATATCAATGGTCAGAACTTCATTTTGGGCAATTTGAAACATTGCCTTATCACAGTCAGAGGCGGCCATAGCTTTTGCAGCCTTTACCTCTTTGTTCTTCCGGTCAAGCGGCTTGCGAAGGCCGTTCACTCGGAGCAGGGCCTAAGTAAAAAGGGGAACATGCGTCAGTTTCCAAACAAAAAAAGAAAACAGGCGTCCTGGAATTCAAATACTCAAAAATATGCTAAGTATACCTCAGCAAGGACCCCTACAATCCCGTCTAGGTCAAGGGTGCCGACACCCCTGACCGCCTCCCTTTCAGCTGGAGGAACGGCCTTGATCATAGACTTGGCCACCTCGACCAAGTCAGGCTCCTGAGGGCCAGCTGCATCAAGCATAAACAAATGGATTAGACCTAGTAAAGAAGGGAGCAAGTCTAAAATTTACAAGGATAATTTCATACTTCTAGGTGGCCTAGTTGGAGTTTTAGAAGAAGTGGCCGGCTGTTTCTCAGCCGCCGCATGTTTCCTGGCAGAATCAGGAGAGCTCGCAACAGTCGTCCTCCGGGCCTTGGGGTCCGGCTGTTGGGAAGAAGAAGCTCTTGGAGCGCCCGTCTAAAAAAGAAGAAAAGAGTCAGTATATGCATAAACACAACTCTAAAAAGAGGGTGAAAGGTTCGAAGCCCACCAAGGGTGCCCCCTTGTTGGGGGAGTCGGTTGAAGACTATTGCATGATGGAGGCCCGCAACATGGCCGCCGCAGTCTTGGAGGAGGTAATTTTGCTCATGGCGTCCGCTGCAAAAACAAATAGCAAAGTTAATAAAAGTCATAACAAGAAATGCACGGAATAACAGAGTATTCGACAGGCCGGCTACCTCTTGAGCACCGACTGCTGAGGCCACAGGCGGCCAAAAAGTACTCGTCGTAGAGCCATTTGAAGCTCGGGACGCAGTGCAGGGGTACTTGCTCTCGTACCCCTGAAGTAGAGTTCACCTTCGACTCTACTTTGAAGAGTCCTTTATCTAGGATCTCTTTCTTAGACTTGGGGGGAACAGGCGGCATGCTGCGGCCGCCTGCAAGAAGGGGCGGATTCCTGTTCCACCTGTTGAAGCGCTTGTTCAGCTCTGTGTCTGAACTTTCAATGATAAGGAAGGTGCTCCGCCAGTCCTTCCATTTGTTTTCTTTACCTCTTGTCATGAGGTAACCCCTGTGGCTCGTCAATTGATACCAGCCGGTGCTGCCTGCCTTAGGGGTCCGGCTGAGGTAGTTCATGTGGGCGAAAGCCTTGAAGTTCGGCTCCACCCCGTGCAGTTCGCACCCGGCCACATAGCCGAGTACGTTGACCCAGGAGTTCGGGGCTAACTGCCATAACCCCAACTCATACCCATCCAAGATCCGCTGAACAGCCGGATGTAGTGGGAAGCGCAGCCCAGCCTTGATGGCCGCCTCGTAGCAGCCAAAGCAGGCGCCATCATAACTGGTACCAGCCGGCCAGACGACTGTGTCTTCTGGATCCGGCACGAACACTAAAAAGTCGGGGCCCATTGTGTGGTTTGCAATAAAGCTCTCCACTTTCTCTTGCATGGCTGTGATCCGGCCCCGAGGTACCGTGCAGTAGTAGGGGGTATTTTGCTCTCGGTGAGAGGCGGATGGCTCTGCCCACTCGTCCCCCTTCTCAACTGCGTGAGAAAGCGTCGCCTCTTGTAGGCGACTGTTTTTCTCTTCTGTGTCCAGAGAAGCATGGCCAGAAGAGCTAGACTCGGAATCGTCCTCTGACGAGTCCGAAGAGGACGACTCCTCCCCTCTCCCGGAGGGGCCCGCCTCCTCTCCTTTAAAAGGAGCAGGAGAGAATGTAGAATTGTCAACTGTAAAATGGGAAGGGGTCACTTCGACTCCTCCCTCAGAACTGTCGTCTTTCAAGCCGCTTTGTTTCACTTCCACATCTGGCGCCTGGTCAGATGTTTCACTAATCGGCACCCTGTGGGAGGAGCCGTCTGAGTTTGAGATCCTGGCAGTCTTTTTTGTTCTGGCCATCATGCTCTACATAGACACAGATACAGTCGGACTTTGTATAAAAGGGAAAGATGGGTCCAGAAAAGGGCAGGCGACACTCCTAGTCCTAGATTCAGCCGTCCCCGGTGACCGGCTGATCACTAACCTAGGTCGTGTCGTGTGCTTCCGTGGTGCCATTTCAAAAAAGAATAAAGTAAAGAGAAAATTAAGAGTAAGAGAAGCGACGGTTACCTGAACGAGTGACGATTGATGAAGTTCTGAAAATCCTTTGCAGTCGGCTTGTCAGAGCAGGCGATAGGCAGAAAGGGTCCAAAATGTCAGAGCAAGTTCAGGGGTCCGAATGTATATCTCTCTCAATTCGAAAATCCAGGATTTGAATTGATGGTTTTATACTATTCCATTCACCAGTACTGATCATTGATACTGGAAAAATTATTTCTTTTGTGGGATAGTCCCTACAGGATAGGAGTTCACCCATGTCCACAATTTTGATTACAGGTCTAGTTCAGTTCAACTCATAGCCCCCAATCCCACTGGTGACGAGATTGTCATTGGGGATCAGAAAGTTGCTCTGCCTTACAAAGAGTGGTTAGCTGATCTGGGAGTCAGTGTCTCGATGCCGAAGTCACTGTTCAATGAGTAGGCAAAATCCTCTGGTGTTCTCTCACAAAGTTTTCAAGTGTGAAAATGACCGAAGTCAACACTCCTTTATATAGGCAAAGTGAGAAGGCGAAGGGTCACTTCCAGAATTCAAAATTTTGGCGGGAGAATCTCTCGGCCTCTCGCCGAGTGACACCTGTAGCAGGTCGTCGCCTGTTACAGGGCGATACCTATCACAGGTAACACGTGACCAGTCACGTGCCACCTGTGAGGGGCAAATGATTAGGGGATTTTTCCCCACCAATCACCATCTGACAAGTGGACCAATCAGGTTCCGCCATGTGTCCGTCACATGGGCCAGTAGGAGCCTGCCACGTGTCAAGCAATGATCCGTCCACTATGGACCAATTACGACACGACACGTGTCCTTCCCATGACACCTGGGATAACCGGTCACCTAGGCCCAACTTCCGAGGGAAGCCCAATCAGCCCAAGGTTAACCTAAACCTAGATTGGCACGTTTCCCGAGGTTATAAATACCTCCCTTAATCCTCATTAAGGGGGGGACGCGAACAACGCAGATTACACACATTAAACACTCTCACCTAGAGAGACTCAATCACTTTAATTTCCGCATTAATTACTCCTTAATCAAGTACTAACTTGACCGTCGGAGGCGGATCTCCAATCATCCGGAGCATTCGTTTGTTTTGCAGGTACAGGCGTCCGGTTCCAGTCTCGGAATTGTAACTCTCCCGCAGGACATCAGAAAACCCCGAAACACCTGTCATATCGTGTCAAGTCAAAGCTTGGTCAAGTCAGTTGGTCTAGTCAATCATAATCTATACGAGTCCCTTGGCAAATTTCATTTTGCAAGTCTCAATTACATCCCACGTCCGGGGACAAGCCGTCCATCTATAGCCCATGTCCGGTGACAAGCGGACCATCTACAGCCCACGTTCGGGGACAAGCGGACTATCTACAACCCACGTTCGAGGACAAGCGAACCAATTACATCCCACGTTCGGGGATAAGAGACTCTTTTACAGCCCACGTCCGGGGACAAGCGGACCATCTACAGCCCACGTCCGGGGACAAGCGGACCATCTATAGCCCACGTTCGGGGACAAGCGAACCAACTACAACCCACATTCGGGGACAATCGAACCACCATCATTTCACGGCGCAAGGTTCTCAATACACAGAGACTTGCAATCTCATCATCTGTCGACTTTCCTCAAGCATGGAAAGTATTATCCGGTGGATTTCTTCAAGCATAAAAAACTGCCAAATTCATATGTCACATTTCCTCAAGCATATCATCTAGTAGATTTCTTCAAGCATAGAAAGCTACCAAACTCGTCAGTTGACTTTCCTCAGGCATGGAAATCATTTCAACAAACGTCATTTGGTGGATTCCTTCAAGCATAGGAAGCTACCAAGCTCATTTGCCACCGATACACTGGTGTTAGATAAGTATTCTATCCCTTTACTCTTTTATCTATAGAACTAACATTTTTCTGCAGGTATCGACGTATATAGAGTAATTTAGGATCACAGAATGTCTTAAATCATTCTCTGTCCCTATCGACTACTTTGACTATTATTTTCAAAACTAACGTTTCTACAAACTCGGTCAAAGTGGGGGCTTCTTTAGAGACACCTAAAAATGTCTCCCCTAAACCAATAGCTCTTAAATCCATGTTCTATCCAATATATTTCATGAACCAATCTAATTTCTAGGTCATTTCCCTAAACCATAACCTATTTTCCACTTTTCGTGTCCACATCGCAAAACCGAGAGAGACTGATTTTATGGCTATATAATTTTGATCCAATTATTTTTTTTGGATAGGCCTTGAAAAAATCTTTCCAACCATATATCATAAGCCCATTTCCGAGCTATAACAAAAAAGATATGAGCAAAACACTAAACTCGGCCCAAAATCGACACCCTTCCACTAAAATTGCTATATCTTAAAATATATAAATTTTTTTGACCGGATTATAATTAGGTTGGAATGTAGGTTTGATAAGCTTTCCAATGATATATTATTTGCCTTATGTCGAGTAACGGATCAAAAGTTATGATGATTTAAAAAACGGGTAAAATACTGGAATCACCGCGCACATTGCAAAAGAACCGTGTCAGAGGAGTGTGCCCTATCTGATGGTGCGAGGAACCATGACACGGTACTGTACATCGTGTCACGCTGCTATTTTTGAAGCTTTTTCCCTTCATATTCCGCTGTGGCACTAATCTGTGCCATTTATGGCACCTTTAGGCTATGTTTTCTTCATATTTCTATGCTCGTTTTTAGTCGTTTATGTCGTGTTTTTAGAGAATAATGCTCAATTTTCGTGTTTTTGTGTTTGTTTAGAGAAATGCATGCTTTTAATTGTTTTCTTATCATTTTATTCATTTCTTGGCTATTTCTCTCGCTTCTCCGTTTTTTTGTCTTGTTTTGTAGGTACGTCGAGTTCCCACGGATTTAATTATAAAGGAGGGAGCTCAAGTGCAATCAAGGAATTTAACGGAGCCAATTTAGGGAAGCCAAGGACGCAAGTCAAGAAAATCCAAGAAACAAAGTAAAATGAAGGCTTGCAAAGTATCAAAAAGGAGCTTTACGCATTGTTTCAGCCATATTTCAAGTTCTACATATTTGATAGAGATGATTCAAGTAAGGTTGGAAACTAGACTTGAAGAGATTTCCAATGATAGGTCGCACGCCTTCATACAATTCCTATATTGTGAGTTACAACCTTCCAAAGTTGACCCTGCAAATCTGTCGCGGGCTGTCCGCGGGCGCGGGGCTGTCACAACCTATTTCTGCCCATTTTTAACCAGGAACTTAGAGATGGCTGGCCGCGGGCGCGGGCTTAGCCTCGCGGGCACTCCGCGGGTGCGGCTTTCTTGGTTTTACTTGAGATTTCATTTATTTCCTCCTTTTGTATATATAGTGTACGACCTTCTATATTCTTCATTTATGAAATAATATAGTTTAGGATAGTTTCTCTCTCCTCTAAGGAGGATTAGCTTAGATTAGGAGTTCCTCTCTCTAGATAGGAGTAGTTTTAGAGAGAGAAAGTGAGGAATTTCAATGGTGATTGAGGGATTGAAGATTCAATAGTGACAAATTGTGTTTGAGATCTTCTTTATTATCAATGAGCATTTCTAAACTGTATCTCATTTAATTAATTTGTGTAATTTGATGTTTGTTTGGTTTGATTTTGATATTTGATGTTTGATTAGAGTAATTGTTCTTGATATTTTGTTGATTCTTGTTTTCTATAGTTGATAGTTGATTTGATGATGATGTTTCTTGAGTAGTTTACTTGCTAGGGTTTGGGTAGACATGTGTGATTGATGAATTGAGATTGATTTGGGAATTTGAGTATTTCTTGTGTTGTGATTTTATTGATTCATAGAGGTTTGCATGTTGCTTAGTTAATTGGAATAGCTAACCATGATTGCTAGCATTGATTGCGTGATTGAATTGATTGACATGACCACTTGATATCGATTTGATCATAACTGGTTGAGTATTTGATTATGTTTCTTCTTATTGTTTAACACTAGAGAAATATATGTTAGAGTGTATGAGGATGATTAGTTGAATGCTCCTAATTGCTCCTACAATTTGTCTTTGCATTGCTTGGATGGCTTGATTACCTAATTAGCTTGGTTATCATGAATGCATGTTGATCCCCATTCCCTAGTGCTTTATTTGTTTGGTTCTTTGCCTAGTTAGTTAGTTAGTGTTTACCTTTTACCCTTAGACTTTGACCTAGATTAGGCACATAATTGAGAGCATTTGAACATAACCGTTCCTAGTGGTTCGACCCTTGACTTACCTTATACTTGTATTCAGGTTAGTTGAGTGATTATCAATTTGTTTGACCGTAGGGAAGATTAGTTCAACGACCTAGTTTTCCCCACGTCAAAATGGCGCCGTTGCTGGGGAACGGTGTCTATGTTAGAGTGTTTTAGATTGATTGAGTCTAGGTCTGTGTATATACTTTTCTTTTATTTGCTTTTTGTTTGTTTTTCTAAAAAATGGCATATCTCTCGTTTCCTCAATTTGACAATGAGCCTTTTTGTAAATATTTCAATAGACTTGAGGGATCTTTGGACTATAATTGTTGTAGTCTTTGGGAGGCCTGTGAGATTTGTTATTTTAGTTTGAATGAGCAAGCTAGGGATGATGTTGAATGCAAGAATAATGGTGAATTTAGAGTATTGTCAATTGATGATGCTTGGGATTTTTATGTTTGGTTTGCTAGGGATGTTTATAATAGGGGTATTCATGATTCTAATATTAATGTGCAATGTCTTGATTCTTCTAATATTAGCATGAATTCCCAAGATTTTTCACATGAGCCCTTAAGTGAACCTAGAACACATGATTTCAACATTATTTCTCCTTTTGTTCATGATGATGAAGTGCATGCTCAAGTGGATGCTAATGGTATGTTTCAGTTTTCTTCATTATTTTCCATGTCTTCTTGTGATGTAGTTCATTCCCTTAATAACGAATCTCATATGCTTAATTGTGCCCCCTCTCCCCTATTTAGCGAAAATGCTCATGATTTTAATGTGCATGGTCCTACCCTTGATTGTGACTCTTCTTTTACTATTGATCAACCCTCTTTGCCTTTTCATTCTCCAAACTCTTGTGATGAGTCTCTAGTCCACTATAGCCAAATTGATGAATCTTTGAGGGAGTTAGAGATGAATCCTAATATTAGGCCTTTAGAGAGACAAATGATGGAAACTTTAAGGAGCCAATTGGAGAAGATTAGAGAGGGTGAGGATCTTTTTTAAATAAAGAATTGAAAAGAAAAGAAGAGTTGGAAAATGAATTGTCATCCTTGATGTTTGTATTTGAAAAA
Organism: Chenopodium quinoa; assembly: GCF_001683475.1. Classification (NCBI taxonomy): domain Eukaryota; kingdom Viridiplantae; phylum Streptophyta; class Magnoliopsida; order Caryophyllales; family Amaranthaceae; genus Chenopodium; species Chenopodium quinoa. Next base: position 1,664,058 of record NW_018743813.1, on the reverse strand, counting down.
TCACTATCCAATGTATGTGTTGAGGATGATGATGACGAATTTGAGCAACCAAGAGAGGGTGAGGACCCCTTTGGTGAGCATTTTAGTGATGGCGAAGGAGTTGAAAACCAAGAGACTGTTGAATTTGATTATCCTAACCCTCCTTCCATTGATGAGTCTCTTGTGCATGATTGTGATTCTTCTATCCATGATTATCTAGACTCGTTTGAGGTTATGTCCAATGCTTTCTTTGAGAGTCAAAAGAAAACCCATAGCCTTTTAAACGAGTTCATTGAGGATGCTTCATGGGAGAGAGATGAGTTTGAAATGAATTTGCATCCATTCATGCATGGTTTTGAGACCTTGGGCTTTAAAGTTGTTGAGGGAGTTGTTGCTCATAGTTGGGATGGAGGGGATTATGTCGTTCCTCATGGAGGTTGGATGTTTGAGGGAGATGGATATCATGAGTGTTTTTCCATGCTCTTATTGATGATTTGAGGCATGGTAGTGAGAAAATGTTCATTTGTGAGACCATAACCCCTTTTCTCTTTTCTCATACCCCTTTTTCAAGAAGATTCAACCATATCCCTTACACTCCTATTTCCCTCCCTTCTTTTGTCAATGAGCCTATTGGGGACCCTCTTGTCTATGATGATTTGTATGAAGCTCGTTTGTCCCCAATTGAGGAAAAGGGTGATGTTGCCACCCAAAAATATTTTGAGGAGAGTTTGCCTTCTTTTTCTTCTTGTTCTTCTTTTTCTTTTTCTTCATATTTTGTTGAATTTTCTTTTGATTCTTCCTCTTCCTTTTCTTGGCATCTCTCTCCTCATTTGCATGCACTATCCTTGTTGTACGTACTCTTCCCGTCATTTGCCTACCTTCTCACCTATGAAATGTGCAGTAGTGCATTTTACAAGCCCTTGCGTGCGTTAAATTATTATTTTCTAGAGCGGTCAAGCTAGCACCCTAAGTAAGCCTTTTTTATTTCTTTTCTAGAATAGATTTTTTAGAATAGATTTTCTCTCATGCAAATGTTTGTGTGCCTTTTTCTAGGTACATGACTTGATATACTTTGGTGCTTTGATTTGGATCAAGAATCAAGGAAGTTTGACTCCTATTTTTGCTAGCATATGGAAGACAAGGTTCAATTCTAGAGGAAATTAGTTTTGAAAGGTTTAATTGGGTCTTTTGCAAGTATTTACACCCACCTAATATCCGGTAATATCCTTCCTTGCTCTTCCTCAAGTGGATGATGATTTGTCGGACATATGTTGGTTTAATTGGATTGCCTTCTTGTTTTCCCCTCCCATGGATTATTTGATTTATTTTTGAGTGTAATGTCTCATTCAAGCTGGAGGGAGGGTTTTCTATCATGTGTGGTGGGATTTTGATTCATATATGCTATGCACCTTTGTATATGCCTTTCCATGTTACTTTATTTTGAAAAATCCCAAAAAGATTTTTGTTTCTATCAAGGCAATTTTGCAATGTGTTTTGTATTGTTCTTGCTTTGGAAATAATACTTTTGGACTTGTATGATTGAATGCTTTTCTTCTTAAATGGTAACGGTGTGCACGGTTTGAGAGTACACCTGGTTGATTCTAGGATAAAGCATGCTAAGGTAGCTTAGTTGGTTAGAACTAGTGGGACCATGAAACCATATATATTCTACTTGTTTGTTGCATGTTGGTAGTTGCTTCCTATAGTCGAATTGACACCAATAGTGAGTTTTTGCTACATCCATGTGAGGTTCATTATTTTTCAAGCCTTCAACATATAATTGCATAAGCGGCATGGATCCTTGACTATTGCGGACCTAATCTAGAATCTTGACTCATAATTCTCAAACTCGAGACCTAGCCATCTAGGGAGGACAAAAGCTTATTTTAGGGGTGGTAATTTTTCTTTTCTAGGTTAATTTTCTTTCTTTTTAGTTCAATAGGTTTACATTGCCTTCTTGCTAACCATTTGAGCCTTTTCCCTTTTTTTCAAGCCACATCTTTAGATCTTGAGCCTTTTGTTTCATTTTCGTTTCCATTCTTGGTTTTTGTGAAGCAATTGATCATTATTGTTGGGGTTTGTGGTGGAGGAGTTTGGATATTTGGTTCTCTTGAAAGAAATTTTTTGTTGTGATATTTGTGTGAATAATGGCAAATGAATGATGGAAAAAGCTGTCCAAAGTCAAAAGAGGCAAGGGCATAATAAATGCAAAATTGTAAAAGCCGTCCTAAGTTAAAGAGGCATGGACAATTGCTTTGAAAGAAATTAAAATTAATAAAAATAAATAAATAAAAAAAAATCAAATATATTTTGATGTGATTCTTTTCCCCTTTTCAAGCATTGGGGAGAATGCTTCCTTTAAGCTTGGGGGAGAAGCATTTACGCTTTTTGTATATATGATTGTGGTTATAGCTTTGAATAAGCTTGGGATTGTTAGTTTGTTTTTGTTAGGTGACTTCTTGATTTTGGTGTTAAGGATTGATCACCCTTTGCTTCATTAATTAGGAATACCACCAAATTTTAAAATTTTAAGCCTACCCTCACCCTTTTTGCCCTTACGTTACAACCATTGGGAAAGACCTTTCAACCTAGAGGTTGAGTCATATCAGGGGAGGGAATTATGAGTTAAAGCCGAATGAGAGGGGATGCATAGTCAAGACGTCGAGTAGCCCAAAATTTTCTCTTTTTCCGGTTCCTTCGTGGAACTTTTGAGATGCTCACAAGGGAAGATATGAGACTAGTATGGAGAACGCGGTTAGACGGTTTGGGATGAAAGTGGATTGCGAAAACTAGTTCCTATGCTTAGCATATTTATGTTTCAATCAACCTCGGGTATCTTGAAACGTGCACTCCCTTACTTGTTTAGAAAGATTTGCATTCATTTGTGCTTGTACATTTGGAAAATTCCTTTCATGAACATGTGTTTGTTTTTCTTTTCTTTTAATTTCCTATTCATGATTTGCCTTGTTCGTATTATTACGAGAGTTATAGGTTAATCTCTTAGGAAACCTTTACGAGAACATCACTCGTCCTCTAGGGCGATCTAGGGGTTTAAATGGCTTGTCTTTGGGTGCTAAAATTGACCGTGATTCCTACGAAAGTGAGTTAGTGCATATTCTCATCTTCTCTAGTTTTCTTGTTTCTTTCTTTGCTTGAATAATGTCTTCATTTTTCCCTTGGGTTAGATTTTGTTTTGCTCGAGGACGAGCAAAAGTTTAGCTTGGGGAATTTGATCCGTGCCATTTATGGCACCTTTAGGCTATGTTTTCTTTATATTTCTATGCTCATTTTTAGTCGTTTATGTCATGTTTTTAAAGAATAATGCTCGATTTGCGTGATTTTTTTAGTTTAGAGAAATGCGTGCTTTTAATGGTTTTCTTATCATTTTATTCATTTCTCGGCTATTTCTCTCGCTTCTCCGTTTCTTATGATTGTGGTTATAGCTTTGAATAAGCTTGGGATTGTTAGTTTGGTGTTAAGGATTGATCACCCTTTGCTTCATTAATTAGGAATACCACCAAATTTTAAAATTTTAAGCCTACCCTCACCCTTTTTGCCCTTACGTTACAACCATTGGGAAAGACCTTTCAACCTAGAGGTTGAGTCATATCAGGGGAGGGAATTATGAGTTAAAGCCGAATGAGAGGGGATGCATAGTCAAGACGTCGAGTAGCCCAAAATTTTCTCTTTTTCCGGTTCCTTCGTGGAACTTTTGAGATGCTCACAAGGGAAGATATGAGACTAGTATGGAGAACGCGGTTAGACGGTTTGGGATGAAAGTGGATTGCGAAAACTAGTTCCTATGCTTAGCATATTTATGTTTCAATCAACCTCGGGTATCTTGAAACGTGCACTCCCTTACTTGTTTAGAAAGATTTGCATTCATTTGTGCTTGTACATTTGGAAAATTCCTTTCATGAACATGTGTTTGTTTTTCTTTTCTTTTAATTTCCTATTCATGATTTGCCTTGTTCGTATTATTACGAGAGTTATAGGTTAATCTCTTAGGAAACCTTTACGAGAACATCACTCGTCCTCTAGGGCGATCTAGGGGTTTAAATGGCTTGTCTTTGGGTGCTAAAATTGACCGTGATTCCTACGAAAGTGAGTTAGTGCATATTCTCATCTTCTCTAGTTTTCTTGTTTCTTTCTTTGCTTGAATAATGTCTTCATTTTTCCCTTGGGTTAGATTTTGTTTTGCTCGAGGACGAGCAAAAGTTTAGCTTGGGGAATTTGATCCGTGCCATTTATGGCACCTTTAGGCTATGTTTTCTTTATATTTCTATGCTCATTTTTAGTCGTTTATGTCATGTTTTTAAAGAATAATGCTCGATTTGCGTGATTTTTTTAGTTTAGAGAAATGCGTGCTTTTAATGGTTTTCTTATCATTTTATTCATTTCTCGGCTATTTCTCTCGCTTCTCCGTTTCTTATGATTGTGGTTATAGCTTTGAATAAGCTTGGGATTGTTAGTTTGGTGTTAAGGATTGATCACCCTTTGCTTCATTAATTAGGAATACCACCAAATTTTAAAATTTTAAGCCTACCCTCACCCTTTTTGCCCTTACGTTACAACCATTGGGAAAGACCTTTCAACCTAGAGGTTGAGTCATATCAGGGGAGGGAATTATGAGTTAAAGCCGAATGAGAGGGGATGCATAGTCAAGACGTCGAGTAGCCCAAAATTTTCTCTTTTTCCGGTTCCTTCGTGGAACTTTTGAGATGCTCACAAGGGAAGATATGAGACTAGTATGGAGAACGCGGTTAGACGGTTTGGGATGAAAGTGGATTGCGAAAACTAGTTCCTATGCTTAGCATATTTATGTTTCAATCAACCTCGGGTATCTTGAAACGTGCACTCCCTTACTTGTTTAGAAAGATTTGCATTCATTTGTGCTTGTACATTTGGAAAATTCCTTTCATGAACATGTGTTTGTTTTTCTTTTCTTTTAATTTCCTATTCATGATTTGCCTTGTTCGTATTATTACGAGAGTTATAGGTTAATCTCTTAGGAAACCTTTACGAGAACATCACTCGTCCTCTAGGGCGATCTAGGGGTTTAAATGGCTTGTCTTTGGGTGCTAAAATTGACCGTGATTCCTACGAAAGTGAGTTAGTGCATATTCTCATCTTCTCTAGTTTTCTTGTTTCTTTCTTTGCTTGAATAATGTCTTCATTTTTCCCTTGGGTTAGATTTTGTTTTGCTCGAGGACGAGCAAAAGTTTAGCTTGGGGAATTTGATCCGTGCCATTTATGGCACCTTTAGGCTATGTTTTCTTTATATTTCTATGCTCATTTTTAGTCGTTTATGTCATGTTTTTAAAGAATAATGCTCGATTTGCGTGATTTTTTTAGTTTAGAGAAATGCGTGCTTTTAATGGTTTTCTTATCATTTTATTCATTTCTCGGCTATTTCTCTCGCTTCTCCGTTTCTTAGTCTTGTTTTGCAGGTACGTCGAGTTACTGTGGATTTAATAATCAAGGAGGGATATCAATTGATTCAAGGAATTTAACGGGGCCAATTTAGGGAAGTCAAGCACGCAAGTCAAACCAATCCAAAAAACAAAGGAAAATGAAGGCTTGCAAAGTATCAAAAAGGAGCTTTGTGCATTGTTTCATCCATATCTTGAGTTCTACAAATCTTATGGAGGTTATTCAAGTTGGGTTAGAAACTAGACTTGAAGAGCTTTCCAATGAAAGGTTGCACGCCTTCATACAATTCCTAGATTGTGAGTTACAACCTTCCTAAGTTGGCCCTGCAAATCTGCCGCGGGCTGTCCGCGGGCGTGGGCTACAGTACCCACGGGCGCGGGCTACAACAACCTAATTCTGCCCATTGTTGACCACGAACTTGGAGAGGCTGGCCGCGAGCACCCCGCCGGAGCGGCCGATTTCTCCACAGGCGCGGCTTTCTTGGTTTTACTCGCGATTTAATTTATTTCCTCCCTTTGTGTATATAGTGTACGACCTTCTATATTCCTCATTTATGAAATACTTTAGTTTAGAATAGTTTCTCTCTCCTCTAAGGAAGATTAGCTTAGATTAGGAGTTCCTCTCTCTAAATTAGGAGTAGTTTTAGAGAGAGAAAGTGAGGAATTTCAATGGTGATTGAGGGATTGAAGATTCAATGGTGACAAATTGTGTTTGAGATCTTCTTTATTATCAATGAGCATTTCTAAACTCTATCTCATTCAATTGCTTTGTTTAATTTTATGTTTGTTTGGTTTGATTTTGATATTTGATGTTTGATTAGAGTAATTGTTCTTGATATTTTGTTGATTCTTGTTTTCTATAGTTGATAGTTGATTTGATGATGATGTTTCTTAAGTAGTTTACTTGTTAGGGTTTGGGTAGACATGTGTGATTGATGAATTGAGATTGCTTTGGGAATTTGAGTAGTTCTTGTGTTGTGATTTTATTGATTCATAGAGGTTTGCATGTTGCTTAGTTAATTGGAATAGCTAACCATGATTGCTAGCATTGATTGCATGATTAAATCGATTGACATGACCACTTGATATTGATTTGATCATAATTGGTTAAGTTTTTTATTATTTTTCTTCTTATTGTTTAGCACTAGAGAAATCTATGTTAGAGAGTATGAGGATGATTAGTTGAATTCTCCTCATTGCTCCTACTATTTGTCTTTGCATTGCTTGGATGGCTTGATTCCCTAATTATCTTGGTTATCATGAATGCATGTTGATCCCCATTCCCTAGTGCTTTATTTGTTCGGTTCTTTGCTTAGTTAGTTGGTTAGTGTTTGCCTTTTACCCTTAGACTTCGACTTAGCTTAGGCACATAATTGAGAGCACTTGAACATAACCGTTCCTAGTGGTTCGACCCTTGATTTACCTCTATACTTGTATTTAGGTTAGTTGAGTGATTATAAATTCGTTTGACCGTAGGGAGGATTAGTTCTACGACCTAGTTTTCCCCACGTCAGCCACGGTACCTGTTGCCGTGACACGATGCCTGCTGCCATGACACGGTATTTCTCACCGTGTCACGGTGGTTTTTCCGTGTAATTCCGTGATTTCCCATACCGTGACACGGTGTAATGTACCGTGTCATGATGGAAACTGCCCTGTCACAGTACGTGTACCGTGTCACTGAATTTTCTCGTGTCTTTTCCGCGTAAACTCTTCACGCGTTTTCACTTCCCGTAGATCAAATATGTCCCGCGTCACTCTAATTTTCCCGCGTCACAAGATTTTCCCCCGTCCGATTGTGCCTTCCTCTGTCTGACGGTGCCTGGCACCGTGTCACGGTGTTCTCTGCCGTATCGCGGTTTTAATTTTTAGGGTTCTTATCTTTTTAGGGTTCCGTATGTTTCCTCTGCTCATTTTCCCTATAAATAGGACCTCCCTTTCTGTAGTTCGGGGCACCAAATCCTTCTCTCTTCTCTCTTTTACACCAAAAATCATTCTTTTCTCTCTCTCTCTAATACCCGAGGTTCCGTCCTTAAACCAAGGCGTGAAAGGTACAAATCACTGAGGGTTTGGACCAAATCAACTCTACTTTTATTTATTTTAATTTAATTTTCATTTGATTTATATTTTTTTTATTGAAGTTACTAGCAGTTTATTCATGATATAGCAATTTAAAGGAACGCGCAGAATGTGAGTAATTAATTAATATAATTACTCTTATTTTATTAATATATTGCTAGTATCATGATTAGGTTAATTTTATATTTTATTTGACTGACGCTATTATTGTTAAATTGCTTCCAATATTAATGGTTACTCTATTAATATTTATGATCACCATATTGCATGTTAAAAGGAATATGTAATTGAAAATCATGCCTAATAAGATAATTTGGACAACCGGTTTAGGTTCCTTTTTAATCTTGTGATTAATCGAAGTGATCATTAATATTTTAGAATAATGTGTTGCGTTAATATTAAACCAATTTAGCCTAATAATAGTTTGGAGCAAATTGAATCTATGTTTGTATGCCTATGAGATCGCAGGAATCATTTTTCACTATAAGAATCGAGTAGAGGCCAATGCGGGCGAATGTGACTCCATGAATCACTTCATACCATCATCCCCGATCCTCCTTTCGTGGTTCCGAACCATATGGAGTTAGTAATATCATGTATTATGAATGGGGTGTAACCTTCACGGGTCAATCGTTGTTGCCTTCGTTGTCCCTTTATCATGGTTGCCTTCTATGAACCGTGAACGATTTACAAGTTCCTTAAAAACTTGTTGGCGACTCCCTACTTTCCTTTTCCCTAATCGTATTATGTCAATTACCAATTCCTATGAGTGTCAAGCATATTCACACATGCTTTAACGTAGGCGCACTTCGAACGACGCTTACAGAGAGGGAGAGAAAATAAGCTTTAGCTTAAAGAGAGAGAGAGAGAAGAATTAGAGAATTCTGGTTCAGATTTAATGATTAAAAACAGAGGTCCAGGGACCCTATTTATAATAAAATATTCCGTAATTAATAGAACAAATTAGAGTTTAAAAAGGAATAAAACACGCCTCTGTCGCCAACGATAGGATTTGTCGCCAGGAGCTGCAAGAAAGTTTTTGCAGATTTTGTTTTTATCAAATCTTTTGATCCAGAAGTCCAAATAAGTAATAAAATATGTCGTTGGAAATATCTTTAAGTCTAATTTCCAACACAATTGGAATCAAATTAAAATTAATTTTAGATAAAAATATATGGTTGAAATAGTGGAAGGGTGTCAGTTTTGGATAGAGTTTCGTATCTCATTCATATCTTTTTCATTATAGCTCGGAATTAATATTATAATATATCATTGGAAAGATAATTTCTAGATCTATCCAACCATATAAGATTTGTTTATAGATTATGAGGCACAGAAATAATATCTGAATATATTCCATTTCGTGAAAATCAAAGATTCTCAAAAGAAGTAGTTTTATTTCATTTCAAGCTTTTTGAAACATAATTATCAATAATAACTCCATTAGGATTTAAGAGAACCTTCTAGAGAATTCTAGAAGACTATAATCAATCCTAATAGCTTTACGAATGATAATTAATAATAGGCCCTCCTCTAGATCATTGGGTCGTATGTAAGAACCAAACAGGGCCCAATTTAGTATTTTGGCCATAACTTCCTCATTATTCATCAGAATTGGGCTTATAATATATCGTTGGAAAGGTATTTTCAAACCACATCCAAATAAACTATTATTGGACCCTTATCATTGACCAAACCAAACTGTAATGCATGTTTTCATAAATAGGGTAAGAAAATAAATATTTTAAAAAACAAAAAGAAGAGATATTTTAATAAAAACATCTTCATCACTAGACTTTTCACGCTTTCACCTCTTTCGATAATCAAATGACATGAAAGGTATTCATCACTGGGTTTTATTTTTGGGAGACACATTTGGGTGTCTATAGGAACGAAGACTCTCGGGCGCTCGTATTCTACTTTTACCATCTAGCGATCCGCCTCTTTCAAACCACCTTCCCTCGACAACTAGTCCTAGTCCAACAACAATGTCAACCATAGAGCAAATCCAAGAAAAGATTGCTCACTTGAGAGAAGAAAAGGCTCAAGAGGCCGGGGAAAGAAGAATTAAGAAACTGAAAAAGGCTGAAAAGAAAAATGCCGAGACTCTAGCCTTGCAACAAAAGATGGAACAATTATCCGTCAAAGAAAAGTCATTGGAGAAGCTTGTTCTTCGTTCCACCATGGGGAACAAGTACTTCGACGCAGAAAAGTTTGCTTCTCCCCCATCACTTGCTTTACCGGAAAAGTTCATGGCTACAGAATTGACAATATTTAAGATGACCAATAATCCACAAAACCACTTAATGTTTTTTATTGGCACCATGGCGTTAAAGGGAGTTGATCCTAAGCTTTATTATTTGACTTTCCCTTTATCTCTAGACCCAGCCGCAAGAGAGTGGTACTATGGGTTAGATCCAAAATTTAAAACAACATGGGAAGATGTAGTTTCGACTTTCATTACCCAATATGAGAGTAATGTAGAATTCAAATCGACTCTACGTGAACTTGAAATTCTTAAGCAAGGTGACGATGAAGTTTTCCTTGCTTTCTATGGTAGATGGCGAGAAAAGGCGACTCACCTTGCCCAAAGGCCACCTGAACTTGAGTTATTACAATAGTTCATTGACAAATGTCATGAAAAGTACAAAAAGCATCTACGTTACCTTGGTTTAGACACTTTTCAAAAGGTCTATTTTGTTGCTACTAGGATTAAAGATGATCTTGATAAAGAAAAAGCAAACCAACCTTATCATCATCAACCTAGGATTAATTACATAAAGGGGAATGATAATACTTCATTCTCTATTGATGCATTTGCGACTTCCACGCAATATAATAACAGTAATGATCCACGAAAAATATGGACAAAAGAAAGAAAATTTACACCATTTCCTGTAAGCTATAAAGAATTATTAGAAAAATTGAGCGAAAAAGGCTTACTTGCACCAACAAGGCCAACACCACCCATAACACCAGAAAAAAGATTTGCTAACTGGGATGGTAATGCTTATTGTGCTTATCAAAGAGGTGTTGGGCACGATACTAAACATTTCTACGTCTTAAAACACAAAATACAAGATTTAGTAGATGATGGGAGAATTCCCACTCCTAAACCTAACAATAATGCATCCCCATAAGGGGTGTTTTATATTGATGAGGACCATATGGGAAGTGATACGTTCAATCCTTTGAACTATATCACACCTATAGGAGAACCTCTAGCCACAATACTCATAAGGCCAACTAATGAAGTATGTGAACTATGGAGCGACGACTTTCATCAATTATATGTCTCTAAGTATGCCGCCATCCCACCTCCATCTTGTTTATAAAATGAGACAAATGAAGCTCTTGATTGGGATCATTTCTTAGGGAAGTAACAAGACTTATCAAATCTCTCCTTGGATGAACAATGGCATTAAGCACAAATTATGGAACATCTAGGAATGGAGGCACCTTCAAAGCCTCTAGAAGAAAGTTGGTTCATGAGTCCTACAACTAACCTAAATGAGATAGATCATCTAACTCGTTCTGGGCGAGTCTACCAAGCATAACCAAATGGATCTTTGACGACACAAAATTAAACTCAAGGTCAAGTGCAAAATACAATACCAACTCCACTCAAGGTAGAAGATCCATAGGTTAAACAACTTTGCTAATCCAAGGCGAATGTTAGCATTTTGGAACTCCTAAGTACTTCTAAAGAACATAGGAATTCTCTTATGAATGCTCTACTGGCTTTGTCTGTAAGAACAAAAACAACCCCTCAAGATCTCGTTGGCTTTCTTACTAGCGAGAAATCCGAAAAATCAATCATTTTCACTAATGATGATTTGCCTTCAAAAGACACTACCCACAACAATACATTATACCTAACTGTGGTGTGCAAGGGATACAATATCCCTCTTACTTTAGTAGACAATGGGTAAGCTATAAACTATCTATGACTTAATCCAGAAAAAGATTTTCACTCTACAACACAAAGCATTAGGGCCTACAACAACTCGGGAAGATCGGTGTGTGGAACTGTTAAGCTACCAGTCACCACATGCCCAATTCAAAAGGCAGTTAAATTCCATGTCATGGATATTAAACCCACATTCAACCTTCTAATTGGACGTTCTTTGATACATGAGCTTGGTGCAATACCATCCTCACTTCATCAAATGATTAGGTTGAACTATCAAGGGTTTCCTATGACTATACACGCTTCTCCACTCAAAATAACTATAAATGACCAATCACTTTTGGAAATAAACCATGATAATGATTATGAAAAGGACATGTAGGGATTTTCCGTGGAGCTAATCTACACAATTGAAATGGAAGAGAGCCTTGAAGAATCATTCAAGCTTGATCCATACTCCACCCGGATAGTAAACAACATCTTGTATAAGAGTAGTTACTTTCCTGGGATGCCTTTGGGAATAGGAATGAAGAAATCTCTTTTACTCCCTATCCAAAAGAAAAGTCTCTCCATTGGATTGGGATACAAACCAACCAAGGAAGAACTACAGTCTCACGATGCTAAAAACAAAGCATGTAGAGACAACAATAAAAAGGGGATAATCACTTTGCTCCCATCTTACCAACAAACCCTTAATTGACAATTCATTAGGTAGGGAGAAGATTACCCTTGCTATGATTTTCCAGATTCAATAGTTCTGGAAGGAATCAAGAACCCTGGATTCGAAATATTTCACGATTTCTACTTCTTGAATGACGATCTTAAAATCGTTGAATCAAAACACCCACTCTAGGGTGTTATGATGGGCAAACATTCAACTTCCTATTTGGACTAGAGCAAAATCATGTCGCTACAATAACTAATCAAAATACCATCAAGATGAGGTTTTCGACCCAACCTCGTTGATCACCCCTTCTAAAGAAACCTTTGAGTGTGGATGGAAGAAGTCTTTCAAATGGACCTATCACAATGGCAATAAGATGGAAATTGTCACAGGCAAAGGGAAGATGTTTTAGAATCGGACGACGAATGTAGTATAGACTCTAGGGAAGCTGAAAATTTATGCCTTGTGGACATTATTGAATCTTTATTTTCTAGTTCTAAGGTCGAAGATCCCAAAAAGGATTCTTCTCTTGATGTACTCTCTTTTGAATTTAATAATATGAGCTCTATTTCCGAGTATATGCCTTCTCTTGAGTCTTTTGAATGCAATAACAATCAATCTAATGAAGATGATAATATTTATAAATTGATTGAACGAATAAATGAATGAGAATAAAAGAACCCTATAGTTGAAGAAACCGAAACATTCAATATAGGAACTAATAAAAACAAAGGAGAAGTCAAAATTGGCTTATCATTAAATCCGGAAGAGCGATCGACTCTCATATCGACGCTCAAAGAATTCAAAGACGTGTTTGCTTAGTCATACAAGTACATGCTTGGAATAGATAGGGAAATTGCGGAACCTACCATTCCCTTGAACCCTACCTCTAAACCAGTAAAACAAAAACTTCGATGAATGAAATCTGATGTCGCTATGAAAATATAAGAAGTACAAAAGCAATTAGACGGAGGTTTCATTCGCGTAGGTAATTACCCAGAATGGGATGGCGGAGTTACGTATGTGTCAACTTATCCCTAAAAAGGATGGACGAGTTCGCGTGTGTGTCAACTTTAGGGACCTTAATAAGGCTAGCCCTAAAGACGATTTTCCTCTATCATATATTGATATATTAGTAGATAACATGGCTTAACATGCGATGTTATCCTTTATGGATGGATATGCCGGTTACAACCAAATTTTAATGGCAAAAGAAGACGAAGAAAAGACATGCTTTATCACCTCTTGGGGTACATATTGCTACACAGTCATGCCATTTGGTTTAAAAAATGCAGGAGTTACGTACCAAAGAACGGCTATGACTCTCTTGCATATATTATGCATAAAGAAATAGAAGTGTATGTAGATGATATGATCGTAAATTTCAAAGATAGAATGGGACATATAAAAGCTTTAAGTAAATTTTTTACTCGCATAAAAGAATACAAAATGCGCTTTCTGAGTAACTTCTGGCAAGTTACTCAGATACGTAGTAAGCAGACGTGGTATTGAGATCGATCCCTATAAAATAAAGGCAATCATTGATATGCCTACCCTTCAAACAGAAAAAGAAATTAGGCAGTTCCTTGGCAAACTACAGTACATTAGTCGGTTTATCAACAAATTGACTATGACTTCTGAACCAATATTTAAAAAGTTTAAAAAAGAATAAAAACATGAATGGGACGATCAATGCCAAAATGCCTTTGAGAAAATCACTGTTATAGGCAAAAGTCCATAAATTTTAGCACCACCAGTACCCAAACTACCTCTTAGGCTATACATCACAATTAAAGACACGACCACTGGCGCCATGTTAGCAAAAGAGGTAGAAAAAGTCGAGCGTGCAATAAATTACATAAGTAAAAAAATTCATTCAATATGAAACAAAATATAGCACCTTGTAAAAAACAAGTTTAGCATTAGTGTGGGCAACTAAAAATTACGACATTATATTCTACCACACACTACTCATGTGATTTCTTAACAAAATCCGATAATGTATTTGTTTGAACATCCACCCATACAAGGAAGAATATCCAACTGTTTGGTAATGTTGGCCGAATTTGTGCTAAAATATATTCCTGAAAAATCAATAAAAGGGAAAGTAATTTCTGACTTTCTGGCACAACATCCAATTCAAACAAGTAATGCAGAAACTACTCATCTTCCGGATGAAGAGATTCTCATGACACAAGATGAAAAATGGGTAACGTACTTCGACGGTGCGTCCAATCAAAAAGGATGTGGGGTAGGAGTGTTACTCATAAGTCCAGAGTGAGCACATACTCCAATATCTGTCAAACTAGACTTTAAGGTTACTAATAATGCCGCAGAATGTGAAGCGTGCATTATTGGATTAGAAGCAGCAGCTAGCATAGGTGTGCAAAAATAGAGGTATATGAAGGTTCAAGTTTGATTATAAATCATATACTGAAAAAATGGAAAAAAAAGAACTCCACAATGATATTATACCAAGCACACCTAGAACAACTCATCGAGCACTTTGAACATATTGATTTTAAATATCTCCCAAGGGATGAAAATCAATTTGCCGATGCGCTAGAAAAATTAGACTCAATGATCAACATTCCGGATCACTTAAATATGATGCCATTATGCGTTGACAGAAGAGAAGAACCACCATATTGCAACGCAATAGAGGAAATAAATGACATTGAAGGAGACAATCCTTGGAATGATCATATCCTATAATATATTACCCATGGCACATATCCTAAAAATACTTCATCAAATGACAAACGAGCCTTAAGAACACTTGCGGCCCAATACGGTTTATTAATTGGTCAATTATGCAAAAAAGACCTAATGGTTAATGTTTAATTTGTATAGACTAACCTGAAACCACACGCCTTATGGAGAATACTCACAAAGGTGTTTGTGGACCTCACATGAATAATAAAATGGTTGCAAAAATAATTTCACGACAAGGGTACTATTGGTCCACTATGGAATATGATTGTGTACAATATGTTAAAAATTGTCCAGAGTGCCAAATGTTCTTTAATTTACAACACCTTCCACCATCCGAATTATACAATCTCACTTCCCCTTGGCCTTTTTCAACTTTGGGAATTAACATTATTAGTAAAATTTCTCCAACAGGAGCAGGAGGACACGAGTACGTATTAGTCTTTACCAAGTGGATTAAGGCTGCTTCTTACGTAAATATCACTTCTAAACATGTTGCAAAGTATCTCGAACGAAACATATTTTGTAGATATAGAGTTGCACATGGACTAATTAGTGATCAGGGATCTCAATTCAAAGCCGTAGTCGAGAGCCTCTTAACTCGTTATAAAGTAAAAATCATCACTCATCTCCATATAGACCTCAAATGAATAGAGCTGTAGAATTGGCAAATAAAAACATAACATTCATCATTAAGAAAATGGAAGAAAATTATAAATATTGGCCGAATAAACTACACTTCACACTATGGGGTTATAGAACGTACATACAAAAATTAATAGGAGTAACTCCATACTCCTTAGTTTTTGGAATAGACGCAGTTTAACTAGTCGAACTGTAAATACCATCCTTATGCATCGTACTCGAAAGTAAGCTACCGAAAGCTGAATGGGTAAGAGCGATGTATGAAGAGCTTTTATTCCTTAATGAACGACTATTAAGAGCTTTGCATCATGTACAAGTCTACCAACGGCGCATTGCGCGTCATTTTAACAAAAGGGTATGACCCAGATATATCAAAAAGGTGACTTTGTACTAAAGGAAGTTAGGGGTCCACCAAGCGATCCAAGAGGGAAATTCAAGCCTAATTGGATAGGTCCCTACCGCGTAGATGAAATCCTACTAGGAGGATTCGTCATATTAATGGATATTGGAGGTGATGAAATTCTCCAATTAATAAACATTGATCGACTTAAAAAATATTACATATGAAATTCGGATAAACTCGTTCATTCACTAAACAAATCATTTTTAGCATTCAATTGAAAGATTCTATGTGTTATGCACTTTACTGAATAACACAGTAAAATACATAACACTTGGGGGGTAATTTATAAATAATAGATTATTCTAAGTGTTTGGATTTTTTCGAACATCACAAAAAACTCTTCACACTTGGGGGGGGGGGGTAATAACACAAAATATAAAAAAAAATTTAACACTCGTAGTAGAGGTGTAGCGCACAACTAAAATGGTTGCGCGCGGAAATCACGCGCAAAAAATCTAGCTGTGCGTGACAGGCTCGCGCAACCTCTGATGTTGCGCATGCCACCAGATGACGAACTGCAAACCCAAAATTTTTACGCTCGATTAAAGTTACGACTTTTACTTGCGATAAAAAGAGGGTGTTTTTGAAAATAACATATACTCGAAAAAAAAAAATTAAACTTTGATTTAAGCTTTGTCTAAACAAAGTTTGATTAATTTTTTCATTTAATTTCTACATAAGAGATTAAAGAAAAATAAAAAAATACATTATAATTTCCAAGAACTACGCAAAGACCTGATTTCGTAATGCGATTATGTAGGTAATCTTTATGATTCGGTCCTATCAAAATAATAAAAAATATATATATCTCATTTTATTTCATTCAAAATTCAAAATAAGAGACATTTTATTTCATTCAAAATTCAAATTAAACTAATGACAAAATTGTGTAACACTCTAAGGTTTTACTATGTCCTCGAATGTCACGGATGATGGAGGAGTAGTTTCCATCGCAGTATTTTCAGAAACCTTAGAGCTTTCCCCTTCATTCTTCTTTTTCACCTAAACATTATTCTTCAATTAAGGGATTGGGGCCTTTGCAACCTGTTTTCCTTTTCCTTTAACAATTGGAGCCTTCTTGCGAGTATTTGGTGAAGGTTCTTTAATTTTCACCCCTTGTTGTGCATGATTAGGAGGAGCCTTTCTCTTTGGTTCCTTTGAACGATCCTTAGGAGATGAGAAGTCCAATTTTCTTCTCACTCCTTTGTTTTGACCACTAGGAGGAGTAGAGGTGGCCGAATGAATCAAAGGTTTAGGTGGATTGCGAGTCATGGCAGCTTGATGTTGTGATCAAGCCTTGTTTAATTCGCCCTTATCCGCCGCATTCATCCAAGCCTTGTAAAAGGAAGATAATACAATACTCGTAGTAGGATTTTGTACTACCCATCTATGGAGACTTGACCAATATTCCTTCCAACGAGCAATTCGTTAGGGTTTAAAGATCACATCTTTAGGCGCATCACAATCTTGCGAGGGAATAATTTGTTTCATCCAGTACTGTCTCATCACCCTGCAAGGAAAGATAAAGGTAGTACTAGATAAGCTTAGAAGCCTAATATAAGGGCAATTAAAACTACTTCCAACCATACTACTTATGTTCCACCAAAGAATCACAAATCGTATGTTAGGAACCCCGTGACAGAAAAAACGACGTCTATTCTTCATCATTCTTGTGTTTGTAGAAAATTCGACGTCCAATGAATGTCCTTACTCCATTAGCCTCAAGGGTTTGTGGTTGATCAACAATTCGCGAACGCTCCATGAGCCAAATCTAAAAAAAAAGAGAAAAAATTAATTGCAATTTTACACAAGCAGGTGGTGCGCGCATCAAAATCAGTTGCGCACGCCATCCGCGCGCATCGCAGAAGATTGCGCTGGTCAAGCCAACGCAACTTTAGAGCTTGCACTGCTATATGACAGAAAAAAAGATTTACATGTAATAGGAGTGGACTTCCCGTGAAACCATTTTCGTTAGGGTCTCCTCTAAGGTAATTCAATCATAGAACGGTTTCCACCAAAGCCAACGGAGCGGGTGAATGACATCCCTCTATTTGCTCTACTATGGACACCATGGAATAATATCTATACTCTTTACCTATCCTAAGTAAACAATTAACAACAAGACAATAACATAAAGCACGAATTTTAAAGCGTTCTTTAGTCATGTTGTCACAATGGGCGACAAAGTGTTCAATAAATTTGATCAAATTCACGCCTTCTTCAGTTCCAATGTTAGTCATATCATTGTTAGACAAACAAAAAAATCTTTAGAATATAATTTTGGGATCCAACAAGGTAGGCACATAGGTCACAGGGAGAGTATTTGCAGGGAAGCCCAGCAAGACCTCAAACCCACCAGGTAGTGGGACAATTTCGTCTCCTTTAAACAAGAAAAGATGGTGGTTTGAGTCCCAATGATTGACAGCGGCATGAAGAAAATTAAAATTAATCACGAGTTGCATGTAATTCAATAAAGGGTCTAGGTGGTAAATTTTGAAATCTAGTTTGTCCTCAGTTGAGATGGAAGTGACCCATTGCTTCAAACGTTGTTCAAAGGTTTTCACCATTGTTCAATTCAAAAAATAGAAGAAGAGAGAATTTAGAGAGATGAATTATTTTTAGTTTATTAGGATATCACTAAGCGAATGAATGTGAGATGATCAAAAGCTTACATGAAACCATGTTTAAAAAGACCAAAGAAGGGCAAAATTTCGACAATTTTTGCTCAAAGGAAAATTCACCAGCTGGTGGCCCACGCAACTCATGTGTTGGGCGCGCCATCCGCGTTACATGCGGGCGACAACCGCACACAACTCATCCAGCTGCGCGCGTCTAGTCTGTCGCGGCATGAAAATTAGATTTATTTTCGTATTTTGGACTGCATTATGACGAAATTTTGACGAAATCTTAAGACTAATTATACACTTGCCTTTTGCTAACTTTTGTGTCTCTTTTTTCCCTTTATTATTTGTTTCTTTCTTATTTTTATTTTTTTATTTTATTTTTATTCTCAACCTTCCCATTTTCTTTCCTCTTCGCTTTGTGTCTCTTTTTGTTATTTTTAGAGGGGGGTAAGTCGGGAACCCTTCCCTCCCACATAATTTTTTTTTTAATTATTTAAAAAAAAATGTGTGTACGCATGGAAACAAAATAAAATAATAATGACATATATATACATAAAATTTGTCATATGTACAACAAAAATAATAATAAAATGTACATTTGTTTTCTAATAAAAAAAATGTGTACATAGGAGGTCAGGATGCTCGGCGACTCCTAGACGGCTGTTGCACATCCTGAGAAATCCAAACGAAAATTAATACATAAAATGTGATAACACCGTTAAAAAAAATAAAAAAATATGATAAACTTACCGCGACCATCCGATGATCACGGCATTACAAAGCGATGAGGGCTCTCCGAGAAGCAGGTAGGAAAGCGCGCAAAGTCCTCACCACACTGTTCACATTCTCTGGCGGAACCTATTCCAGAATACAAGGACAGTTAGCAAACAAGTGTATATATATATATATATATATATATATATATATATATATATGTATATATATATATATATATATATATATATGTATGTATATATATATATATATATATATATATATATATGTATATATATATGTATATATATAAATGTCTATACCAAAGGCTGGGAAAGGAGTCAGCCTGGATGCAATGAAAGTCTGATAAGATGCATCCGGTAGCACCAGCTGCTCCGCTGGATAACCAAGGATCTCCTAAGCTCGATCCTCGGTAGACAGCAAATCTGGATGTAACATCTGAATCAGAGGATCCGCAGGAACCCTAGGCTCCTCGAATGCATACTACGAGCGAACACGCTCTCATAAAAACCAAGAGTCTGTCCTCTGGAGGACTGGAAGTCCCTAATAAAGAGCCCAGAAACGACAACTAATCATGCAAGACCGAACAGCCTCAGGGACTCCGATGATCAAACTTCAAGGACGGAGGACGATCTAAAAACACAACCACATGAAAAATCTTTAGAAAATAAAAAAAAAATCAAAAGATTCACATGTGGTTGAAATACTCACCGACGCACGAGTCGCCAAAAGGATCCTCTGGCGAAAGTTGCCGGCTGAAGTGGCCTCGTCTCTTCTTAATCATGACCAGTCGATGGCCGATAGGAAAATGAGCAGCCCGAAGCACCCTGGGGGTTAATAAAGCCAGGTACAAGTATCCCCAAGCCTAAAAAAAACCCGAAAAATGATCAACTTAAAGGGGAAAAGAAAAAATAATTATTAAAAGAAACTTAAAGTACGTACCTCAAGGATACGACCGTGCCACGTAAGAGAGATCCTAGGCACCTTAGTAGCTATCGCGTAATTTATCACTTGGGTCGCCTTACCCATAGCTGTAAGCATACGGGCATAAGACACGTCCGCGTAACTCAAGTTACCTACTTGCCCCAAATCACTGAGGCAAATAAGTAACCCAATAGCGAAACTTTCTCCCCGATCACTCAAGATAGTGACGGAAAGAACGTGAGCAATGTATATCTGAGCCAGCTGCTTAGGTGTACGCTGCCGATCAAGCTCATCGGCCCACAACTCATCAGCAAGAACTGAGTACGGAGAAGACTGCGCGTACACGTGAAGGGCCGCCAAGAGACGGTCCCCTACAGGGTCACGCAGTCATTTGTCTGACCCCTTAACGATATCTACGGCTATGGGCTCGCCTCAAAAAGGAATACTTGTAATTATAGAGAAAAAGAAAGGGGTAACCGTCATCTCTCCCCATGAAAAGTGGAAAGTATTGGTGGAATCCCACCAAAACTCCAACAACCCACGGAGGAAAACTGACGACTTAGGCTGACTCGATAAATCCCGAAGAGCCGTAATCTGGGGCTGATCCCCGAAAGCTCCACAATCTCCTTTGCCACCTCGAGAAAACTATTAAAACGGGCTCGCAGGTCACCAGAGCCGTATAGACGCATGCTACGCTCACTCTAAGGAAAAGTAAAAAGAATAAAAAAAACGATTATGGTTTGAAAAGGATAAAAAAAAAAAGAAAAAAAAGGCGCAAAGACTCATGATGGTGCGCCACCCTCTGATTGAGATATGATGATCTGGGTCCCACTTAAGAACCCTATGTTCCCATTTGGGAGGAGCCTCCCAAACCACATTCTCCTGGCGACGTTAATCGGCTGCGACGTGTTGCTCCCGAACCTCCTCACGAGGACGGGTCACCCTCTTTCGAGGGCAGACCGCCTCGTAAGGGCTCTCTAGAATCTCCTCAGCATCGACCAATGGAGGCGAGTCCATACTTGGGGGCTACGATACCTGCAATTAAACTCAGTAAATGGGGGCTTCTATCACCCACAAAAGCCATCCTATACCAGTTTCAACTAAGCATTCAAAGGATTGTATTTTAAAATCTCAAAGAATCAACTACTCCTAGACAAATTACAGTAATACAAATATTATTATCGTCTACCAAACAATTTTGAGGTTTAAACATGGATATAAAAAACGAGCGAAGAGTATGCTTCGCACCATTTTTTAAAATTTCAAAATTCTCAAAATGACAATTATGAAAGTAATACTAGTTCCAATACTATAATCTAATTCATAATCAGCAAATGCAACCAAAAAGAGCAAGAAAAAGCAACATATTCAAGCAAAATTCAAAGAAAAAGAGCAAGATCGAACTTAAACAAAGAAATGCTCATACAAGGTACAATAATTAATCATTTTTCATGAAATTTGTTGCAAAACACTCCTTAAACATGGCATAACAACATAGAACAAACAATTTCAAGAATGATGGAGCGAATTAAAACTCCCAAATTTGAAATTTAGGGTTTAACGATAGGAAAATCGCTCAAATTCAGCCAAAAAAGAACAAAATTTAGTAAAAAAAACCTTACATTGGGTTATGGCAAATATGAATAAGGGACGAGATCTTCTTCTTTTGGCTTCAAAAAAAGCTAAGCTTTATAGAGAGAGAAAGAGTCAAAAATGGTGAAGGAAGAAGAAAGAGTGCGAATTGAAAATCGCGCTCATCGATTTCTTTTTGCTGATTTAAATGTCGCGCGCAACTGAATCAGTTCCACGTGACAGACCAGCGCAACTCAGAATGATGCGCGACCCTGGCCAGCGCGACCTATTGAGTTGTGTGCGGATACTGGTCACTAAAATAAGCGGTACTCGGATTTTGATCCATTTGATCATTTTTCAAAGGTTTTTGCTCGTTATTAGACGTAATGGCGCGCAAATTATCAAAATCTTTTAATTTCTTTTCATTTTTTAGTTTATTTTCTTCTTTATTATTTTTTTGCATCATTTTGCATGCACACCGTGCTTTGTGCCTTCCCTAAGCATACGTTTTGAACGTTTTTTCGTAAATGTGTGTTAAGACGTTCCGTAGTGGTGCTTTACGTAAAAGCTCCCATTGACAGGTTTGTCATTTTACTGTACTGACGTTATAAATGTCCGACTTTTCTTCTTATTTCACGTCCAAAGAAAAAAGGATGGCGTCATCATGCAGCGTAAAAATGCAAGGCGTATCGTACAACGTAAAATTGTATGGCGTAGGTGTTGCGTAAAATTTCACTTCAGCCCAAGCTTTGCGAGATCTACCTCTCGAAACTAAAAGGTAGATAATTACTTTACTTTAGGCTTTAGCTCAGGAACAAACACTTCTTGATTGGAAGCAAATACGATAGTTAGTGAGCTTACTAGCTTACCGGACATTTCGGGTGTCCGTCCACCCCCTGTACAAAGAGATACGAGACGATGTTGCACCTATGGAGTCACGTGCCCAAGTCTTGAGACACGTCTACTCATCTTGTGGACAAAACTACTAAGAGGGTTGTTGACTTTCTTCTCTCTCACTTGATTTTGATATGTGCCTCCAGTCCTGACACATGTATTTCTATCTTGAGGACATTCAGTTCGAATACCAAAATATTTAGGCTCGAATATTGAAGACACCTTTTTTTCAACTTATTTTTGTTAAAGTCAGGCTAAAGTTTTAATGATATATCGAGGGGCTTTAGACCAACGATGACATGATTAAGAGGAAATCACCCCCCCTTTTAATCCTTTCTAAACCGATCTCTTCTCATGATTTGACATCACCCTTAACACCTTTACTTTTAAAAGCGTACTACAAAAGCAAAGGATCAATCTAGATTCTTTAACGAGTTAAGACAAGAAATAACTTTGTCTGGCCTTAATAGCTACTTGTTTCATACACTTAGCAAATCAAAGATCGTTTCTACATCCTTAGAATTTTTGAATGATTCTCTACTCTTTGAGAACTTTGCTAAAAGAGTCTCGGATTTATTTCCTTGGCTACTTTGATCATAGTTTATTCTAGACTCAATCAAAGTGGGGGCTAACTGTAGACACCTACTTTTTTCCTCCTATCCCGACAAGAAGTGTAGTGACAATAAATAAAACCATCTTCGTGTTGGAACGATGTAAATAATTCTTATGGATAACTGGTTAAATCATGAAACACAAAAGACTAGCCCAAACCAAGAAACAAAGCCAAATAAAGCCCAATTAATTAAATCTGATCATAATTAGGCTTAAGCCCGTACTTAAAACCCATTAATGACGGATTTAGAAGCGCTTAGGTTAAAATAAGCGCTGCCGCAGAAAATAACGAGCGCATCTCAAGGAGTCACGCTTGGCTGGCGCGCACAACTAATAAAGTTGCGCATGACACTCAGCACAACTGCAAGAGTTGCGTATGTGACAGATTTAGAATTTCTAAAAATTTGAAAATCAAATCTTTCCATAAAGCCGCGTGCAATACAATTAACCCTAAACCTACTCATTCCATATAAATGGAGGCTTAATCCGAGGCTTAAATAGACAAAAATTAACCCTAAACTCTGGCGAAAAACTTGTGAACTTGTACTATCTAAGCCCTCTTGTGCTAAACACTCACCCCTTTGATATTTTATTACTATGGTGGAGGTTCCCGAACATGAAGGAGTCCATGAGTGTTCTAAACGGAGATCTAGCAAAGAGAAGTAGTAAATTTCTAAGCACTTAGATAAATCATTTTTATTTCCTTGATTAAAAGAACTTTAATTAATTAATTAGTGTTGCTTGATCCTTTTAAAAGGTTTAATTAATCAATTCCACTTAGTATCTTGCGTTAAATAAGATTAAAATTGAATAATTAATTGTTCGTTGATCACCTAAGCCAAGGCGAATATTGTTTATTTCTTGTCATATTCGTAAATTTGATTAAATAAAGAATAACGACTTTGCAATGTATTTCCTATGTGAATTTATGTGTGTAATTAAAATCAACTAACTTAGTTTTAGGTATCGCGTTGTATATATTGTTTGGTGATGAAATAGTAAAAAAGGAAGAGCTAGTAGAGGTCGTACTAGGGCTAGAATAGAAATTCCCCCCTAAAGGGAATGTTATTTTAGTACCCTCACTCCTGAACTCATTTCTGGTTTATATAGACCAATTTGGGCATGGGTAAACTTAGGATTCGTGCTAATTATTCCATGAACTCCACATGGAAGAAAGGCATGAATGAGGTTTATGAGTTTTCCTAAAACTCATTGGCGACTCCTACTTGTTTCTTATAAAAAAGCGTTATGATAGACAAGTGTAAAGTCCTAGGCTTTTAATTGGCCATGGGCATCTAAGGAAGGACCCCTTACGATGGGATCACCCTCTTTACAAGAGCTAAGTCATGAAATAGAAGAAAACTGCAGTGGAGAGGCCCCTAAAAAGAATGGCGTGGCCTCTCCATGTAAGTGGAGAGGCCTCTCTACCTCGCCACTGAAGTTCCTTCCTCCCTTGGAAGAATTTAGAATCTTTGGAGGAGATGCCTCTCAAACATAGGGTGTGGCCTCTCCAATTGGAGCGGCCTCTCCATCTATTTTGAGAGCCCTCTCCACCTCAATGCTGAACTTTCTACCCCCTTGTCAGATTTGAAAGAAGAAATGCGGAGAAGCCTCTCAATCATAGGTGCGCGGCCTCTCCACCTGAGGAGCGGCCTTCCACCTTTTTGGAGAACCCTCTCCACCCTGCTACAGAATATTCTGCCTCCCCCTTAGTTTGGAGCGGCCTCTCTAAGATATGGAGCGGCCTCTCCAGGCCTTGGAGAGGCCGCGCCTGATAGGTCTTGCGAGCTTTCTATTTCGTTGTTTATTATGTAATTGGGGGGTTATAAATAGTTTTTTTGGGGCTCATTTCTAAGGATCTTCTTCCCTTTAGTCATCTTAGGCTCTTACTTTCTCATAACCCTTATTAATTACCTTAGATCTTCTCAAACTAAATCATTGTAATTGTTAATTGAAGATTATTCACTTGAATTCAACACTTTCTCAACTTCAAAGCTTCATTAGTAATCTCTTTCCTCTATCTCTTGTTATTTATTTTCTGTTTTCATTTACTTTGAATTGCTAATTTCTTCCTTAATCTTGCTTAATTGTTTTGCATGTTTAGCCTACCTTGCCCTTACTACTTTTCTCAACTTGTTAATTTAATGCTAGAATTAGAATTTATTGTTATGATGTTCTTCACCATGTTTAGTGAGTAGTTAATTAGTAGGAGTTGGGTGAAGACCCAACCAAGCCATGGGTTTATTGATGTTTTTGCTTGCATGTTCATTTTAGGTTGATGATTGTTTGTTAAAGGATTGGTTAATTGCATGTTTAATTGGATGGCCACTTATTAGTCATGTATTCACTTCAATGCTTGCATTAAGAGATTGAGTTTATTTGTGAGCCTTTTCTTATACAATTATGTTAAATTCCTCTTGATTACGGTTCCTTGTTTGGATGAAATAGTAGTTTTAGTTGCAATAATTTGGGTTCATGCTTGCCTATTTTTTGACAAGTTGGTTTGATTGGTGTCGGTTCCCATTTCCCCCTAGTGTTTTCTCCATAGTGGTTATTTAATCAAAACCCCCAATTTGTGACATAGCTAGCTTACAACCGTTTCATACTCTTGGTGTTCTTGACCCATTCCGTGTGGATATGATCCTTTACTTACATTATGTTGGTTTAGTTAGAAATATTGTTTTGTTTTAGGGTGATTGTCCAACGACATTTTATTCCTTAACCAAAGGCACGCTCGGCCGGGCGGGGCGGAAGATCAAGAAAGGGCATGCTTTGCGCGATCTCACACCGGGTCGGGCGCGAAATATATGCAATAAGGAAAAAGGCGAGCCGAGCGAGCTAGCGCCCGAACGGGCGGGTGTCTTTGAGTAGGAATTCGACGTCTTTCTTAATTAGATTATAATTGGTATTTTTATGTTTGTATAAATATGTTTTAGTTGCTTGGTTACAATTATCTCTCTTTCATTAGTTTAATTAGATTATAATTGGTATTCAACTTCTCTCTTGTTTCTCTCTTTAAAACTCTTGGTTTAATTCAATTCATTATTTCCGTTAACTTTGGGAACAATTTCTTCCCTTTTTATTTCAGTAATTTATTTTATTTTGTTCATCATGTTTTGCTTAATTGCTTTGATTAGTTTAGATTTAATTATGTGTAAGTAGATTATTTTCTAGGGTTGTGCGGATCCATAAATAATATGAAAGGGTAATTTATTATTGTTGATGAAAGGAATGGTGTCCTTCGAACAAGTGTATTATTCTGATAGTGGGTTCAAAATTATTAAAAAGCTAATCTATTCAGTAAGGTCAAGTGATCGGAATGCCTGGGTGGAGGCCGCTTCCGATCAGTAATATTAATGCATAATTAATATTACAACTTAATCTTAACTGAACCCTTTAAGTCGCACCAAAAGCAACTAATGAGCCGAAGCGACGAATTAATTCGGAAGATATTAATGAGTCGATCGAGTAATTTATATTTAGACGTCGAAAATTCAAGCTTGGAGCATCAAAACTGAGCGTAAAAGAATCTCAAATGTCGAGCCATAATTCAAGAATTAGTGAGACGGGAAAATGCTTCAAGTAACAAGCAAAAAAACCTTGGCACGCAAAAACAAAGGAACCGCGCCAAATAGGAGCGTGCCACATGGCAGCACGTCACGTAAGCAGCATGCCACGTTAGCAGCGCACCATGGTGGCAGTGCATGTGGCAAGGGGGCCATGAACCTGGGTAATGGGTCATGGACACGGGCCAAAAGAATGTGGCCCAACCGAACCCAACTTCGGGCTCAAGGAAGGGTGACCTATGGTTAGCTCATAATGCATGTGAGTTGCCTTGGGGACCAAGTGGGAAAGTTGTCCTCACCTAACCATGTGACACTTGTTACTTGTTGCTTGGTTTATTTAACTAAGGGTTGAATTATTCAATCTTTCCATGTGGGTTCTTTTTGTGAAAAAGTCCTACATTGAAAGATGAGGGAATTCACAAGGAAGTTTTCCTTACAAATAGCCAAGTCATGGCATGGGATTGTTCACTTGAGTAAGAGTTGGATAAGGCATCACTAGTAGTGAAAACCTTTGAGCTCAGAGTTGAAAAAGACATCACCTTTGTGAAAACCTTTAAACTCAATTATTCGGGTTTCAGTCGGGCCTTGCTAACTCCAAGGCATTGGACCTAGTCCGTGTTCGTGTTGTGTGTGGATCATCGTTGGAGGCCGTCGTATTATCGAGGCTTGCTTTCAAGTAAGAGCCCTATTGGTCGGGAAAAGCACGCGTCAAAGATATATTTATTATCTTAATATTGTCATTAAGTTAATTATGTTTATGGTTTTTTTTTTTTGCGAGTGCGATATTGTATTTTGGGTTTGTTTCCGCGATGAGTTGGACTCACCAAACCCCAACAGCGGTATCGGAGCCTCACTCGTTTATTTTTAAAATCATAATATTTTTCAAGGTGTTTTTATGGCTTAATTTTTTCTGGTTTTAAGTTGCTAGTTAGATTAGTAGCTTGGTTTATCTATTTTAACCTCGTATTACAGCTAATTTCAGCTCCTGAATCCATATTTGACTCTAAAATAACGATTTTTTGGTGGAAAAGGCGTTCTCGAAATGGTTTTACTCTTTTAGGAATCGGTGTTTAGCCAAAAAAACGACTAGGAATGCACTTTTCGAGGGATTTTTCGTTTTGACGAAAAAATTTAAGTCTTTCTAACCTTGAAAATTAATTACATATTTATGGTAGTTATGTAATTGGTTCAATCCTTATTTTATATGTGATTTTAAACCTCTTTAGGTAAGATTACTTGGTAGTAATTTGTGTTTGAAAGCTTGGTTTTGTTTTTCACATAATTGCAAATTAATTGCATTAAGTGTGAAATTGTTGTTCTTTGAGGCTTCTAAGTACTAAAGATTCAATCTTTAATGATGTTAAGTGATTGAAACTTTGAGTTACTAAATTCCATCAATTTTTGTTGAACTTTGTTGATTTAATCATTTTTAAGTTAATTGGAATCATATAGTTTGAAACTTGTGATAGAAATTTGTTTATCATCATATTTGATGATATAATTTTTCAAGGATTCACAAGTATTAAAATTGGAGTCTTTATTGAACTTATGTTCATTTTTCCAAATCCCTTTTATTTTATCAAAATCTCAAGATTAATTTAAATTGATTAAATTAATAGTGAGTAATTTCCCTCTTATTTTTGTTGCACCAAGTTAAAAATATTTTATTAAAGAATGGTTCTTGGAATAATTTTTTTTTATGCTCTTGGATGAACTTATTTAAGTTGGATTTGTTATATTTTCATTTTTCCTCAAAATTAATTGATTCTAATATTATTTTAGAATTGATTAAATGTGTCACACAAAATCGGGATTTTTCATGAGGTTTGAGCACCTCAAATTGAGGCTGAAGAAGCCCGAGCTAGCTCTCGTACACACGGACTGCTCACGCAGCCATGGGCCGCCGAGGCTGCTCAAGTGCCTCAATTTTGGGTGTTGTTGTGTGTGCCGCGCATAGGTGTTTTATGTGCAGCCCTTGACGTACCATGGATGCCTTGTGGCTTGTCGTGGGTAAGCCGCTTAGGGTGCTTGCGTTTAAGCTTCCTTTGAGTATTGTTTTTGTGCATAGCTTGGTACAAAATTAAGGGTAATATGCGTAGACATTTCTTATGAAGCAATGTGGTGGAATGAGATTGTGTGAGTTGTGAGCACTCCAAGTATTAGTGTTAGGCACTTGGATATTTTTGACTATGTAATTTTTTGCTTATTTTTACGTTTTAATTATTTTATTAATTTAATTTAATTTAATTTGGTTTTAATTATTTTAATAAATTTTGGAGGCCAGGCCTCAGTTTTATGAGCAGCATTTGCAAAATTTATTTTGGCAAATAATTGGGTTTTACCGGGTTAATTAATTGGATTAGTTAAGTTGGATGCGGAATTTAGTGGGAGCTTCGAATATTAATTGCGCTTATTTACATAATATGTTATAACAACTTTGACTAGTTTTAATTAAGCGTGTTAATTGGATTAACCACCTAGATTAGTTACTAGTTATCGCGTGTCGTATATGCATTGTTACTTGTTTAGCGTTATAAAATGCATAGGCCATTCACAAATAGTGAATGGATGAATGGAATGTATATTCTCTCTCACAGGTTTTATGAAATGGCAACTAGTAGGGCCCGATTAGGATAGAAAATACGGACTACGTGCCGTGATGTATTTTTGTAAATCTAAATACGGTCTGCGTACCGTTGACTATTTTTGTACCTTAATATCTATATTAGTCCTAATCATAGATACTAGTAGTTGCATAATTTTGGTAAAGTCTATGAAGATGGAGGTTCTTGGAAGACGAAGCCATGAAGTTGCAAAGATGACCTTTTGAAGACTTGAAGAATTCAAGGGGTCATGCTAGGTACCAATATGCATCAAAATTCTTATTCTTTACATAGTTATGATCATTTATACATGAATTATATGTTAGATGCATGTTTAGGTTTTCATTATATTTCGATGATTAATTAAGTTCATGTAAATCAACCTTCATAGAAATCCTAGGTCCCTAATAATATTGAGTAAAACTTGTCTTTCCAAAACAACACTTACCAACTGAATGTGTATGATGGTGGGCTACGCCAAAGCGTGGCACCATCACTACACTTAGGAACGTAAGGCACACCGGGTGTGCATGGTGGTTTTGGTTGTACTCAGTGATATGAGTGATGGAGTCCTGGCATATCGTGGCAAAGTAAATAAATTGTTGAGAGAGCATTAGATGCGACGATTTATTCAAACAAGAGTGGCTTGGAACCATTAGCAAAGCGTTGCTTACCTTAGGAGATTGAGTGTTAAGACAAGCCAAAAAATGCTTACCCACTCTTTGTTTTTTTTGTTCTTGGAATCGACTTATTCTCGCCAAATGGGGACAAATTTAATGCGTGGATAAGGCGTTTAATAAGATTGAAAATTTACATGAATACCGTTTGATTTTCAAACTTATTATGTTATTTACTTGATAAGTGGCTATACTTTGCACTTATATTTATATAATTTCAAATCAATATTATATTGTTTCCATGATTGGTAAAGGAAATCTTTGATAATGGTTCTCAAAGAAAGGAAAAACATTTCTAAAATACAATTCTCATAAATGAATTTTATAACAACGTCTGAAATGGACGGTTGGACATCATGTATTCAAAATACTAGGTAGTTTTGATAAAACATGAAGTATTGAGTTGCAAACTCAAAATTGTCAATATTTGACAACCAACATATCTTTTCGCTTCATACAAAAATGAGTAGGGCTCATTGATGTAGTAATTCAAGCATGAATTAAAGGAAAAGAGGGAACTTTTTTTACGGCGCACTAGGTGCTTGATTATGCCTAACAAAGTATAAAAGTCAATGCACTTAAAGAAATAGTTCTTAAAGTAAGGTCATGAGATATTGTATGATAAGAAATATAGGAAACGAGGAACAAAGAAAAGGAATGAGAATCCATTTTTACTACAGAATTCATGTTATTGTAGTTAACTTAGCAACTCATTATCTTCACAAAGTATCGGATACTGCTTGAGTGTTCCACTTTGAAAGTGACCTGATGAAGATAAGCTAAGTTATCGACTTACAAGCTTAGAATGAAGCAAGTGGTGCTACATCAGTTGTAAGGTCACATGCTTTATTTAAGGACCTTTTAACCTAAGGCTGGAATGAATAATGGTTATTATTATGTTCCATAATCAGCAATTAATCTGTTTACACACGGAAATACTCACATTAAAAGCAATGAGCAATAGTTGCAAATTTATTTGAATGGCATTGTTGTCTAAACCATGAGTCAAGAATGCTTGATTACAAACAAACATTTTCTTAACATAATAAACTGGCAAAAGCTGAAAGTCATAGGCATGATTTGCGTTCCGAACATCTTTAGCAATGTGACGTCGACAAGAATGTACTCAAGGTTTTCTTAGATAGGCTTTTGATAGTTGATCGATTTGGAATTGTTTTAAGACAAGCAAGTCTTACTTGTTGAAACCGAAAAAGTAAAGAGTTATTGTTAATGGTATAGACAATTGACTCAAAAAGCTAAAGAAGATTCATTTAATTCAACGTTTCGCAAAGAATTTGAAAGAATATGGCTATATTCATCAAATATGAATAAACTTGACCAGGGAAGCTCAAGAGTTAAGTGAAGTACGGAATCAACTTGGAAAGATATCAAAACATCTAGATTAGATCAAGCGATGTTTGCTTGAGCCAAGTGTGATCATCAAAAAGTTATGAAATTGAAATTTTCATAAATAACTCAACAAAGAACATAGTGTGTCTTCACGGAGACCTCAATGCCATTTAAAAATGATTTGAACAATGATGGATCACATCCCTTCCTATAAAGTTCTTAAGATTTGCACAAAGGACTAATGTTACACTAAACAGAATGTCGGAGCTAAGAAAAGACACCATATTCAGTTATGGATAGAATTATTTTCTAAACGTCTATTCAAGTATATGTCTAAAACTCTTAGCCACAGTGGGAGTTCACTGGCTCAGTGGGAGCTAAGTGACTCAGTTGGAACTCACTGACTTAGCAAGAGCTAGATGGTTGAGTGGGAGCTTAATTGATCATTAAAGGCTAAGATAGCTCAAGAAGGAGCTAACTGTTAGTTTTACAACGAACTTTTACTTAAAGAAAATATACATGTCTCTTTGTAAGATAGCTCAAGTGTTCTCCCATGTTCATCAATGTGAAACCAAGTTTCATAATTATTTAATCATGCATGGTTTAGTATTGAATAAAATGTCCAACACATTTTATGAATTTCAATGGGTTTGTCAAAAGCGTGATTTGATGAAAGAAACCCCATAAGTGAACTGAATTCATGAATAATTAAGTTCCTAGTCCACATCATTAAACTGGACATAAACGACTTATTGAAAAGGTAGCATGTAAGATTTATTGATAGCGCAGTTTCATGGGCTATGGGAACATGGAGATGTTCAGTCAATTATATGGTTGATACATGATCGAACTGACCTACTTAGAAGTTCTGAAAACTTCGCAATTATATTAGTGGATTCCTAAGACATGAGTGGAACACTACTTAACTCAATGATTGGTGTAACTTTGATGTTGTCAAACGTCATACCATAAAAGGAGGCTATAAAGGCAACACTCGGGTTATATTAAAAGTTAAGTTAGAGTTTTGGTTGCCCCGAATTCGAAACACTAGTAGAAATTAGCAATTTCGCACTGGTTGAAAATTGTCTTAACCTACTGGCTTTGAACCAGTGCATATTTTAGGGATGCGAAAACTGAATGTTTTTGTCACCAGTTCAAAACCGGTGAGAAAAGTGCACAAACCGCTTCCCATGGACAGTTATTTGCACCGATAAATAAATAAATAAATATATATATATATATATATATATATATATATATATATATATATATATATATATATATATATATATATATATATATATATATATATATATATATATATATATATATATACTTTTATATATGTCACAAGTTCAAAACCGGTGATAAAAGTGCACAAACCGGTGCCCATGCACAGTTATTTGCACCGATATATATATATATTTTAATTAGATCATCTATTACTTTATATCTTATCTTATTTTTTAACTGTCATTATAATCTATATTTTTAATACATTTTCATTTACTTTAATAGTACTTTTATTTAATTTAAATAATTAACTTTTTATAAACCAAAAAAAATCTTACCACAATAGATCCAAGAATTCTGTAGAAAGGCTTGTACCTTTCATCATACTCCCTTTTATCCAAGTAATAAATGGTCTGATTCATAAAGTTAACCACTATCAAACTATAGTGGTTACTCATACAGATTGGAACAAAAATCTGTTATAAAATTACAGTTATTAGTTTACAAATTCAAAAACATAATCCCATACAATGTAGTTTAATAAACATTAATAATAAGACATACCAACTGAGCTGTCTTAATTTTCTCCTTTGCATCACATAGGCACATCCAATCGTACCATGCCTGATTCAATTCTTGTGAGTGTACTGAAGGAGACCTCACCTCTGTTTTTTTATCTGTTGGTTGGGAAGCATCTTGTGACCTGAGAGACAGCTCTAGAGGTCTCTGGTATTAATGAGAACATACAACTTATTACTTTATGAGATCATATATATTTAATTATGATTGAGCTTAACAGTTTTTTTTAACTCTTACACTGTGATCAATGCCAAAGAAAAAGCATGAAGGATCTTCTTTCAATCGAGAATCATTTATTAGAAATGACCAACATTGAACTATATTAGATTTTATCATTTGAGCAGGGGCAGTTGGAGCTAGGGATGTTGTGTTATCTCTTGTTGTCATGAAAATACTTTCAAATTTCCCAATCTCTTCACTGTGCAAAATCAAATATTTATAGTAAATAAAATATTATTTAAAGTAAAATAAATATAATTTAATGTAGATATAATATGTTTGAAATTAAATAATATATTACTTACTGTTTGAATGGGTTGTACTTCAAAAAGCAATAATCAGCCACTACTTGAAAAAGCTCTTGCATTTCATTCATTCTTGATTTGTTTCCTTTCATTGTCTTAGAAACAAAATCAATGTCAATATCTTTCTCTTCATAATCTAAATTGATTTTAACTTTTGAAACTATCTCATTGTGAATATTGCTTCGGGAATTCTTAGGATTTCCTCGGATATTGGTCACGTTCTCCTGACAACGAGACTGAGACACCTGCAAAACAACGAATATTCCTTTGACGGAATATTCGCCTCCGACGATCAAGTTAGTGATCGGAAACTGAAAAGGCTAGAGAGAGAGAGTAGAGAGAAGTTGGAGCTATTTAATGCTCTTTTTCTTGTAATGTCGTAATCTACATCTTCTATCATAAATGATTGAGGTATTTATAGGGGTGGGAACTTGTGTCCTTTTAAGGGTTTGTACCCTAAAATTATGTGACGTGATTGGCTGTGCAATCATGCGATGCCACGTGTAACATGGGGGCGCCGTTTTGCGGCTTTTAGGGATATCTCTCGGGATTTGGGCCATGATGTAATGAGACCCGTTTTTGCTATGCTGATTTCATGGGTTTTAATATGCCCTAAACACGTAGCGTCTTCCTGTACTGACACGTGTCACCCTCTCATTGGGCCACGTGTCGCTACAGGATTGGCCCGCGCTATTGAGCGCTTTCAACCTGAATGCGTGTGTAGACACCCATTTGTGTCTCCCCAAAACCAAACCCAGTGATGAGTGTCTTTCACATCGAATCATAATCGAATGAAACGAAAATGTGGAAAGGTCTAGTGTTGCAGAAAGTTTTATTTCTTTTCTTTTCTCTTCTCTCTGTTTTTGAAAACTTTATTTTAAGAAAACAACCAGTCCAGTTTGGTTGGTCCATAATATAGGTCCAATAGTGGTATAGTTGGATGGGGCTTGCAAAGACCTTTCCAACGATATATTATAAGCCCAATTCCGATGAGTATTGAGGAAGTTTTGGCCAATTTACTAAACTGGGCCCGGTTTGAGTTTTAAGTACGGCCCAATGATCTAGGGGAGGGTCTAATGATTTATCATTCCTTATGTAATTAGGAATGGTTTTGGTCTTCTAGAACATTCTAGAAGGTTTTATCATTCTTAATTCAATTAGGATTCTCAGAGTTTTAATTAGATCAAATAGCATTTTCGACTGAAATTATATTATTTTATCTTCCAGAACGGTAAAATTATCAGATTTTAGAAAACGTGTTAAAAGCCGGTTTGGCGTCAAACCCCAGGCCTTGGCGCCTGGAACCAGGATTGGCGCCAGACGCCAGCCATTGGCGCCTGGCGCTAGTCATTGGTCTTGGCGCCAATGAGCCAGGGCTGGCGCCAAGTTGTTTTTGCGATCGTCAGACTCTGTTTTGATAAATTATCTTTTTTGGATGATTTTTTCTATAAATATCGTATCAAAAACTCTGTTTTGAGGGACGAATCAACAATCACCAACATTCACCAATTCTCCTTATTCTTAAGTCTTCATCATTCACCAATTATCATTCATCTAATTCTTCGCAATTCATTCATTCATCATCTTTCTTTCATTAATTCTCGATAACATTAATCTTTTAGCATTCTTTCTTTCTTGCTTTTTAATACAAAATTCTGCATTCACAAGATCTAGAAACACCTAGCCATATTCAAAGTTGCCTTCGCCCTAGACGTGAAAGGTTTTAATTTCTGAGGGTTTGGTCCCAAATCTCTCTTTCAATTATTTAATTTAATTGTTTTGATTATTATTTTCCTTGAAGTTACTAACGTGTGTATTTTGTTATTAGAAAGAGGTACGAGGCATCCAAGTAAGTACTTTATTGACTTTATTGATTTTATGATGTAGACATCATGTATATTATTGTTATGATATTCTTAGTATCATGTCTAAGGTGTTTTTAATATTAAGCATGATTAAGAATATGATTCTTCCTATGTTCTTTATAATATTTATGATTATGATTGATGATGATTATTTATTATGTTGCTTGATATGCATATTATTGTATATTGTTATTGCTTGATCACCTTTTATTGCAGGTTATAGGGAATTGGTATTTGCAATCACGCTTAATAAGATATTAATAATCTTGTTAGGGTTAATTGTGATTATAATTCAAGTGATCACCGATAATAGTTTATTTGTGCATTAAATTCAACCAACATAGATTAAACAGGTGTAGGGTTAATCCTATTGATTGTATGTTATTCAGAAAGCGCACATGAATACGATCAGAATAAAGTAGAGGCCTATTATTAGGGCAGGTTCAATCTCTTTTAGGTTGGATTTGTACCTTCATCCCCGAACCCTTATTTGGTTCATGACCTTATGGAGTTGACGATCTCTTGGATCTTTAAGGGGTGTAACCTTCACCTCGTGAACGGTTTACAAGTTCCTTAAAAACTTGTTGGCGACTCTTTTGCTCTATCTTCTTCCCTTTTGGACGCCACCGTACTTTAGTGTATGATCACAGTGGGGTTCAAGCTTGTGGGATTTTAAAGGCTTGAAACTATTCCCTACAGTTTTTGGCGACTCCACTGGGGAGGATTTCTATTTTAATTCCTGAATTTGTTTCGGCAATGATTTAGAATGAGTGGATGAGACTCGAAAAATTCTAAGTATTTCATGTGCGTAATTTTGATTAACATTATTGTCATATGCATAAAAAGGTTATCATTGGAAAGACCATTCGTAATGAGTCAAAAACATAGGATTTTACGCGTAGGAAATTTGAGAAACGTCTTTCACAACTAGGACTGAAATAACACCGCGCAAAACTGGATGATTTTATTGAGAACAGAAAGCTACTGAGGCATGTGGGAAGTAGCGTCAGGGGCCAGAGCTTAGCGCCAAACATTTAGCCGTAGTGCCAGACGCTAGTATTGGCGCCAGGCGCTACAGTTAAAAGTTGGCGCCAGTCTTTGTTTGCTGGCGCCAATTTCCCCCAATACCGAGCCAGAAATATGCGTTCTAATTTCGACCGGTTTTTCGTATTGTTTACTCGATCCTACTTCCTGATTGAATTTTTTCTCACTTTTCTGAAACCCATATGTGTTCTACATATGGATATAACCCTCTGGAAATTCATGCTCTATCTACCCGATTGAACGTCCTAGCAACAAAGGGTACATCTGAGATGTTGAATCCACACGCGTTAACCCTTCACGGTTAGGCTTCTACGCGGTGCATCTGGACAATTAACCATGGACCCTATTTTACTAAACCATATCCCGAACTTTAGAGAACTAGAGCCATGGTTAGGTTGCGAACACATTGCATCATATTGTGCCTACTTGCCTAATTGTGCATTATTTGTTGTGCATATATATCCTATGCTCCTCTTAACCGTTTGTTGATTTGTGTTGAGATTAAAATTAATGACTTAAAGAACTTTGCCTAATTAATTAATTAATTGATTAATTCGAGTCAATAAAGTTTTTTCTTCTTTTAATCGGAATTGACCTAGTACGACTTTAGGCATACCCAAGTTGACTAATAATATCGAAAACAGTCCCAGACCGAGGCTCCAATGTTGGTGCCAAAATCTGGGCTGTAGCGCCACCGTATGGTGTGTAGCGCCAGACATTTACTAAAAAGTCTGGCGCCAATCACCATATTGTGACGCCAGTTCTGTCGTTTGGCCGACAGTTCGGATTATTTGCCGAATCATCACCTAGGGTCTAATTAACCAGTTTGCTAATCAATTCGGTCAATTTTCGCTGTCAATAACACCGTGTCGAGTCATTAATCGAGTCTTGGTCACATAGTCTAGCCACATGGTCATGACACGAGTCTTAACATGTCACCTACACTCACTAGTCTTAGCACACACTTTGAGTATACATCACCATGACCATGTCTTAGGTCCATGCATGAGTCGGTCTTTCCGTCATTTGAGTTGGGGGGTACATTCTATTCCTAATTCTTCATATCCCTCCATCTAAATCTTCTTTCACATTATATTCCGATCTTTCTTCACCTCCTCCATCCATTGCATGTTGAATAAAGTTTGAGTCAAATAATTAACAATAAGTATCCCCAAATTCCTTTTCCACAGTACTTGGTCGAGGAGAGAAGGGCGATTAATCAAGGACAACCTCTTTATTCAAGTCTCGCTTTTTGATAAACCGATTCGTCAAAAGAGGAAGGCTAAGAAGATAATGGCAACTCAAGAAGAAGTCAATGAGCTTAGGAACCAATTGGTTACCATGACTGAAACACTAAAGCTTCTCACCCTCAAGGTTGATGATCCCGTGAAGCTACAACAGATGGACCTCATGCAAGAGAGCCTAAGCAAGTTGTCTAGCGATTACAAGTTTCAAGAGCTTACATCACAAGGGGTCTCGGTGGACAAAGATCTTCTTCCGCAGAAGTTCAATGCCAACGACATCTCAAAATTCAAGGCAATAAATAATCCTTACTTCCATTTAAGAGCTTTTGAAACTATAATGACCATTAAGGGTATCGATAAGAAGGTTTTCCCCTCTCTGTTCCCACTATCTCTTGAAACCGTTTGCCAACAATGGTTCTTCTCCTTTGACAAGGAGAAAACCTCTACCTGGGAATCGATAGCAAACGCTTTCGTTGATAGGTACAAGTGCAACATCCAAGTTGAAACCGATCATAGACAACTTGAGATGCTAAGACAAAAAGAACATGAAGGCTTTACTTCTTTCTTTAATAAGTGGAGGGAAACTTCCGCTAAGATGATTGAAGTCCCCACCGAAAAGAAATCTGTGAGGATGTTTATCAAGAATCTCCAAGAAAAGTATTCGAAGCACCTAAAATATCAACACAATTTGAATACTTTCAAGGCCGTTTATGACATCGGAATTGAAATCGAAGATGACCCTGCAAAGCAAAAAGCTACTAACAATAGTAACTACGGTGGCTGGAAAGGAAAGAAGAACGACAATCCTTCTTCTTCCAAAAACGCCCACTCTAGTAACAATGTTAGTACCTTTGATTTCAATGAAGTTTTAGCCATAGATAACCAAGAATCTAAGAAGCAACTAAGGAAAGACTTCACTCCCATTGGGATGAGCTACGATACTGCCTTCGATCGACTCCATGCCAAAGGACTCATTACTCCCATTGGACCTATTCAAGATCCTGCACCTGAAAAAAGATTTCCTAGTTGGAATCCAGATGAACACTGCAAGTATCATCAAGGTAGGGGTCATACTACTGAGAGCTGTTGGAAGCTAAAGGAGGCTATCCAACATTTGATTGATAATAACAAGCTTCCCATGCCTCCAGTTAACAAGAAAAGCGAGTGATGATAAGGGAAGCAACACAAGAGAAGTGGCGAGCTTCAACGACAAGATTTCGTGACCTCTTTTTCTATCTCTTTTTCATCTTTTCCTTCCCCAATAAGTCTAGCATAGGCACCTTTTCTTTTCTTGTAGATTAATAGGATTTTTTCCTTTTTCCCTTTTTAATAAAATGAGCATTTATTTCCTTGCATATGATCATTTCATTACAGTACATTCAAAAAAAAAAAAATTCCATGTCGAATTAAGCACAAGGTATACCAAGGATTTGAGGCACCCCTTGTAGCCACATCATATCTTCTTTCGCCTTTCTAATTTACAAATCTTTTCTTCATAAACCACTTTGAGCTTCGTCTAACGATAGACCTTTCTTTTTTCAACCTACATCTACCTAACCTTGAGATGGGATGGTGTGCAACTTTTGCAATTCTAAAAAAAAAGCTTGAGTAATTCAAAAGATAGCAAAAAATAAGCAATAATAAAAAACTAAAACAAGTGTACAAAAGGGTAAGTGTTCCAATGTCTTTGATGTGAAAATATCTTCGATAAGAACATGTCTCATATTGCGTCTCTTATCGAATGCTCGGTACCGTGCCTGAGAAACATGAATGCTAAGTGAGTGATAGACCGCATGATCGGGATTGCCCACACTTATAAAAATAAAATAAATGCTAAAGCAAAAGAAAGAGCTAAAAAAAAAGAGTAGAAACCTCAAGCATGAAAATAAAAATATTCAAAAGCAAGGTTGCACACCTTTGGGGCTTATCTAGGGTCTTGAGCCTTTATCCCCTTCTTCTTTAAACCTTTAGCCTAACCACGTTACAACCCTTAAAAAGACCTTTTTGAGGTATACACACAC
Organism: Chenopodium quinoa; assembly: GCF_001683475.1. Taxonomy (NCBI): domain Eukaryota; kingdom Viridiplantae; phylum Streptophyta; class Magnoliopsida; order Caryophyllales; family Amaranthaceae; genus Chenopodium; species Chenopodium quinoa. The sequence goes on along the minus strand of NW_018743813.1, from coordinate 1,624,167 downwards.
TTGTGCGAGGTTTGGCTAGAGCTACGTTCGGCCTGATTCCTAACGGATACGTAGGCAACCTCACATCGAGGTGCGACCGTAATAAACATGCATTCATATTCACATTCACACACTTGCACCATGATCATATCAAGGAATTCCCTATGCTCATCCCTATTCGTTTAGAGCTAGACTTGGGGGCTTGATCCTTATATCATTAGCTTGCCTAGCCTAAGAGTCACCATTATTTGACTCTTCTAACAATATGTTTTTCCCACACACTTAGCTCTTCCAGCCTAGCTTTAGTGTCACTATCACACACTGCACACATACATGACCAAATATATTTCCCTTAGGAACCCTTTTGTCATGAAATCTTAACGCTGAAGCATGCTTCGTCAAAATCAATCATAATTGTCATTACATAGAAGTATGAAGTGCTTAGCCTCCGTGCCTAAGTTACCCAAATACTTTCATCATGGAGTCAACAGTTGAGATAGCCTAGGATGAATTAATCCTTGAACCTTGAGATATAGTATCAAACAACATTTGACTAAGCTCATTCGACATGCATCTTCAAACTTTTGATTTTTCTTTTTCACGTCTTTCTTTTTCGGGAGAAAGTCAGTACCCTCCACAATTGACGGAAATTTTTTGCTTTTTTGTTTTTTTCGAGTCGTACGATCACATTACAATGCACACACGAGTCATGTACACATTGAGTCATGTCGTGTCATATCATTTTGATTTGAGTCTAACACATGTGTCATTACACTTCGAGTCGAGTCAACCTCGAGTCGGTCAATCACATCGAGTCAAGTTTATACCTTGAGTCGTGTTAAGTCAATGAGTCAAGCAATGCTAAACCTTAGGTCAACCCTAAGATGATTAAAGAGATTGGCAAAGTACTATAGTCAAAATAAATACAGGTGCAGCAGAACAGGGAAGACCCTATCGTAGCGTTCGCAACAAACCAGAGCACGAAATGAACTGAAAACGGGAATTTAAAGTGATTCCCGTGCTGGCGCCAGTCCCTAGGAATTGGCGTCACATTATGTGCTTGGCGCCAGACGCCAATTTTAGCGCATGGCGCTAATACCATAAAGATGGCGCTGATCGATTTCCATAGACGCCAAGCAGCCATCCATCTTTTGGGGTAGTGCTAGCCTTCTGCAATATATTTTGGGTTCCTTGGTACGCCAGTTAGCCCCTCTGAACAATTTGACATGATTAGATAATTGGCTTGATTACATGAAGTGATCGACCTGATGAAAAGATCGTCTCACTAAGCTTAAAGCGCCTAAGCATTGGCTCATTAGCAAAAGGCACCGACATACATGTTCATTAGCAAAAGGCACCGACATACATGTTCATTAGCAAAAGGGCACCGACATATAGGTTCAAGAGCAAAAAGCGCCGACGTATAGGCACAGCAAAAGCAAAGTTCAGGAGAACTTTTAAAGATCGACAGCGTTCGCTAAGATTGTGGAAGTTGTCACCAAAGATTTGAGAAGATGGCACGAGATGGGCGGTCTTCGACAGCGTTCGCTAAGATTGTGGAGGTTGTCGCCCAAGATTTGAGAAGATGGCACGAGATGGGCGGTCTTCGACAGCGTTCGCTAAGATTGTGGAGGTTGTCACCCAAGATTTGAGAAGATAGCACGAGATGGGCGGTCTTCGACAGCATTCGCTAAGATTGTGGAGGTTGTCACCCGAGATTTGAGAAGATAACACGAGATGGGCAGTCTTCGACGACTTTTGCTATGATTGGAAAGGTTGTCACTATGATTCAAGAAAGGCTCAAGATGTAGCAACATTGATCGACGGCGTTCCCTAGATTGTGGAAGATCGTCAAAACAAACAGCAAGATGACGTTCCCTAGATTGTGGAAGGTTGTCACAAACAACTGAGGATTATTTCAAGAGAAGTAATCTTCGATAGTATTCCCTTAGACGTGGAATATTATCAATGCGGATGAGGATTGTTTCAAGAGAAATAATTTTCGATGATATTCCCTTAGACGTGGAATATTGTCATTACGGAGAGGATAGTTTCAAGAGAAGCAATCTTCTAATTTGGAAGCAGTTAAAGGCGTAGCGGTTTTCAAGAGGGATGGCATTCTCTAGCTTGCAGGAGGTCATCAAAGCAATCGGTTACTTTCAGAGACGTGTGCTCGACGGTGCAAGATACGCGTTTCTTAACTCTTTTATCTGTTTAACTAATGCTAGTTTTGAAGGTATCGGCATTACAAGATTGATTTAGGATCGCAGAACGTTCTGAATCATTCTCCGTCCCTATCGTTCCTTTGACTTTCGTTTTTCGAAACTTGCGTTTCTCCAAACTCAGTCAAAGTGGGGGCTTCTGTAGACACCCATTTGTGTCTCCCCAAAACCAAACCCAGTGATGAGTGCCTTTCACGTCAAATCATAATCGAATGAAACGAAAGTGTAGAAAGGTCTAGTGTTGCGGAAAGTTTTATTTCTTTTCTTTTCTCTTCTCTCTGTTTTTGAAAACTTTATTTTAAGAAAACAGCCAGTCCAGTTTGGTTGGTCCATAATATGGGTCCAATAGTGGTATAGTTGGATGGGGCTTGCAAACACCTTTCCAACGATATATTATAAGCCCAATTCCGATGAGTATTGAGGAGGTTATGGCCAATTTACTAAACTGGGCCCGGTTTGAGTTTTAAGTACGACCCAATGATCTAGGGGAGGGTCTAATGATTTATCATTCCTAATGTAATTAGGAATGGTTTTGGTCTTCTAGAACATTCTAGAAGGTTTTATCATTCTTAATTCAATTAGGATTCTTCAGAGTTTTTATTAGATCAAATAGCATTTTCGACTAAAATTATATTATTTTATCTTCTAGTACGGTAAAATTATCAGATTTTTGAAAATGTGTTAAAAGCCGGTTTGGCGTCCAACCCCAGGCCTTGGCGCCAGACGCCAGCCATTGGCGCCTGGCGCTAGCCATTGGTCCTGGCGCCAATGAGCCAGGGCTGGCGCCAAGTTGTTTTTGCGATCGCCAGACTCTGTTTTGATAAATTATCTTTTTTGGATGATTTTTTCTATAAATATCGTATCAAAAATTCCGTTTTGAGGGACGAATCAACAATCACCAACATTCACCAATTCTCCTTATTCTTAAGTCTTCATCATTCACCAATTATCATTCATCTAATTCTTCGCAATTCATTCATTCATCATCTTTCTTTCATCAATTCTCGATAACATTAATCTTTTAGCATTCTTTCTTTCTTGCTTTTTAATACAAAATTCCGCATTCACAAGATCTAGAAACACCTAGCCATATTCAAAGTTGCCTTCGCCCTAGACGTGAAAGGTTTTAATTTCTGAGGGTTTGGTCCCAAATCTCTCTTTCAATTATTTAATTTAATTGTTTTGATTATTATTTTCCTTGAAGTTACTAACGTGTGTATTTTGCTATTAGAAAGAGGTACGAGGCATCCAAGTAAGTACTTTATTGACTTTATTGATTTTATGATGTAGACATCATGTATATTATTGTTATGATATTCTTAGTATCATGTCTAAGGTGTTTTTAATATTAAGCATGATTAAGAATATGATTCTTCCTATGTTCTTTATAATATTTATGATTATGATTGATGATGATTATTTATTATGTTGCTTGATATGCATATTATTGTATATTGTTATTGCTTGATCACCTTTTATTGCAGGTTATAGGGAATTGGTATTTGCAATCACGCTTAATAAGATATTAATAATCTTGTTAGGGTTAATTGTGATTATAATTCAAGTGATCACCGATAATAGTTTATTTGTGCATTAAATTCAACCAACATAGATTAAACAGGTGTAGGGTTAATCCTATTGATTGTATGTTATTCAGAAAGCGCACATGAATACGATCAGAATAAAGTAGAGGCCTATTATTAGGGCAGGTTCAATCTCTTTTAGGTTGGATTTGTACCTTCATCCCCGAACCCTTATTTGGTTCATGACCTTATGGAGTTGACGATCTCTTGGATCTTTAAGGGGTGTAACCTTCACCTCGTGAACGGTTTACAAGTTCCTTAAAAACTTGTTGGCGACTCTTTTGCTCTATCTTCTTCCCTTTTGGACGCCACCGTACTTTAGTGTATGATCACAGTGGGGTTCAAGCTTGTGGGATTTTAAAGGCTTGAAACTATTCCCTACAACGTGGTATCTTCCCATAGTGACACGTGTCACCCTTTCGTTGGGCCACATGTCGCTACGGGACTGGTCCACGTACATGGGGTATTTTTACCCTAAACATTTGCCCTTCAAAGGGGGTGGCTCGAACGATATCAGCTACCTCCTCTGATTTTTACTAACTTTAGTGCGTACGAGTGCATTAGGATTTTGACAGACGGCTTTTGTCCACCTAAAAATTTCAAGCGAACGCCTATCTTTGCGGAGGGAGCGCACAATAGTAGTTCGTCTCATTTTTTGGAGAAAAGCGGACGTCTATCCATTAAGGAGGGAGCTTTAGTTCTGTCTTCTTATCTGTTTATTTTTGGACGTGCCGTTATTAGGTCGTCATCTTTTCCATTCATTCTATGCCGTTGTCCTTTGACCCTTCAAATTCTAGGTTAGATTTTCAAATTATAGTTAATCAACTTTTTTAGGCGGGAAAGATGAATTTACCATCTTACCCCCATAAATTTTTCCTATATATACAAAGGGTTTGGCCTCATTCTCACACTTTAGAATTTTGCATTTTCTAGAGAGAAGTCAGAGCTTTTAGAGAGAGAAAGTGCCATTTTCTTTGAATCTTCAAGAGCTCCGCCGTGGCTTTGAGTTTTCTAGGTACATTTTTTAGTTTTCCGGTCAGCCCTCAAGAATTTTCAAGTTTTCTACACGTACAGAGGTAGGCCGTCTGCTTTCTTTCCCTTTACTTGTATCATTATTATTTTTACTTTTCATATTTTAAATCTGGCTCAACACTCGGCTTCATCCGTTTCTCCTCATGAGGCCGGCCGCTCGTCTGGGACTGAGGAGTCTAGAGTGGACGGAGACGAGTCATCTCCTTCATGGACTGGGTCCATTTCTAGTGTGTACCAACTAACTTCCACCTATTCTTCTCTGTCCCTTCAATCGAACATGGAAAGAACAATGCAAACGCATGATCGTCATGCGGCTAGAAATCCAAACGGCAGTCTGGTGTACCCTAGGACTCCTTATGACCCTAACAATACTGACTTAGAAACTCCTTCCCCACTCCTACGACCGCTTCCATGAGCACTCACTGCTCGGCCATGGAAGTAACTTCTTCTTTTGAGAGCGCCAACTTGCACAGGGCGTCTCCTTTGCGGCTGGGGTGTCCGGGCCAACCCCTGAACAAAGGTCTTCACAACCAACCAACTTGGCTAGACAACCGGCCGGGTTGCGATCTCGTGAGAGACCTCCTACTTCTTCTAAGGCGGCCGTTTCTAGGCCATCCTCCTCAACTCCCTTGCCACCCCAATTCCAACATAGTAGGTCGGACAGGCCAAGAGTTGGAATTTCGATCAATGAACCGTCCGACCTTCCCCCTCGCTGTGACCCTTCTTCAGAAGCCAGGGCAGCCGCTGCCGGGTAGGAGTCCCTTTGTTTTTGAAGAGTCTCCCTCATCTAGAGGTGGACGCCTCTCTTGGAGTCGAAGCGTGGCCGAGGCTGCAGACTTGGATAGAGTGTTGTCCTCTACATTTGGCACCGCCCCTCGCCAAGAACATGAGGAGGCTGAAGGAGAAGCCGAGGCCGAAGGCGAAGAAACTTAGGTAGAAGAGACGACCGAGATTCCAGTCGCCAACATTGACAACTTTCAGGATCTGTTCGCATGTACAGTGGGCAGCACAGTCTTGGGCTACCTCAATGACGGATTCGAGGAGTACAAGGAGTTCCTCCATCTGGGAGAGGGCTTCGAGCTGGTTGCGCCACAGAAGTCCCACTCCGTGGCCGCATACGAGGACGAGTGGCCTCGACGCAAAGCCTTCTCCGTATATAGGGCTGCTTTCGATGTTGCGCTTTGCTTTCCTCTTCACCCCTTCATCCGCACTTTTCTGGACGAGTACAACATAGCCCTTTTCCAAGTGATGCCGAACAGCTGGCTGAACGTGTTCAAATATCTTCTGACGTGCATCCGCAAGGGCTTGAAGCCAGACTTTCCGGTTTTTTGTGAGATGCACTCCATGACTAACGGTTGGTTCATTCTTAGTGGTGGTGGTCAACCGTGTCTCTAAGAGGCAAGACTGGAAGAATTGGTTCTACCGCATCAAGACTAAGGATGTGGAGTTTAACCTTAGGATGAATCGTTCAATGCCAAGCCAATCCAGCTTGGCCGTGGGGTTCACAAGCCATATAAGCCGCCGGTCTACACCAGCCAAGCATATCAGCTTGAGTAATTTAGGGTCAAGCAAGCAAACAAGGATGACAAGATGGTGGCCGTCCCTAAGAACGGGTCCCTTTGGCCAGTTGGCTCAGGGATCCAACATTTATGTCGGCCTGCGGCCTATACAAGACCTTGCCCCAAGGTGGGATATCTAGGTTTCCTTTGTACGCTTGTTATTTTGAATGAAAATATTTCTAACTCTTTTTCCTTATCTATTTTGCAGCGGAAGCGTACGCCATGTTAGACGCTGAGCAAAAGGGGGAGGTTGATATGTCGGACATCGACTTGGCTCGTTACAAAGCTCGTCAAAAATTGTACGAGCAAACTAAGGAGGTAAAAACATTTCTTTCCTCCTTCATGCCTCCTCTCTGAGTTATCATGGACGTATGCTTTCGTCTGTGTTGGCATAATAGAAGAGAGCTCCTTCCCAGCTCCACACGGACACTGATGCATTGCTTTGCATATATCTTACTAAATTTTATGTTGTCTTTTGCTTTCAACCCCAACCCCAAGGGCAATACGAATTGTCGTCCTCGGCTGCAAAAAACGATAAGGACGGGAAGGCATACAAACAAAGGAAGACGGTCGCATCTAAGACTAATTCCACCACTGCGGCAAAGACTACGTCGCAGACTGTTTCCAAGCAATCCAAAGGAGAACAACCCCGGCAGGGTGATAGCGGGGTCTCCAAGTTCGTGGATTCGGCCGCCATGCCGATCTATGATAATTCTGAGAAATTAGACGATAGGGGTAAGTCGACCCTGGCAAAACGGACCGGGCCTGAAGTGACTCCGCCCATTCAAAGAGTCCAAAAATCTGATTGGCTTGAGGCCTCTTAGTCGGCCCGTGTAGGCGTCACTCGAAGTGCGCCTACGTTAAAGCATGTGGTGAATATGCTTGGCACTCATAGGAAGTGGGAATTGACATTACGATTAGGGACAAAGTAAAGTAGGGAGCCGCCAACAAGTTTTTAAGGAACTAGTAAACCGTTCATGGATCATAAAAGGCAACCATGAATAAGGGACAACGATAGGCAACAACGATTGACCCGTGAAGGTTACACCCCATTAATAACCCATGAGATTACTAAGTCCATATGGTTCGGAACCACGAAAGGAGGATCGGGGATGATGGTACGAAGTGAGTCATGGAGTCACATTCGCCCGTATTGGCCTCTACTCGATTCTTATGGTGAAAAATGATTCCTGCGATCTCAAAGGCATACAAACAAAATATTCAAATTGCTCTAATATATTATTAGACTAAATTTGTGATCACTTGAATTAAGCAACAATATTAAAAAGGATCCTAAACCAGTTGTCCAATTATCTTATTAGGCGTGATTTTCAATTACATATTCCCTTTAAACATGCAATATGGTGATCATAAAAAATATAATAGAATAACATAAATATTAAAAGCAATTTATCAATAATTCCAACAATATAAAATCGTCAGAAAAATAATAGAAATAAGAGGAACATAATTCTTACTTTGGTTCTGTTTGTTTGCAACTAAAAAATAATAAACGAGTTAGTAACTTCAAGGAAACAATAATAAATCAATAATTAAATTAAACTAAATAAAGTAAACTTGATTTGGGGCCAAACCCTCAAACAGTTCTACCTTTCACGCCTTGGCTTAAGAACAGAACCACGAGTAAAGTACGGATTCCTTGGAGTACTTGAAGAAGGAATTTTGAAATAAGAAGGGTAGACTAGTGTTTAGGCTAAAGCATAGAAGAGAGAAAAAAACTAGAGCATTAATTCCTTCCCCGTACATTAGAAATGAGGGGGTATTTATAGAGAAAATGTGGTGAAGGAACACACTGAACCCTAAAATGATAAAAACCCTAAAAAAGTATACCGGGACACGGAAAACTGTACCGTGACACGGGTAGTCCCACCGTTAGACGGGAAACATTCCTATGACACGGTGCAATTTTTGAGTGACAACGGGAAATATTTAGCAAACGGGGAAGAAAAAGTGTTAAGGGTTTACGCGAAAAGGACACGGAAATTCCCGTGTCACAGCAGGTTTCCCGTGTCACGGGAAATCCCACCATCAGACGGGAAAGATTCCCGTGACACAGTGGACTCCTGCCGTGGCGCAGTAACTTTCAGTCCGCTTTTCCGTCTAAATACATTTTTAACCCTAGTTTCGTTCAGCATTTTAAGTGTCGATTGATAATTTCGGGCCTTTTTCTGATTTATTATTATTTGGGCTAAAATAAGAAAATAAGCAAATAAAATAAATAAAAGGTTTGGGCCAAAAATAAATAATAATAAAACAATAAAATACAAAAGGTTTGGGCTAAAATTAAATAATAAGTTTGGGCTGAAATTAAAACTATGCTTTTACCAAACATCAAGAATAATCCATGGACGATTCAAAAATACGAATCTAATCAAATACAATTTTTTAAGCACTCTCGGGATTAAATACTAACCCGACCAATAGTAGCGGTGAAAGGTTGTTCATCATCGGGTTTGGTTTTGGGGAGACATTTTTAGGTGTCTACAGCCGGCGACCAACCTGGTCGGACGGGTGAGGAAGGTGATGAGCCTGCACCGCCTCCTCCATTCACCTTCAACCCTTTTTTTTGGTCGGAGCTTCTTAGACAGTCAGTTTTAACAGCTTTCCACTCTTTCTTTTTAACTTGGCTTAAACTAAAATTCTTTGCGCCCGTGTGTAGATATTACGGAGGAGCTTACGATGAAGCTGCCTGACATATCCCTCACTGGGGCGGACACAAAGGCCATGAGGGAATCCATGGCCAAGGCCGTCCCTACTGAGCAGCGAGACAAGCTTTAGGGAATTGATGAGGGCTTCCTCGGCCAAATGATCAACTACAGCGCTAAGGTAACTTTTTTGACCTTCATACTTAGTAAATTTTTCATTCTTTGATCTGCTAACTCATTTCCTTTTGTACGCAGCTTTTCCTGCGGCTGACCACCTTCCTTGAATGGAAGGACAAGGAAAATTAAAAGTTGAAGCGGGCTTGGGACAAGGTTGAGAAGGCCCAAGATGCTATTATTGGGGAGACGGTCGTCCAGCGCCGATACTTTGAGACCCAAATCATAGCGCTGTCCGACAAGGCGGCGCGATAAGCGGAAGATCTGGGGAAACTTGGTCAGGCCCTCGAACAAGAGACCTTGGCCAGGGACACCATGAGGTAGGAGAGGGATCAAGCTGTCCTGGACGGCCAGCGCTGGAAGGAAGGGTTCGAGGCCTTAGAGAAGCTTAAGGGCGATGTGGCCTTAGCACAGAAGAACTTGCAAGAGGCCTTGGATTAGGTGGACGCTCTCCGGGCCACGGTGGGAACTCTAAAGAAGTCCGTTGAGGACTTAACCCAACAGCTAAAAACACCTCGGGCCCCTAGCGGAGACGAGGTCGTCCGCATTGAACAAAATGCCGAGGATAGGTTGAAGAGCCACTTCTTCGAGGCGTTTAAGCTCATGGTGGACGAGGGCGAGGCAGCCTTTTACCAAGAGCGCTTCACCGAACGCCCCAACTTCGTCTGCCTCAGGGAAGAGGCTAAGAAGCTCGGGCAGCCTTCTTCTAAGCAGGACGTCACACCAACTACCTCAAAAGATGAGGAGAATGAAGAGGTGGCGGACGGCGATGAATGCGAGGAGGAGAGCAAGGAAATGCCTTCCGATGACGCGTCCCTTTCTGCCTCAGCCACCCCATGATATCAACTTTTTGTTTTGCTGTCTTTATTGAACAATTTTTTTTTTTATTTCAAGTGCCACCTTTTTTAGCGGTTTTCGTAAGATATTTTGCCACCCTTTGAGCGGTTTTTAATTAATTCAAGCTCTTCTTTTTATTTATTTCGTACTTAGCAAATTTTACGTACTTTTTACATGTTTTTGCGTTTTCGTACGCGTACTTTTTGCATGTTTTTGCGTTTTCGTACGCGTTATCGCTTCGTACGATGGGGGGGTATATCCCTTTATTTGGCGTTCGCCTAGTCCATATTTTGAATGGTTTGATTCACTTGGTAGGGTTTATACCTTAAAGGGTATGACTACTAGCAAGTTAATCAAATCATAGTAATGATTACCCTTGGACTAGGTGCTACGCCAAATCAACAGATTATTCGGCCGTTTAATCGGCTTTATGCAAGTTTTCCATTGAAACTAACGCTCGGACATGCTTAAGAAATTTCAAGTATTATCTCAACTTAGAATTTCTAAGTTTGGCTGGGCAAGAATGCATAGGTAAGCCCTTGCCCTATTAAAGGGGTTAATTGCGTTTGGCTATCTTAGGATACCTTGCTTCTACTGTCCATCCAAATGAGCGACGGACGTATATCCGTGACTTAAATTCGGGTTTTTTTTAATTTTTTTTTATTTTTAATTTTTTATTTTTTTTGCGTCCGGTTTGCCGTGTTGCAAGCAACCTAGTTACAGGTTTAACGCGACGTTTCAGCTTAGACTATGGAAGTGAAAATAAGCATAAGTAGAATGGAAAAATAATATAACAATGTTTGTCTTTTCATTAATTTGTCAAAATTACATTGTTGTGGCCGTATGACTTTAATTACATTGCTCGGTCAATAGACCTAGCTGTATACACAGCTTTTTGGCTAAGTACTAAGAAATGATTTAAACATAATATTTCTTCAGATTGTCAGTGTTCCATGTACGTGGAATCGGACGGCCGTTCATGGCTTCGAGACGGTAAGTACCATCTCGGACTTCTTCACTAACTCTATAAGGTCCCTCCCAGTTTGGGGTCAGCTTTTCATCTTCATTTTCTCGGCCTACAGCCTCCATTTTTCTTAGAACCAGATCTCCTATTTTTTGCGGACGCTTTGACACTAGGCGATTATATGCCCTTGTCATCCTTAAGCAATGAATTTCGTGCCTAAGTGCCGCATTGCCCATAGCTTCTACAAGGAAGTCTAAGGCGGACTTCATGGCCTACCAATTGGCCGTTTCATCATATAACATGACTCTAAGAGTAGGCTCATACATCTCAATTGGGAGAACAGCCTCAGCGCCGTAGACCAAAAAGAATGGGGTTTCCCCTGTAGAACTCTTGGATGTTGTTCGTATGGACCACAATACATTAACCAACTAATCAGCCCACAGGTCGCCTGCCTTTTCAAGCTTGCGCTTGATACTATTGGAGATCAACTTGTTGTATGCTTCTACTGGGCATTGCCTTGTGGTCAGCCGACCGAAGCAAAGTAATGAGCTATGCCCTGGTCTCCCAACCATTCCTTAAGTTAAGGTGTTTAGAACTTGGATCATTGTCAAACACCATAGACTAAGGTACACCAAAACGTGTAATCATACTCTTCCATATGAAGGCTGAAACATCCATCCACTTGATGCCCCGGACAGCCTCGGCCTCTACCCATTTTGTGAAGTAGTCTACTGCTACAAACACATAACGCCTTTGGCCAGATGCTGGCGTGTACGGACCTCAGATATCCATCCCACATTTGGAAAAGGGGAGCGGACTACTTATGGCCGATAAACTATTAGCTGGGCGATGGATTAAGGTTGCAAATCTCTAGCACTTGTCACATTTTTTCACCATTTTCATGGCATCCGACTTTAAGCTCGGCCAGTAGTACCCCAAATGGGTAGCCTTTTCAGACAAGGCACGCCCTCCAATATGAGAGCCGCACTGCCCCTGGTGGAGGTCATCCAGGACATCGTGCCCCATTTCAGGGGTAATACATTTCAGGTACGGCTTTACAAATGCCTTTTTAAACAACTCCTCTGCATCATTTCGAACCAGCCCACTCTCTTCTTCATCAGCCAGCTCTCTTTAGGATCGGCCGGATGTAATCCATCCCTTAAGTAAGAAATGATCCCGTCCATACAAGTGGAGCTTCTATCAATGATTTGTACTGGCTCGGTATTAGTACTCCTTCTTTCTTTCGCTTCCCAAAATACCGATCTCGGAGTATCACATGATGCTAAGGATGCTAACTAATTTAGAGAGGGCGTCCGCCTGATGATTAGACGAAATAGGAACTTGTTGCAGAGTAAAATGACCTAGGCCCTTGGCCTCATCTTTGAAAATCTTCAAGTATTTCATCATAGCCGGCTCCCTTGCCTCAAAATCTCCATTCACCTGGCCGACTACAAGCAGAGAGTCCGAGCTTACATCCACTTTTGTTGCTCCTGCCGCCTTACACATTCTAAGGCCGGCCAGGAGAGCTTCATACTCGACCTTGTTATTAGAGGCTTGGAACTGAAATCTTAAAGCATATTCAAACTTATCCCCCTCGGGTGATTGACAAATGACTCTAGCACTACAACTGGTCGCCATTGCACTACCATCTACAAACACCTTCCAGATCTGGTCTCCGGCCGGTTGTAAATCCGGCTGAGTCATTTCAACTGAAAAATCAGCAAAGGCCTGTCCTTTTATGGCTTTCCTGGGTTCGAACACAATGTCCAAACCCCTTAGCTCTAATTCCCACTTAAGCATGTGGCTAATAGCTTCTAAGGTTGCAAACGACTTTTTAAGTGGTTGATTAGTGTAAACCACTATTGAGTGCGCTAGGAAATACGGCCGCAGCTTTTTAGATGCCATGTACAGCGCCAGCCCAAAATTTTCAATAGGGGGGTACCTTAGCTCGGCACTATGTAGCACATGGCTAATAAAGTAGACTGGGATCTGGTGGTCGTCCCTTTCAACAAGGAGGACGACTCTTAAAGAATGCTCTGAGATAACAAGGTAGATGTACAACTTCTCATCCTTAAGTGGACTAACGAGTCGAGGCAATCACTACAAGAAAATAATCTTTTTGTAGCGATTATTTTAACCTTTAGTATCGATTGTAATTGCAACAAAAATATTTCCCAACGAATGGTCATTCGATACAATATCCCCCGTTGCCTTAGCCTTTAGTAGTGGTTTTCAGTATCACTGGGGTTGGCCTCAATAATCGATACGAAAAACTACATCCAATCGTGGTGATTATTGTAGCGATTACAATCGCTATAAATGTTTAACTCATTTTCTTCAAAAAAAAAAAAAAAAAACTTGCGTATGAACTTTACAAGATTCGAACATGCAACCTCAAACTCTTATATTAAAATTTTCACCAATAAGATATGACATATTTTATGTATTCTTTGTCAAACAATATTTATATATCTAGTGTTGAAAAGGCTTTTCGTATCGACTTTTAGGATTTAGTGGCGATTGTAAATGATGATTTCTCAAAATGATATAAATGTGTAAAAATAGTTTGGATATGTATTATTATGTTTTCCGTATCGATTTTATATGGGAAAACCATGTCGATTGTAAAAATGATACGACGTCCTTAATTATTTCACAAACATACCTGCATATTGTAGCGAATGTACAATCGCTACGAAATAATCGCTATGAAAAGAGATTTTTCTTGTAGTGAATGTATGTAGATGACTTTTTAACTGTACGAATGCCTCCTATGCCTCCTCCGTCCGTTCAAACACAAATTTCTTTTTTATGGTCTGAAAAAAGTATTGGCACTTGTCCCCTGATCTTGACATAAACCAACCGAGTGCTGCCAAACAGCCGGTTAGTCTTTGCACTTCTCTAATCGTTCTTGGAGACTTCATGTCCAAGACAACTTGAATTTTTTCAAGGTTGGCCTCAATTCCATGCTGATCAATTAAAAATCCGAGAAATTTACCAGCCTCAACACCGAAAACATATTTCTTCGGGTTTAGCATCATCTTGTGCCGCCTAAGTTTAGTAAATGTTTCTCGTATATCTTTTAGATGGTCGGCCGGCTCTTTGACTTGACAATCATTTTGTCAATGTACGCTTCCATGTTCCGACCGAGCTGATCTCTAAAGACCGTGTTTACAAGTCGCTAAAATGTTGCAGGGGCATTTTTGAGGCCGAACGACATTACCTTATAGCAATACAGCCCTTGCTCAGTCACAAATGCAGTTTTCTCTTGATCTTCTTCCCATAAAGGAATCTAACGGAAACCGGAGTATGCGTTTATAAAGCTCACGAGGGCATGCCTGGCTGTACACTACAAGAAAAGTGGCTTTGGGCGACGACTTAGTGTAGCATGTGCCATGAGTTTAAATTTCGTGGCCTTAAAAGGATAGTTTGGGCGACAAATGATAATTCGTTTCCCAAACTAAAGCAGGGGCGGCGAATAGTGCGTTCTGTAGCCCAAAAATAATTATCAACAACGAATTATACTTTTGTTGCCCAAAATATTATTTTGTGCAATGATGTTTCTTCAGTCGTAGTCCATGTCATTATAAAGGGCAACAAAATAATGTTTTTGTCGCCCAAAATAATTGAAAAAAAAAAACAGAAAATTTTACACTGAAAATTTCACCACCAAATTTGAGATTTGAATAAACGCCAATAACACAAATTTTGCTCACCCATGTACTGCCACTACCTATATCACATCCCAAAATTATCTCCAGCATTCATTTTTCCCTTTCTCACCTCCATCAAAAACTCATTCCTCAACAACCTTCTGGTTTAAATTATATAAAAAATTATAAACTTTCTTTCTTCCATCAACTTGTTGAACCCTAATTTTTTAACAACCCTTTATACTCCGTATTCCCTTCTTCTTAGTTGAAATGTGTTGAATTGTAAGAGGAAAAACAACATCAAACTACAATTATTTTCATATTTTGACACAAATTTCAGTGCGCAATAATCGAAGGAGAGCGTGAATCTGGGTAATTATATCAATATTTTATAATTTACAAGTACCACAAGTTCAAAGGATATACGATTTTTACATAAACATCATAATAATGAGAGTTTTTCTTAACTGTTTTGATTGGGTTTGATATTAGATTAGAGCCAAATTGAGTCTCATATTTATATATACGTTAATGTTTGTTTACTATTGTTATTAAGAATTAAAAGTATATATGTTGATAAGAAGTTTTGAGATACTAATTGTTTTATTAATTATTGTTGTTTGGGAGTACAAATTCAATCACTCATAATACTTTGTAGAATTGAAGATAGGGGAACTAAGGTAAATCTATTCATTATCTTCCTTTTCTTTTTTTTTTTCTTTTTTATTGGGATTTTTGTGGTTTGTAAAATTCAGAATCTTTCGTTAATATATACATTTATTTAATTATTTTTATTAATTGTTATACAGGATGAGCTGAGGCACGTTAATGGTGATTTTTGGACCTTACAAATAGCAAATCAAAAGATGAATCATGAAGACTGCAATTTTATATGATGTGTTTTTCAATTGTTAATATATCTTCAAAGATATACTTAGTGTAGGCTTTAATATTATTGTAATTTTTTTATAAAGTTAGTCAGGCAGGATGAATACCGAGGAATTCCATTAGTTTTACACTTTTACTTTCAATTGTATTTTAGATTATCTCATTTAAGAGATGAATCACATTACCTTTGTAAGAAGATTGTATATCATGAATGTTATTCACAATAATTTACTAACTAAGACGTGTTTTTTCATATCTCTGAATTGGGTTAACAAAATTGTATAGTAAAACAGTTTTGCTAAATATATGAAGAACATAATGTGGAAAAAAAATAAAAAAAAATATATGACAAAACCTAAAATAAATTGTTGCACAAAATAAAAATGGGAAACAAAAATAAGTGTTGCACATATTAGAATAATGATTTGACCCATGTAGATGATTTGGGCAACAAAATATTTATTCCGTTGCACAAAAGTGAAAAGGCAACTGTAAGGAGGTTGTTCCCATCGTAGGGGATTCTTCTCCTTAGATGCCCATGGCCCTTTAAAGCCTAGGACTTTACACTTGTTAGGGTGCATTAGAATTTGAATTCCTGACTTTTTGGGAGACCTTTGAATTAGAGATGATTCTATCATATACGCTTTTTTGTAAGAAACAAGTAGGAGTCGCCAATGAGTTTTAGGAAAAACCAATAAACCTCGTGCATGCCTTTCTCCCAAGTAGAGTTCAAGGAATATTTAGCATGAATCATAAGTTTACCCATGCCCAAATTGGTCTAGAAAATCAGAAATTAGTTCGGGAGCGAGGATATCAAGATAACGTTCCCTTTAGAGGGGAATCGCGATCCTAGCCCTAGTGCGGCTTCTACTAGCTCTTCCTTTGCACAATTTCATTGCCAAACAATATATGCAGCATGATACCTAAAAGCCATGTTAATTGATTTTATTTACACACATTAATTCACATAGGAATTACATCCTAAGGTCGTTATTCTTAACTAATCAAATTCGTGAAAAGAACAATAAAATAAACAATATTCGCCATGACTTAGGTGATCAACCAAAAATTATCTTATTCAATCCTAATCTTGATTAAAGAAAGAATACTATGTGAAATCAATTAATTTATTATTTTAAGGTGATCAAACAACACTAATTAATTCATTAAAGTTCTTTTAAACAATAAAAATAATGGTGATTTACCTAAGTGCTCGGGAATTTACCACTTCTCTTTGTTAGATCTCCGTTTAGAACCCTTATGGACTCCTTGGTGGGGAACCTCCACCATAGTAAGAAAATATCGAAAAGGGTGAGTGTTTAGGACAAGAGGGTTTGGATGCACAAGTTCATAAGTATTCTGCCAAAGTTTAGGTTAATTTTCTGTGTCTTGAAGCCTCGGATTAGAGTTTTATTTATAGGGAATGATTAGGTTTAGGGTTTAGAGCATTCTGCCGCAGCAGGTGTCGCGCGCAACTGAGTAGGTTGCGCGCGGCTGTCGCGCGCAAGTGAATAGGTCGCGCGCGGTATACGCGCACAACTATTTGTCTTGCGCAAAGCTCTATGGTAAGATTCGATTTTCCAATATTTTAATATTCTGAATCTTATGCGAGCGCATCTCTGAAAGTTTCGCGGCCTGCCGAGCGCAAATGAATAAGTTGCGTGCGACTGCTGAGCGCGATTTTGTGAGATGCGCGCAATAGTTTCTGCGGCAGCTTTTATTTTAACCAAGACGCTCCTAAATCTGTCATTATTAGGTTTTAAGCACGTGCTTAAGCCTAATTATGATCGGGTTTAGTTAATTTAGATCTTGTGTTGGCCTTGTTCTTTTATCTGGGCTAGTCTTTTGTGTTTTTTGGCTTAACCAGTTATCCATAAGCATTTTTTACTTTGATCCAACACGAAGATGGTTCTATTTATCGTCTTTGCACTTCCTGTCAGGACAGGAGGCTAAAAGTAGATGTCTACAGTTAGCCCCCACTTTGATCGAGTCTAGAATAGACGATGATCAAAGTAGTCAAGGAAAAATCCGAGACTCATTCTGCGAAATTCTCCAAGGTTAGAGAATCTTTCAGTAAGGTTTAAGGATGTCGAAACAGTCCTTGGTTCGCTAAGTGTTTGAAACAAATAGCTATTAAGGCTAGAAAAAGTTTCCCCTAGTCTTAATGCGCTAAAGAATATAGATTGATCCTTTGCAATTGTAGAACGCTTTTACAAGTAAAGGTGTTCTGGGTGATGTCAACTCATGAGAAGAGATCGGTTTTAAAAGAATAAAAGGGGATGATTTCCTCCCAATCATGTCATCGTTGGTCTAAAGTCCCTCGATATGTCATCGAAATTTTAGCCTGACTTTAACAAAGTAAAAAGAATGAAAAGGGGTTTTCGATATGCGAATCGAAAAGGGGTCCGGTATTCGAGTCGGATTTCCACAAGATAGAATACATGTCTCAGGACTGAAGGCATATATCCAAATCTAGTGAGAGAGAAGAAAGTCAGCAACTCTCTCAGCAGTTTTGTCCACAAGATGAGTACACGTGTCTCAGGACTGGGGGCACTTGACTACATGGGTGTGACATCGTTCCGTCGCTCTTTATACAGGGGGTGGACGAACACCCTAACTGTCCGAGAAGTTAGTAAGCTCACTAACTACCGTATTTGCTTCCCTTCACGAAGTGCTTGATCTTGAAGGTTCAGCGCGCCTGTCGACTTGTGAGCTAATGGCTACAATAAATATTCTTCCTTTTAGTTCCGAGAGGTAAATCTCGCAAAGCTTCGGCTGTGGTGAAATATTACGCAACACCTACGCCGTACAGTTTTACGTTGTTCGCTACGCCATTTGCATTTTTACGCTGCATGTAAACGTGAAAACGAAGATAACCCGGACACATATATCGTTAGTACAGTAAAATGACAAACCTGTCTATGGGTGCTTTTACGTAAAGCACCACCACGGAACGTCTTAAGGCACGCTTACTAAAAACGCTCAAAACGTATGCTTATGGAAGGCACATAGCACGGTGTGCATGCAAAGATGATGCAAAAATCTATCAAATAAGAAAATTGTAGACACCCATTTGTGTCTCCCCAAACCAAACCCAGTGATGAGTGCCTTTCGCGTCGAATCATAATCGAATTAAGTGAAAGTGTTGAAAATTAGTGTTGCGGATAGTTTTAATTTCTTTTCTCTTCTCTCTGTTTTTGAAAACTTATTTTAAGAAAACAGCCAATCCAATTTGGTTGGTCCATGATATGGATCCGATAATAGTGTAGTTGGGTGGGGCTTGACAAGAGCTTTCCAACGATATATTATAAGCCCAATTCCGATGAATATTGAAGAAGTTTTAGCAAATTTACTGAACTTGGGCCCGGTTTGAGCCTTATATGCGGTCCAATGATCTAGGGGAGGGCCTAATATAGATTTATCATTCCTAAAGCAATTAGGAATGGTTTTAGTCTTCTAGATTCTTCTAGAAGGTTCTTTTCATTCCTGATTCAATTAGGATTGATAAATTGACTTTTGTTGACTTTTCAGAGTTTTAATTAAAATCAATGAATATTTTTTGAGGAAAGATAGATTTTATCCTCCTGTACGGCAATTTTTATCTGATTTTAAGAAAACACGTGAATTTCTGAATCAACGCCAAATAGCCAGCGTTGGCGCTAATTCGGTTTTATCTGCGCCAGAACTCTGTTTTAATATTTTATCTTTTGGCTGATTTTCTTTATAAATAACGGCGTAAAAACTCTGTTTTCGATTAACAATCATCAGTTTTCATCTACAATCAATTCTTACTCTATCTCTCTCTTTTTTAAACTAGCTTTTTCTCATAAATACAAAATTCCGCATTCATTAGATTTAGATACACCTAGCCATATTCGATGTTGACTTCTCCCTAGACGTGAAAGGTTTAATTTCTGAGGGTTTGGTCCCAAATCTCTCTTTCCATTATTTAATTTAATTGTTTTGTTTTATTATTTTCCTTGAAGTTACTAACGTGTGTATTTTGTTATTAGAAAGAAGTACGAGGCATCAAAGTAAGTACTTTAATGGTTTTTATTGATGTTATTATGTAGAAATCATGCATAGGTTGTTATTATGATTCCTAGTATCATGTCTAGAGTAATTTTAATGCCAAGTATGATTAAAAGTATGATGCCTTTTATATTCTTTCTAATATTTATGATTAATAGTATCATGTTAGGATTAAAGATTTGATTTTTATTGTTAGTGACATGCTAGGGTTTTTATTAATCTTGTTAGTATCATGCCTAGGATCTTGCTATTATTATGCTTTAACATGATTTATGATTATTAATTATGATTATGATTATTTTTATGATTCATGATTATTATTATAATTTTATTATGATGATTAATATTATATATTTTGCTTGATATTTATTTTTATTGCTTGATCACGCCTTTTATGCATGTTTAAAGGGAATTTGTACTTGTAATCACGCTTAATAAGATATTTAATAATCTTATTTAGGTTTAATGTGATTATAATTCAAGTGATCGCCAATAATAGTTTTATTTGTGCATTAATACTCAACCAACATAGATAAACATGTTTAGGGTTAATCCTACTGATTGCATGTTAGTCAGAAAGCGCAAATGAATACGTTCAGAATAAAGTAGAGGCCTATTATTAGGGCAGGTTCAATCTCTTTTAGGTAGGATTTGTACCTTCATCCCCGAACCCTATTTGGTTCAAGACCTTATGGAGTTGACGATCTCTTGGATCGTTAAGGGGTGTAACCTTCACCTCGTGAACAGTTTACAAGTTCCTAAAAAACTTGGTGGCGACTCTTTTGCTCTATCTTCTTTCCCTTTGGACGCCACCGTACTTTAGTGTATGATCACAGTGGGGTTCAAGCTAAGGGATTAACGCTTGAAATATTCCCTACAAAAATAAACTACAAATGCAAAGCAATTTAAAAAGGATTTTGATAATTCGCGCGCTATTACGTCTAATAACGAACGAAAACCGTTGAAAAATGATCAAACTGATCAAAATCCGGATACCGGTCATTTTAGTGACCAGTATCCGCGCGCAACTCAGTAGGTCACGCTGGCCAGGCGCGCATCTTTCTGAGTAGCCCTCATGTCTCACGCCCAACTTCTGAAGTTGCGCGCGACATTCAGTTCAACAAAAAAAAAATCGCAGAAGCGATTTTTCATTTCGCTTTCTCTCTATTTTCTTCCTCCATTTTCGCCCCTTTCTCTCTCTATAGAGCTCGGATTTTCGTGATTTTCGAAGCATATTTCAATGGGTCTCTTTGCCAATTTTTGTAGTAGTGAATTGATTGCTCATTTTCCAAATTATAAAAGATTTTCCAAAAGAACAAAAAAATGTTTGCTTATTTTTCAAATGAATGACTAATTATTTGCTTATTTGACAAATGAGCAAACTAATGGTTACTCATTTCACATATGAGCAAAGAAATGCTTTTTATTAATGAATTATTAAAGAAATCTTTGCTCATTTGACAAATGTTCAACTAAGCTTTTGCTCATTTGTGATATTAGCAACTAAGTATTTAGTTTGCTCATTTGACAAATGAGAAATTATCTATTTTCTCATTTGCTAAATGATCAAAAAATTAATTTTTCATTTCTCAAATTAAATGATCAAATAAATTTTTGTTTAATTTACAACTGAGTAACTAATTATTTGACAAATGAACAAACTAATGTTTGCTCATTTCACAAATGAGCTAAGAAATTCTTGTTGATTAAAGAAATGTTTACTAACTTAACAAATGAGCAACTAACTATTTGCTCATTTGTTAAATTAGCAACTATGTATTTGCTCATTTGACAATTAAGCAACTAAGTTTTTGCTCATTTGTTAAATTAGCAGTGAAGAAGAGAAGAGAGAAATCGTCAATCTTTAATTTTTAGTATCCATTGTAATCCCACTTTCAAGTTTTAAAGAGAGTGAAAGAGGAGTATACAAATTGTACATAATTTGGGTGTTGGTGACTGATGTGTTTGTTGTAAGAATTATATTATTGTCATTACTAGTTGAAGAATCTCAACTGTTTGATTTAATACAATCTAATGATCCTAACCCCCCCCCCCCTCTCTCTATATATATATATATATGCCCTTTGCACTTGAAATCAGACAATTAAATATAAGTAAAATAACATCACAATCAATATAACATGAGCGCAGAAGACAATGAAATATAATCCCATTTATATTCATCATTAAATTGTAATTGTACAATAAAAAAAATAAAATAAAAAATAAATTCAACATCAAATTAAATATTTCAAAATCAACGTCTTAAATCCTTCTTCTATGTGGAGTCATAAACTAATACATGCATCAATTAAAACACCAAAATTAATAAAACTCACAATAAACTACGAAAAAAAAATTTTAAAAAAAAAAATCTATGTGGAGTCATAAATTAATAAAACACAAAGATTCATGAACTCAAAGTAATAAAATAAAAAAAAAATTAACAAAAACCTCAGAAATCACCGAATAAACCAAGAAAATTGGCTAAAATACCCCAAAATTTATGAAAATTTCAAAATCAATTAAACCTAGAAAAATCAATTAAACCCAGCAATTTCAAAAATCAATTAAACCTAGAAAATTCCAAAATCAATTGAACCCAGAAACCTAGAAAATTCCAAAATCAATCAAACCCTGCAATTTCGAACAATATTAAAATAATTAAACCCAAAAAAATCAAGGATTTAACATAAATAATCAAACCCAGAGAACCTAACCTTGAATAATTAAACCCAAAAACCCTAACCTCAAATAATCCAAACTTGACACGAGCTATTTTTGGTAGAACCTTGAATAGCTGAGGTATTATGAATTTTAGGTGGCAGATCCACAGAGTAATTATGATAAATGATGAGAGAACGAGGAACAAGAAAGGGATGATAAATGATTTAAAAAGAAAGAAAAAAGGATGAGAGAATGAGAAAAAGAGGAAAGATAAAAGGATGAGAGAACGGGAGAAAGAGGATGAGATGAACGAACGAAAGAGAAAGGTCTCAGATGGGAACAAAAGAGAAAGAAAAAAGGGATGAGAGCGAGAAAGAGAGAGTGGCGGATGAGAAAGAGAAATAAGCTACGGTTTGTGATTTTATATTAGGTGATAAAACGCGGTTTTTGTAAGGATTACCACCGATTCAAACCGGTGCCAAAGTGAAATGGCATCGGTTTAGTTTGAATCGGTGTCATTTCTATTATACTAACTCCAGCCTAATTTTTTACCAACAGTTTTTAATAACCTGTGCTAATGACTCGGTGATAAAATGAATTTTTCTACTAGTGAAAGGTCCTCTTATATTAGTTAGGATGGGTATCTTGGCCTCTTAAAGAGTAAGAATTCGAAATGCATGGCCGTGCTCAAACGGATTACTAGATAATCAATTGTTTAGCAATTCAAACTCGGATTTCAAGAAACTATTTTTGGATTTATATGGATGACATAGGGATGTAATCATACTACCAAATTGGAAACTAAGAGACTTAAGGAATTTGAAGATTGCACGCTTGTCTTTGACAATTGGGAGATTGAAGGAAATGTGTCCTGGACTCTCATGCAATTACTAATATAATATGGATTATATTATTGAGATAATAAGTTCTTCTAGTTTTGTCGTCTTTACATCTTGCTAGAGACTAATATTGATCATTGGGTTGAATCAAGACCAACTAAATGGATCCTATGAGGTCACATGTTATAGTGTTAGGTCGAGCAAAAATACCTAGTCAAAAAGTTAAGCTTAGTGAATGACTGGCCATAAGGAGTAAGAGAGGAATAATCTTTCCCTAAGTAGATAATATAATTATATAATAAAGGGCTTGGAAAAAAAATAAAATAGACGTTCATCTCTCACAATGAAACAATGTAATATGTTTCTCTTCCTCTCTCTATAACCGGTTTGAAGTTCTCCATAGAAGAGGTGATTAATCTCTACCGTCCAACTAGATGTGTCAATTCGGATAACCGAATAGATTTTAGGTCGGGTCTATTTAGATTTGGTCTGTTCGGATCGGTTATGTTCAGGTTAAAATAATATTTTAACTTTGATTGAGTTGGGGTCAGTTCAAATTCGGGTCGGGTTAAATTCGGATCATGGTTTATTGAGTCAAGGTCGGATATGGGTCTGGTCAAATTTAGATCGGTTCATATTTGGTTAAGATAAATTCAAATCTCGTTCAAAATGGGTTTGACCAAGTTAATTTTGAGTCGGATGAATTTGGGTCATGTTGATTTTGGCTCGAATGATTTTGGTTCGCTCAAGTTCGGTTTGATTAAGATAAGATTGATTTAGTATTTGGCCAAGTTCGATTCAAATCCTTTCTGTGTTTGTCTAGATTTTGGTCGAGTTGACCAATTTCAATATCCAAATAAGGTCTTTTTTAAAGTAGAGTAATTATTAAATTTTTACCTTATTATTGGGTTGATATATATCAAGTCATTCATGTGTCATTTCTCATATTGTGTGGGTAATTATTACGAAATGCGAAGAATTAGTTATCTGATTCAATCAACTCTTATGTAATATTTATCTTGGAGCTAAATTCGAATTGAATAATTACCGATGAGTTATCAAACCTACGTACATAAGTGAGAAAAATAGTAATGAACTAATGATATACTGATAGAGTGATAGTTATATATGGTTATATACAAAAAAGAATGTCCTCTTTTTACGGTACCACTCTTGAATTGTTTTTTTTTTTATAGGACTCTTCAATTGTTTAATCTCATAAGGCTATGAGTACTATTAGTTTGGCTTTTTACTAATTCAATTTGTATAAGTTATTTGTTAGAGTTTTAGACTTTCTAACTTATCAGTAATTAGTAAATTTTGAAATATAGAATAAAATAAGAACTTGAAAAAAAGGGTTAAATAATAGGTTAGGTTTAAAATGGCTAGGTTAAAACTTAAAATCAAATATGGTTAAAAATAGATTGGTTTTAAATTGGGTCGAGTTAATATCTATTCGGGTTAAAACGAATCGGATCAAATTGGTTATTTGTTAGGTCATTTTCGGATCGGGTTGAGTTTAAAACAGATTAAATCGGTTCAGTTTAAGTTAAAATCGGGTCATATCGAGTTCCGATTGAGTTCAAGTCGCGTCAAATCGATGTTGGGTTAAGTTCAGGTCGGGTTACATTCGGATTCAGATTTAGTTTGGGTAGGTTACATATCGAATTTGGGTCTTGAACTTCTCGGGTCAAATCGAATTGATTACAATTCAAAATTGATGATTTTTTGGATCGGTTAGGTTTCGATACCTCTACCTCCAACTAGAATTGGTGGAGGTTCGATCTACACTTGTGGACCAATATTAGAGGAGCAACAATTGGGGCTCTAATCTCTGCAAGAAGGTTGAAGAAAGCGTGGATATTCACTCATCAAAGGTTAATTCTGAACTATTATGTGATCTTTTATTTGTATAGGCATGAGATCCTGTTTACTTACATACTACATATGAATGAGATTCATGAAATTCTTCTTAGAGTACCGAAATCCCTATAGTTATTGCCCTACAATGAGAAACTCCTTCCGTTCCTAAAATTTCAACTAATTTAGGGCATGTTCTCATTTACTGAACTAAAATACACTTAATTGTTTATGAACTAAACTGAACTGAACTGAATAAAACTGAACTGAACTAAACTAAAATGAAGCTGAAGAGAACATACCCTTAGTATTTACGGAGTCTCTAATGAACATCTTTGACCATTAATCTCTTTGGTTAAAAGTGAAAATTATTAAAAACAATTGATATTTGAAAATTTTATAATAAGATAAATCTAATAAGGTCTTACATGCTAATGTAATTATGTTATATAAATCATTAATTATGGTCAAAAATTTTTTATTTTGATCACATGAATTATAGTAAGTGACTTGAATTTTCAGAAATGGAGGTTTTTTTTTACCACGTGATCGAATAGTAAGCAAGTCAAAATTTCAGAAATGGAGGTGTAGGGAATATTTCAAGCGTTAACCCCTAGCTGGAACCCCACTGTGATCATACACTAAAGTACGGTGGCGTCCAAAGGGAAAAAAGATAGAGCAAAAGAGTCGCCAACAAGTTTTTTTTAGGAACTTGTAAACCGTTCACAAGGTGAAGGTTACACCCCTTAACGATCCAAGAGATCATCAACTCCATAAGGTCTTGAACTAAATAGGGTTCGGGGATGAAGGTACAAATCCAACCTAAAAGTGACTGAACCTACCCTAATAATAGGCCTCTACTTTATTCTGATCGTATTCATGTGCGATTTCTAACTAACATGCAATCAATATGATTAACCCTAAACCTGTTTATCTATGTTGGTTGAATATTAATGCACAAATAAAACTATTATTGGCGATCACTTGAAATTATAATCAAATTAACCCAAAACAAGATTATTAATTATCTTATTAAACATGATTACAAGTACCAAAATTCCCTTTAAACATGCATAAAAGGCGTGATCAATTAATAACAATATATAATCAAGCAACATAATAATAAAAATAAAAATAATGTTCATGTTAAAACATAATAATAGCAAGATCCTAGGCATGATACTAACAAGATTAATAACAAACCCTAGCATGTTACTAAACAATAAAAATCAATGCTTTAGCCCTAATATGATACTAACAATCATAAATATTAGGAAAGAAAATAGAAGCATCATAACAATCATACTTAATATTAAAGTTACGTGGCCTAGACATGATACTAGGAATATCATAATAACAACCTAAGCATGAACTCTATATCATAACATCAATAAAAACCATTAAAGTACATACTTGGATGCCTCGTAGCTCTTTCTAATAACAAAATACACGCGTTAGTAACTTCAAGGAAAATAATAAACAAAGAATTAGATTAAATAATTGAAATAAAGACTAGGGACCAAACCCTCAGAAATTTAAACCTTTCACGTCTAGGGCGAAGGCAACTTCGAATATGGCTAGGTGTTTCTAAGTCTTTCGAATGCGGAATTTTTATATTTGAGAGAAGGCTAGTTTAGAAAAGAGAGAAAGAGAGTAAGAGAGTAATCAAGAAAATCTTGATGAGAGTTGGTGAATCAAAACGGAGTTTTTAGAACGTTATTTATAGAGAAAATCAGCCAAAAAGATAAAACATCAAAATAGAGTTCTGACGCAAACAGCCAGATTAGCGCCAAACGCTGACCTTAGCGCCAGGCGCCAAGCGTAGCGTTAGGCGCTACAGCTGGCGTTTGGCGCTGAATTAGAAATTCACACGTTTTCTTAAAATCGGATGGAAATTGTCGTACAGGAGGATAAAATCGTATTTTTCTCAAAAAACGTTCTTTGATTCTGATTAAAACTCTAAAAAGTCAACAAAAGTCAATTAATCAATGCTAATTGAATTAGGAATGAAATGAACCTTCTAGAAGAATCTAGAAGACTAAAACCATTCTTAATTGCATTAGAAATGATAAATAAATATTAGGCCCTCCTCTAGATCATTGGGCCACATATAAGGCTCAAACCAGGCCCAGTTTAGTAATTTGGCCATAACTTCCTCAATATTCATCTGAATTGGGCTTATAATATATCGTTAGAAAGCTCTTTTCAAGCCCCATCCAACTACACTATTATTGGACCCATATCATGGACCAACCAAACTGGATTGGCTGTTTTCTTAAAATAGGTTTTCAAAAACAAAGAGAAGAGAAAAAAAATTAAAACTATTCGCAACACTAAACCTTCCACACTTTCACTTCATTCAATTATGATTCGACATAAAAGGTACTCATCACTGGGTTTGGCTTTGGGGAGACACAAATGGATGTCTACAGAAGCCCCCACTTTGACTGAGTTTGGAGAAACACAAGTTTCGAAAACAAAAGTCAAAGTATCGATAGGGACGGAGAATGATTCAGAACGTTCTGCGATCCTAAATCACTCTTGTAACGACGATACCTGCAAACTAGCGTTAGTTAAACAAATAAAAGAGTTAAGAAATGTGTATCTTGCACCGTCGAGCACACATCTCTAAAAGTAACCGATTTGCTGCCGCTTTACTGTTTTGATGACCTCTTGCCAAGAGAATGTCATCCCGCTTGAAAACCGCTACGCTTATAACTGCTTCCAATTTAGAAGATTGCTTCGCTTGAAACGATCTTCTTCTGCTTTTTGACCATCTTCCACGTCTAAGGAAACATGATCGAACACAACTTCCACAATCTAGGGAACGCTGTCGAAGATATCCTCGCTTCAAGCTGTTTCGGGTTTTTCTGATGTCCTGCGGGAGAGTTACAATTCCGAGACTTGAACCGGACGCCAGTACCTGCAAAATAACGGAGACTCCTGAGAGCTCCGCCTCCAACGGTCAAGTTAGTACCTGATTAAGGAGTAATTAATACGGAAATTAAAGTAATAAGATCTCTCTAGGTGAGAGTGTTTAATGTTGGTAATCTGCTTTGTTAGCGAGATTAGCCGGTTATTAGTGTTCCGTAATGTTTTTGTTCTTCTCTGTTCTTCAGGTGAGATTAATTGCTTGATCAATTGCCTCTCAATTGCTTGATGTTTTTCTGATCCCCTTTAATGAGGATTAATTAAGTATTTATAGTCTTGAGAAGCGTGCCACTCTCTAGGTTTAGGGTAAACCTAGGGCTGACCGGGCCTCTAGACAGGATTGGGCCTTGTTGGCCGGTTTTCCCATTTGGCATGGGTGGACACGTGGCGTGCCTCGATTGGTCCGTAGAGGACGTATCTGTGATTGACACGTGGCAGGCTCCTATTGGCCTACGTGAAGGACACGTGGCGGAACCTGGTTGGTCCACTTGTCAGACGGTGATTGGTGGATAAAAATCCCCTAATCATTTGCCCCTCACAGGTGGCACGTGACTGGTCACGTGTCGCCTGTGACAAGTGTCGCACGGTGATAAGCGACGACCTGCTACAGGTGTCACCTTGCAAACGGCCGAGAGATTTTCCCGCCCAAATTTTGAATTTGGAAGCGACCCTTCGCCTTCTCACTTTGCCTATATAAGGAAGTGTTGACTTCGGTCATTTTCACATTTGAGAACTTTGCGAGAACATTCGGACCCCTGAACTTGCTCTGACATTTCGGACCTTTTCTGCCTACCGCCTGTTCTGACAAGCCGACTGCACCGGATTTCCAGAACTTCATCAACCGTCACTCGTTCAGGTAACTCAGTTCTCTTACTCTTAATTTTCTTTTTATTTTTTGAAATGGCACCACGGAAGCACACGACACGACCTAAGTTAGTGATCAGCCGGTCACCGGGGACGGCTGAATCTAGGACTAGGAGTGTCGCCTGCCCTTTTCTGGACCCATCTTTGCCCTTTATACAAAGTCCGACTGTATCTGTGTCTATGCAGAACGTGATGGCCAGAACAAAAAAGACTGCTATGATCTCAAACTCAGACGGCTCCTCCCAAAGGGTGCTCATTAGTGAAACATCTGACCAGGCGCCAGATGTAGAATTGAAACGAGGCGGCTGCCAAGCCGACAGTTCTGAGAGAGGGGCCAAGGTGGTCCCTTCCCATCTTACCGTTGATATGTCTAATTTTCCTCCTGCTCCTTCTAAGGGAGAGGAGGCGGGCCCCTCTGGGAGAGGGGAGGAGTCGTCCTCTTTGGACTCGTCAGAGGACGAGTCCGAGTCCAGCTCTTCTGGCCACAGTTCTCCAGGCTCAGAAGAAAGACATAGCCGCCTACAAGAGGCGAGACTTTCTCATGCAGTTGAGAAGGGGGACAATTGGGCGGAGCCGTCCGCCTCTTACAGAGAGGAAAACGCCCCCTACTACTGCATGGTACCCCGGGGCCGGATCGCAACCATGCAAGACAAAGTGGAGAGCTTTATTGCTAACCACAGAATGGGCCCGGAATTTTTACTGTTCGTGCCGGATCCAGAAGATACTGTCGTCTGGCCGACTGGTACCAGCTATGATGACGGCTGCTTTGGCTGCTATGTGGCGGCCATCAAAGCTGGACTGCGCTTCCCATTACATCCGGCTGTTCAGCGGATTTTAGATGGGTATGATTTGGGGTTATGGCAGTTAGCCCCCAACTCTTGGGTAAACGTACTCGGCTATGTGGCCGGGTGCGAAATGTACGGGGTGGAGCCAAGCTTTGAGGCTTTCGCCCACATGAACTATCTCAGCCGGACCCCTAAGTCGGGAGGTACCGGCTGGTATCAATTAACAAGCCATAGGGGTTACTTCATGACGAGAGGTAAGGCGAACAAATGGAAGGATTGGCGGAACACCTTCCTTATCATTGAGGGTTCAGACACGGAGCTGAACCAACGTTTTAACAAGTGGAATAGGGATCCGCCTCTTCTCGCAGGCGGCCGCAGCATGCCGCCTGTTCCCCCAAAGGCTAAAAGAGAGATCCTAGACAAAGGACTCTTCAAAGTAGAGACTAGGGTGAACTCTACTTCAGGGGTACGAGAGCAAGTACCCCTAAACTGCGTCCCGAGCTTCAAGTGGCTCTATGACGAGTACTTTTTGGCCGCCTGTGGCCTCAGCAGTCGGTGCTCTAGAGGTAGCCGGCCTGACAAATACTCTGTTTTTTTCACGCCTTGTTTACTTGGGATCTTTACTAACTTTGCTGTTTATTTTTTGCAGCTGACGCCATGAGTAAAATAACAGCATCCAAGACTGCGGCGGCCATGTTGCGAGCCTCTCTCATGCAACAGTCTTGTGCCGACTCCCCCAACAAGGGGGCACCCTTGGTAGGCTTCGAAAACTCTTCCTCTTTTAGGAGTTGTCTTATGCATATACTAACTCTTTTTATTTTCAGTCTGGCACTCCAAGAGCTTCTTCCTCGCAACAGCCGGACCCCAAGGCCCGGAGGACGACTGTTGCAAGCTCTCCTGGGTCTTCCAGGAAAACAGTGGCGGCTGAGAAGCAGCCGGCCACTTCTTCTAAAACCCCGGCGGGGCCGCCTAGAAGTATGGACAATTACTTGTAAAAACTCACTTGCTTCCTTCTTGACTAGGTCTAACTTGCTTTTTTACGCTTGATGCAGCCGGCCCTCAGGGGCTTGACTTGGTTGAGGTAGCCAAGTCCATGATCAAAGTAGTTCCTCCATCTAAAGGGAGGCGGTCAGGGGTGCCGGCACCCTTGACCTTGATGGGATTGCAGGGGTCCTTGCTGAGGTATACTTTTTTGAGTATTTGAATTCCAGGACGCCTGTTATCTTTTTTGTTTGGAAACTGACGCCTGTTTTCTTTTTGTACTTAGGCCCTGCTCCGAGTTAACAGCCTTCGCAAGCCGATTGATCGGAAAAACAAAGAGGTAAAGGCCGCAAAAGCTATGGCCGCCTCCAACTGTGATAAGGCAATGTTTCAAATTGCCCAAAATGAAGTACTGACCATTGATATTCTTTATTATCAGGCGCAGGCTACCGCCGTTGTTCGGGCTCAGTCAGAGGCGGCCCAGAAGAAGAATGACGAGCTGGAGGCGACCGTCACAAATCTTAAGGCCGAGCTGAAACCTCTTCTTCAAAAAATGCACTCTTACGAAGCCATGGAGAAATCTTTGGCCAACGTAAAAGAACGCCTGGTGAGCCAAGAGAAGAGTCTTACCCAAGAGCTCTCGGAAAAGGCCGAGCAAGAGAAGAAAGAGCTCGTCCGGGAGATGGTGGAAGACTCCGCTCAAATCTAGCGCATGACCTGGGGCCGCCTGTTCCCCAATGCCGACTTTGCCTCATGGGAAAGAACGTACCGCCAGTGTTCGGAAACATATAATCAAGAGATCCTGGCGGCTGCTGAAGAAGAGGCGTTGGGAGATACGTTGGAGGAGGAGGAAGAGCCTGTTGTGGCGCTTGTGCCACTTGGGGGTAAGGCATCAAAAGAGGGTGCAGCTGAAGCCGAGTCCAGCAAGAAGAGTGCTGACCAGGCGGCAGCTGCTAATACTGAACTGCCCCCTTCTTAAGCTTAAAGTATTTTTTCCACGGCCTGCGAGCCGTTTTCTTTGTATTTACCCGGCCAGGGGGCCGGGGCTTTGAATATTTTGCTGGTCTTTAATGACCGGCTTATTTTTAATCAAATTTTTGTTTTGATTCAAATTTGTCTAAGTATTCCATACCTAATATCCCATTGTTCACTAGACCGACTGTTGTACATGGCCGAACGTTGCAGACAGGTACAAATAGTAAGTACGCCGCCTATGCCCCTGGACGACTGGTTGTCTGTTTCCAGGATAGACGATCAGTCGGCCATTTATTCAATCGGTATTCGAACTATTTATTCAATCGGTCTGACCAAGTAAATAGTTTTACCTAGTGGCCAAGGAATTAAGTAGGATAACAAGCGGCGGGAACCGGTTGTTTCCCTTTATTGCCAATGTTGGCTTTTAACTCAATAGGTTACCTAGTAGGAATAGGGGTTTGAGTGCCCTTGTTTGTTTAAAACAGGCGCACGACTCAAACCTTTTAGGTTCCATACCAAATTTGAAGGAGTGACTATGAGTTAACGTTGGAGTTACTCAGTCGCCGTCACTTTTGTTCGAGAAGTAGAGGTACCAGGCGGCGTAGGCCGGCTAGACCCCTTGATTCGCCAATGTTTGTTGGCTATTAACTCAATAGGTACCCCCTGCATTTATCCCAAGTAATACAGGCGGTCATCTGACTCAGATGTCAACTGCTACCACTGGTTTGGTTAGTGATAGAGTTATCCTTGTCTCAAAAACGGCTACGTGGTTGCCCTTGGGGACAGTCGTATAGGTGCCGTGTAATTAGTTTATAGAACAATGTTCCACCCAAAAGGGAGCTGCTCTCTGCGACGAATTTCATCCGGAGGGATGCCGTCGGACGCCTGCTATGATGTTGGGACAGGTCGTATTAGTTTTGTAGATTTGATCAGGTGGCTTGGCGCCTGGTTTGATCATTCGGCCGGTGGCCTTGGTAAGTTCTTGGTGAACGTAGGTGCTAAGTAAAAGAAGGGTAGCTGCCTGTTTGGCACAGGGTCGGCCAGGCCCTAATCTTTTTAGCTAAGTATTGTGAGTAAAATACTCAATGGAGAGTAGCCGACTGTAAAGGTACAGACGGCATGCACCTCTGAAGATAGAGTGAAAAACTCAATGGAGAGTAGCCGACTGTAAAGGTACAGACGACATGCCCCTCTTTACTTTACATCATTCAGAAGAAATATTTTTTAAGGTTATCTACATTCCAAGTTCGAGGCAACGGTTGTCCGTCTGGTGTTTCCAGACGGTAGGTACCGTCCCTGACTTCCTCATAGATTCGGTAGGGTCCTTCCCAGTTGGGAGTTAGTTTGCCAGACTCATTAGCCCTACCAACTGCTTCCATTTTTCTAAGTACAAAGTCCCCTACTTTGAGTGGACGCCTGTGTACTTTTTTGTTGTATGATCTAGTCATTCTCAGGCGATAGATCTCATGGCGCAAAACAGCATTGCCCCTCTTTTCAGGAAGTGAGTCTAATGCCAGGCGCATGGCTTCCCAGTTTGCCTCTTCGTCATATAGCATTACTCGAAGAGTCGGCTCATAGTGTTCTATTGGAAGAACAGCTTCCGCACCATAAGTTAGGAGGAATGGAGTTTCTCCAGTCACCCCTTTTTCAGTCGTCCTAATGGCCCAGAGAACATGTGGTAGTTCATCCGCCCATAGGCCGCCTGCTCGTTCAATCTTTTTCTTGAGACCGTCTGAGATGATTTTATTAAAGGCTTCTACCTAGCCGTTTGCTTGTGGACGGCCGACAGATGCAAAGTAGTGTGCAATTCCTTGGTCTCCCAACCAGCTTTTGAGAACAGGCGTCTCAAATTGGGGACCATTATCAAAAGCCATAGACATGGGAACCCCGAACCGAGTGATGACGTTTTTCCAAATGAATGAAATTACATCTTTCGTCTTGATTCCCTTTACAGCCTCCGCCTCTACCCATTTAGTGAAGTAGTCAACGGCAACAAGTATATACCTTCTGCCGCCTGTAGCAGGCGTATATGGACCCAGAATGTCCATGCCCCACTTAGCAAACGGTAGTGGGCTGTGAATGGTAGTGAGGTCAGTAGCCGGACGGTGAATTAATTTGCCAAACCTTTGGCACTTGTCACATTTTTTCACCATCTCCATTGCATCCGCTTCCAAAGTAGGACAAAAGTAGCCCTGCCGCCTTGCCTTTTGAGCAAGCATCCTACCACCTATATGAGAAGCACAGTAACCAGAGTGAAGATCATCTAGTATCTCTAGTCCCTTTTCAGGAGTAAGACACTTTAAGAAGGGTTGAAGGTACCCCCTCTTGTGAAGTTCTCCCTGTATCATTTCAAAACAGGAGGCTCGTTTTTTCAGTGCTGCCGCCTGTTGAGGATCATCCGGCAGTGTACCGTTTGTCAGATATGCCCTGATTGAATCCATCCAGGTTGAGCTTCTGTCTAGGATTCCAATAGGGTTTTCCTCGATGCTTCTCTTCTCCATTACTTCCCAAAAAACAGTTCGAGGAGTATCGGAGGAGGCGGATGATGCTAATTTTGACAGTGCATCCGCCTGGTTGTTTTCTGATCTCGGCACTTGGATCAGATGGAAATCCTCAAGGGAGCCGACTGCTTGTCGGACCGCCTGTAAATACTTGATCATGGCCGGATGGGTTGCTTCGTATTCGCCATTGTACTGACTCACTATCAATTGTGAATCAGAACAGGCGTCTATTTTTCTTGCCCCTGCCGCCTTGCACATGCGGATCCCGGCTAGTAAAGCTTCATATTCTGCCTCATTGTTTGAAGCCTGAAAACTGAAGCGTAGAGCATACTCGAACCTGTCGCCCTCTGGAGATTGACATACGACGCCTGCTCCACAACCATTTGAAGTAGAGCTTCCGTCCACATATACCTTCCAGACTTGGTCTGGAACTTGAGAGTCAGGAGGACGAGTCATCTCTACAATAAAGTCAGCAAAGGCTTGCCCCTTCACTGCTTTTCTAGGCTCGAAAGTAACTTCGAGGCTCTGTATTTCTATGGCCCATTTGATCATTCGTCCTGACGACTCCATGATGGTAAGGGG
This sequence comes from Chenopodium quinoa, assembly GCF_001683475.1. NCBI lineage: Eukaryota > Viridiplantae > Streptophyta > Magnoliopsida > Caryophyllales > Amaranthaceae > Chenopodium > Chenopodium quinoa. The sequence goes on along the minus strand of NW_018743813.1, from coordinate 1,589,593 downwards.
CCGCTTGATTGGTTGGTCGGTACGACGACTGCATGTGCCAAAAAGTAGGGCTTCAATTTTTTAACAGCCATGAAGAGTGCAAGACCAAATTTCTCCACTAGGGGATACCTCAACTCGGCATTTTTCAGTACGTGACTGACAAAGTAGACCGGGAGCTGACAGCCGTCCCTTTCAGCAAGGAGCACAGCGCTTAACGCATGATCAGAGACGGCCAGGTACATGTAGAGATCCTCTTTGGGCAAAGGGCTGACCAGCCTCGGCAAGGAATGCAAGTGAACTTTTAATTTCTGGAAGGCGGCCTCAGCATCCGGCCCCCATTCAAACCTTGCCTTTTTCTTAATTGCCTGGAAAAAGTATAGGCATTTGTCGCCTGATCGGCTTAGGAATCTCCCCAAGGCCGCCAGACAACCTGTTAACTTCTGAACCTCTCGGATGGTACAAGGCAACTGCATGTCAATGACCGCCTGCACCTTCTCAGGGTTCGCCTCTATTCCTCTCTGATTGATAAGGAATCCGAGAAATTTCCCAGACTCAACTCCAAATACACATTTCTTGGGATTCAGCATGACATGGTGCCGCCTGAGTGTGGCGAAAGTTTCTCGGAGGTCCGTCAGATGATCTTTCTGAAGTTTAGTCTTGACAATCATATCATCAATATATGCCTCGACGTTTCTCCCAATCTGATCAAAGAACACAGTGTTTATCATTCGTTGGAAGGTAGCCGGGGCATTCTTAAGACCAAACGGCATGACCGTGTAACAGTATAACCCCTGATCAGTGACGAAGGCCGTCTTCTCCTGATCTTTCTTCCATAAGGGAATTTGATGGAAACCAGAATAGGCGTCCATGAAACTCATCAAGGCATGGCCGGCTGTTGAGTCGACCAGATTATCAATTTTAGGCAGAGGGTAACTGTCTTTGGGGCACGCCTTGTTTAAGTCTGTGTAGTCTACACACATTCGCCAGGTGCCATTCGGCTTTTAAACAAGTACCACATTTGCAACCCAGTCTGGGAAGTAACATTGCCGAATGAACCCTGCATCAAGTAATTTTTTAACTTCGGCGGCTGCCGCCTGACTTCTTTCATCGCCATGGTTCCGCTTCTTTTGCCGTACCGGCTTCTTTTTCGGATCCACAGCGAGTTTATGTACTTCCAGATCAGGACTAATGCCTGGCATTTCATGGACTTCAAATGCAAAGATGTCCTTGTATTCTTTCAATAGGTTGTGAAAGTCGTCACCAAGGTTTCTCAGAGCAGTCGTCCCAACTTTGACTGTTCGGTCAGGACGTGAGTCGTCTAAGATCAGGTCCGCATGCTCACCAGCCGGCTAAGGGCGGAACTCATCCGGCCGCTCCTCTGCCAATGATTGCTATTTTCTCGCTTTTCTTGCAGACTCTGTCTGGGACGCCTTTCTCTTTTTGTCGCCTGTTTCTTGAACAGGCGCACTCTCCTTGACATTTTCAAGGTCTGTTTTTTCTCCACTTGACCCAGTGGCCATAACAGTGGGCTTGACATCCGAGAGATAGCACTCTCGGGCCATCCTCTGATCTCCCCTTAGGGAGCCGACTGTTCCATTATCCCTCTCAAACTTGAGCAGCATAAGAGACGGGATTATAACAGCTTTGGAATTATTCAGGGTTGGTCGACCCAGAATCATGTTGTAGGCCGAGAGTTCCTCTACTACTAGGAACCGGACTACCATGTGTCGTCCTTCCCCTTTTTCGCCCAGGCGAATGGGTAAATCTACTCGTCCCAGTGGGTGGACGACTCCTCCTCCAAACCCTATTAAAGGGTGGGAGGCCGGATGTATGCAGTCCGTCTGATATTTCAGTTTTGACAGACATTTGCTGCTGATGAGATCTGAGGAGCTCCCGGTATCTATGAGGATTCGGCCAACTCTCTGGTTGGCCACTTTACATTCAATAACGAGAGGGTCGTCATGCGGCCCCCTTACCCCTCCTAGATCCTCTTCAGTGATAACAATCTCAGGAAATGTATATTTGGACGGCCGTTCTTGGTGAACGGAATTTACATCTAACCGCCTTATATTATCTTTGTTGCCCCTAATAGTGGGGCCGCCTCCTGAGAAGCCGCCTGCAATGGTGTAGACGACTGCATCATCTGTATCGGAACTGTCGGCCTGTTGATTCTTTTTGGCCGACTGCTTTTTTGAGGAAGTGTTCCCCGTAGATTTCTTGACATAAGTGTCAAGATCACCTTGCTCAGCCAAGCGGTCTAGGTACCGCATGAGACTGATGCAGTCATTGGTGTGATGACCAACGTCATCATGATAAGCACAGATTTTATCTTGGTTCCGGTTGTTTGCAGAACCCTTCATGGGGACCGGCTTCTCAATTGAGATCCGTCCCTTTATTTCTTTTAGGATAAACTGGTTATCCTTGTTAAACACATACTTTGGGGAGTATGGTTTGAATTCTTTTTTCTTTTTCTGGGCCGGCTGTTTAGAGGAATCAGCCGCCCAGACCTCTTTTCTATTCTCATCTTTGTTAGACGACTGTTTCTGTCGTCCTTCTCTTTTGTCGAACCTTTTCCCGTCCGACTGTTTTATCGTACACAGATCAGTCGCCTGTATATAGGCTTCTGCTTCAATCAAGGCCTCTTGAAGAGTCGCCACCCTTTTTCGAACCAAATCAAATTTGAAGGTAGACCCTTCTTTGAGACCTCTAAAAAAGTCAGTATAAGCTACCTCCTCCGGTAACCCTTGAATCTGTATTCTCATCAGGTTGAACCGCCTGATGTAAGAACGAAGCCCCTCCTTCTCGCCCTGCTGAATTATTCCCAAATCAAGGGTCGTTTTCTTCGCAGGGATGTTCATGGCGAAGTTGGAGGCAAATAAGTAAGCAAGCGTCCTGAAGCTGTTTACACAACCAGTCGGCAGGTTGCCGAACCATTGTTGTGCGATTCCCTTGAGAGTCGCTGGGAAACACTTGCACCAAGTGGGATCATCCAACCCTTGAAGGTACATCAGGTTGGTGAATGCCATCAGATGGTCTTCTGGGTTAGTAGTGCCGTCATAGGCGCCTACTAGTACATTTTTTACTTTGGCCGGCTGAGCGGCTTCAGTAATTTCCTTGGAGAAGGCCGACGGCTGTTCACCAAGTCTAAGCAACCGTAGCTGTCAGTCCATAGGTTGGACGTTTTTTTCTGCAGGTCCACCAAATGGAGGTGGCTGCATAAAATATTGTTGTTGCGGCACAAATGGTAAGTTTGGTACCGCCTGGGCACTATGAAAGCCGGACTGACGGGAGGTGCCGCCTGACTGACTCTCATGGTACGACTGAGTATGCCTCATCGAGGCATTTCGCAAACTGTCTTGAAAGTCTGAAGTAGAGGCCGACTCGGACAATCGGTCACTCTTCTTCTGCTTTAGCAGTAGCCGAGCATCTGTGAATGTTTGCTTTGACCCGTCCGCCTGAATATGACGAACCGGTTTCCTATTTCCCGTAGGATAACGGAATTTTGTGAAATCAAGAGCAGGTGGCTCCCGCTTCTTGGATTTAGGATGAGGAGTCGTCTCTCGCCCTTGAACTGGCTTCCTCTTCAGTGAAGTGGAAGGTTTCTTGGCCGACTGCTCGTTGACTGAAGCAGGCGGCTTTTTGTTGATCAACTCTTGAATCTCTCCCTTGAAGTCCCTCATGAAGGTCATGAGTTCGTTCCTTGTGATGGGAGCAGACCCATCAGTCGGCTGTTGCCGAGCAGGCGGTGCGCCTGCTGGCTCGCTTCCTGTTTGAAGATGCTCCCGTTCCCTCCTTTCGGTATGACGGGTACGTCGGGCCCTTAAGGTCCAGTCTGGAGCTGTATGAGTTTCAACTTCAAATTCACTTTCGGTGTCATGGTCCGACTAAACTTGAGGGTCGTTTAGGGGACGCCTCTCTTCAGGAGTCGGTACAGACTTGGATGCCATCTCTGAAGTACTCTCCCCACAGACGGCGCCAAATGTTTCGGGGTTTTCTGATGTCCTGCGGGAGAGTTACAATTCCGAGACTGGAACCGGACGCCTGTACCTGCAAAATAACGGAGACTCCTGAGAGCTCCGCCTCCAACGGTCAAGTTAGTACCTGATTAAGGAGTAATTAATACGGAAATTAAAGTAATAAGATCTCTCTAGGTGAGAGTGTTTAATGTTGGTAATCTGCTTTGTTAGCGAGATTAGCCGGTTATTAGTGTTCCGTAATGTTTCTGTTCTTCTCTGTTCTTCAGGTGAGATTAATTGCTTGATCAATTGCCTCTCCATTGCTTGATGTTTTTCTGATCCCCTTTAATGAGGATTAATTAAGTATTTATAGTCTTGAGAAGCGTGCCACTCTCTAGGTTTAGGGTAAACCTAGGGCTGACCGGGCCTCTAGACAGGATTGGGCCTTGTTGGCCGGTTTTCCCATTTGGCATGGCTGGACACGTGGCGTGCCTCGATTGGTCCGTAGAGGACGTATCTGTGATTGACACGTGGCAGGCTCCTATTGGCCTACGTGAAGGACACGTGGCGGAACCTGGTTGGTCCACTTGTCAGACGGTGATTGGTGGATAAAAATCCCCTAATCACAAGCTATCCTTATTTGTTGCGATAATTTTCCAGGGAAATTACCGAAGATCTCCGCTTGTCGATCTTTAAAAGTTTGCTTGAACTTTGCTTCCGTTATGCCTGTACGTCGGCGCTATTATTGCTTGAACCTGTATGTCGATGCCTTTGCTGAATGAATGAACCAATACGTCGGTGCCTTTGCGAATGAACCAGAATGTCGGTGCCTTTTGCGATGAGCCAATGCTTAGGCACTTTAAGCTAAGTGAGACGATCTTTCATCAGGTCGATCACTTTATGCAATCAAGCCGATTACTAAAAATCGTGTCAAATTTCTTAGAGGGGCTAACAGGTGTACCAAGGAACCCAAAATATTACAAAAAGTTAGAACAACCGTACTGAGTGGCTGAATATTCTGGCGCTGCTGAAAAAAACATCAGCGCCACACAACTGGCTGTAGCGCCAGACGCTGGAGTTAGCGCCAGGCGCTAAGCCTATCTGCTGTTGCCAAGGTCTGGCACTTGGCGCCAGAGTCGGGTTTTCCTTAAACACCCTTCTCTTCCACATTTTTGCTGCTGTTCTTCGCATTTCGGCTTCGAAAAATCTCAGAACTTCATTTGCTTCGTTCTGGCTCGTTTCTCAACCAAATTCACTCAAATTTGTTGCAAAACAAAGATTATTCCATCCCTTTTCCCGATCTATGTAATATTTCTTCAAACTCACACCGATTTTTATGAATTTTAAATGTGTTTATTCTCGAATTTGATGAAAATTCAAAATTTAGAATGCTTAATTCTCTTTGTTTATCAAATTTTATGCCATGAAATTGCTTGATTATGTTTATACATATTGCCTTGGGAGTAATTTGAGACTTATTTGACTCAATTTGGTGAAGAAATGAACAAATTGCCATTGTTGAACCTCTTAAGTCGGGAATGCAATGTGGCTCGTTCTTGATTATTTTGCTAGTAATTCTTGTCCAATTTATCATACCAATTACTATAGTATTGCAAGAAATTGTTTGATTGCTAGAAAAATGCCGTTATGCTCAATTTGAGTTTGTGCTCTATTTTAATACTACGTACTCTGTTTTTTTTTTTTTTTTTTTTTTTTTTTTTTTTTTTTTGCGAACATAGTATCATGCGCCTAGGTGAACCTTAGATACTATAGAACCTTAATGTATGATAATTCTGCACAATGTAGCATGGCTAGACAGCGAGGTTCCAGTTCACGGTCCCGAGACGTTCGACAGGAGCACGAGCCCGTAGAGGACGATGCCGAGCCGTTCACTTTGCTTGGTCGACTCCCCAAGTGGGATGAGCGGACCTTGTACTTTTCCCCCGTCCACCACATTTCTGAGAGGGTGAGACGGGGCATCACCGTTGGGAGGACGCGCTGTCATGGTTCCGGCTGAGATGGTTTGGGCGATCTGTACAAGATGTACATCGCCAGAGATGATCAGACGAGACTTCTATAGGAGTCTTGCGGTCTTACTGTGCTGTACGAGACTTGTGAGGCAATGATTGCCTCTAGCGGGGGTCACCATGTAGTTCGTGCTCTGGTGGAGTTCTTTTGGGACACCACCAACACTTTCCACTTTCCCTGGGATAAGATGATGGTCACACCTACCGACTTTAGTCTCATCACAGGACTGGAGTTTAGTTCCGTGCCACTGCCGTTTGACAGTGGGATCGATGTCTTTTCCCCTGAGGTCGAGGAGTTATTGGTTCCGATTGCTACTCGGGCTCGAGCTGAGGTAGATTCGTCTCAGTTCAGCGCTAGGGGGATTTGCCGCTCAACTTTAGCAGCGGCTTTTGACGATGGTGCGACCACCCGAGACAAGCGGGTGCGCATTTTTGCACTCATCTTGTTGTAAGGAACGTTTTCCCCTAACAAGGGTAGTAGGGCGCTACTTTACTACCTTCCTGCTGTCCGCGATCTACACCGGATCGGGACCTATGACTGGGCCAGCTTGGCCTACGCTGACTTCATTTGAGCGCTGAGGGACTCGTGTCGACACCGGTCCTTTGGGACAAATATTGCTTTATCCAGCTTTTGGAGGGTCGTAGAGGTAAACTTTAGCTTCTTGTAGATCCAGCTCTACATTTTAATTAGCATTTACTGATAACTTTAGCTTCTTGTAGATCTGGTACTACGAGTACTTCCCTTCTGCTGCGCCGGCGAGACTGTCGCCGCGCAAGTTTCCAGTTAGTGCCTCCTGGGGGCAGCCGCCGTGTGGGGATGTCTATTGCATATGTCCAAGATTGGATCATCTCGGTATGATTCTAGTCTTTTTGACATTTTGAGATGCTTTAGATAGATTCTTGCCTGATTGACGTTGTTTGCAGGAGCCTGAGGTGCTGAATCGACCGTGGGGCGACCTGGCAGTCCCTGGGTTAGCCGCGCAGTATTCTGCTGAGCGTCGCTATTTCTTAAGGACTTATGGAGTGGTAGCGTATCTTGGAGAGAGGGTTGCTATTCAGCATTCCTCCGATACCTTCGTCGTTCCTGCTCCTCCATCACGCCACATGTTTAACGCCGCAAGGTTGTTGAGCATATCGGAGGGAGCTGGTACCCCTTGGCGATCTTGCACGATCCCTGAGCGATGCTATGCGGAGGAGCTACTACCATTGTTAGCTCCAGTTCCTATACCGACAGAGGATGTGGCGGTACGATGTTTAAGGTTTTACCTTTCGTTAAGTAGCCCACAAGTAATGCTTCATTGACTTTGTTTTGCCTTGTCAGGACTTTGCTACTGAGTTCGTACCACCCCGTATGTCTATTCATTATCAGGGGACATATGGGCCGATTGAGGAGATGATTCCTCCGGCCCCTGAGGACGAACGCTTCGTAGAGCGGTCGATTCCTCGCCACCAGACTCGGGTAAACTTGTTTATTTGCAACTTTTGTCCATATATATTATGCATGTTTACTAACTGATTTCTTTGAAATTTCTCGCAAGAGGTGGTTTCGGCGATGGCACGATGTATAGATGCCTTCCGGAGCAAGCTTGTCCGGATGAGGAACGTGGCTACATACCGTCGGGACGACACCGTTTAGGAGGTAGTCTTCCTTTCGTATGTTTTGCATTACCGCTTTGATTTTTCCTGTTTCTGATTTTAATTTCTTTTGCAGGGTCAGCCTATTCCTTCTCGTACCTGCACGAGACCTGAGGTGCGGAGGGATCCGGCGAGGTCGAGCTCGAGACGTCGCCGCACTATTTCAGGAGGTAAGGGCGGTCGTTCTGAGGCTGTCCGTACTGAGGTGGTAGAGGGCTCAGGTTCTTCCTCTGAGGGTGCACATGCTGCGCCGGTAGGCCAGGGAGAGGCTACCTCGGCTCTTAGAGGTGGTGGGATGTACGAGGTTGGCTCGTCATCGCATCAGCCTCCGCAGCCTCAGCCTCTGGTTGATCTTGGGTGGACTGGTCCTATGTTGAGCTTTCCTCCTCCCGCGGAGACTGGAGCTGATGTTGGAGCTGGATACGGAGCTGGTGGAGAGGTTACTCTTCGTACCGCGGAGTTTTATGCGATGATGGGTTTACGTCCCCCGGCGCCGTAGCTTATACCCGTGCTTTTTATTATTTATTTGACTTTGTATAGAACTTTGCCTTTTAGACTCATTTTTTAGACATATTTGTATAAACATATTATTATGTGTTTATTTTATTTATTATGTTGTTTTTTCATTCTTTTATTTTTTTATTATTATAATTATTATGTGCATGTTTGTGTGTGCAAGGAAATGTGACAAATAATTTTTGCGGAAAAATTCCGTCATTTTTATTATTGATGGAGGGTATCCGAATTTCTCCCCCAAAAAAGGAAAAAAATGAAAAAGGAAAAGACAAATAAAATATTGGATTTATAAAAACTTGGAAATTAGTCTGAATAAAATCCAAAAAATAATATAATTAATAAAATAGCTATATTAATTAAAAAAAGGAATAAATGAATATTTAGAAAAAGATAAGGAAGCCGTAAAGTCATTATCAAACTCGAATTAAGTTAAAAACGCGGTTTCTGGAACGCGCGTACGATGAGGCAAATTGGCGCCAGCTGGCGCCACGCGTTTTTGTGTAGCACCAGGCGCTACACTTAGCGTTTGGCGCAGGCTCTGGCGTCAGGCACCAATAGTAGCGTCTGGCGCTAAATAGCGCTGACTTCGAATCCTTCCCAGATTAAACTGCTTCGATTTCGTGCATAAATAGCCCCCTGCCCAGCCAATCCTTTTCATAATTTCAGCAACTAAAATATTTCTTAGCTTTAGAAAAAATAATATCATGTCTCTAGTCACCAAGACTTTACCCAACTATACCCATGAATGGTGTCGGTCTCTTAATGCCAAAGAAAGAAACGAATTAGATGTGTTTCACTTGGGGGGTATTTATGGTATCAAAGGGGTAGATCTTGACTTAGATTTTATTCATACCGCTCTAGAATATTGGGATGTAGATACTCATTGCTTTAGAATAGGGTATGATAAAATTAGCCCTTTGCCAGAAGAATTAGGTGCTATTTTAGGTTTCCCTGCTATAGATCTTGTAGTAATCCGTAGAATAGATGCATATTTTTATAAGGATTTTGAACGCTTCTTCGATTTAAAAGAAAGGGATCTATAGAAAATAGTGGATGGTAACATAGTTAATTTGAAAGAATTTGCTCGCTATTATTTTGATAAACCTTACTCCGAATCTTTTCATGTTTATAGAAGGGCTTTCTTATTTTGTATGCTTAATCAATTTTTTCTTACTAGTGGTAAAAATAATGAGGGTCAATCAATTATAACCACCGTGTTAGAACAAATTGAATCAGGGAGAAATCCAATGCCATTGATAGTTGGAGAGACTATGATTAGTCTCGATGAATTAAAGAGGAATCCAAAAGCACTTTTCGGGGCTCTCCAATTTTATTACAGGTAGAAAAATAATATTTTTAATTACAGAAATCAAAAATATATTTTTGTATAGTAATAATAATTTATTTGCATTGTAAATTTTTTTTTTACAGATGTGGCTAATGGAAAGACTGGAGTTAATTTGCCTTCCAGACAACATTGAGAAGTACACTCCGAATTGTTTCGTGAGGAGGAAGAAACGCTTCTCTAAGATGGGGCGCCACGAATGGAAGAGGGTCTTCGAATCCTACAATTTTGCCATCAAGTGGGTCATCCCTTGGTGGAAAATAGAAAGGATGGTTGGTGGAAACAAGCAACCATTTTGCCATCTTCCAAGCTTGTCCCGTATGACTTATTACTTTCCCTGCAGGGTAAAAAGACAATACGACCTACTTCAGACTATTCCTTCCGGAGATCTTCGTCCTCCCTACGAGTTCCCTGTCTCCCATGAAGTAGAAAAATTTGATGCTTATTGGAGCGCCAAACCTTTATGGGAAGTAATTACCCAAAAGGTTCCTCCTTCCTTGCCCAACGATGTGAAAAAGTGGCTGCTGAAGAAACCTTCAAAGAACTTGAAGAAAAATCAGGGTAAAACTGATGTGAAGAGTCGTCTAGGTGAAAAGGTGATTCCTGTTAAGGAACGCTTAGGTGAAAGAATAGAGTTCAAAACACCTACAATGCCTAGGAAGAAAAGTACTACAAAAGATAAGGGAAAAAGGAAAGCTGACACCATAGAGAAGAAAGCTTGGGTGGAGAGAAGCATGGAGTCCTAGCTAAAGGGGAAACTATCTACTTCAAGATTGAATGTAGGTCCTCTAAAGGATGCCTACTTGCTAAGGTTATGGATGAGGAGGAAGAAGCAGACAAAAATTGAAAAAGGGCTAAGAAAGAGAAAGAAGATTAAGAGCATTGCTTAATTTCCAATTAGTAGACTTAGTTTATTTTTTATTTAAAGTTAATGTATATAAGCTTTATTTAAATTCCATCAATAATGTAATTTATTTATTAATGAAATTCCAGCTTTTAATTAAATTATTTAATTTAAATTTATTTTATTAAAGCAATGAAAACCGAAAAAAAAATTAATTTTCCAGAAATTTTTCGAGTACGGAAGTCGAAAATTTTCCGAAAAACGCCGAAATATTCCAGAATTTAACTAGGAATTCGCGCAACCATTTCGAGACTGGCGCCCATTTCGAGACTGGCGTCGGCCGCGTCAGTCTGGCGTCACGCGATGGACGCCGTCGTCTGGCGTTAACGTTCATCGGCTGGCGCCAGACTGTTTTCTGTGACGCCGATGTTCCGTCGATCTTCTGTCGAATTTTTAATTATTTCTGGGATGCGAGATTTTTTTAAAAAAATAAAGTGGCTGCACCCGTAAAGTGTTGCCTACGTATCCTTTCTTAAGGAATTAGGTCAAACGTAGCTCTCTTGAGTATCCTACTCAAGTAATTATGGGTAGTATTTCTTAAGTTGGTTAAGATTCGTCATGTTCGAGAACTCATTGCCATCCATATCAGTTAATTTTTCTGCACCTCCTGACAAGATTGTTTTGACAATGTAGGGTCCAGACCATTTAGGTCTAAATTTTCCCCTTGGATCTAAAACATTTTTTCTTAGTGCTTTTAACACCAAGTCTCCTACTTCGATGTTTCTTGTCTTGACCTTCTTATTAAATGCTTACGCATACGAGTTTGGTAACAATGAGTGTGATGCAGAGCTTCTAGTCGATTTTCATCGAGTAGAATTAGCTCTTCAGATCTTGCCCTAATCTATACAACTTCATCAAGTTTACTCTCTAACGCGATGCGTAGAGATGGAATTTCTAGTTCGACAGGTTGTACGACATCCATTCCGTATACCAAGGAAAATGGCGTATTCCCTATTGATGTGCGAATTGACGTGCGATAACCCCACAATGCAAAGTGAAGTTTGTCAGGCCAATCCTTATAATTTTTCGTCCTTTTCTCGATGATAGTCTTTAGATTTTTATTAGTTGCCTCAACTGCTCCATTTGCTTGAGGCCTATAAGGGGAAGAATGATCATGTTGAATGCCAAATTTTTGTAACAATTCTTCACATTCGGCTTGAAAGTGAGTTCCATTGTCACTTATAATTTCATGTGGGACTCCATATCGAAAAATAATATTTCTCTCGATAAAGAGTGCTACATGTTTTTCAGTGAGTTTAGCGTATGATTGCGCTTCGACCCACTTTGTGAAGTAATCAATGGCTACTAGGATATATTCATGGCCTCCTGTTCCTGGGGGGAGTGATTTTGCCAATGATGTCAATTCCCCATGGCGACGTGTAGGTATAGAGCAAGGATGGAGGAACATGTTGTAAATTGGCATAGATTTGGCACTTATGGCATCTTTTTACGTATTGATGCCAATCCCTATTCATTGTAGTCCAATAATATTCTTCTCGCATTATCTTTTGGACTAACATTTTGCCATTTATATGAGTGCCACAAATTCCTTCGTGGACTATCCTCATTGTTCTTTGTGCATCTGTAGACACCTAAAAATGTCTCCCCAAAACAAAACCCGATGATGAACAACCTTTCACCGCCACTATTGGCCAGGTTTAGTATTTAATCCCGAAAGTGCTTAAAAAATCGTAATTTATTAAATTCATATTTTTGAACAGTCCATGTATTAGTCTTGATGTTTGGTAAAAGCATAGTTTTCATTTCAGCCCAAACTTATTAATTAATTTTAAGCCCAAACCTTTTTTATTTTATTGTTTTATTATTTATTTTTGGCCCAAAACTTTTATTTAATTATTTTCTTATTTTAGCCCGAATAATAAAAGCTAAAAAAGGCCCGAAATTATCAATCGGCACTTAAAAAGCCGAAGGAAATTAGGGTTAAAAATGTATTTAGACAGAAAATGGACTGGAAATTCCCGCGCCATGGCACACTGCCACCGTGTCACGGGAATGTTACCGTCTGACGGTGGGACTTCCCGGGACACGGGAGGTCTTCCGTGACACGGGACATTCCGTGTCTTTTCCGCGTAAACCCTTGACGCGTTTTCTATCCCGTTTTCTGAAAATTTCCCGCGTCACGCCAAAAGTGTACCGTGTCACGGGAATGTGTACCGTCTGACGGTGGGGCTTCCCGTGTCACGGTACAGTTTGACCGTGTCACGGGATACTTTTTTAGGGTTTTTATCATTTTAGGGTTTTGTGTGCTCGCTCAGCACATTTTCCCTATAAATACCCCCCTCATTTCTGATGAACGGGGACACCGAGTAATTCTCTAATTAATTTTCTCTCTTCTATGCATTAGCCTAAACACTAGCCTACCCCTTTTCTACTTCAAAATTCCTTCTTCAAGTACTCAAAGGAGTCCATACTTTACTCGTGGTTCTATCCTTAAGCCAAGGCGTGAAAGGTAGAACTGTTTGAGGGTTTGGCCCCAAATCTACCTTACTTTATTTAATTTAATTTAATTATTGCTTTATTATTTTCTTGAAGTTACTAACTCGTTTATTATTTTGTAGTTGCAAACAAACAGAATCAAAGTTAGAGTCATGCTCCTTTTATTATTTTTCTAACGATTTTATGTTGTTGGAATTCTGATTAAATTGGTTTTAATATTAATTTTTATTCTATTGTTATTATGATCACCATATTGCATGTTAAAGGGAATATGTAATTGCAAATCACGCCTAATAAGATAAATTGGACAACCGGTTTAGGGTCCTTTTAATCTTATTATTAATTGAAGTGATCACCAATATTTTAGAATTATGTGTGCATTAATGTTCCACCAATTTAGTAAAATAATAGTTTGGAGCGAATTGAATTATTGTTTGTATGCCTTTGAGATCACAGGAATGCTTTTCAATATAAGAATCGAGTAGAGGCCAATACGGGCGAATGTGACTCCATGACTCACTTCGTACTATCATCCCCGATCCTCCTTTTGTGGTTCCGAACCATATGGAGTTAGTAATCTCATGGATTATGAATGGGGTGTAACCTTCACGAGTCAATCGTTGTTGCCTTCGTTGTCCCTTATTCGTGGTTGCCTTTTATGATCCGTGAACGGTTTACATGCTCTTCTTTAGGTGATACTAGTAATACTCCAACGCCACATCCCTTTTGGTTTGAGGCTCCGTTGAAGTACAAGGTCCAAGTATCATCTTCAGTGACCATTAAGTCTTCATCTGGAAATTCATTGTCTTGTATCGGCGTCGAGTCTTCTATTGGAAAGTCCGCTAGAAAGTCTTACACCCCATATCCTTTGGTAGCTTTTTGCGCATAAACCTTACGTCAAACTGGGATAAATTCACTATCCATCTCGATATGCGTCCATTGAGTGTAGATTTCTCGAATAGATACTTGAGTGGATCTAATCGGGAGACTACGAAGAAGGTATGCACTAGCATGTAATGTCTTAGCTTGGTTGTGGCCCACACCAAGGCGAGGCACAATTTCTCCAGTGTTGTGTAACATGCTTCATATTCAAGCATTTTCTTGCTTAAATAGTAGATTGCGTTTTCTTTGCCTTCTACTTCTTATGCTAGCATAGCTCCCATTGTCTCTTTGGTAACTGTTAAATACAACCTAAGAGGTATTCCGGGAAGTGCTGGTGCTTATACGGGAGGATTTACGAGATAGGATTTGATCTTTTCAAAGGATTTTTGACACTCGTCATCCCATATCACTGGTACATTCTTCTTAAGCTTTTTGAAGGTTGGTTCACAGATCGTCGTCAATTTTGATATGAACCTACTTATGTATTGCAACCGGCCAATAAATCCTCGAATTTGTTTCTCGATTTTAGGCGGTGGTATTGACATGATTGCTTTGATTTTGGTTGGGTCTATCCCTATTCCTCAAGAGCTTATGACATAACCCAAAAGCTTGCCTGAGGTGACTCCAAAAGCACACTTAGATGGGTTCAACCTCATATTGTATTTTCTTAGCCTTTCGAAAAATTTCCTTAAGGCTACTTGATGACCTAGACGGTCTTTTGATTTCACAATCATGTCGTCAACATATACTTCGACTTCTTTATGCATCATGTCAAGGAGTAAGGCAGTTGATGCACGTTGGTAAGTAGCACCCGCGTTTTTCAACCCAAATGGCATTACCGTGTAGCAGTAAGTGCCCCATGGTGTTATAAAGGTTGTTTTCTCCATGTCTTCTGCCATGAGGATCTGATTAGAACCTACGTATCCGTCCATGAACGAGAGAAGCGCGTGATTTGCCGTGTTATCTACTAGAATATCGATGTGTGGTAAAGGGAAGTCGTCCTTTGAACTTGCCTTATTTAGATCTCGATAGTCGACACACATTCTTACCCTTCCATCTTTTTTCGGAACTGGGAAGACGTTGGCAACCCATTCAGGGTATTTAGATACCTTGATTAAACCTGCAGTTATTTGTTTTTGAACCTCTTCTTTTATTTTAAGAGCTACATCGGGTTTCATTCGGCGTAACTTTTGTTTTACAGGTTTCATTCCTGGAATTAGTGGTATAGTGTGTTGATCTATTTCTCTACTAATGCCTGGCATATCTTCGTATGAAGAAGCAAATAAATCGATAAACTCTTTAAGTAAGTTAATTAAATCGGTTCTTTCTTGTTCGTTAAGTGTTAGACCGATTTTAACTTCTCTTTTATTGGTTGAATCATTTGAGATATCAACCGTTTCAGTTTCTTCAATTACCAGTGCTTTCATTTCGAGTGTTCCCATTGCTTTAATAAGTTCTTTGTCTTTTTCATTGTTAGTTAAGCAATGCTCGTTGTCTTGGGTTAGAGAAGAACACATGAAATAAGGAGAAGAAGATATATTATTGTACTATGAGATGATTACATCAAAGAGTGATATGTCCTCAGGTACTTGATCACTAACTATTCTAGGAGAAGAGATAGAAGGGGAAGGTGCTACTACTAAATATCTAGATGACTCTATAGGGAGAGACTCCGACTCTGACTCTGACTTAGACGACACTTCAAACATTGGTCCTTGCTCTGTTGTGATAGATATCTTTCTTCCACATGGAGTAGTCACCTTGACGGTCATGCGCCACCCTTGTAATGACCCTTCCGTTGGAGTGATTAGCTTCGAGGGATCGAAGTTTTCGCTTTGTAGGACTGTCTAAATGAGCGAAGAGTTGTCTTCTCTGTAAGCTAGCTCATTCTTTTCTCGCCCAAATAGTAATCCCATGACGTTAAAGTCAAAAGCATGGGGGTGCTTTCTCCTTATGGACAGGAGTTGGGATTTCATCTATGAAATAACAATCCAGGAAAATCTCAAATCCCGATTGACTTATGCTATTTACAACAAATGGCTCGGGAAATTCATCCCAGTGTATAATCCCCAGTGTAGTCGCCAAAAAACTGTAGGGAATATTTCAAGCATTAATCCCCTAGCTTGAACCCCACTGTGATCATTCACTAAAGTACGATGGCGTCCAAAGGGAAATAAGATAGAGCAAAAGAGTCGCCAACAAGTTTTTTTAGGAACTTGTAAACCGTTAACGAGGTGAAGGTTACACCCCTTAACGATCCAAGAGATCGTCAACTCCATAAGGTCTTGAACCAAATGGGGTTCGGGAAATTCATGGCATGGATAGTGCTCTCCTTCTTTTATAAATTGACCATTAAGTGTAAGAGGGTACTGATCCATTGGGATTGCTTTCTTTTGAGTGCGAGCGTATCTACGTGCTTTTGATTTTTCCTAGGCTCGCTTGAGATCTTCCGAGTCGGTTTGAAACCAAGTCCGAAAGTGTCTAACTTAGGGTGGCTAGGTGACTCCAGCAATTTTGCTATTCCTTTCTTCTTTCATAGGGTCATCCTAGGAAAATGTCCTTGTTTCTTCAGCATAGCATTTACAATCATGTTGGAATGGGGGTCATGGCGAAGAGGGGTGTTTTCATCCTCCTAGATTAAGGAGACTTCTTCGTTAAAGCCCCATAAGTCTTCATCATCCTCGTCGTACTCCACATTAATGATTGGATTTTCTATACACTTGATCCTCATAGGCGAAGCGTCGATAATGATAGGAATTCCCCCAACTATAGCTTTTACTTGTTGGTGGAGAGATGAGGGGACGACCTTTAGGTCATGAAGCCAAGGGCGCCCCAACAGTAAGTTGAACGAAGCTTTAATGTCTACCACTTGGAAAGTAGTTGCATGTTCTAATGCTCCCGCCGGCACGTTCAGAGTAATTTCACCTAGAGCTTGACGTCAAGTGTTTTCGTAGGCCCTTATTCCTTGTGTAGACGGAGTTAAATCTTCATCCCTTATGCCTAGCATCCTCGCAGTTCTAAGTGGACAGACGTTGATGGCCAATACATTGTCTACAAGAGTCATAGGGACGTTCATTCTCTTGCAAACTACCGTGAGGTTTAATGCCTTGTAATGTTTGTCACTTTCGGGAGGTAAATCCTTGTGAGAAAAGGTGATCAAATTGATTGGACTACAAAGATCACTCGTGAGGAAATTAGCCAACCCCTCAGGAGTGGTGTCAGAATCTATCCCTATTTTGTCTAAGGCATTCATTACAACCAACCTATGTTCTCGGGACGTCGCCAGAAGTTTCCATAAGTTCATTTCAACTTTTGTTTTCTTAAACTGCTTAATGATATCATTGTCTTTAATGATTGGTATGGGAATTTGATGTGTGGTCGGCATGGGTTGTGTTGAAATGGGAGGTTGCATTCTCCCAGATCTTGTGAGGACGTCTATTGATGAATCTTCTCCAACCCAAAAGTTATCCATGGGGTATGACACAGAAGGTGGAGGTCCTACTATATCTTTTAAGTAGACGTCTTCTTCATCACTGTTCCAAACTCCATTAATATTTGCATCCTCTTCTTGTGGAACTTGGAATAGTTTCTTTTCATCAATCATTGTCTGAATTAAATCCTTAAATTTAAAACAGTTTTCGATGTTGTGATCCCCTGACTGATGATACTGACAGTAATATCTATATGTCCTTTTCATCGATTCGAATGGTCTCGGTTTAAGAGGTTTGATCTCGCCACTCTCGGAGAGCATTTCAAACATTTGTATATATGGGATCCCAATTGGAGTGTAAAGTCTGTTACTCTTCTTGGGTTTTTTGGTGACTTGTAGTGGAAAACGCTTTGCCTTATAAGTCGTTCCCTTGGGTGTGAATTCTCACTTAGGTTCATCTTTCGGGAGTGGAACTGTAGACACCCATTTGTGCCTCCCCAAAACCAAACCCAGTGATGAGTACCTTTAGCGTCAAATCATAATGAAGTGAAAGTGTGGAAAGTTTAGTGTTGCGGATAGTTTTAATTTATTTTCTCTTCTCTCTGTTTTTGAAAACTTATCTTAAGAAAACAGTCAATCCAGTTTGGTTGATCCATGATATGGGTCCAATAGTAGTGTAGCTGGATGGGGCTTGACAAGAGCTTTCCAACGATATATTATAAGCCCAATTCCGATGAATATTGAGGAAATTATGGGTCCGTTTTGAGCCTTAAATGCGGCCCAATGATCTAGGGGAGGGCCTAATATAGATTTATCATTCCTAAAGCAATTAGAAATGGTTTTAGTCTTCTAGATTCTTCTAGAGGGTTCTTTTCATTCCTAATTCATTTATCATTGATAAATTGACTTTTGTTGACTTTTAAGAGTTTTAATTAAAAACAAAGAGCATTTTTGAGGAAAAATACGATTTTATCCTTCTGTACGACAATTTTTATCTGATTTTAAGAAAACGTGTGAATTTCTGAAATCAGCGCCAAACGCCAACTGTAGCGCCTAGCGCTACACTTGGTGCCTGGCGCCAACAGCCAGCGTTGGCGCTGGTTCGATTTTTTGTGCGCAAGACTCTGTTTTGATATTTTATCTTTTTGGCTGATTTTCTCTATAAATAACGTCGTAAAAACTCCGTTTTCATTCACCAGTTCTCGTTTTCATTCACCTACAACTAGTTTTCATTAATATTCATCTACAACCAGTTTTCATTCTCATTCTCTTCTAATCATTCGCCAACTCTCATTAAGATTTTCTTTTGATCTTTTTCTCTCTCTGTTTCTAAACTCGCTTTTTACATAAAAAATTCCGCATTCGCAAGATCTTGAAACACCTAGCCATATTCGAAGTTGCCTTCGCCCTAGACGGGAAAGGTTTAATTTATGAGGGTTTGGTCCCAAATCTCTATTTCAATTATTTAATTTAATTGTGTTGATTTATTATTTTCCTTGAAGTTACTAACGCGTGTATTTTGTTATTAGAAAGAGGAACGAGGCATCAAAGTAAGTACTTTAATGGTTTTTTATTGATGTTATGATCATGTTTAGGTTGTTGTTTTGATTCCTAGTATCATGTCTAGGGTAACTTTAATATTAAGTATGATTAAAAGTACGATGCCTTTTATATTCTTCCTAATATTCATGATTGTTAGTATCATGTTAGGGTTAAAGATTTGATTTTTATTGCTTAGTGACATGCTAGGGTTTGTTATTAATCTTGTTAGTACCATGCCTAGGATCTTGCTATGCTTTAACATGATTTTTATTATGATTAATATGATTGTTATTATGATGATTATTGTTTTGATTATTATTATGATTATTTTTTTTATGATTTATGATTATAATTGTTATAATTTATGATGGTTATATTTTTATTATTTTAATTATGATTGTTATGATTATAAGTTTATTATTATTATTATTATTATTATTATTATTATTATTATTATTATTATTATTATTATTATTATTATTATTATTATTATTATTATTATTATTATTATTATTATTATTATTATTATTATTATTATTATTATTATTATTATTATTATTATTATTATTATTATGTTGCTTGATATATAGTTATTGCTTGATCACACCTTTTATGCATGTTTAAAGGGAATTTGTACTTGTAATTCACGCTTAATAAGATAATTTAATAATCTTTTTAGGGTTAATTTGATTATAATTCAAGTGATCGCCAATAATAGATTTATTTGTGCATTATATTCTACCAACATAGATAAACAGGTTTAGGGTTAAACCTGTTGATTACATGTTAGTCAGAAAGCGCACATGAATACGATCAAAATAAATTAGAGGCCTATTATTAGGGCAGGTTCAATCTCTTTTAGGTTGGATTTGTACCTTCATCCCCGAACCCTTATTTGGTTCAAGACCTTATGGAGTTGACGATCTCTTGGATCGTTATGGGGTGTAAAATTCACCCTGTGAATGGTTTACAAGTTCCTATTACTTGTTGGTGACTCTTTTGCTCTATCTTCTTTCCTTTTGGACGCCACCGTACTCTAGTGTATGATCACAGTGGGGTTCAAGCTAGGGGATTAACGCTTGAAATATTCCCTACAAATTTTGGCGACTCCACTGGGGAGGATTTCTATTTTAATTCCTTAATTTATTCCGGCAATGATTTAGAATGAGTGGATGAGACTCGAAGCGTTCTAAGTTTTTCATTTGCGTAATTTTTATTAACATTATTGTCATATGAATAACAAAGATCTCATTGGAAAGACCATCCGTAATGAGTTAAAAACATAGAATTTTACCCGTAGGAAATTTGAGAAATGTCTTTCACAACTAGGACCGAACTAACACCGCGCGAAACTGTAAAGTTTTATCGAGCACAAAAAGTTGCTGAGGCATGTAGGAATTAGCGCCAGGGGCCAGAGCATTGGCGCCATAATTTTAGCCGTAGCGCTAGACGCCAGCATTAGCGCCAGGCGCTACAGCTAAAACATTGCAGCAGTCTCGTTTTGCTGCGCCAAATTCTTCCAATACCGAGCCAAAAATATGCGTTATAATTTCGACCAGTTTTTTGGTATTGTTTACTCGATCCAACTTATTAAATGAATTTTTTCTCACTTTTCTGAAACCCATATGGTACATCCGAGATTGTTGAATTCATCAAACCATGGAAGCGAGTTTTTTCTAAAGCACGCGGTGTCCCATCCACTCGCGCCAACCCTTCACGGTTAGGCTTCCACGCGGTGCATCCGGACAATCAACGATGGTCCTTTTATTGACTAAACCATATCCCGAACTTTAGAGAACTAGAGCCATGGTTAGGTTGCAAACTCATTGCATCATATTGTGCCTACTTGACTAATTGTGCATTATGTGTTGTGCATATACTCTATGTTTTCTTAACCGTTTGTTTGACTTGTGTTGAGATAAAATAAATTAATGACTTAAAGAACTTTGGCTAATTAATTAATTAATTAATTAAATTGAGTCAATAAAGTCTAATATCCTAATCAGAATTGACCTAGTACGACTTTAGGCATACCCCTGTTGATTAATAACATCGAAAACAGTCCCAGATCGAAGCTCCAGCATTGGCGCCAAAGTCTGGACTGAAGCGCCACTCTATGGAGTGTGGCGCCTGGCGACAGCCCTGTTGTCTGGCGCTACACTATACAGTGCGACACCAGTCATGTCATTTTGCCAACAGTTCAGATTATTGGTCGAGTCATTACCTAGTATCTAATTAACCAGTTTGCTAATTAATTCGGTTAATTTTTGCTGTCAATAGTACTTGGTTGAGTTATTAATCGAGTTTAGGCATTAAGTCCATGGTCATACACAAGAGTCCAAACATGTCACTCAACGCACACACCAATACACATACTTTGACCATGTCTAAGGGAGTCTTGCATGCGCTTTTTTTCCGTCATTTTTTTAGGGGGGTAAGTCGGATATTAATCCTCCATTTTTTTTAAAAAAAAACCTATAAACTATACTTAGTTCCCTAAAAATATGTACATTATTTACGGCAAAAATATGCACCCATTTTTTTTATTATTTTATTTTTCCTCTAAAAAACCGTAAAGTCAAATCGATTTGAGTCAAGTAATTAAAACGCAAAATGGTTTAAATTACAGCGCGTGGTCAAGAAAGGAAGGACGGTTAATCAAAGACAACCTCTTCGTACAAGTCCGACTTTTCGACAAACCCATAGCTCGCAAGAGGAAATCTAAGACCATAATGAAAACACAAGAAGAAGTCAACGAGCTTAGGACCCAACTTGTTACCATGACAGAAACACTGAAGCTCCTCACACTTAAGGTCGATGATCCCGTGAAACAACAACAGATGGAACTCATGCAAGAGAGTCTAAGCAAGATATCTAGTGACTACAAGTTTCAAGGGCTTACTTCACAAGGGGTCTCGGTGGACAAAGATCTTCTTTCGCAGAAGTTCATTGCCAACGACATCCCGAAATTCAGAGCAACTGATAATCCTTATTTTCATTTAAGAGCATTCGAAACGATAATGAGTATTAAGGGTATCAATAAGAAGGTTTTCCCATCTCCGTTCTCACTATCTCTCGAGACCGTGTGCCAACAATGGTTCTTTTCTCTCAAGAAAGAAAAGACCTCTACCTTGGAATCCATAGCAAACGCTTTCGTTGATAGATAAAAATGCAACATTCAAGTGGAGACTAACCATAGGGAGCTTGAAATCCTCAAGCAGAAAGAGAATAAAGGCTTTACCTCTTTCTTTAACAAACGGAGGGAAACCTCAGCTAAGATGATCGAGGTGCCAAGTGAAAAAGAGTTTGTAAGGTTGTTCATCAAGAACCTTCAAGAAAAATATTCCAAGCACCTCAAGTTTCAAAATAATCTCCATACCATCAAGGCCGTCTACGACATTGGGATCAATATTGAAGACGACCTGGCTAAGTTAAAAGCTGCAAACAATAACTCTAACAGTGGCTGGAAATGAAAGAAGAACAACAATCCTTCTTCTTCCAAAACCACCCACTCAAACAACGTTAGCACTTTTGATTTCGGTAAAGTCCTTGCTATGAACAACCAAGAACAAAAGAAACCATTTAGGAAAAACTTTACTCCTATTGGCATGAGTTATGACACCGCATTTGATTGATTAAATGCAAAAGGTCTTATAACTCCTATTGGACCATTTGGGGAACCACTAGTCGAGATGAGTTCAGCTAATTAGAACCCTAATGCACACTGTAAGTATCACCAAGGTAGGGGCTATCTCACCGAAAATTGTTGGAAGCTTAAGGAAGCCATCCAAGATTTAATCGATAACAACAAGCTGCCATTGCCCCCTGCAAGTAAGAAGCCAAGCATTGATAATGCACCTCTTGCTCATGCCCTGGCTATCTCTAATGAGGAAAACGAGGTTGACCCCTCGTCTCTCATTAAACCTGTCAAAGAAATCCATGCCATTGAAGAAGACGAGAAGACATTCTTCGACGCCATGGATAGCCTTCCAAAACCGGTAAGTACAGAAGATATACAATTGCTCACACTGTCTATGATGGAAGTATCGCATTTACTACGTGAAGCTCTCAAAGCTATAAAAGAACCTTAAAAGAAATATGACGAGGTTCCACTTCCGAAAGATGTACCCAAGAGAGAATTCACATCCATGAGAACGATTTATGAGGCAAAGAGTTTTCTTTTACAAGTCACTGAAAGACCCAAGAAGAGTAATAGAATTTACACTCCAATCGGGATCCCTTATGCACAAATGTTCGAAATGCTCTCCGAGAGTGGTGAGATCAAACCTCTCAAACCGAGACCATTTGAGTCATTGAAAAGGACAGATAGATATTACTATCGGTATCATCAATCAGGGGGTCACACTATCGAAAACTGTTTTAAATTCAAGGATTTAGTTTAGAAAATGAATGATGAAAAGAAACTAGTCCAAGTTCCACAAGAAGACAATGCAACCAATAATGGAGTTTGGGACAGTGATGAAGAAGATGTCTATCTAAAACACATAGTAGGATCTCCACCTTCTGTGTCGTACGCCATAAATGAATTTTGGGCTGATGAAGACTCATCGATAGACGTCTTCACAAGATCCGGGAGAATGCAACCTCCCGTTTCAACACAACCTATGTCGACCACACAACAAGTTCCCATACCTATCATTGAAGACAATGATATTGTTAACCAATTTAAGAAGACAAAAGTTGAGATGAACGTATGGAAACTTTTGGCAACATCTCGAGAACATAGGTTGGATGTAATGAATGCCTTGGACAAAATAGGGATAGATTCTGACACTACTCCTGAGGGATTAGCCAACTTCCTCACAAGTGATCTTCCTAGTCCAATTAACTTGATCACCTTTTCTGACAAGGATTTACCTCCAGAAGGTGACAAACATTACAAGGCATTAAACCTCACAGTAGTTTGCAAGAGAATGAATGTTCCTATGACTCTTGTAGACAATGGATCGGCCATCAACGTCTGTCCACTTAGAACTGCGAGGATGCTAGACATAAGTGATGAAAATTTAACTCCGTCTACACAAGGAATAAGGGCCTACGACAACACTCGACGTCAAGCTCTTGGTGAAATTACTCTGAACGTGACGGCGGGAGCATTAGAACATGCTACTACTTTCCAAGTGGTAGACATTAAAGCTTCGTTCAACTTATTATTGGGGCGCCCTTGGCTTCATGACCTAAAGGTCGTCCCCTCATCTCTCCACCAACAAGTAAAAGCTATAGTTGGGGGAATTCCTATCACTATCGACGCTTCGCCTATGAGGATCAAGTGTATAGAAAATCCAATCATTAATGTGGAGCACGACGAGGATGATGAAGACTTATGGGGCTTTAACGAAGAAGTCTCCTTAATCCAGGAGGATGAAAGGACCCCTCTTCGCCATGACCCCCATTCCAACACGATTGTAAATGCTATGCTGAAGAAACAAGGACATTTTCCTAGGATGACCCTAGGAAAGAAGAAAGGAATAGCAAAATTGCTGGAGTCACCTGGCCACCCTAAGTTAGACACTTTCGGACTTGGTTTCAAACCGACTCGGAAAGATCTCAATTAAACGAGCCCAGGAAAAGTCGAAGGCACGTAGAGACGCTCGCACTCAAAAGAAAGCAATCCCAATGGGTCAGTACCCTCTTACACTTAATGGTGAATTTATAAAAGAAGGAGAGGAGTATCCATGCCATGAATTTCCCGAGCCATTTGTAGTAAACGGCAAAAGACAACCGGGATTTGAGTTTTTCTAGGATTGTTATTTCACAGATGAAATCTCAACTCCTGTCCACAAGGAGAAAGCACCCCCATGCTTTGACTTTAACGTCATGGGATAACTATTTGGGCGAGAAAAGAATGATCCATCTTATAGAGAAGACAACTTTTCACTCATTCAGACAGTCCTACAAAGAGAAAACTTAGATCCCTCGAAGCTAATCACTACAGCTGAAGGATCACTACAAGGGTGGCGCAAGAATATCAAGGTTACTACTCCAAGTGGAAGAAAAATATCCATCACAACAGGGTAAGGTCTGATGTTTAAAGAGTCGTCTGAGTCAGAGTCCGAGTCAGAGTCCCTCCCTATAGAGTCTTCTAGGTCTTTAGTTGTAGCACCTTCCCTTCCTAGTTCTTTTCCTAGAATAGTTAGTGATCAAGTCCCTGAGGACATATCACTCTTTGATGTAATGATCTCAGAGTATAATAATATTTCTCCTTCTCCTTATTTCTTGTGTTCTTCTCTAACCAAAGATGACGAGTATTGCTTAACTAACAATGAAAAAGATAAAGAACTTATTAAAGCATTGGAAACACTCGAAAAGAAAACACCGGTAATTGAAGAAATTGAAACGGTTGATTTCTCAAATGATTCAACCAATAAAAGAGAAGTTAAGATCGGATTAACACTTAATGAACAAGAAAGAACCCAATTAATTAACTTACTTAAAGAATTTATCGATGTATTTGCTTTGTCGTACGAGGATATGCCAGGCATTAATAGAGAAATAGCTCAACAGACTATACCACTAATTCAAGGAATGAAACCCGTAAAACAAAAGTTACGTCGAATGAAACCCGACGTAGCTCTTAAAATAAAAGAAGAAGTTCAAAAACAAATAACTGCAGGTTTCATCAAGGTATCCAAATACCCCGAATGGGTCGCCAACGTTGTCCCAATTCCGAAAAAAGACGGAAGGGTAAGAATGTGAGTCGACTATCGAGATATAAATAAGGCAAGTCCAAAGGACGACTTCCCTTTGCCACACATTGATATTCTGGTAGATAACACGACAAATCACGCGCTCCTCTCGTTCGGGTTCAAAAACAAATAACTGCAGGTTTCATCAAGGTATCCAAATCACGACAAATCATGGATCGGTACGCAGGTTACAACCAGATTCTCTTGGCAGAAGAAGACATGGAGAAAACTTTTATAGCACCATGGGGCACTTACTGCTACACGGTAATGCCATTCGGGTTGTAAAACGCGGGTGCTACTTACCAACGCGCAGCAACTGCCTTATGATGAGTGACATTTATATTACCCTTAGGGGTAGTGTATTGGTCTCTTTTCTCCTGTTTTTCTTAGGTTTTTCTACCTCTTTTCTCCTCTTATGGCATCCTTTTTTTTATGGATGAAAAGTATGCTTATTTACGCTTGTTTTGATAATCTTTATGCATAATTTTATCATCCCCATGCTCTCGTGATCTTTGCTATCTTTTGCAGGTTCCATGGCGGTCCTAAGCACGGAAGGAGGCCCCTTGGCCAAGTATGGAGGCATGGACAAAGACAAGAGGAGCAAAAGGGAAGGAGAGGAAGCAAGAAGAGGAAGTTCAAGAGGAGGTGTGGCCGAACCTCTAAGAGGTTCGGTCGAACCAAGGTGTGGTCAAACTTTTGAAAAGTTCGACCGAACCTCCAAGGCAGTTTCAACCAAGTTTTCAGCATGTTTATAGGAGGGGTCGAACCAGGAAAGTTCGACCAAACAAGGATCAGGGAGGTTCGACCGAACCTACCCTGAGTTCGGCCGAACCTACCCTGAGTCCGACCGAACCTACCCAGAGTTTGGTCGGACCTTTTCCCGTTTCAGCTGACTTTTTGCGGAGCTTCCTAAGAAATTTTGTAAGGGGTATAAATAGATTTTTTTGCTCATTAAAGAAAAAGATTTTTTTTCAGTTTAGAATAGATTTTAGGTTAGTATTAGGTTTTAGAGTGAGAAACTCTCAAAATTTTAGAGAGAGAAAGTGAGGAGCACAATGGTTTTCATGGATTTTGGATAATCAAATGAGGAATTTGAAGATCTCCATCTTATATCAATGAGCATTTCTTACTTTCTCTTCTCTTATTGCTTTATTTAGTTGCTTTCATTATACTTGAGTAGTTTCCCTTCTACTAGGTGTTGAGTGAGGCTTTGTAATGATTATTTGAGTTATTTGAGATAAATTTGATAATAATTGTGTGATTAAATTGATTGAATTGATGTTGGCATGTTGTTTGTTTTAGATTGGATTGATCTCCCATGATATCACACTTAATTGCATATTGGTTTTAGTTTGACAAGGGATTGTGAATTAGAATTGATATATTTGATTGCATTTTGGGTAATTTTCTTCTATGCACCTAGTCAATGAGGGATCTAGGCTAGGAATTTGAGAGATTACTTTTGAGTGTAGTTAATTCTCATTATAATTCTTTCTTTGCATGATTGATTATCAAATGGATTCTCATTAGCTTATTAATTGTTCTAAGTGGATCTTTTCCCCTAGTAGACTTTATCATACCTTGTTCTTTATATGTGTTTTAGTGTAGTTGTAGTGTCCTTTATCCGTAAATCGACTTCGGCATAGCTTAGGCATTAGATTAAGAACAATCTAGCATTACCGTTCCTTGTGGTTCGACTCCGAACTTACCACTAGACTTGTTTAGGGGTTAGTTTTAGGATTTATAAATTTATTTGATTGAGTGTGGAATGTGCGGCTGTTTTAACGCCCGTCAAAATGGCATGTTTCTCATTTCCTCAATATGATAATGAGCCTTTTTGTGATTATTTCAATAGACTTGAGGGACTTGTAGATCGTAATTGTTATAGTCTTTGGGAGGCTTCTGAGATTTGTTCTTTTGGTTTGAATAAGCAAACTAGGGATATTGTTGAAAGCATATATAATGGTGAATTTAAAGCATTATCAACTGATGATGCTTGGGATTTTTATGTATGGTTTGCTAGGGATGTTTACAATAAGGGTAATCATGTTTCTAATATTGATGTGCAATGTGTCGATTCTTCTAATGTTAGCATGCATTCCCATGATTTGTCACATGATCTCATTAGTGAACCTAGAACAAATGATTTCAACTCTATTTCCCCTATTGTTCATGATGATGAGGTGCATTCCAATGTTGATGAGCATGGTGATTCTTCATTATTTAGAATGCCTTCTTGTGATGTACCTTTTTCTCCCAATAATGAATCTTATATGCTTGATTGTGCCCCCTCTCCCCGTGATGATGATTATACTCATCCTTCTAAAGTTGATGCTTACAATCTTGGTTGTGATCCTTCTCCCCTTGTTAACCCTCAATTTTCTTCATCCTGTGAGTGTCCGATTGATTATTTAGAATCCCTTATTAGGTGTGTTGAGCTTGATTCTACTTTTGGGCCAAGTAAGGAGTTGTTTTTAAATTCTATGAGAAGTCAATTGGAGATGATGAATAGGAGTGAAGAGCGTATTGAGGAGGTAATAAGGAGAAAGGAAGAGCTAGAAAGCCAATTGTCATCTTTGTTGCATGATCTTGAATCTTTCAAATCCCATGTGTGTATTGAAGATGATGATGATGATGTTTTTGTGCAATCAAAAGATTGTGAGGAAGACAACAATGAGCTTTTGAGTGAAGGAAAGAGAGTTGAGAGTGAATTAAATGATGATTTTATGAATCAAAAACCTCTTTCTTATTTTGACCAAGTGAATGTTTGTGATTCCTCTATTCATGAGTATTTGGACTCATTTGAGATTATGTCCCATTTATTTTGTGAGGTTCAAATGAAAAATAATGACATTTTGAGTGAGTTCATTGAGAATGCTTCATGGGAAAGAGATGAATTTGAGATGAATTTGCATCCATTCATGCATGGTTTTGAGATCTTAGGCTTTCAAATTTCTAAGGGAAATGTTGTGTATCGTCGTGATAGGGAATTGAAAGATGAGGTTGGTTCTCTTGGAGATTGGTTGTTTGAGGGAGATGTAGATCACGAGTGTTCTTCTTTTGAGAATTCAATGATTAATTTTCATTCCCTTATTAGTGATGAGAGGCAAGGTGGTGAAAATGAGATCATTTGTGAGACCATTTCTCCTATCCCCCCACGTCATCATATTCCATTTTCAAGAAAATTTGATCATGTTCCCTCCTATCCCATGTCACTCCCTTCTTTTCTCAAAGAGCCTATTGGGGACCCTCTTTCTATTTGTGATCTTCAAGCTCCCCACTCATCGATTATTGAGGAAAAGGGTGATTTTGCCACCAAAAAACATTTTAAGGAGACTTTGCCTTCCTTTTCTTTTTCTTCTTCTTCTTCTTCTTTTGTTGAATTTTCTTTTGATTCTTCTTCTTCTTTTTCTTGGCATCTCTCTCCTCATTTGCGTGCACTATCCTTGTTGCACGTTATCTTCCCGTCATTTTCCTACCTTCTTTCTTATGAAATGTGTAGTAGTGCATTTGATAAGCTCTTACGATCCTTGCAATATTATTTACTAGAGCGGTCAAGCTTGGACCTTAAGCAAGCCTTTCTCGGGAAGTAACTCGTGTTTATTGCTTTCATTTTTTTTAGAATAGTTTTTGGCCTCATGGAAATGTTTGTGTGCTTGGTGCTAGGTACATAACTTAATATACTCTTATGCATTGGTTTGGATCAAGAATCAAGGAAGTTTGACTCCACTTTTGCTAGCACATGGAAAACAAGATTCAATTTTAGAGGTAGTCGGCTTCAAGAAGGTTTAATTGGGTCATTTGCGGGTACTATACCCACCTAATATCCGGTAATATCCTTCCTTGCTCTTCCTCTAATGATTTGTGACTTGTTGGACATATGTTGGTTGGTTGGATGACTTTCTTTCTTTTGTCCTCCCATGTATTCTTTGGTTTAAAGTTTGAGCATGTTGCCTCATTCAAGCTTGGGGGAGGGTATTCTATCATGTTTGGTGGAATTTTGATTCATATATGCCATGCACATTTGTATATGCATTTCCATTTTCTTTATTTTGAAAATTCCAAAAAGATTTTGTTTCTATCAAGGCAAATTTGCAATGTGTTTTGTTTTGTTCTTACTTTTGACATAATACGCTTGGACTTGTATTCTTGAATGTATTTATTCCTAAATTATAAAGGTATGCACGGTTTGAGAATGTGTTAGGTTGACTCTAGGATATGATATGCTAAGGTAGTTGTTAAGAACTTTGAGACCATGAAGCCCTAGTTCACTTGCTTGTGGTAAGATGGAGTTGCTCTCTATGGTGGATATGAAATCAAGAGTTAGTTATTGCTATCCCTAGTGAGGTAAATTGTTCAAGCCTTCATCATACTTTGTTGAGCGGCATATTTGGATCCTTGGCTATTGCATTCTCGTATCTAGAACTTGACTTTTAGCTCCCAAGATCGCGACCGTGCCACTTTAGGGGATGACAAAGGAATTTCTCTTTTTATAGGATAGATTTTCTATTTTTGAGTTTAGTTTATATTTGCCCCTCTTGCTAGACCTTTTGAGCCATATACCTTCTTTTCTCTAGCCACAATACAAGCCTTGAAGCCTTGGTTTCACTTTCTACCTTTAGTTTTGTGAAGCAATTTAGTTTTCGAGCTTGTTTTATTGTTTATGGTGCAAGTTTAGAATTATGAGTTTATTTGCAAAGCAAGTATGTGTTGTATATAAGTTTGTGCATAAAAGCAAATGCATTTTGAGAAAAATTCGTCCAAAGTTAAAGAGGCAAGGACTTTTAAATGAAAAAAAAAATGTCCAAAAAAAAAAGGTAAAAGAAGAATGAAAAGCACAAAATGATTTTGTTATAGTTGTTTTTTTTCCCTATTTTTGTTAGATTGTTTTAAATAAGCTTGGGGGAAATTTATTTTATGAGCATAGTTGGTACTTTTGTTTTGGATTCCTTTGGATCTTGTGGAAAAAGTTCCACCCGAGCTTCACATGTAGGTTTACCACCAATTTCAAAAGTTTTCCACACCTTTACTCTCCTAGCCTGTGTATTACAACCTTGAAAGTCCTTTTGATCCTAGAGGGTTAAGTCATTTAGTGGTGGCAGGAAATAGGAATCAAGCCTATAGAGCGAGTTTGCATAGCCAAGATGTTGGGTAACCTTCTCATGTTTTGAATTTCTTACTTATTTTCCGGTTCCTTCGTGGAATCATGAGAAGCTAACTTGAAAGTGGATTTGAAACTTGTAGAGAGGTTGTGGTTTGATTAGTTGGAACAAAAGGTGGAATATGTTTCCGTTAGTTCTCTATGCTTAGCATATGCTATGTTTCAATCAACCTTGGACATCTTAGAACGTGCATACCTTTATGTTTTTTTAGAAAGATTGACATTCTTTAGTGCTTGTAACATTGTAAAAATCCACTTAAGAACGCTTGTAACCTCTCTTTTACTTCAATTTATTTTATCTATTTGTTTATTGCTTTGCCTTGATTTTTGTCAAGAGTTATGGGTTAAACTCTTAGGATACCCTTACGAGAGCATACTCGTCCTCTAGAGCGATCTATGGGGTTTAAAGTGCTTTGTGCATGCGCTAAATGCATTCGTGATTCCTACGAAAGTGAGTTAGTGTATATTCTTTCTCTTCTAGTTTTATTTTATTTTATTGTTTTTTTTTAAAAAAAATATATACATCGTTTTCCGTTGTGTTTGTTTTGTTTTGCTCGAGGATGAGCAAAAGTTAAGCTTGGGGGTGTTTGATGAGTGACATTTATGTTACCCTTAGGGGTAGTGTATTGGTCTCTTTTCTCCTTTTTTTCTTAGGTTTTTCTACCTCTTTTCTCCTCTTATGGCTTCCTTTTTTTTATGGATGAAAAGTATGCTTATTTGCGCTTGTTTTGATAATCTTTATGCATAATTTTATCATCCCCATGCTCTCGTGATCTTTGCTATCTTTTGCAGGTTCCATGGCGGTCCTAAGCACGGTAGGAGGTCCCTTGGCCAAGTATGGAGGCATCGACAAAGACAAGAGGAGCAAAAGGGAAGGAGAGGAAGCAAGAAGAGGAAGTTCAAGAGGAGGTGTGGCCGAACCTCTAAGAGGTTCGGTCGAACCAAGGTGTGGTCAAACTTTTGAAAAGTTCGAGCGAACATCCAAGGCAGTTTCAACCAAGTTTTCAGCATCTTTACAGGAGGGGTCGAACCAGGAAAGTTCGACCAAACAAGGATCAGGGAGGTTCGACCGAACCTACCCTGAGTTTGGCCGAACCTACCCTGAGTCCGACCGAACCTACCCAGAGTTCGGTCGGACCTTTTCCCGTTTCAGCTGACTTTTTGCGGAGCTTCCTAAGCAATTTTGTAAGGGGTATAAATAGATTTTTTTGCTCATTAAAGAAAAAAGATTTTTTTTTTAGTTTAGAATAGATTTTAGGTTAGTTTTAGGTTTTAGAGTGAGAAACTCTCAAAATTTTAGAGAGAGAAAGTGAGGAGCACAATGGTTTTCATGGATTTTGGATAATCAAATGAGGAATTTGAAGATCTCCATCTTATATCAATGAGCATTTCTTACTTTCTCTTCTCTTATTGCTTTATTTAGTTGCTTTCATTATGCTTGAGTTGTTTCCCTTCTACTAGGTGTTGAGTGAGGCTTTGTAATGATTATTTGAGTTATTTGAGATAAATTTGATGATAATTGTGTGATTAAATTGATTGAATTGATGTTGGCATGTTGTTTGTTATAGATTGGATTGATCTCCCATGATAGCACACTTAATTGCATATTGGTTTTAGTTTGACAAGGGATTGTGAATTAGAATTGATATATTTGATTGCATTTTGGGTAATTTTCTTCTATGCACCTAGTCAATGAGGGATCTAGGCTAGGAATTTGAGAGATTACTTTTGAGTGTAGTTAATTCTCATTATAATTCTTTCTTTGCATGATTGATTATCAAATGGATTCTCATTAGCTTATTAATTGTTCTAAGTGGATCTTTTCCCCTAGTAGACTTTATCATACCTTGTTCTTTATATGTGTTTTAGTGTAGTTGTAGTGTCCTTTATCTGTAAATCGACTTCGGCATAGCTTAGGCATTAGATTAAGAACAATCTAGCATTACCGTTCCTTGTGGTTCGACTCCGAACTTACCACTAGACTTGTTTAGGGGTTAGTTTTAGGATTTATAAATTTATTTGATTGAGTGTGGAATGTGCGGCTGTTTTAACGCCCGTCAAAATGGCATGTTTCTCATTTCCTCAATATGATAATGAGCCTTTTTGTGATTATTTCAATAGACTTGAGGGACTTGTAGATCGTAATTGTTATAGTCTTTGGGAGGCTTCTGAGATTTGTTATTTTGGTTTGAATAAGCAAACTAGGGATATTGTTGAAAGCATATATAATGGTGAATTTAAAGCATTATCAACTTATGATGCTTGGGATTTTTATGTATGGTTTGCTAGGGATGTTTACAATAAGGGTAATCATGTTTCTAATATTGATGTGCAATGTGTCGATTCTTCTAATGTTAGCATGCATTCCCATGATTTGTCACATGATCTCATTAGTGAACCTAGAACAAATGATTTCAACTCTATTTCCCCTATTGTTCATGATGATGAGGTGCATTCCAATGTTGATGAGCATGGTGATTCTTCATTATTTAGAATGCCTTCTTGTGATGTACCTTTTTCTCCCAATAATGAATCTTATATGCTTGATTGTGCCCCCTCTCCCCGTGATGATGATTATACTCATCCTTCTAAAGTTGATGCTTACAATCTTGGTTGTGATCCTTCTCCCCTTGTTAACCCTCAATTTCTTTATCCTGTGACTTGTTTAGGGGTTAGTTTTAGGATTTATAAATTTATTTGATTGAGTGTGGAATGTGCGACCGTTCTAACGCCCGTTACCTTACTCCATGACATGATGCATAAAGAAGTCGAGGTATATGTCGACGACATGATTGTGAAATCAAAAGACTGTCCAGGCAATCAAGTAGCCTTAAGGAAATTTTTCGAAAGACTAAGAAAATATAATATGAGGTTGAATCCAGCTAAGTGTGATTTTGGAGTAACCTCAGGCAAGCTTTTGTGTTACGTCATAAGCTCTCGAGGAATAAAGATAAATCCAACCAAGATCAAAGCAATCATGTCAATGCCACCGCCCAAGACTGAGAAACAGATTCGAGGATTTATTGGTCGGTTTTAATACATAAGTAGGTTCATATCAAAATTGACAACAATATGTTAACCAATCTTCAAAAAGATCAAGAAGAATGTACCAGTGATATGGGATGATGAGTGTCAAAAAGCCTTTGAAAAGATCAAAGCCTATCTTGCAAATCCTCCCGTATTAGCACCAACACTTCCTGGAATACCTCTTAGGTTATATTTGACGGTTACCAAAGAGACAATGGGAGCTATGTTAGCACAAGAAGTAGAAGGCAAAGAAAACGCAATCTACTATCTAAGCAAGAAGATGCTCGAATACGAAGCACGCTATACACCACTCATGAAGTTGTGCCTCGCCTTGGTGTGGGCCACATCCAAGTTAAGACATTACATGCTAGTGCATACCGTCTTCATAGTCTCCCAATTAGATCCACTCAAGTATCTATTCGAGCAATCTACACTCAATGGACGCATATCGAGATGGATAGTCAATCTAGCCCAGTTCGATGTAAGGTTTATGCCACAAAAAGCTATCAAAGGATCCGTGGTATCAGACTTTCTAGCAGACTTCCCAATAGAAGACGCGACGCCAATACATGACAATGAATTTCCAGATGAAGACTTAATGGTCAGTGAAGATGATACTTGGACCTTATACATCGACGGAGCCTTAAACCAAAAGGGATGTGGCGTTGGAGTATTACTAGTATCACCTAAAGAAGAGCATGTTCCAATCTCCATAAAGCTTGATTTCGACGTTACCAACAATGTTGCTGAATATGAAGCATGTGTGGTAGGCCTTGAAACAACTTTTGCATTGGGAGTAAAAAAATTTAGGATATTTGGAGACTCTTCTTTAATCATCAATCAAATATCTAAAAGGTGGAAAGTAAGGAGCGAAAGCCTAGCCCCTTACCAAACCTATCTGGAAACCCTTACCGATCAGTTAGAAAAGGTAGAATACACATATCTACCTAGGGAAGATAACCAATTTGCTGATGACTTGGCAAGACTAGCCTCAAAGGTTAGGATTCCCACGGAAATTGAGCATATGCCTCGAACTATAAAGAAAAGGCACAAACCAGTATACATCCAGGCTATAGAAGACAACAAAGTAGTCCAAGACGAAGAAGAAGAAGAAGAACCGTGGTACACGGATATACTCAATTATGTCACCAAAGGAGAGTACCCTCCCCATGCTGAAAAAAGAGATAAACTAGCATTAAGAATTTTGGCTTCCCAATATGTACTCATAGACAACGAGCTACATAAAAGGGTACCTAAGGATCGAGCCCTCTTATGCGTAGGAAGAAAGGATGCACAAAGAGCAATAAGAATAATCCACGAAGGAATCTGTGGCACGCACATAAATGGCAAAATGTTAGTCCAAAAAATAATGCGAGAAGGATATTATTGGACTACAATGAATAGGGATTGCCATCAATATGTAAAAAGATGCCTTAAGATTCAAATCTATGCCAACTTACAACATGTTCCTCCATCCTTACTCTACACTTATACATCCCCATGGCCATTCTCTACGTGGGGAATTGACATCATCGGCAAAATCACTCCCCCAGGAACAAGAGGCCACGAATATATATTAGTAGCAATTGATTACTTCACAAAGTGGGTCGAAGTGCAATCATACGCCAAATTCACTGCAAAAAATGTAGCACTCTTTATCGAGAGGAATATTATTTGTCGATATGGAGTCCCACATGAAATGATAAGTGACAATGGAACTCACTTTCAAGCCGAATGTGAAGAATTGTTACAAAAATATAGCATTCAACATCATCATTCTTCCTTTTATAGACCTCAAGCAAATGGAGCAATCGAGGCAGCTAATAAAAATTTAAAGACTATCATCGAGAAAATGACGGAACATTATAAAGATTGGCCTGACAAACTTCATTTCTTATTGTGGGGTTATCGCACGTCAATCCGTACATCAATAAGAAATACTCCATTTTCCTTAGTATATGGAATGGATGCCGTACAACCTGTCGAACTAGAAATTCCATCTCTACGCATCGCGTTAGAGAGAAAACTCGATGAAGTCGAATGGTTTAGGGCAAGATATGAAGAGCTAATTCTACTCGATGAAAAGCGACTAGAAGCTCTACATCATACTCAGTGTTATCAAACTCGTATGGCTAGGCATTTTAATAAGAAGGTCAAGATAAGAAATAAAGTAGGAGACTTGGTGTTAAAAGCATTAATAAAAAATGTTTTAGATCCAAGGGGAAAATTTAGACCTAATTGGTCTAGACCCTACATTGTCAAAACAATCTTGTCAGGAGGTGCAGCAAAACTAACTGATATAGATGGCAATGAGTTCTCAAACATGACAAATCTTGATCAACTTAAGAAGTACTACCCATAATTACTTGAGTAGGATACTCAAGAGAGCTACGTTTGACCTGATTCCTCAAGAAAGGATACGTAGGCAACCCTTTACAGATGCGACCACTTCATTTTTCGACATTGTCGCGTCCCAGAATTAATTTTAAATTCGGCTAAAGATCGGCAAAATAGCGGCGTTGTAGAGAAGAATCTGGTGCCAGCCAACGACCATCAGCGCCATCCGACGGCACTGGCGCCTGGCGCCAGACTACTGTGTCCGGCGCTAGTTGCAAACAAGCAGTGCCAATTCACAAATAAATTCTGGGCAAATTTCGGTGTTTTTCGGAAAATCTTTGACTTCCGTACTCGAAGAATTTCTGGAAAATTAATTTTTCCGGTTTTCATTGCTTTAACAAAATAAATTTAAAGTAAATAATTAATTAAAAGCTGCAATTTCATTAATAAAATAAAATTACATTATTGATGGAATTTAAATAAAGCTGAAATAAATTAACTTTAAATGAAAATTATAAACTAAGTTTAATAATTTGAAATTAAGCAATGCTCCTAATCTTTCTTTTCTTTCCTAGCCCTTTTCCAATTTTTGTCCGCTTCCTCCTCCTCATCCATAACATTAGCTAGTAGGCATCCTTTAGAGGACCTACATTCAATCTTAGAGTAGATAGTTTCCCCTTCGGTTAGGACTCCGTGCTTCTTTTCTACCTTGACTTTTTTCTGTGGTGTCATCTTTCCTTTTTTCCCTTATCTTTTGTGGTTTTTTTCTTCCTAGGCATCGCTGGTGTTTTGAATTCAACTCTTTCACCTAAGCGTTCCTTCGCAGGAATCACCCTGTCACCTAGATGACTCTTCACGTCAGTTTTACCCTGATTTTTCTTTGAGTCCTTTAAAGGTTTCTTCAGCAACCAGTTTTTCACATCATTGGGCAAGGAAGGAGGAACCTTTTGGGTAATTACTTCCCATAAAGGTCTAGCACTCCAATAAGCATCAAATCTGTCTACTTCCTAGCAGACAGGGTACACGTAGGGGGGACGAAGATCTCCCGAAGGAATATTATGAAGCAGGTCGTATTGTCTTTTTACCATCCAGGGATAGTAATAAGTCATACGAGACAAACTTGGAAGACGGAAGAAAGGTTTCTTGTTGACACCAACCATCCTTTCTATTTTCCACCATGGTACGACCCACTTCAAATCAAAATTGCGAGATTCGAAAACCCTTCTCCACTCATGGCGCCCAATTTTAGAGAAGTGTTTCTTCCTCCTCACGAAGCAATTTGGAGTATACTTCTCAATTTTGTCTGGAGGGCTAATCAATTCTAGCCTTTCCATTAGCTACATTTGTAAAAAATTGCAATGCAAATAAATTATTATTACTATACAATAATATATTTTTTGATTTCTGTAATTCAAAATATTAATTTTTTACCTGTAATAAAATTAGAGAGCCGTGAAAAGGTGCTTTTGGGTTCCTTTTCAATTCATCAAGGCCAATCATAGTCTCTCCAACTATCAATGGCATTGGATTTCTCCCTGATTCAATTTGTTCTAGTACGGTGGTTATAATTGATTGACCTTCATTATTTTTACCACTACTAAGAAAAAATTGATTGAGCATGCAAAATAAGAAAGCCCTTCTTCTATAAATATGAAAAGATTCAGAAATAGGTTTATCAAAATAATGGCATGCAAATTCTTTCAAATGAACTATGTTGCCATCTACAATTTTTGATAAATCCCTTTCTTTTAAATTGAAGAAGCGTTCAAAATCCTTGTAATAAGCGCTCTTCCTCGGGAGCCGGAGGAATCATCTCCTCGATCGGCCCGTATGTCCCCTGGTAATGGATGGACATACGGGGTGGCACGAACTCAGCAGCATCATCCTGATAAAGCAAAAACCAAGTCAGTAAAGCATCACTTGGGGGCTACTTAACGGAAAGTAAAAACTGAAAAATCTTACCCCCACATCCTCAGCCGGTACAGGGGCTGGAGCTAACAATGGTAGTAGCTCCTCCGCATAGCATCGCCCTAGGATCGTGTAAGATCGCCAAGAGGTGTCAGCTCCCTCAGACATACTCAATAACCTTGCGGCGTCGAACATGTGACGTGGTGGAGGAGCAGGAACGATAAAAACATCAGAGGAATGTTGTCTAGCAACCCTCTCTCCCAAGTATGCGATTGCTCCATAAGTCCCCAGGAAATAGCGACGCTCAGCAGAGTACTGTGCGGCTAACCCCGGGACTACCATGCCGACCCATGGCCGATAGACCACCTCAGGCCCCTACAAAGAGCATCAATCAGGCGAGAGTTTACCTAAAGCATCACAAAGAGGAAAATAAGAAGAAATCGTACCGCGATAATCCAGTCGCGGATATATGTAGTGGACATCCCCACGCGGCGCCTTCCCCAAGAAGCACTCACTAGAAATCCGCGCGGCGACGGTCTCGCCGGCGCAGCAGAAGGGAAGTAATCGTAGAACAAGATCTACAAGGAGTTTAAATTATAAGCAAGTGCTAGCTAAAATGTAGAGCTAAACTTTATAAGGAATAATGTTTACCGCTACGACTCTCCAAAAGGCGGACAAAGCAACATTCTTCCCTAAGGACCGGTGTCGACACGAGTCCCTCAGTGCACGAAGGAAGTCAACGTAGGCCAAGCCGACCCAGTCATAAGTCCCGATACGGTGTAGATCGCGGACAGCAGGAAGGTAGTAAAGCGACGACCTACTACCCTTGTTAGGGGAGAACGTCCCTGACAACAACATCAGCGCAAAGATGCGCACCCGCTGCTCTCGGGTGGTCGCATCGTCATCGAAAGCCGCTGCCAGCATCGAGTGG
Organism: Chenopodium quinoa; assembly: GCF_001683475.1. Taxonomy (NCBI): domain Eukaryota; kingdom Viridiplantae; phylum Streptophyta; class Magnoliopsida; order Caryophyllales; family Amaranthaceae; genus Chenopodium; species Chenopodium quinoa. The sequence continues at coordinate 1,550,849 of NW_018743813.1, read as the reverse complement.
CGAATCCCCTAGCACTGAATTGAGACGACTCGACCTCAGCTCGGGCCCGAATATTGATCAGCCCTAACAGCTCCTCGACCTCGGGAGAAAAGACGATGATTCCACTATCGAACGGCAGTGGCACAGAGATGAACTCCTGTCCCGTGATGAGACTGAAGTCTGTAGGACTGACCATCATCTGACCCCAAGGGAAGTGAAAAGTTTTGGTGGTGTCCTAGAAGAACTCCACCAAAGCACGCACTACGTGGTGACCTCCTCTTGAGGCAACCATCGCCTCGGAGGTCTCAAACAAAGCAGCAAGTCCGCAAGACTCCTATAGGAGTCTCGTCTCAAGGTCCCTAGCGATGATATCTTGTACAAATCGCCCAAGCCATCACAGCCGGAACCGTGACAGCGCGTCCTCCCAATAGTGATGCCCCATCTCACCCTCTCAGAAATGTGGTGGACGGGGGCAAAGAACAGGGTCCGCTCATCCCACCCGGGGAGTCGACCAAGTGAAGTGGATGGCGCAGCGTCGTCCTCCACAGGCTCATGCTCCCGTCGAGTGTCTCGGGACCGTGAACTAGAGCCTCGTTGCCTAGCCATGCTACATTGTGCAAAATCATCATAAATTAAGGTTCTATAGTATCTAAGGTTCGCCTAGCCGCATGATATTATGTTCGCAAAAAACAGAGCACGTAATACTAAAACAGAGCACAAATTCAAATTGAGCATATACGGCATTTTTCAAGCAATCAAACAATTTCTTGCAATACTATAGTAAATATTGTGACAAGTTGGACAAGAATTGCTAACAAAAACATCAAGAACGGGTTACATTGTTCTTCACGACCTTAAGAGGTCCAACAATGGCAAATTGCTCATTTCTTCACCAAATTGAGTCAAACAAGTCTCAAATTACTCCCAAGGCAATGTATAAACATAATCAAGCAATTTCATGGCATAAAATTTGATAAATAAAGTGAATTAAGCATTCAAAAATTCAAAATTTCATGAAAATCGTGAATAAACATGTGTAAAATTCATCAAAACTGATGTGAGTTTGAAGAAAACTCACATAGATCGGGAAAGTAGATGAAAAGAGCTTTAATTTGCAACAAATTTGATTGAATTCGGTTGAGAAAATAGCAAGAACGAAGCAAATGAAGTTTTCCAGTTTTTCGAGTGAAATCGCGACGAACAAAACAGCAAAATGAAGAACAAAGGGGTATTTAAGGAAAACCCCGTGCTGGCGCCAAGCGCTAGGCTTTGGAGTCAAAAATCAGGCTTGGCACCTGGCGCCAAACCTAGCGCCTGGCGCTAAGGCTATTTGTGTGGCGCTGATGGTTTTTCAGCGGCGCCAGAACACTCAGCTTCTCAGTGAGGTTGTTCTACCTCCTTGCAACATATTTTGGGTTCCTTGGTATGCCAGTTAGCCCCTCTAAGCAATTTGACCGATTTTTATTAATCGGCTTGATTGCACAAAGTGATCGACCTGATGAAATATCGTCTCACTTAGCTTAAAGCGCCTAAGCATTGGCTCATTAACAAAAAGCACCGACATATTGGTTCATTCAAAAGGCACCGACATAGTGGTTCGTTTGAAAAAGGCACCGACATACAGGTTCAAAGCAACAAAAGCGCCGACGTACAGGCATAGCGGGAGTAAAGTTCAAGCGAGCTTTTAAAGATCGACAAGCGGAGATCTTTGGTAATTTCCTTTCGAAAATTATCGCAACAAATGAGGATAGCTTCAAGCGAGGATATCTTCGGCAGCATTCCCTAGCTTGCGGAGAATTGTTACAAACAACTGAGGGTAATTTCAAGCGAAGTTGTCTTCAACCATGTTCCCTTAGACGTGGAAGATGGTCATAAAGCGGAAGGAGATTGTTTCAAGCGAAGAAATCTTTGATAGTATTCCCTTGGACGTGGAATATTATCAATGCGGATGAAGGTGATTTCAAGCGAAATTATCTTCGATAGTATTCCCTTGGACGTGGAATATTATCATAGCGGGAGAGGATCGTTTCAAGCGAAGCAGTCTTATATATTGGAAGCAGTTACAAGCGTAGCGGTTTTCAAGCGGGATGGCATTCTCTAGCTTGCAGGAGGTCATCAAAACAGTAATGCAGCAGCAAATCGGTTACTTCAGAGACATGTGCTCGACTGTGCAAGATACGCGTTTCTTAACTCTTTTATCTGTTTTAACTAACGTTAGTTTACAGGTATCGGCGTTACAAGATTGATTTAGGATCGCAGAACGTTTTGAATCATTCTCCGTCCCTATCGATACTTTGACTTTTGTTTTCGAAACTTGCGTTTCTCCAAACTCAGTCAAAGTGGGGGCTTCTGTAGACACCCATTTGTGTCCCCCCAAAACCAAACCCAGTGATGAGTACCTTTCGCGTCGAATCATAATGAATGAAGTGAAAGTGTAGAAAGCTTAGTGTTGCAGATAGTTTTAATTTCTTTTCTCTTCTCTCTGTTTTTTGAAAACTTATCTTAAGAAAACAGCCAATCCAGTTTGGTGGGTCCATGATATGGGTCCAATAGTAGTGTAGTTGGATGGGGCTTGACAAGAGCTTTCCAACGATATATTATAAGCCCAATTCTGATGAATATTGAGGAAGTTATGGGCCCGTTTTGAGCCTTATATGCGGCCCAATGATCTAGTGGAGGGCCTAATATAGATTTATCATTCCTAAAGCAATTAGGAATGGTTTTAGTCTTCTAGATTCTTCTAGAGGGTTCTTTTCATTCCTAATTCAATTAGCGTTGATAAATTGACTTTTCAGAGTTTTAATTAAAATCAAAGAGCATTTTTGAGGAAAAATACGATTTTATCCTCCTGTACGGCAATTTTTATCTTATTTTAAGAAAACGCGTGAATTTCTAAAATCAGAGCCAAACGCCAGCTGTAGCGCCTGGCGCTACGCTTCGCGCCTGGCACCAGCATTGCCGCCTGGCACTAGTGTTGGCGCCTGGCGCCAAAAGCCAGCGTTGGCGATGGTTCGGTTTTTTTTGCGCCAAACTCTGTTTTGATATTTTTATCTTTTTGGCTGACTTTCTCTATAAATAACGTCGTAAAAACTCCGTTTTCATTCACCAGTTCTCGTTTTCATTCACCTACAACAAGTTTTCATTAATATTCATCTACAACCAGTTTTCATTCTCATTCTCTTTTAATCATTTGCCAACTCTCATTAAGATTTTTTTTTTATCTTTGTCTCTCTCTTTTTCTAAACTCGCTTTTTACATACAAAATTATGTATTCGTAAGATCTAGAAACACCTAGCCATATTCGAAATTGTCTTCGCCCTAGACATGAAAGGTTTAATTTCTGAGTGTTTAGTCCCAAATCTCTATTTCAATTATTTAATTTAATTGTTTTGATTTATTATTTTCCTTGAAGTTACTAACGCGTGTATTTTGTTATTAGAAAGAGGTACGAGGCATCAAAGTAAGTACTTTAATGGTTTTTTTATTGATTTTATGATGGTTATATTTTTATTATTTTAATTATGATTGTTATGATTATAAGTTTATTATTATTATTATTATTATTATTATTATTATTATTATTATTATTATTATTATTATTATTATTTTTATTATTATTATTATTATTATTATTATTATTATTATTATTATTATTATTATTATTATTATTATTATGTTTCTTGATATATTGTTATTGCTTGATCACACCTTTTATGCATGTTTAAAGGGAATTTGTACTTGTAATCACGCTTAATAAGATAATTTAATAATCTTGTTAGGGTTAATTTGATTATAATTCAAGTGATCACCAATAATAGATTTATTTGTGCATTAGATTTAACCAAATAGATAACCAGGTTTAGCGTTAAACTTATTGATTGCATGTTAGTCAGAAAGCGCACATGAATACGATCAGAATAAAGTAGAGGCCTATTATTAGGGTAGGTTCAATCTCTTTTAGGTTGGATTTGTACCTTCATCCCCGAACCCTTATTTGGTTCAAGACCTTATGGAGTTGACGATCTCTTGGATCGTTAAGGGGTGTAACCTTCACCCTGTGAACGGTTTACAAGCTCCAAAAAAAAACTTGTTGGCGACTCTTTAGCTCTATCTTCTTCCCTTTTGGACGCCACCGTACTTTAGTGTATGATCACAGTGGGGTTCAAGTTAGGGGATTAACGCTTGAAATATTCACTACAGGAACCTCGTCATATTTCTTCTGAAGTTTCTTTATAGCCTTGAGAGTTTCACATAGAAAATGCGATCCTTCCATCATAGACAGTGTGAGCGATTGTATGTCTTCTTTACAGAAACTCTGATTGATCAAAGAGAGTAACAACGAGAAGAGCACCTTTAATGGGGTCAATTTCGGAAATTTTGGGGCTTTCGTATGAGGGTCGATGATGGAGGTGATGAGAATTGGGAAGAGTGTGAATATCGAGGGAGAGGTCGCCAGAGAAAGGGGCGGAGAAAGAGAGGAGAGCAGAGGAGTGGATAATGAGGAGAGAGAAAGGGAAAGAAGGAGAACTAAAGAATGAAGATGGTGGACTCACCGTGAGTCCATTCTACCCAAAAGTTTACCATCCATATTAGGCCCTCCTCTAGATCATTGGTCCGCATATAAGGCTCAAACCAGGCCCAGTTTAGTAATTTGGCAATAACTTCCTCAATATTCATCGGAATTGGGCTTATAATATATCGTTGGAAAGCTCTTTTCAAACCCCATCCAACTACACTATTATTGGACCCATATCATGGACCAGCCAAATTGGATTGGCTGTTTTCTTAAAATAGGTTTTCAAAAACAGAGAGAAGAGAAAAGAAATTAAAACTATCCGCAACACTAAACCTTCCACACTTTCACTTCATTCAATTATGATTCGACGTAAAAGGTACTCATCACTGGGTTTGGTTTTGGGGAGACACAAATGGGTGTCTACAGGAGGTTGCATTTATGATTGGTGATTAACTCTATGTATTATCAATTAATTGTATAAAGCATCCGCTTTAGTACGCTATTCGTGTAAGTTGAAAATGGTATAGTGAGATTTAGAGGGTTGTTGCTTAAAGTATGACATGACAAACAAAGCTACATAAGTTTTATACGTAGGTAGCTATTATATATATCACAGATTTGAACTTGCCAAAAAAAAAAATAAAAAATTCACAGATTTGAAACTAAATAGATAATGTTGTGTTATAAGCAAACTAATGAGGCAAAAACGCTACGGAGCGTTAGATAAGCTAGCTAAAATTAGTAAGATTAAATAAAAATAAACATTAAATACACCGATCGACGCGCAATTTTGTCATGCTTTCCCAAATTAATACCCTTTTGGGCAATATTTTAAATGTTTATCCAATGTCCTGAAGGTGTTCGTTATCAAGATCCAACTACTCCGTAATAAATACAGGACAAAAAATTAATCAACCTCGGGTTTTGCCGATGGATCCTATGTATTATGTCCATCAGATTTGAATCTTATAATCTTACATTTATAAAATTATACAAACCTAGAAGTCAGTTAATATTAATATATTATGAATGTCATTCGCAACTTCTTATAATAAGAAAATAATGTGTATGTACGGAGTAGCATATTTAGGAGACAAAAATACGACTAGTAACATTTTATTATACTCATCAATTGTTCGTAGAACTGAGATAGAAGGAATCTTAATATAAATAATTGACATTTAAAGATGAAAGTTGTGTAAAATATTTTAGTTTTTAAGGAAAATTAAGAGATAGGTAGATCTTAATGCAGTGATTATGTTAAATATTATTGCATGATTATGTGGGTTGATGTCATAGATTAAGTAATAAAAATAAAATAAAGTAGTTTTAGTTTTTATCATTTGAAAGTTGGATAGTAGGTGTGACACATATTGTCTGTTGTCTCACTAGCAATACAGCGGGTACATTGGTAGAGTGTTTTAATTTTATTTATTTACCAAATCCGACCAGATCTGTAACACAATTACACAAGCAAGAAGAATAACAATACACTATATTAATTAGAGAGAATTTTAAATCACATAAATAATTCCTTAAATAATTTACATGCATAATTCCTTAAATTATGGAGTATAAAAATTCACATTTTTTTTTAATATTGTGAAAAAGTGTGTTGCAAGTTTTAAATAACAACTATTCAAAAAAATTAATAAAAAAAAGCATTAAATGACAAAGGAGATATATTTTTCCAGAGCGCTATCCGGTTCATTCCCCAGATTAACAAATTTCGTTTATCCGGGAGTATTTTGGACTTTTCAAGTGATATATGAAGGGTACATGCGTCTGTAAGAAGGGTGTTTCCATCGTAGGGGATCCTTCCTTAAATGCCCATGACCCTTTAAAATCCTAGGACTTTACATTTGTTAGACGGTGTATTAGGATTTGGATTCCCGACTGTTTGGGGGACCTTGAATTAGAATAGATTCTATCATTATGCATTTTTGTAAGACACAAGTAGGAATCGCCAATGAGTTTTGGGAAAACAAACTCATAAACCTCGTTCATGTCTTTCTCCCATGTGGAGTTAATGGGATAATTAACACGAATCGTAAGTTTATTCATGCCCGAATTGGTCTACATAAACCAGAAATGAGTTCGGGAGCGAGGGAAATAACTAATGTTCCCGTTAAAGGAGAATCGCTATTCTAGCCCTAGTGCGGCCTCTACTAGCTCTTCATTTTTCACAATTTCATCACAAACAATATAGGCAACGCTATACCTCAAGCTAAGTTAGTTAATTTTATTTACATGCATTAATCACGTAGGAGTTATATTGCAAAGTCGTTATTCTTTATTTAATTCAAATTCGTGAAAGGAGCAAAAGTAAACAAGATTCGCCTGGGCTTAAGTGATCAATTAATCATTTAATTATTCAATTCTATTCTTACTTAACGCAAGATACTATGTGAAATTGATTAATTAAATATCCTTTTCAAAGTGGTCAAACAACAATATTTTATTGATTAAGGTTCTTTTAAACAAGAAAAGTAGAAGTGAGTTATCTAAGTGCTCGGGAATTTACCACTTCTCTTTGCTAGATCTCCGTTTAGAACACTTGTGGATTCCTTGTCCAGGAACCTCCAATGTAGTAACAAAGAGTTTACAAGAGTTTTTGCTAGAATTTTAGGTTAATTTCTGTGTGTTTAGGACAAGAGGGTTTGGTAGCACAAGTTCACAGGAGTTTTTGCTAGAATTTTAGGTTAATTTCTATGTGTTTAAGCCTCGTATTAAGCCCCTATTTATAGGGAATGGATGCAATTAGGGTTTTAAGCATTCTGCCGCAGCAGGTGTCGCGCGCATCTGGATGAGTTGCGCGCGACATCCCAGCGCAAGTAATTTAGTTGTGTTGCTATGGGTAGCGCAACTGGATGTCTTACACGAGGCATTATGGTAAGATTCAATTTTATATTTTATGAAATTCTGAATCTTCCACGACCGCATCTCTAGCAATTGCACTGGGTGTTGCGCGCAACATAATTAGTTGCACGCGCCAGTCCAGCACGACTCATTGAGATACGCGCGGCATTTCCTGCGGCAACATTAAATTTAACCTAGGCGCCACTAAATCCGTTATTATTGGGTCTTAAGCACGGGCTTAAGCCTAATTATGATCGGGTTTAGTTAATTGGACCTTTGTATTTGTTTTTTAATTAGGCTAGTCTTTTTGTGTCTTTGCAATTTAGCCAGTCATCCATAAGTATTCTTCACTTTGATCCAACACGAAGATGGTTTTATTTATCATCTTTGCACTTGTTGTCGGGACAAGAGGCCAAAAGTAGATGTCTATAGTTAGCCCTCACTTTGATCAAGTCTAGAATAGACGAGGATCAAAGTAGTCAAAGAAATAAATCCGAGACTCATTCTGCGATGTTCTCAAACAGGAGAGAATCTTTCAGAAATGTTAAGGATGTCTAAACGATCCTTGATTCGCTAAGTGTTTGAAACAAGTAGCTATTAAGGCTATTAAAAGTATTTTCTAGTATTAACGCGCTAAAGAATCTAGATTGATCATTTCCAATTGTAGAACGCTTTTACAAGTAAAGGTGTTCTGGAGATGTCATGTCATGAGAAGAGATTGGTTTAAAAAGGATTAAAAGGGGATGATGTCCTCCCAATCATGTCATCGTTGGTCTAAAGTCCCTCGATACGTCATTGAAACTTTAGCCTGATTTTAACAATTTGAAAAGATGATAAAAAGAATGTTTTGGCTTTCGCAGCCTAAACATTTTGGCTTTCGAAGCCGGAATAAAGTTCTTGACAATTCGCTTATCAAAACGCAATATTCGATGTCCACAAGATAGAAATACTTGTCTCCGGACTTGAGGCATATATCCAAATCCAGTAAGAAAGAAGAAAATCGGCAAACTCTCATCAGTTTTGTCCACAAGACGAGTACACGTGTCTCAGGACTGGGGGAACGTGACTACATAGGTGCAACATCGTCTTGTCGCGGCTTTATACAGGGGGTGGACGACACCCTAACTGTCCGGTAAGCGAGTAAGCTCACTAACTACCGTATTTACTTTCAATAAAAAGTATATGTTCTTAAGTGGTTCGGCGTACTTGTCAACTCATGAGCTAGCGCCTAAAGTAAAGTAATTCTCTACCTTTTAGTTCCGAAAGGTAAATCTCGCAAAGTTGGGGAAGAACTGAAATTTTACGCAACACCTACGCCATACAATTTTACGTTGTATGATAACGCCTTGCATTTTTATGCTGCATGATGACGCCTTCCTTTTTGCTGTGGACGTGAAAAAAGAAGAAAAGTCGGACATTTATAACGTCAGTATAGTAAAATTACAAACCTGTTAATGGGAGCTTTTACGTAAAGCACCACTACGTAACGTCTTAAGACACTTTTACGAAAAACGTTCAAAACGTATGCTTAGGGAAGGCACAAATCACGGTGTGCATGCAAAAATGATGCAAAAAACTATCAATGAAGAAAACAAACTACAAAGTGTAAAGCAATTTATAAAAAGATTTTGATAATTTGCGCGCCATTACGTCTAATAACGACCAAAAACCGTTGAAAAAAATCAAACGGATCAAAATCAGGATATCGGTCATTTAAGTGACCAGTATCCGCGTGCAACTCAGTGGGTCGCGCTGGCCAGGCGCGCGCTTCATTCTGAGTTGCACTGGTCTGTCACGCGCAACTGTTTCAGTTGCATGTGACATTTAAGTCAGCAAAAAGAAATCGCTAAGCGCGATTTTCATTTCGAACTCTTCTTCTTCCTTCGCCATTTTCATTCCTCACTCTCTCTCTAGGAAGCTCGGATTTTGCATTTTCTGAAGCCAAAGGAAGTACATCTTACCCTTAATTCACATTTTCCATAATCCAATGTAAGTTTTTTGTTTAAATTCGTTCGTTCTTGGATGAATTTGGGCGTTTTTCAAACCATTAAACCCCAATTTTTGAATTTGGGTTTTTTTTTTTATTCAGACCATTATTCTTGAAATTGTTTGTTCCATGTTATTATGCTATGTTTAAGGAGTGTTTTGCAACAAGTTTCATGAAAAATGGTTAAGTATTGAACCTTGTATGAGCATTTCTTCAGTTGAGTACGTTTTTTGCACTTTTCTTTGAATTTGGTTAGATTCTTGTCATTTTTCTTGCTCATTTTTGCTATACTTGTTGATTATGAAGTAATCATAGTATTAGAACTAATTATATCTTCATAAGTAATATTTTGAAAATTTTGAATCCAAAAATTTGCACAAAGTGTACACTTAGCTTATTTTGGCTATGTTCGAACTTCAAGATTGTTTGGTAGACGATAATTTTATTGTTGTTACTATTATTCGCCTAGGCATAAAAGATTCTTTGAGATTTTGGAACATAATCCCTTGAATGCTTAGTTGAAATTGGTATAGGATGCCTTTTATGAGTGTTAGAAGCCCCCATTTACTGACTTTAACTGTAGATATCGTAGCCCCCTAGTATGGGTGGCATTTGATTTTTGTGTTTTTTTTCCTTTCAGTAGTCGTTATGCTGCCGAAATGGATCCTAAACATGTACATTAGCTTAAATTAGAAAAATAAACTAATAAAGAAACTTTATCCATTCATACAAGGATTTGCCTCCATTTGTCGATGCCGAGGAGGTTCTAGGAGATCCCGTGCCTGACGAGGTGGTTCGGCCTTAAAAGAGGGTGACCAGTCCTCATGAGGAGGTTCGGGAGCAACGCGTCGGAGCTGATCGACATCGCCAGGAGGATGTGGTTTGGGAGACTCCTCCCAATTAGGACCCTAGGGTCCTTAAGTGGGGCCCAAACCATCACGTCTCGATCAGGGGTTGGCGCGGCATTGTGAGTCCCTTGCGCCTTTGTTTTGTTTTTTTTCTTCGAAACAAGCTGTAGCCATATTTTCACTCTCTTTTGTGCTCTTCTTTTTTTTTTATAGTGAGCCAACCATGCGTCTATACGGCTTTGGTGACTTGAGAGGCCGTTTTGAAAGTTTAAACTGAGGTGGTAAAGGAGATTGTGGAGCTTTCAGGGGTCGGTTCCCAGCTGGTGGCTCTTCGGGATTTATCGAGTCAGCTTTTGTCGTCAGTTTTCCTTCGTGGATTGCTGGAGTTTTGGTGGGATTCCACCAACACTTTTCACTTTCCATGGAGAGAGATGACGGTTACTCCTTACGATTTCTATATGATTACGAGTTTTGCTTTTGGAGGTGAGCCCGTAGCTATGGAGGTCGTCAAGGGGTCAGACGAGAGACTGCGTGACCTCGTGGGGGACCATCTTACGGCAGCCCTTCAAATGTATGCGCAGTCTTGTCCGTACTCAGTTCTTGCCGATGCGTTGTCGGTTGACGAGGTTGATCAGCAGTGTACACCTGAGTAGCTGGC